>NC_064767.1:21647795-22313420 GCF_011397635.1 Epinephelus fuscoguttatus
GACATGAAAAGAAAGCCACATTCGACTAAATATGCACCTTTATGAGGCACACAGCCTAAGAGTTACAGTGACTGTTCATCAGTATCCTTTATGAGATCTTCTTTTAATGTTATTGTACACCACTGGGATCACATCAACAGCATGTAAAACAAAGTTAACATGGGTAGCAATATGAAGAGGAGCTCTGTGTGCATTGTACCAAGCTGAGATCTGGCTCTGCAGCCTTTCACACTATAAAGAGATTTTTAACATTTAGATCAGCAAAATGGATAAACACAATCCCAATCTGCAGGGAGAACAATGCCTTAAGCCATCCCGATGGACTGTCACTTATTGAACAGTATGTGATTTCTATATCTTACATTGGAAACTAAATAACAGCTAAAAGTTACCACTTCATGAATAAGCATAGGTCATATTTATCTATACACATTTATACATTCAGGTATGACTGTTGTGTTCATTGTAATTGGCACCATTTCTTCTTTTTTTTGTGTGGATAGCCAGTCAGAACTGACAGACATTGAAATGTCCAGACCTTTCTCATTTAGGATCTGTCAGTAGTAGGCATGTAATGCTTCACACGGTTGCCTATTCAGACAGATCTAGGATGATATAACATGATCATTGTCCACAGAAGCAACTTCATCCTATTTCTTCTGGCTTGACAGCAGCTTATGATCAGTTGAGCTTGACTACTTAAACTCTGTTGAACTAAAAACACCTCTATGGCAAACATCTCTCAAATTAAAATGATAGAAATACAACCCAACACTTCAACAAAATGAACATGAAAACAATCAGAAGCCTTTAAGTGTGGTATGGTAATTACAAGGTAAATTTGAGGGGGACATCTCTTAATCCCAGCCCGGACCTCTCCAGCCTCTGCAGCGAACGAGGAATGTCTGAGCCAGAGAGGAGGAAAACACTGTCGTAACTCGCTATTAAGTGATGTTACAAATACCTTACAGATTTTTTATGCTATTTTTATTCATTATTTTACCTTTTTTCATCTTTTTGAAATTTTTGAAAATATTTGAAAGTCAGCAACATTTATGCCTTTCACTTTCTACAGGAAAACGCCTTTAGATAAAATAAATAAAAAACAAGCACAGACTCTCATGAATTAGATGTAATATTCACATGGAAGACAACATATACAATATTAAACATATTTCTAGACCAATACTGCCTCCTATACAACAAGGCCAACCAGCTGCTGTATTTTTGGCCAATTAACGTAATTAATTACCTTGTTGAAACAAGTGAGATCAACAAATAAAAACACCTAGGGAACCAACTGAATGCCTTTCCACCAGTCCCAAAGCTTCCAAAAACAGACTTACTCCTTAACATAGAAAAATACTATACCAAAATGAAATACAAATATATATATATTAGAATCTGTTAGGCATTTCTATATAAAGAGTTGTTGGGGAGGGTTTCGGGGGGGCGGCTAAAGGAGTTAGGTTACATCATGAGACAAAATATAACAAAAATAAAAACAAATCAATATGAGAAATTAGACAGAACAAAACAAAAACCAGAAGATGATTCTGCAACCTTTTGTTTTGTAATAACATTTATAATGATATTAAGAAGCTCTACATATTTGTTGGCAAACTCTTCTCCACACATGCAACAGTTTGCACAAGTTTAATACTGCAGGCATCAAGAGGAGCAGGGCTGAACAGCCTCCTGCTCAAAGGGGGTGGGATTATGCAAATCGTCCTAACCCTGAGGCAATGCATGCTGGGGGACTGATAAGCACTGGGCACTGCCAGCACCAGATTGGTTTGCTGTATGAACAGAATAGATGCACCACACAAGCCTCCTCACTTTTACAAGCACTTAGACCGTGTAACTGTACGTATACCATGCGTGTGTGATCATGTACTTAAGAGAGATGTATGACTGTCGTTTTCAGTGCTGCTAGTCAGTGCAGTCTCTATTTTTATGGAGTTTCTATGTTACGGTACCTCACAGCAAACAACTGTGACGCCAGACCACCTGGTCTCGAAGCCATGACATCCGCATTGAATTATGTGCCACTCTAACTCTACCTTTTCTTTGTTCACTTCTACATGTGCATGTGTGGATGGATGACGGTATCCTGGCAGAGAAATTGCTATACCGAACCAACAACAACTTTCACCTCAACCCAAACCATATCCAGCCCAGTCCAGGTAACCCAGCCAAGCTCAACTCAAAATAGCTTTGCCAAGTCAAGCAGTCCAGCTCTCTTCTCATCCCTCTGTTTCTCTCTTTTTGTTTCTCTGCCTCTCTTCTGCCATTCTTAGCCAGGCTGGACCCCACTGTCCTCCCTGCCTCCACAAAGTAAAGATGGTAGATGGTGGCTAGGCTGTCAGAGGCCTCACGGATGGATGGGGAATTCACACTGGGTAATTTGGGTTGGAGGGATGCCTCACTCTGAATGCAACACCTTTGAAATCTCTGGACCCCTTGGAACAATGTTGCAGATACAATGGTTCTGTTGCTGTTGTTGTCACTTCTACATTGTTGCTCATGATGTTGGTTTCTCTGTGTTATTGTAGGTCACACACCCTTGGAAGGGGAGGAAATGTCCTATTTTACAAACATTGTTGTCCATAATATATAGATAGAGGTTTTATATATATTCTTTATACTCTCTCTCTTTCTTTCTTTCCCTCCCTTGCTCGCTTTCCTCCAGTCCTCTCTCTTCCTTCCTTCTTTCCTTTCTTTCTATCTTCTGCTTGGCAGCAGCGGCAAGAAATGTGAGCGAATGATGCTACATGCAGCCCACGCAGCCACACTTGATGGTCTTTTCCACTTCCTCGCTGAAGGAGGTTCCATCGCTGCATTCAAAGGTGTATTTCCGGCGTTTCATTCGCTGGCTGGCGCAGCAGGCCCCCGTGTCACAAGCTCCACTGCACTCCACCCAAGAGACCATGCGTGTCGTCTGGCAGATAGCATAGCCTCGCTGTACCTGGTAGAAGTCTCGCACAGGTTCCCCTCGGCATTCAGACTCTGGAAAACAGGAAAAACATCCACAGACATTGTTATAATTAATTAATCAGGGTATATGCAGGTATCCTGAAGTTAAAGAGGTTTTAAAAGGCAGTAAATTTAAGACCCTTTTTATGTATTTCCATACAGTCATAGTACAGTACTAATTTTAGTATGTTGCAAAAAAACAAACAGTCATAGTACAGTATGTCACAAAAAATAGTCATAGTATAGTATGGTCATAGTATAGTATGTCACATAAAATAGTCATAGTATAGTATGTCACAAAAATAGTCATAGTATAGTATGTCACATAAAATAGTCATAGTATAGTATGTCACAAAAATAGTCATAGTATAGTATGTCACATAAAATAGTCATAGTATAGTATGTCACAAAAATAGTCATAGTATAGTATGGTCATAGTATAGTATGTCACATAAAATAGTCATAGTATAGTATGTCACAAAAATAGTCATAGTATAGTATGTCACATAAAATAGTCATAGTATAGTATGTTACAAAAATAGTCATAGTATAGTATGTCACATAAAATAGTCATAGTATAGTATGTCACAAAAATAGTCATAGTATAGTATGTCACATAAAATAGTCATAGTATAGTATGTTACAAAAAATAGTCATAGTATAGTATGTCACAAAAAAATAGTCATAGTATAGTATGTCACAAAAAATAGTCATAGTATAGTATGTCACAAAAAAATAGTCATAGTATAGTATGCTACAAAAAATAGTCATAGTATAGTACGTCACAAAAAAATAGTCATAGTATAGTATGTTACAAAAAAATAGTCATAGTATAGTATGTTACAAAAAATAGTCATAGTATAGTACGTCACAAAAAAATAGTCATAGTATAGTATGTTACAAAAAATAGTCATAGTATAGTATGTCACAAAAAATAGTCATAGTATAGTACGTCACAAAAAATAGTCATAGTATAGTATGTCACAAAAAAATAGTCATAGTATAGTATGTCACAAAAAATAGTCATAGTATAGTACGTCACAAAAAATAGTCA
Organism: Epinephelus fuscoguttatus; assembly: GCF_011397635.1. Taxonomy (NCBI): domain Eukaryota; kingdom Metazoa; phylum Chordata; class Actinopteri; order Perciformes; family Serranidae; genus Epinephelus; species Epinephelus fuscoguttatus. Next base: position 21,651,826 of record NC_064767.1, read on the forward strand.
TAGTATAGTATGTCACAAAAAAATAGTCATAGCATAGTATGTCACAAAAAATAGTCATAGTATAGTATGTCACAAAAAATAGTCATAGTATAGTACGTCACAAAAAATAGTCATAGTATAGTATGTTACAAAAAAATAGTCATAGCATAGTATGTCACAAAAAAATAGTCATAGTATAGTATGTCACAAAAAATAGTCATAGTATAGTATGTCACAAAAAATAGTCATAGTATAGTATGTCACAAAAAATAGTCATAGTATAGTATGTTACAAAAAATAGTCATAGTATAGTATGTCACAAAAATAGTCATAGTATAGTATGTCACAAAAAATAGTCATAGTATAGTACGTCACAAAAAATAGTCATAGTATAGTATGTCACAAAAAAATAGTCATAGCATAGTATGTCACAAAAAATAGTCATAGTATAGTACGTCACAAAAAATAGTCATAGTATAGTATGTCACAAAAAAATAGTCATAGCATAGTATGTCACAAAAAAATAGTCATAGTATAGTATGTCACAAAAAATAGTCATAGTATAGTATGTTACAAAAAAATAGTCATAGCATAGTATGTCACAAAAAATAGTCATAGTATAGTATGTCACAAAAATAGTCATAGTATAGTATGTCACAAAAAATAGTCATAGTATAGTATGTTACAAAAAATAGTCATAGTATAGTATGTCACAAAAATAGTCATAGTATAGTATGTCACAAAAATAGTCATAGTATAGTATGTTACAAAAAATAGTCATAGTATAGTATGTCACAAAAAAATAGTCATAGTATAGTATGTCACAAAAATAGTCATAGTATAGTATGTCACAAAAATAGTCATAGTATAGTATGTTACAAAAAATAGTCATAGTATAGTATGTCACAAAAAAATAGTCATAGTATAGTATGTCACAAAAATAGTCATAGTATAGTATGTCACAAAAAATAGCCATAGTATGTCACAAAAAAGTCATAGTATAGTATGTCACTAAAATAGTCATAGTATAGTATGTCACAAAAAAGTCATAGTATAGTATGTCACAAAAAATAGTCATAGTATAGTACGTCACAAAAAATAGTCATAGTATAGTATGTCACAAAAAAAGTCATAGTATAGTATGTCACAAAAAATAGTCATAGTATAGTATGTCACAAAAAAAGTCATAGTATAGTATGTCACAAAAAAATAGTCATAGTATAGTATGTCACAAAAAAATAGTCATAGTATAGTATGTCACAAAAAAATAGTCATAGTATAGTATGTCACAAAAAAAGTCATAGTATAGTATGTCACAAAAAAATAGTCATAGTATAGTATGTCACAAAAAAATAGTCATAGTATAGTATGTCACAAAAATAGTCATAGTATAGTATGTCACAAAAAAATAGTCATAGTATAGTATGTCACAAAAATAGTCATAGTATAGTATGTCACAAAAAATAGTCATAGTATAGTATGTCACAAAAAAAGTCATAGTATAGTATGTCACAAAAAAATAGTCATAGTATAGTATGTCACAAAAAAATAGTCATAGTATAGTATGTCACAAAAAATAGTCATAGTATAGTATATCACAAAAAATAGCCATAGTATGTCACAAAAAAGTCATCGTATAGTATGTCACTAAAATAGTCATAGTATAGTATGTCACAAAAAATAGTCATAGTATAGTATGTCACAAAAAAATAGTCATAGTATAGTATGTCACAAAAAATAGTCATAGTATAGTATGTCACAAAAAAATAGTCATAGTATAGTATGTCACAAAAAAATAGTCATAGTATAGTATGTCACAAAAAAGTAATAGTATAGTATGTCACTAAAATAGTCATAGTATAGTATGTCACAAAAAAGTCATAGTATAGTATGTCACAAAAAAATAGTCATAGTATAGTATGTCACAAAAAAATAGTCATAGTATAGTATGTCACAAAAAATAGCCATAGTATGTCACAAAAAAGTCATAGTATAGTATGTCACTAAAATAGTCATAGTATAGTATGTCACAAAAAAGTCATAGTATAGTATGTCACTAAAATAGTCATAGTATAGTATGTCACAAAAAAGTCATAGTATAGTATGTCACTAAAATAGTCATAGTATAGTATGTCACTAAAATAGTCATAGTATAGTATGTCACAAAAAAGTCATAGTATAGTATGTCACTAAAATAGTCATAGTATAGTATGTCACTAAAATAGTCATAGTATAGTATGTCACAAAATAGTCATAGTATAGTACGTCACAAAAAATAGTCATAGTATAGTATGTCACAAAAAAATAGTCATAGTATAGTATGTCACAAAAAAATAGTCATAGTATAGTATGTCACAAAAAATAGTCATAGTATAGTATGTCACAAAAAATAGCCATAGTATGTCACAAAAAAGTCATAGTATAGTATGTCACTAAAATAGTCATAGTATAGTATGTCACAAAAAAGTCATAGTATAGTATGTCACAAAAAATAGTCATAGTATAGTATGTCACAAAAAATAGTCATAGTATAGTATGTCACAAAAAAAGTCATAGTATAGTATGTCACAAAAAATAGTCATAGTATAGTACGTCACAAAAAAATAGTCATAGTATAGTATGTTACAAAAAAATAGTCATAGTATAGTATGTCACAAAAAAGTCATAGTATAGTATGTCACAAAAAATAGCCAAACAAATCATAGTACAGAACACTATTAAAAAAGTCAAATTTTAATATGTCATAAAAAAAGTAATTATAAAAAAGTCGTACAAGCTACAAATACCTCAGAAATTGCCATTCAAGATTTTAAATTGATTGATCAACTCTCAGTGTGCTTTAAGACCCTGCAGACACCCTTTTAATCATATCTCATTTATTCTTTTCCCCTCAGAATTACACTGAGCAAACCAACCTGTGTCACAGAGTTCCCCAGTATAGCCACTTTCACAGTGACAGTAGGCATCTCCTGTGTCTGAGATCTGGCAGCGACCGTGTTTGCAGGACAGGCGGCGGCAGGGGTTGAAAAGCTCCCCCTGTTGGTTACACAGGGCACCACGGTAACCCTCTGCACACTCGCAGCGGTATGACTGAGCGTCCAGTGGGATGCACTTTCCATGGACGCACCTGGTAAGACACATTAACCTTGATCAGATTTCCTGCTCAGCAAATAAATGAATGGAGTAGATGTTTCAACAGCAGCTGAAAAATGTTTCTAACTAAGTACATTAACTCAAGTACTGCACTTGAGTACTATTTTAGGGTACTTGCAATAAGAGTTTTGCTGTGAAATATTAATTCTATCTCATTTGCTAACATACTTGCTGCCCTGGCAGGGGTTGGTAGCAGGTTGGTCACAGTGCGGCCCGCTCCAGCCTGGCTGGCAGTGGCACACTGGTCCCTGGACCCCATCAGGTTGGCAGATGCCATGTAAACAGTAGATCTTCTTGCAGGGCTCGCAGCCCGGTACCACGCCAGGCTTCATCTGGGTCTTGGTGAAGTCCTGGAGCTCATTGTTGATGTACAGGTTCTGGATACAGCCGTGGAAACTGGAACCATTCTGGAGCTGCCATAGACGGAAAGTACCTGAGTGTACATCCACTGGCATGCCTGGAGGGGGAGAGAGAAAAGAGATGATGGTAAAAGATGTGAAGATGTGCAGACTGGAGCACAAACAGACAGCTAACACAGGGCTGGTATGAGTGTAATGGAGGAAGGTACTTTCAAACATGCGTGTCCGAGCAGTGCAATAACAAATTTGTCAATTCATAAACTGAACTCTTTTTAAAATAGTCTTATATTTTTTTAATTGCACAACGAGACACATCATCCTTGAAACACAGGACAGCGTAGGATATGAGAAAATGTCTCCTGTGGTGTTGTATGAATGAACACAAAACATCATAGCACTAAAACAAAATGGACAGATTCTGAGCCACTCCTGAGCAAACTGTTAACCCTGGCAACTAATGCAGGAAATCTTTCTTTTGATAAAGTTTGTTTGGGCTAAATTTTCGTATTTCATGAATGTCAAGAGTGGCTTAATCACACATTACAAATAAATACATTTTGTGAAATCACATCCATGCAAATACAAAACAAATCTGAAGTAAAGACTGTGTCTGGTAGTTCTTATGTTAGCCACTAGAGGTAGTACTTCACACACTGTAAGAAATATGCTGTAGGGACATTTGACGATTAGATTATAAAGTGGTGTACACTGATCTGTCATTTTTGAGAGTTGTGTTTTAACTGCCAAGGTGAAATTATTTTTTTTATAACAAATATGTGCATATGGTGAATGTGGAGGTCTATGCGTATTTCTGTATTATAAATTAATATGTGGCTCCTAGCAAACACAGTCATGACTAAAGGTGGGGATGGTGTGGGTGGAGGATAAGGTTTGCGTGGAGGTAGGACGGGGTTGAAGGGTTGCATGGTTAAAGGGAGGGGTTGGTTGCGGTGGTGACAAAGCGAGGGGGGAAGGGTGGTGATTGACAGTAGTGTAGTAGTTAAGAGTGCCTGCAGAGGAGGGAGGTGTGTTCTGGAGAGGGCCCCTACCCCCCACGTATAGTGGAGCCTCCCCGTTGAGGGGCCGCACCGCCCCAAAGCTGTCCATTGTGGTAGGGAGACCCCCGTCAATGGACAGGTTCACCATCTGGTCAAAGGTCACCAGCTCCACTGTGTGGAACTGGCCATCGTTGATGGTCTCAGTGCTGGCGAAGGAAAACAGAGATCGGTCATTTAAGAATAATTAAGAAATACAAATAACAACTTTTCATCAGGAGTCAGCAGTGAAAGTAATCCTCAGCAATTCGAAGGAAACTTACCTGTAGATGGCGTGTCCAGGCTGGCTGCCAGGGTCATAGCTGACCTTGACGTGACCTTGGTAGAGCTCCACTGCAATATGATCATTGTCACCATTGTACAGCAGGATGCCATTATCCTCAGCTGTTGACACCTACAGAGAGACGATTGCATCAGGTGTTTGAATTAGTCACGTTTCAGAGAGGACGCATCAGCACCCAAATATCATGTTGTAATATTCACACATTAACAAACTCTGTGTTAGTGCTGTCATGATACGGAAATATCTAACTCTGATACAATACTGTGAAAAAAACATCGATATTCAACACCACTGTGAGAGTAATAAAACGACAGCTGGTATCAGTGTATCAACACTGTGGAAAATGATTATTAAAACAACTTCAAACATTAGGAATTGATATGAATCACTGTTTCTGACACACTAATCTGTGGATACCTGTAAGGTGATGTTAGCTTGTGGCCAGTTCTTAAGGTCAGAGAGCAGCAGGTAGGAGTCTCTGTCAATGAAGTTGACGCTGACCAGCTTCTCACAGCGTGGGCCCCCGAACTCTGGAGGGCACTGGCAGAGGGCCCGTCCGCCTCGCTCCACACATGGGGCGTTGTTCTGGCAGTCGGCCAGCTCACACAGGGACAGTGGAGACTGGGGAACCTCACACAACTGACCACTGTGGAGAGAAATAAAGCGAGGATGATGATGTTAGTAAAGCTACACAAATGAAGTCTGTGAATTTGCTGAATTAGCGCTCATTTCTCACCTGTATCCTTCAGGACAGACACAGGAGTATCCGTTCAGCTCATCCACACACTGAGCTCCATTTTGACAACGGTGCTCCTCACAGTCGTTGTAGTCTACACTGCAGTCATCACCAACATAACCAGGAGAGCACACACACCTGTAACACACAAACACAATACTGAAACCAAAACACGAAGCTACGAGCTAATATCATCCACCAGATAAACTAGATAACATGTTGCAACAAATTTTATCGTTTAACAGTAATCTGCTGACAGAGGATTGCCCCTATATAAATAAACAATTATTAAATAAAAATATTTATATATGTCTTAATAGATAAGATTATGAACTTCCAAAAAAAGTCTCATATATATATGGTCCAGTATGTACACTACTAGAATATAATAAAAGTATTGTATCAATATCTAATGAATGAATGAAATGCAGCTAGTATGCTGCCCATATCCTAGAGACCAGTAATGGATAAATGGAAATAAAATGAATAAGAAATATAGAAATACAACGTTGTTAAAGACTACATTATTATAAATCCAACTGATGCCTTAAATAATAGGGAAGACTTTTATTATAATAATTGCATGGAAAGATGTATTTAATATTATCTATAACACTACTCACAATGTATCTAAACATACAATACAGCTACAGATATTATATACATTTTTACCCACTAAAAAGATGCTGTCTATTTGGGGCCTAGAACAGTCTTGTTTGTGTGGGTTTTGCAGTGATGAAGAGGAATCAATCTTGTTTTGGGATAAGGTCCAAAGGTGGATAATGTTTTACAATAATAAATATAGAAATCCACTTACAAACAGTAATTTTAGGGGACTTAAGTAGCAGCAAATCAGAGATCAGTAACACTGTGATATTGTTTGGCAATGCTTTTATAATAAAACGGAAAATAACCACACAGCGTATTATTTTAGAATCTAAAGCTTATCTTAAAACACACTGTATGATAGAAAGATCAACATTTAAAAAAGTACAAACACTGAAATTCCTGAGGGGAAGGGAACAACTAAGCCTTTGAGAAGGATGGGATAGAAAAAAAAAATGGGTTGTGGAACAGGCTGATTGGGCCCATGCAGTGCCCGTTTTGACCGTATGTATGTACACGTACCGTGCTGTTTGTTGCTATATTTTGTGTATAATAGAAGAAAATAAAAAAGAACAAAGCTTCCTCCTGCTCTGTCTATTATTAAAATGTAGTGTAATCTCTTTTTTTGCTGTATCTGATGTTACTGGCAGCAAACACTTACTTGGGTCCAGTGGAGGTGATGAGGCAGGTAGACTGATGTTGGCAGGGGCTCCGTCCAGGGGCACACACATCCTCCATTTCTTCACACATCTCCCCTGTACAGAATTTAAAAAAAAGTATGAACACAGAGCAAATCCTGCAAAAAAACCTGCTAAACAAAAAAGTAATACAGTTATCCATTATTACAGTCAGACAAGAAAAAAAGTCTGAAAAGTGCATTGCAGCTGTAGTGAGAGGAAACTAGATAGCTTTGCTTATTTAAAGAATCAGAGCAGTTTTAAAGCAACACTGCAAATATATTTTATGCATCTGTAAAGAAGCAGAATAGTGCATGTCTTATTAACTACCTGTGTGGAGGTAAAGGTGTTTTAGCTTTAAGATATTCAATTTATTTGCTTATGTCAAGTGTTTTATGGCCTATTTTAAGAAATCTTTAAATACTGGCAGATTGTTTTGGTTCATACCAAACTTCTCTGGATTATAACACAGCAGGATTTTTGGCAGCTACTTCCTGAGTCAAAGTGCCGCATGCACTAACCTGTGTAGTAGGGGGGACAAAAACAAGTGTAGTTGTTGACTCCATCGATGCAGGTCGCCCCGTTCTCACAGTCGTTGTCTTCGCAGTCGTCAATGTTGGTTTGGCAAGTGGGGCCCTCAAAGCCCAGTGGACATGTGCAGCTGTGAAAATGAATACACTCATCATGTCATGTCCTTTCTGTGATAAATAAGACTTAATTTCTTTGTTGCACAAAGCTTGTCTTCCTCACCTGTAATCTCCCTCCTCATCTTCATTCGCTTGACAAGTTCCGCCGTTAAGACACGGGTTACACAGACAGGCATCCAGAGCTTTCTCACAGTTCTTGCCCTGAGACAGAGAACAGACGTGATATTAATTTATTACAATAATTTATGCATGCCTTAAGACATGTAACACATCGAGGATATTCACAAATAGGTGGCAGCATTGTGGAGCTCTCACCTTGAATCCTGGAGGACAGCTGCACCTGTAGATCTCCACTGCGTCGCTGTGACAGATGCCTTGGTTCAGACAGGGACTGGACAGACAGGGGTTACACTTGGCCAGCACTGTGGAGTCCACATCACCTGAGGAAACACCAGGCAGATAAGAATGACTTGCATGTAGATACTAGTGGGGATGAGAATCATCTAAGGCCTCAGATTCAATGTTGTCACAATACTTAAGTCACAATAAAATATGACTGTGATTTTGAGCATTTTGTGATATGCTGAGTATTACAGTGACATATATTGCAATTTATTACCATTCTTCCACTGCAACTTACTTGTATGTCTCCAAAGAAAAACTTTTGTCAACATCTGTTTAATCTAATGAGATAAAGCTGTCACTCTGTTTATGTCCCTTCAATCATTTTTACTGCAGCATAATGTGTCTAGTGGACTGAAATGCAATTGATTTTTTTCCAAGTAGGCTATCAAATCTTTAATTTGTATTTGCAATATTATTGATTTATATAATAAAAAAATCGATACTTGGCATTCATGTATTGCTATGAAAAAGGTTGTTTTTTTTCCCCCCACCCCTTGATACTAGTAGTGCTTATTTTATTTTTGTGTACAACACAAGTACTCACCTGTGCACTCAAACTTCTTTGCAGGTGTGGTGAGCAGCAGTTTGCCCTCCATGCCCTGTGGGCCAGCACAGCGGGCGATGCCAGGCTCTTTGTAGCTGGTCTTCACCCAGTCTGACAGCCAGCGCAGGCGACAGTCACAGTGCAACGGGTTGGCACCAATCGCCCTGATAGAGCAGTGACAATAAACTTATCAATGGTCTGACTTTTACTTTCCAATCTCCCAAGTTGTCTGTCACTGTAATACACTCTATCACCAGCAGGTGTCTCTACAACCTTATGTAAAACAAACCAACTCAACTTGGTGCACTAAACAACTAAAACAGCTTCTCTAAGAGTAAAAGAGATTTAAAGTTTAATGCTCAATGCCACTTTGTGCCATACATCATCTGGAGGAGGGCTCCTCAATTATAGGCAAAGGTGCGAACAGAAGGCACTCTTAACCACTTCTGTCATGGTGGTCGTGAATCAATGCCGCTCTGTCCTCCCTGCTGGATGCACAAACACTCCTGAATCAATGCTGTTCCATTACGGTGGAACACAGGCTCATCTTTCAGGCCGGGCCAATAGCTGACACCTGACATCTGCTAACATGAAAGCCACTTGACTGTGACTGTGGATCAATGGCCGGCCTCCATCCCTCCCTTCACTCCATTTTTTATGCAGCCTTGACTCCTGTGACGCCCTCCAAAACATGTTTTTGTTAGTCGTCTCCATCCTCCCTTCCTCCTCTCCAATCTGACACTGATAGGTCTATTGATCAGCGACTGTCAGGGCATGATGTGAATATCTAGGCTGGGTGGCACAGAGCGCACTGCAAAGATACTTCTGTGGAGTTTTACATGTGTCCACGAGTCCGTGCGCGACCACACAACAGCTACACACCACACACACAAAATTACAGACATAAATAAACAAACCAAAACAAACAGTAAAGTCCACAGACCATGGAGAATCTGTGTGTGTCAGTGAACGGGTGGGTGTGTGTCTCGGAGATGTCACAGGGAGATGAGACAGCACAGGGGTCTGTGTGTTGCTCTAACCACAGGACTGCAGCTGATTAAGGGAGGGCTTGGCTCTTGTGGAGCCCACCAAAGAGGACTACAGACAGGCCACTGTGAGCCACACTCTCCGGCTGTCTGACCAGACCCCCTCGGTGTCTGAGAGTGTGTATATGTGTGTGTGTGTGTGTGTGTGTGTGTGTGCATGTGAGTAGACTTCACAAACTCAGTGGTAAGTGCAGACAGTATCACATAGGCTGCCACTGGGGCTTACAGTTGTGTGTGTGTGTGTGTGTGTGTGTGTGTGTGTGTGTGTGTTACTACTTACAAGTGGGAAAGTGAAGCCACATCGTTGAAGATGCCATCAGGAAGCTCCGAGATTTCGTTGCCATGGAGAGACCTGAGGGACGATGGAGGAAAAAGACAGTAAAAAAGAGAAAATGTATGACCATGAACATGTGTCATCATGGGACAAATGCTTTTATGGGCAGATTTTCTGTCAGACTGTTAGAGCTGCAATCATTAGATGATTCACTGGCAGAAAACTACTTAGATAATCAATCATGTGACTCACATTTAAAGGGACAGTTCACCCCAAAATCAAAAATATATATTTTTCCTCTTACCTGTAGAACTACTTATCAGTCTAGATTGTTTTGGTGTGAGTTGCCCAGTGTTGGAGATATGAGCCGTAGAGATTTCTGCCTTCTCTCTAATATAATGGAACTAGATGGCACTCAGCTTGTGGTGCTCAAAGTACTCAAAAAATACATTTAAAAAGCTCAACAGCAATGTCTCTTTAGAGAAAACATGACTCGGTTACACAAGATAATCCACAGACCTTGTGAGTAGTTTCATGTAGGAACTATTTTCTTTCTACCAAACTACACCTGCAGTCAAACTACACCGCCCATTAATGTTTACATCTTGTCCTGTCTGGAGTCTCTTGCACATGAGCAGATGCACTCTTCCTCCTGTGAAGTAATACGGTTGGCGGGTGTAATTTGGTAGAAAGAAAATAGTTCCTTGATGAAACTTTGAGTGCCATCTACTTCCATTATTTTGAAGAGAAGGCAGACATCTCTACAGCTGATATCTCCAACATTCTGCAACTCACACCAAAACAATCTAGACTGATAAATAGATTTACAGGTAAAAGTAAAAATATGTATTTTAGATTTTTGGGGTGAACTGTCCCTTTAAAGCGATTACAGCTTGTCAAGTTTCTGACATTTCATATACAAAATGATTAACCAAGAAAATAATTGGCATATTAATCGATAATAAAAATAAACATCAGTTGCGGTCCTGCATGCTATACTTTGTTTTCCAGCAACTAAAACCAGAGATTAGTGGGAAAATGTTGAGGAACATTTCAGTGCTGTGTTGGGTGGTTGTATTGGGTTTGTATTTCGGGTTGAGCTTTGTGCAGCTGGCAGAGATGTGAGGCTCTGTAAGTCTGTAAAAGACTGGTGTCAAGTTTCTGTGTGCGTCTGGCTGGCAGGGCCGACGAGGGCACAGAGGGAGGGGGGTAACAGAGCTGCACCACATGCAGGACAGTGACAAACATTAGTGTAACTGTGCATGTGCAGATTAACAGGTATATTTATGTGTTTGCATGTTTGAGCATGTGCATGTATATTAATGTTTGTATGCACTGTTTTGTCGCTGCTCTCTGACTACTATCTAGGGTGACAAGCCAGCATGGCTTAATGGTGAGATGACTGATGGCTGCTGTAATCCGCAGGGTCATTACCACCTCCACCCCTCAGCTGACCGCATGCTAATGTTACCACAGCTCAGTCCGCAGCACCAGAACATGACACATCTGCTCTGTGCCTGCACGATGAGAGCTGATACATAAACAGACTTTGAAACCTTACTTCCCTCTCTGTTTGATCTGTGAATTACCACTAAGCCCTGGATGAGTCAGGGGAAAGGATACAGAGAGCGAAGCTGCTCAATGTAAGGATGCAGAGCTGCAAGTGAGTACGAAAGAGAAAATATACAATGTAACCGTCTGAGACAACAAGTTAATTGGCCTGTGTGCCGGGGAGAATGCTTATTAGTGTGGAGTGAGTAGTCGAGTTGTGGTAGTCGGAGTTAGGATGCTGAGGGCACGGAGCCAGCAGCAGTGTGCCAGCTAGGCAGAGATCTCATGGGAGAAAGGAGCCAGGGAGTCTCCAGGAAGAAACCCGATCTGCTCTCCTGCTAACATTCTCCCTGTCTGTCTCTGTGTCTTTTTACTTTTCTTTTCTACAGCTGTGTATCATTACATCACTCCATCTTACCTGTCAACTTATCTCTTGCCTGGCACAGTCATCACAGTGCAATTGCATCTGATGTTTCTGGACAGGCAAAATAATGGTTGATGACAAAAAAAAAGTTCTTTAAAGTGCGCACGGGCAGTCCGCCTCGACATGTTCAGAATGTTCACACAGGCTTGTTCACCTGCAACCAGTTAATAATGTTTTTGTGATTCTCTGAGTCCTCTGAGCTACATCCAACCGCAGTATGAGAATATGTCAGTTTTGATTTCATTTGTTGCAGGCTTTTACTTTCTTTCTCTTCTTTTCCTTTATCACTCTTTTATATCGCGTTCTTTTCTCACAGCTTCCCACCCAAACCCTGGCGAGCCACACCCTAGCGCTGTCTCAGCTCACTCACCTCACACCTAATACCCAGCAGGCCAATTAGCAGCTTATTAATCTGCAGTTTAAACCACAACCATTATAGACACACACACACACACACACGTATGTACACTAGCACCAAACCACACCACATCCATGCCAGGCTCAGACCCCTGGTCTGTTTGAAGCCCCGAGCGTTAATGATTCTTCTCCTCTTTACTGCTCTGTAAAGCCAAAGGTGCAGCTTTATAAAGGCTTTGGCACCTCAGTGTGTGCGAGTGCGCATGAGCCGGCTTTGGCATCTCACTGCGGTTTCTATGAAGCTTCCAACTTTGAACTTTGGCCCCGGTTGAAACTATTAATGGCGCTCATTGTCGCTTCAGTTTTGTTGCACCCACACAGCCTCGCTTAGTTAAAAAAAAAAACACGCCATGGCACCAATTGACATTTAATGGGAGGTGTATGATTGATCACACCAGCCGTATAGACATCAAAGTTTTCTGCTTCATTTGGACTCTCGTCTAAGACAATAAGGTAGTCCAGACAGTCTGTGCGTAAATGTGTGTGTGTCTGAGCTTGTATATAGTTCTGAGCCTGTGCGGTGTGTGTGTGTGTGTGTGTGTATGTGTGTGTGTGGGGCGGGTGGTGTTAGAAAGAGGGCCTCACATGGCGTCTAGCGCGCTTTCAATATTTTAAAAGTGAAGGTGGCGTGAGTGAGTAAGAGCAGAAATAACGGACGCAGCTTCATTAGGGATCAAAGCGACGTGCCCGGGCTAGCAAGGCGGCATCAGCTAATGATGACCGAGCTTCACTCTCATTCCACGCTAAAAGGGCTCTTACGCTTTGTGCCTCGTAATGATCGGGGCCTTAGTCGAATCCCGCCGTAAAAAGAGGCTTTGTTGAAGCTTTGTTGTCAGTAGTAAAAAGTGTGCCTGCTATGAGCACACATGGAAGGGCCGATAAGTCTACTCCCACACACATACTAACGGGCACCAAGCCAGTAGATGACAAACATATAAGCTATGCATAGCGGCACACACACACACACACACACACACACACAGATGCATATATAATCTCATAAGGAGCGCTGCTGGGCCTGGTCTCTGTTTCTCCCTCACAGAACTAAACTGTACATTTGAGTAAAAGTGCGAGGCATCCAGCTGCTGTATCTTTGGATGCAGGTCCAAAGATTGGTTTTGGTTTCATCATTTATCTGTCCAACGTATTTACATTCTACATCTCAGTTATTTAGCAGACCGATTCAGCCACGGGGAGCCCATGGTCACTGAGAGTACACAATCAAAGACTTCATAACTTCATAAAAGCCCAGAGGCACAGTCAAAACCATTACGGTTAGCGGGGCAAACATTCGCCAGTAATCAGTGTCAGAGTGATTTTGTACAGTAGGATTGTGGGGGCGCGCGTTTGGCCCTGACGGTGAGGCGGTGATGAGCTCGGGGCGTTTAGAGGTGAACACGCAGACTGGGAAGATGTCTGAAGATGAGGTGTGGGCAGGAGTAGGAGAACACTGCTGCTGTGCCCATGGCTGCCAGTTAAACTGAGAAAATAGGTCGGAGGTTGTGTGAGTGTGTGTGTCTGTGTGTGTGTGTGTGTATTCATAAGCTGTCATAACTGTTTAGACTGTGTTTCAGTCCTCTGGAGTCAATCAAAGATTCTCAGCATCTGCTGCACCGCCTCTGTAGTCAGTGCAAGCTGCAAAAATATCCTCCTTAATAACTCATTTAGTCTGAAAGTGAGTCTCATCTTGTTTTAGAACACTTCTCACAAAATAACCTCAACTGTCTGAAACGATGATGCCGTTTTGAGCATTGTCTTAAAAACCATGTGACAACAAAGTACCTGCTCAAACATACAAGATACATTATGTATTAAAATAGGATTTTAACCTAATCTGCCGTTAAACTTTTTTCTTTGGACAATTTTGCACACACTAAGATGAACACACACGTGTCTGCATGCACTTAAAATACAAAACTAAACTCACAGCAGTCGCAGAGAGTGCAGTCCACTGAAGGCCATTTTGGGGATACAGCGCAGGGAGTTGTAGCTCAGGATTCTGCAATGTAGGAATAATTACATATGCATGCATATAAAATTCATCTGTTTCCATCCTACTTTCAGCACCAGAATGAAACACTAGCTCCTGGCTGAGGCCGGTCAGGACTTACAGAGTGGTGAGTTGGCTCATGTTAGCGAAGGACGAGTTGGTCAGAGAGTTGATTTTGTTGTTGCTCAGGTCTCTGAAAGGAAAAATTATAAAGGTATAAGTTCACCATATTGATTTGCAGAGTGAGACAGAGGAGGCAGACAAACACTTACACCAGCTGTAGGTACTTGAAGGTAGACAGCTCCTTTGGCACGACACTGAACTGGTTTCCATCCAGGTACCTGAACACAGGACACAAACAGTTCAGTTCAAAGAGTTCATACAGCCAGTAGACAAAATAATCCACTCAGACCAAAATACAATATGTTTTCTGATAATACAATATTTTAATAATAAATCTGAGCTCGCTGCTGAGGAAGACTGTGTGAAATGACTGAAAGCTCCTACAAAGCGGACCTTTTTTAATGTATTTACCATCAAATATCAAACCCAACCACTGTGGTGTCCATTCATTCAAAAGAATATTCAATGTGAGCATGTTTTTGTTGTTGCACCATATTCACAGTACTTAAGCAATGTCATGTTTTTCTCTGAGAAAATTAAATATTATAATGTGTTTTATATCAATTTATTGCAACTGTAGTTGTCAGAAAGCTGGTGTGTGAAATGTAAGAAAGTTCTCTGTTTTAATGCTCCCAAACTGTGAAACTCACTACCTCTGGATATTAGCATGGCGAGCTCACTCTGTATTTTTAAACGTAAATTAAAGATCTATCTTTTTATAATGTGGAGTAACATTGCAGTCTTGATTTTTAAGTTTTAGCCATTGGTTTTTAACTTTTTTTTTTTTTTTTAAATCTCTCTTGCTTATTTTTATTCTATTTTATTTATTTATTTATTTATTCTCTTTTTATTCTCTGGAGTTTTAATCATCTTTTTTGTTGGTTTGCTCTGTTTGCTTTTTTAATATTTTATTGTCTCGTGTCTGTGTCATTCCAATTTTGCCATGTGAAGCACTTTGGGCTGCCTGTTCGAATGAAAGGTGCTGTATGAATAAAGCTGCAACTGCTTCACAGCAAAAGCCTGACTAAGACCTGAGGCTTTCACTGTGAAGGTGCTGCATGAAGTATTTAATTATGTGATCAAACATCTTTTTATTAAGCAGTTTTGTTCATATGCATATCACAATGAACTAGTTGTTGCTCAGTTAAACATTTATAACACCAAAAGCATATTATACAGGCATCTAATTCAGTTCAATCACTATGTAAAAGTCACTAAGTTCCCATTATATCTTGATTCACTCACATTCTCTGTCAGTCAATTTCAAACTGTGCCGTACTTAATGAGGGGCTGCTGAATCTTATTAAGGGAGTATAGAGTTATAGCAACAAAGGGTGCCATATCTTATATTATATATTAGGTTTTACCTGGTGCTAAGAGTTGATTTAATTCCACATTTCAACATTTTATTCTGCTCTTTGTCAGCAGATTAGTGTGACTCTGTGAGAGCTCGAGGCAGGTAATTGCAGGACATCACATTTTTTAACACAGAGCACTTTTTCCCATGCTGCTGCAGCCAGTTTAATCTCACGTTCCACCAAACAGCGGATTGTTTTGTCTTTCGATTAGTCCTTTCCCTCAGATGTTTTGACTCAATGCTGTGTCTCATGCCATTGGAGTCAGGCCCAGTAAACCTCCTGTATAAGCATTCCTAGTGCAGACACTCACTGGGTTATATATTCCTTCCACTGGGCGAAGGCGGCACATTTATTACATTCTGTGACACTTTTGTGATTTTCCGTTTAGCAGCAACTCCTGCATGTGACCCAGCGCACTGCATTTTAAGGTACAAACGCTTGTGTGTGCATTCATGCATGTGTATGTGTTAACATCCTGATGTAGGTATAAGCTGCCCTGGTTGACATCATGCCTGCAGGGATGTAACCACCCTGCTGACTGCCAACACAAAGTGCTACCAGAGGGCTGTCACCTTGATAAATAGCTGATTTAGGGTCCTGGTCCCTCTGAGCAGAGCTGCATAGGCTTTCTCCTGCTATTGTTGTTGACTGTGCTCGAGATGGGAAGGGCAGGAGGGGTGAGGGGGGGTGCTGCTGGTTAGTTAGGGGGCCCTTGGGTTCAGAGGTAATGATAGGTAATGACGGTGCAGAGGACACTTGGGATAATGATGGAGTAGCAAACTCTCCAGATGACTAGATGAAAGCCTTGAAGAGGGGGGCACACCTGGTCACACCTGCTGGGACAATGACAGGCCTAAAGGCTTTCACAGCATGTGCGTGCATCTGTGTGTTTGTATGTGTGTGTGTGTGTGTGTGTGTGTGTGTGTGTGTGTGTGTGTGTGTCTGTGAGTTCGTCTGAACCACTTGAAGAAGTATTGGAAAGTTCCAGACCTATTCCATTCCCTCCCCTTTCCATTGAAAACTGCTCATTAAATTGTCCTCTTGCTCCCCTATGCTCCTGTGGACAGGCTTTTGGCCCTCGCACAAATATGCACACAAACACACACACACACACACACACACACACTCTGATCCTTGGCTCCGAGTGTGAGAGTGACATCAGTGCTAGCCTTGAGGGCTGCAGGGAACACAGGAGAAGAATGTCTGAGAGAATAACTGCAGGGTTTATTGACTCCTTTCCCCTTCTCCAAATGATGGGATCTGTTTTCTTTGCCTCCACTATTCTCACTAACTCTTATCTCCTTCATACCTCCTAAGCTCCGCTCTACCTTTTTTTTTTTATATCATCTCCTTTGGCTTTATTTCCAGGTCTGCCTCCATCACAGCTAGACAAAGGAACAATAACGCCTGGAGCTCAAGCTGATAAGATAGACATGCAATTGGCATAATTAATGCCAAGGAACTCACAGTTCAGTCACATTTCTGGGGATGCCTTTGGGCAGTGTGTGGAGGTGCTTGTTACTGCAGCGCACCACAGTCTCCAGGCAAGTACATTCACTGGGACACTGGGGTCTGGGCACACAGCTCGACAGCTCCTCTTGGCCTGTGGTAAAAAAAAACAAACAGAGGAGATAGAGGCAAGTCAGACACCAGAGAGGAAGAGAAAGGAGGAATGACCAGGAGGAGAGGGAAGACATGGAGGACAGCCAAAAGCAGAGCATAAAAAGTAAAAGACAAAGCGAACCTAAAGGCAAGACAGTGCCAAAACAGCACAATCCTTCAAGCTGATGGTAAGGCATTGAGACAATGGAAAAAAAAAAAAGGAAGTGACAAATGTGAAGTGTAAAATAGGACAGAGAGAGAGGAGCCTCACTAATGTAATATCGACCAGCGAGAGCAAAGAATGGAAGCTGCCCGAGGCCCGAAGACAAGTCTAACATTCATTCAGGTGCAAATAGGCTGACTGGTCAATAAGGCAAACAGCTCAATAGCTCCACTCAGCCCGGCATCGACCAGCAGCTTAGGAACTGCTGAGCAGCAATCTATTCAGTAAACAAAAGAGTGGCACAATAGCGGTCATTATTTAAGATGATCTCAGACACTTTAAGCAGCTCTTGTTCATAACGTATTGTGGAGCGGAGTACAATGCGAAAATCTTCATCAGTCAGACCCAGACAGGTTAGTTTCACACATAGTGGAGGTCAGCCGCTATACTGAAGATGCTTATCTCCTTTCAAAGAGACAGATTACTTCATTTAAAGTGGAGAAGCTGCAACAAACGTTCAGATACGGTCTAAATAAGGACACACAGAAAGAGACACAAATCATGATAGCCGGTTAGACACATACCCTCCTCACAGCGGAAGTCAGGCAGAGCCACATCCTGCAGAGGGATCTCCTTGAGGAAGGCAGGGCGCTGGCAGCGAGGGTTACCCGTCACGATCTTCCTACTCCTCAGCCAGTCGCCGAGCCAGGCCAGCCGGCAGTCACAGTTGAAGGAGTTAGCCAGCAGGTTACTGGGAGAAAATGAGCATAAGAGAGGTTATAAGAGCGCTGAATCTTTTAAAAAGACGATTGAAGGCAGGCTCATGTGTATGCCAGGGCCTCACAGGGTGGAGAGAGTCTGCAGAGTGTCGAAGGCTCCGGGAGTGATTGTGGTCAGCTGGTTGTCGTAGAGCGACAGCAGACGGACGTTGTGCAACCCTGTGAAACTGTCGTTGTGGACGCAGCTGATCTTGTTGTTCCTCAGCATCCTAAGGAAGAAATAAATAAATCACCTTAAAAATTGTAGACATATCAACACAAATTTAAAGTGTGCGTATGTTTGCAGGGTGTCTACCGGTATCAGACAGTTAAATTTGATGCTTTTAAGACAATGTCGAGATAATTTTAAACCAAATTTAAGACAGACTTTTGGACAAATCATGTGTTTCTTATTAAAGCACTGCAGGTAAGTATAAAGGTAAGTGTAGATGTAATCCTGTGGGAATATGGTTACTAGAGTGAAGAAGGTTTTCTACATTTTGCCGACAGATAAGTGCAGGTTTGAAGCAAATATATAACATCCAAAATTTGGACTTTAACGCAGAAAAGTCTGACTCATTTTGACAAAAAGAAATCAGGATGAATGCATTAAATGAGATCAAATGTTTGTGGCGATTAAGACCTCACAAATTCAAATTTAAGACTTTAAAGACCTCATATTTATGAAACTAAATTTAAGACATTTCTAAAGCTTCTTAAGGATCTGCAGACGCCCTGGTTTGTGCTTCACTCACAGCATTCGCAGCCCCTCAAGGCCACGGAACATCCCACTTCGCACCGAGTCAATCTGATTGGCCGTGAGGTGAAGCTCATTGACGGACGATGCGCCTTCAAATGTCCCATCTTCGATCTCTGTGATCTTGTTGTTGCTAAGGTTACTGTGGGGAAAAAACACTGCTATTTAGGGAATGACTGTTAATGGTGAAGATAAAAAGTGAAATAAAAGTTTGACTCATTTTCACTTTTGACTCACATTTTCTTCAGCTGGGAAAGGCTCTTAAAAACTCCCGTTGCCTCCAGAGCGGTGATCTCATTGTTGTTAAGGCGGCTGTGGAGAAAAATTGAAAGACAAATTTAAGTATTCTCTGCTAACTCCATCTCGTATTCTTTTTAGCAGTGTGCAATTTCCCTGCTTGCTTACAGTTCAGTGGTGGATGCAGGGATGTGCTCAGGGATCTTGGTGAGCTTCAGGTTGGAGCAGTCCACCACGTTAGACTCACAGCGGCATTTAGGTGGACACACTGGATCACTGTTACAGGCATTGTTCAGACGGGTGTCCTCTGTACCTGAGTGGGATAAAATGCATACACACAAAATCACGTCAGCCTCCTTTCTATACCAGCACACTTTCCCATGATGCTCTGAATCACGCATAGGCTCCCACGGCTGTGTGTCAGTATTTTGTCTTGTTGTGATGTAAAAGGCGGCTTCCCTGACAAATCTGTAACCTTAGGCACGCTCAAGAACATCCTGCAGCACACCTACCATTCATAGGACAGAGGTGAATGGGTGAGCGCGAGGCAATGGAAGGGTGGCGGTGAGTTATTTTAAAGAGGTGATAGAACGGGAGCAGTGGGGTGAAAAGAACAGTAGCGGGGGAGATTGAGATAGGGATGCCAAAGAGGATTTGGACTGCCAGCTTTAGTGAAGCAGAGCACCCAAGAGAGAGCACAGGAAGCGTGCACAGACAGGTGGAGTCAAAGGGGAGGAGAGGGAGGTAACAAAAAAAAAAAAAGAAAAAAAGGAGGGCACAAGGGACATAAATGCATGCAGGAGAGAAAGGGAAGAGAGGGAAGCAGACAGACGAGAGAGAAATGAAAGGTGAGTGGTGGAGGTGCAGGGAGATGTCTGTCCTCATAGAGGAAGAGCAAAAATGAGGCAGCGAGGGGAGTGTGGGACGTTTTTCCCTGCACCTCCTCTGTCTATGAATAGACGTTACGTGCCAAAAAGCGTGCTGCCAGTTACATCATGGCTGCTCAATAATGGAGCAGCACTGGGAGCCACTTAGAACAGTGTGTGTGTGTGTGTGTGTCTCTGTGTCTGTGTATATGTGCGTGTAGAGCTTATGTGTGTGCATATGTTCCATTTAGAGGGAACAGCCCAGCGTTTTCTGTTAGGATATCGTTTTGTGTCCCGTTCCCTTCTCTCACATCGGTGCACCTCTTCGCCTGAAGTATGGAGGTGACGTCAGTGGGACAGCGTGGAGCACCCAGACCACAATCATGAGAAGGAAAACCTCAAACAACCAGGACAAAATCTTAGAGCTGAGTATCAAAAATCTGTCCAAATAAATGGAGCCGTATTTGAAACCATAACCTAACCCCAAACCCTCATCGTTGACTTTATTAGACTATGGTTGGACGGCAAAAGAGTGAGTTGCATACACAGAATCGACTTCCTAAGGCTTTTTCTGATGGTGTGTCACTTCTCAGTGTGGCTCAGTGGAGGGCGCAGATAGACGCAGTAATGCAGGTCATTAAGGAACTTTCCCTCTCTTGGCCAGACAACAGGAAAAGGCATTTCCTGCTACAGAGGAAGCAATGAAAGTACAGCTCGGCGCTTTGATCTTAAGGATGTAGAGGAGCCGGGGGAGATTGGTGAGCCTGAGTCATCGTCATCATTGCGAATGCGTGGTGGCGACACTTTTACTGTCAGCAGATTTAAACGAAACTGGAGAAAACGCAAGAGAAGAGGGATGAGGTTTTTCCCTCGCTGAGGCGCAAAGTGACTCATCGCTGGAGTTGTAGAAGTTCTCATAATTCCCCGCAGCTTGGTTCCTCATTATCAATGTATTATGGGATTCCCGTGCTGTCTGTGATTGTGTGTGTTGAGTGCGTGCGTGCGTGTGTTATCGTGGAGGCTTTTATTGTTATCATTCAGGGAGGGTGAAATTCTCATTAATCACATTTGGCTTTGATCTTCCTTCTGCTTACATAGTACTCCCATTTGTTCTCTAAGCCAGTGCAGGGCTTTATCTCAGCTTAGCACACAAAGACACATTAATTTACACACACGCACGCACACAGCCGTAGACACTGAATCACACATGCATCCGCACCACAAACACACGCACACATGGACAGAGTTCGACACACATCACTGCTCCTCCTAGTTATTTTCTTGGAAGTGCTCTTGTTAAGAGGTCCGGAAACATCCGCTGATAGGAATCTGGGTCCTCTGGTGGGCTTTATTTTCTTTAGCTTTTACTGATAGAAAGGACACACTTTCCTTCCCCTCTGTCCTTCTCCCCCTCCCTCCTTTTCTGCCCCTCTTGGTGAGTGACTGTCTGTGCTCATGCCAAAGCAAAGAGCCACTTCCTTTTGACTCTATCTGCTGAGACCGTTAGGAAAACAGAGCTGAGGAGAAACAGACGCTTTCACACGTCTATCCCATTAAAATGCGCACATAGGTCCAGTCACTCACAGGTCCAATTAGCTGCTGTCATATGTATACATACCTGAAGTGCCACTACCACCAGTAAGCAAATCTCAACTAATTTTACCCTTAAATGCTTAAAAAAAATCAGTGCAGATCATTTCCTCTGTTCATCCCACCATCATCCACATTAAAGGATGATTCTAGTTCATTTACAACTCAGGTGTTTTGTAGTTTTGCCCATTCAATCCAAGTGAAACGGAAGTTTGAGTGTCTTTAGCATCTGTACTGTGACGTATTTCCCAGTGAACCAGAACATTTGAGCAGCATACAGTTACAAGGGATTTAAACCCAATTATTCACCATTGATTGGACCGCTAAAAATTGGGCGGGTTTAGAGTTTAGTGGAGTTACAGCAGACTGTTGGATTGGAGCCACCCAGCAGCTCGGCACACACCTACCTCACTGATAGATCAGGAGGAGAACGAGGGAGAGATGAATGAGTTAGATGATGGGGCGACTGTGGCTCAGAGGACAGTGGGTAGTCCACTAATTGGAAGAATGGGTGTTTTGATTCCCGGCTCCTCCAGACCACATGCTGAAGTATCCTTAGGCAAGATATTGAACCCTAAATCGGTGTGTGAGTGTGTGTGAATGTTTAAGCTGAGTAGCAGCTTGTATGGTAGCTTCGGCCGCCAGTGTGTGAAAGTTACGTGTTGTGTTAAAGCACTTTGAGGAGTCTGAAGACTAGAAAGGCACTATACAAGACCAGGTCCACGTACCACAAATTAATGAATGAATTAGACCTCAGACCACCACTGCAGCTTCTGCAGTGATGCAGATGCTGTGCCAGACCATCGTGGTGAAGAGGGAGCTGAGCCTGAAGGCGAAGCTTTTGATTTACTGGTTCATCTACATCCCAACCCTCACCTATAGACATGAGCTCTGGGTAGTGACCGAAAGAATGAGATTGTGGATACAGGCGGCTGAAATGAGTTTCCTCCGTGGGGTGGCTGGAGCCTTAGAGATAAGGTAATGAGCTCGGATATCCGGAAGGAGCTTGGAGTAGAGCCGCTGCTCCTTCGCATTGAAAGGGGCAAGTTGAGATGATTCGGGCCTCCTGGGCGCCTCCACTTACAGGTGTTCCGGGCATGTCCCACTGGTAGGAGGCCCTAGGGTAGACCCAGAACACACTGGAGGGATTACAAATCTCATCTGGCCTGGGAACGCCTTGGGGTCCCCCAGGAGGAGCTGGAAAGTGTTGCTGGGGAGAGGGATGTCTGGGGTTCTTTGCTTGGCCTGCTGCCCCCGCGACAGTCCAGATAAGTGGATGAAAATGGATGGATGGATGGACCACTACACTATTTTGGAAATTAAAACTTAGGTTTGATCATTGAAAAGTGGGCGTGTCATAACAGTGAGGCTCCAACATTGTTACACCAATTGAATAGCATTATCCATCAGGGAGAGATGGACAAAGCCCATCATATGCTCCATGTAAGTTGTTGAGGCAGTCCAGTGTAAAATGCCTTGAGCATAATACGGAGCTGTCACAGAAACCACTTTCCTCAAGTGAATAAATTTCAGCCCGCAGCCCGTAACCACAGCAATGTGGGGAAACAAAGGCACACTGGTGTAGCATGCTGTTGTTAGCTTGCTGGCTAGCTCTGTGTGGCTAAAAATTGCAGACTGATTGATGGGTTGATGTCAAGATATTTGTTGAAATTGGTTCGTACTAGCACACGTCATACTGTTTTACAGGACGAGAACATGATTGGATTTTGACATAAGAATATAAAATAATTGATGTTTTTGCATATTATCAATTAGGTGCATAAAATGTCCAGCAATGTGATCTTAAAGGGTTAAAAAAGCATTTAATCTGGACTTTAAGGAGGTTAAACTAAACGTGAGCACAAATGTTCACAATGTTAATCCCTCATTGCGCAGGAAAATTGTTTGCACATAAAGATCGAATTTAAACTAGGTGGTTGGTTTGTAAACTGTGAATAAAAATTAAACAAGAGGCAGTTTGGGGAATAATTCTGTTTTTTTCCACATAAGTTTGGCTAACCTGTGACCTTTCTTTCCCCGTCTGACTTATTTTTAGTAACACGCCATGTTCCCTGCTCTCAGCGATTAACTTGCTGTATAAAATGCTGTTATTACCAAGAGGAATGATGGCAAAACTACAAAAATTAGACCCAAGTTGTAATAAACCGAAAAGATCCTTTAACCTGTGGGGGAGAGGTGCTTAAATGAACAGTAAGTAATGGAAAAAATGATGCCGCTACATGGCTGCGGGTGGATAATTAAAGAAAAGAGGGAGACAATGATAGGTGTGAACGTTTACAAGCACTCACCTGGGATGAAGTACTGCTCTTTGGCTGTGATGGGGAAAAGAAAGAGGGATTGATGTCAGTGAGAGCAGTCTGGCCTGCATAGCTGTGGTGTCGCTATGCTTCAGAACAGTCATATATAGAGTTTATATATGACAACACGTGAATAAAAAAGGTATATGACATTTAAACAGAGAAGCCGAGGACTGTCTCTGTGCATGACAATGTGAACTAGTAACGATGTTAAAAGGTGGTAAATATTTGGCTGTTGCTAAGGAAGAGTGACATGAGGGAAAGAGGGAGACAGTGTGAAAGAAAGAGAGAAGGAAAAAGACAAAAAAAAGGAAAAAAGAAAGAGAAAAGAAAGAGGAAAAACACATGGACTCCCTTCTTCAGCAGGTCTAGCCAAACAAATGAGGCTATAAAGAAGTGTGAAACCTCAGCAGTGCAGAGTGCCAGACAGCGTAGCACAGTGCATAAACACAATAGTGGGCAGAGAGTGGAGGGAGTGGGGATGGTGAGGCCCAGCTAGTGCAGTACAGAGGAGTGAGGGGATGTGAAGGAAACCTGAGCCTGGCAGGCAGGGAGAGCGATGAGTGGGCAAGGGGAGATGGAGGCTGAGATTGGCAGAGGGCAGAGGAATGGTGGGCACGTACAGAAACTCTAGCCCTTATACCAGCCTGGACTGGTGATCTCAGTCTGCTGCGGTTTGAATGTGAAACCAGACTCACAATGTGGTATTATGGAGGGGAAATGGAGAAACAGCGAACGATCCCTCTCTCCTTGGCCCCAAGTTCATCTGGGGAGATATTGATTGAGTAGCACTGGCACAGCAAATGATAGGCCGAATAAAACCTTTTGCCAGGAATGATCGCTCATTAAATGTGGTATGAGGTAGAGGGAACAATGCAGAGATAATAGCCACTCCCAGCGGAGAGAAAGAGAGACGGTAAGAGCAGAGCAGTGAGAGACAAGTGGAATAAAAACAACAAAGCCTGTCTGAGGGATAGAGAGAGCCCCAGAGAGATTTGGAGACAGCGACACAGAGCCAGCGGCCTACCGGAGCAGCGGAATTTCTTGCTCTTGATTTGTCCAATACGTTTGTTTGCGAGTCGGCGAGGGCTGGCACAGCGGGCACCGCTGGTCTCGATGGGGTTGGAGCGCAGGTAGTCTGCCAGCCACTTCAGGTTACAGTCACAAATAAAGGGGTTCTGGGCCAGGTGACTGGAGAACAGAGTGGGAGGGTTGGAAAACAGGAGAAGGTAAGAGAGGCAGACGTAAGAAGAAAGGGAAGAAAGAATGAGAGGGGGAAACATTAAAACTGATGGGATAAAGGCAAAGAAGGAAACATTAAAGGCTATATATTTAGACATCAGCGCGACGATTTACTGCAGACGTCCACCTGCAACCACTGAAACATGAGAAAATGCCTTTAAATCATTGTTTGCTAACATTAAGTTATATCGAAATTATATAATCTTATCAAGTTAAAAAAAAAAGAGACTGACATTTTAATGAATGCACTTCTTTGCTTTGTTGCCAAGAGTTAAATGAAAAGGTCAATACTACTAATAAATTAAATATGAGGTAACTGAAGGGTCTGCAACCAGGGATTCACGCTCAGCACATGGGGGAAGGTTCAGCTGGTTGCAATCTGCAGTCCTCATCATCAGATGCCACTAAATCCTACACACTGCTCCTTTAAGAGTTTGGTCACATATAATGCATCACATAATATAATAAAATGATAAGTAATAACATCAGTTTGATTACTTTATGTGATTTCTGCAGGCATTTGATATACTGTGCTGCACTGAGTTAACTTAATGATCATTTTGGAGTCAGCAGTTTGTGCTGCTGGTGATTTATATCGTGTTATACAGAGAGATGTTTCCAATATTTGGTCTATAAATTGAGTTGACAATAGATTAGAAACATCTCTCAGTATGATGCAACACAATTCAGTAGAAAGCGGCATCCAAAATGACCATGAAATTGAATCAACATCTCAAAAACATCACTTCAGTTTAAAGAGTGTGTGGTGCCATCCACATTATGCACATGTATTTTTACCTCTTCTTCAGAATGCAGGCAAAACAAGAAGCTTGTTTTAGACTGAGACCCTTCAACCCAGTGCCCTCTGTGTGTGTGTGTGTGTGTGTGTGTGTGTGTGTGTGTGTGTGTGTGTGTGTGTGTAGTGAGCTATCCATCATCTTCAACAGGTGTCTTGAATGCCTCGTATTTGCATATATGGATAACAATGTCACGCCGTGTGTTTCAGACATGGCAGACGCCACGGTGTGGGGTCCGTATCGATAACAGCATGTGGTTGCCTTGTTTATCGGAACAGGAAAAAAAAGGGAGACATTCATTTAGAGCGAATTGGTGCTGTCTGGGTAACGGTGGTGGAAGGAGTGGGTGTGGTGTGTTCTGCTTTTGATCTCGAATCTGGCCGCAGAAGCTGTGTGTGTCCGCGTGTTTGTGGAGATGATAGATTTACTCCCCTCTCCACCTCATGATTCCATTCCTGTGTTATTACACAGACCTGCGAGTAAACAACTCCTGTGTTGGCTCATGTTTTATGGTGACGACTCAGTATGTGTCAGAGCGTGTGCGGCAGCGTGTTTATTCGTGCGCGTTTGACTCACAGGGTCTGTATAGCTCGTAGCGAAGTGAAGGTGCCCTTGGCGAGGGTTTGGATCTTGTTGTCGTAGAGCGATAGCAGCGAGAGATTCTGCAGGTCCTGGAAGGCGTTGGCACGAACGCAGTGAATCTTATTGGCATTCAGCAACCTGAGGAGAAGGGGGAAGAAAAGGGAAACAAAGAAGTAGAGAAGGAGGAAAAGAGGGAGGGAAGCAGCCTGTCAGAGTTTCTTTATGTATTCATTCATTATGCATTCCATCTAGAAAACTATGCACAGGTACAAAGTTTATTTGAAGGTTATGACTCTTTTACTGAGTGGGAGTAAAGGATGCCTGGTATTCAGTGTACGTCTGCAGTGTATCAGCAGAGTGCGTGTGTGTTCTGCTTACAGCAGTTGCAGGGCGTAGAGGCCGTCAAACACTCCCTTGGGCAGGTCGGTGATCTTATTTCCATACAGCACGCTGGGAAATCACAACACACACTTGCTTAAGACACGGGAAATGACAACAGGGTGGATATTTATGCATATACGCACGCACAAACTCGGCTCGGGGCCACTTACAGGGAGTTAAGGGAGCGCAGGCCCTGGAAGGCATCAGGAGCTATCTCTGAGATCTGGTTGTTGCTCAGGTCTCTGCGTTGAAGAAGAAGGACAGAGAATTAGTCACGGAAATTAAAGTTTTGGGGCAAAGTCCTTTTCCTGTGGGAGGTTTGACCCCACTGGCACCTGGGTGTCACTCTCACAGGAAGGTGGGGTGGATGTAAGGGGCCCTCCTCGTCGCTGGCAAGCGAGGAGGAAGCAAATGTAGTGTGAGCTGGATGAAGACGAGTTCCAGCTCTCTCTCCCACATTTGATGGTGCGTCCCTTCAAGGGATTTGTTGAAATGGAGCGGGCTGGAGTCTCGTAGCCAATCAAAACATTTACTTGTGTTATTTGTGGCCTATCAAGCAGCCCTGTGTTGTATCATGGTGAGTGTGTGTGAGTAAAAATGGGGTGCGGGGCTGAAATCCAAAGCGAAATACAGTAGACTGCCTCTGAACATAGCTGTTGTTAATAGGATCCACAGGCCTCTCCCCACAGGATAACCACTAAGCCTGTGTGTCTATGTGTTTATGTGTCTGTGTGTGTGTGTGTGTGTAAATGCAACGATAAATGAGGAACAGTGGGACAGAAAGAGAGAAAGACAGATGGAGAGAGAGAGTTAATGGAGTATGTGGACTGAACTCCAGTCGACTGGATACCTTTGAAGGAAAATCATCATGTGGTGAAGAAGAGGGATATTTTCTCATTTGGGGGTAACAGTTAAATAAGTACCCATTTGTCTTCTTGCAAAGGACTGAGGTTTCCTGGAAATGAAAACGCGGCGAAGTAGCCAACATCTGCACTGGTGTGTGTCTGTAAACTCAGACACTGGTGTGTTTGTGTATGTGTCGGTGTTTGAGTGCTGTTACTGCATCCCCGTCTTAAGGAGCGGTTCATGTGTAGGTCATCCAAACTGGGACAAGGTGAAAGAGAATGTGTGTGGTGAGCAGTTACTGGGAGAGAAGGACGTGCAGGGACAGGAGAGGCATTGCACACATACCTCCACAAATAAACAAATACACACACACACATACCCAAAAGCCTATATATAACCTTATCTCACCTAATGTTGCCTTACAATCAAATATTTCACCATTTCCCGTACATAACCTGCCACTATATATATATAAAACCTACACGTGAACATCTGCAGAGCCAGACCCAGGAGAGCGAACATATTCATCATGATGTATCGATGCTGTCGACGCACAGTGTGCACTGAGGGTGCTGGACAGGCTGGGCCAGGCAGGGCACACAGCCAGCTGAATCAACAGTGACACTGAGGGTCAACACAGACATGCGGCCATGCATTGTTGTTACTAAATGCAGGATCAGCAGCAGTAGCAACAGTAGCCGGTCATGTCTGTGTAGAGGACCAGATGGAAGAGAGTGACACATCCTCACTGCCATTAAATCAGGTTTGTACAGTATATGATGTACGACAGCCACAAAAAGGGTTACATTTTTTATTCATAATGATGTTGCAAACCTTCCCAAAACACCTTACTTGTGTGTTTTATATTGCTTGATTGATTATCACTACAAAAAGACAGCTTATTAAAATTTTCCCATACAGTTTATTTAAGTTTAATCTAGTTTGGAAATCAAAGTATCCATGAAGAATATAACTTCTGCGTCAAATTCAAAAAGTGAATGGAAAAGCACTCCAATTTGACTTTTTAATGCTGCCACACAGACGTTTTGGGCAAGCCACCCTTCTTCTGCCTGTATTCTGGTGATTTCACAAACAATATACACAGGTGGGGTTAATTATAGGTGACCACGACCGACACAATGGGTGTCTGGGTTGAAACATCTGTGTGGCAATGTGCTGTCGTAGTGTTTACTTTTTTCTAAGATGCAATATCCAGTCTGATCTTGAGCTGAGCACATTGTGTCTTACTTGTATCATTGTGTATTGTTCAATATGCACAAGGATAAATGATGATCTGATGTTTGTAACAATAGCACTTACAAAACTCTGCTTTTATCGAAGAACAACTACATTGCCAAAAGACAGATAAACTTTGGCTCATGGGTTAAGATTAGATTTATATTTTAATTAGAGTTTTATTTACTTTGATGTGAAACCAAACCTGGTTGAGTCAATATGACACAGTGGCGTGCAAAAGTTCGGGCACCCAAAGACATCTGAGCTCTAAGACAACTGTTACCATGATGTCAGACCTGAATTAGCTTGTTAGGACCATGGCTTGCTCACAATCATCGTGCTGAAAGGCCAGGCGATGCAAATTTCAAAGCTTTATAAATACTCTCACTCCTGAAACCTTGTCCCAACAATCAGCAGCCATGGGCTCCTCTAAACAGCTGCCTAGCACTCAAAACTAAAATAACTGATGCCCACAAAGCAGGAGAAGACTGTTAGAAGATAGCAAAGTGTTTTCAGGTAGCTGTTTCCTCAGTTCGTAATGTAATTAAGAAATGGCAGCTAACAGGAACTGTGGGGGTCAAGTTTAGGTCTGGAAGACCAAGAAAACTTTCTGAGAGAGCTGCTAGTAGGCTGGCTAAATCAAAACCGCTGTTTGACTGTAAAATCTGCAGGAAGATTTATCAGAATCTCTAGTGGTGGTGCACTGTTCTACTGTGACCTTTATGGAAGAGTCATCAGAAGAAAACCTTTCCTCAGAGTCAGAAGTTTGCAAAGGAACATCTAAACAAGATGATGCTTTTTGGAAACAAATCAAAAAGTTAAAATAGAACTTTTGGATGCAATGAGCAGAGGTATGTTTGGAGAAAAAAAAGGGTGCAGAATTTCATAAATATAACACCTGCCCAGCTGTCAAAGATGGGGATGGATCAATCATGCGTTGGGCTTGTGTTGCAGCCAGTGGCACAGGGAACATTTCACAGGTAGAGAGATGGATTAATAGATTCAGTTAAATTCCAGCAAATTCCTGAAGCAAACATCAAAACCATCTGTAAGAAAGCTGAGGGTGAGGAGAGGATGGCTTCTACAACAGGACCATGATCCCAAACACACCTCGAAATTCACAATGGGCTACCTCAAGAGGTGCAAGCTGAAGGTTCTGCCATGGCCTTCACACTCCCTCGACCTAAACCTGGCTGAAGAATCTCACAGAGCTAGAAGCCTTTTGCAGGAAGACAGGGTGAAAATCTCCCAAACATGAACACGAACAGAAAGACTCTTAGCTGGTTATAAAAAGGGTTTAGATGTTGTGGTACTTGCCAAGGGGGGCGCTACTAAGCACTGACCATACAGGGTGCCCAAACTTTTGCTTCAAGCCCTTTTCCTTTCCTCCTTTCCTCCTTGCTTATAATATTGAAGAAATGTGCCATCTTTAATTTTGTGCCTTTTGAAGATCAGTTCATCTTGTAATTACTTAACTAGGCACAGTAAACAAAATTTTGCCCAACTTTTGCATGCCACAGTACAAGTGTTTTGTTCACATAGTGACAAAAAGAAAAGAATTTTTGTATTTAGTTTTGTGCAGCGTCCGGGAAGCTACAATAAGACATCAGTTGCTCCACTTAGCTCCAAGGACAGCTTGTTAATATTTGGATTTGTTGAATCTGTCAAACTGCCATCGAATCTGGTTTCTATATATGCAATGAAAAACCACAAAAGTTTGTACCAAACTCAATAAAAAGTAATGACCCTTTTTTTGTAACAATAAAACTTACTCTAACACTTAATTTAGTTTGAGGGTTTCCTTCTAACAGAGAAACCTGACCGAGGAAAGTCCTCACTGTTCACAATTATTATCAACTTATTGTGATGAAATATGTATATTTTCATGCAAGTAATTATTAATTAGCTTGAGATTTGGGGCTGCAATGACACAACAGATGCTTCGGCTCAGCTGCTCTGTATTAACCTCATTCGAACTTTAAACAGTCCCTGGAGTTGGATGATAAAACGGCGAGGAATCCTTTAAGAAGGGCAGAGAAACTCCCTGACCTTCCACTTCCTCCGTCTCCCTGCTGCTATGTCGGTCAGGCCTGGTGGTGTTGGAGTTATGGGTTTGGCCGACTGGTGTGTGCTGGCTGCGTGACCGGACAGTCTCAGCTGCCATCCTGTCACTGTTCGCTCCCAGAGAGAGCGAAGCCTCAGCCCTCATTCCAGCTCACTCTCCGTCCCCTCATCATCATCCCAGCCGCAGTTTACAGTTTGCCCACGCAGGCACAACACACACACACACACACACACACACACACACACACACACACACACACACACACACACACACACACACTCAGACTGGACACAACACTAGCCAGGGGAATACCAGCACACAGCAATGAAAGATGAGAGCTGTTATTATGCTCATGTAGCATCTGAGTGCTTGCTTTCCATGCCACCCCAAGTCTGAGAACACGAATATGTTCTTTAGGCGCAGACAAAATAAATACTTCATGCTCCTTAGCAGTGGAATGAGAAGACTGGCATTTGTCGCTTCTTTTTCCAGCCCTCAACTTCTTGTTCTCATCTGTATTATTTAGCCTTGAGGTGAGTGTTCTGCTGTACTTACATCCTACGCAGCTTCTTGTAGGGAGAGAAGGCTCCGGGAGGAACAGACTTAATCCCATTCTGCTCCAGACGTCTAGAGAAAAGAGGTGAAAAGAGGAGAGGAGAAAAGAGGAGATATCATCAGTTAAGCAAACAATAGATTTCTCCATGGTTACATTGTTGAGTAATCCTCCCATTACCTCTGACCCTTGGTGATTGGCCTGATTATATTAGCGGAGATCTATTTCCCAGCTGTAATAGGTCCAGGCATGTTGGAGTCATAACATCCTCAGAACCAATAAACAGTCTGAATGCTAAAGTGCTGTGGAAAAGGACTGGAGGGGAAAAGGCTCCGTCTCGGTTTGTGTGAGGGTGTTAAGGCCTTCGACTAAAAGTAATATTTCTTCTTGGTACAACATTTACAGTCTCCAGCACTTGTGTTCTCATATGAGATCCTGAAATCAATAATGATCTCACTTGTTCTTGTGAAATTTGTCTTCATCCTCTGGGTGTCTGCAAAGTGTCAGCTGAAACCTCCGCAGCGTGGTGAAATATGACTTCTTTTAGTTTACTTTTCCCTGTGAGCCTAAGAGCTGCCGAGGCACAGTCTGACAAAATCTGATCTTTATAAAACAACTGACAAAGAATGAAATAAACACAAACACAAACTTGGTCATTTCGAAAGGAACAGTTACAAACTCTAATCAGTCTCAGATGGTCCCGGGGAACCAGACATCACAAAACCCCATTAGTGTGGGCATGCATGTCTGTGTGTTTCTGTGCCGGCTGCTACTTAGGACCCAGCTCAGTCCCAGACCAATTCCCTGGTGTATCTGGCAGAGGGTTGTTTATCTGCAGGTCACTTCACAGCTTTTAAAACTGTCCTTAACAAGGCTTAGCAGGGCCCAGAGGGAGCCAGCTGTGGGCCTGTCTGTTTGTCCTACCATGCGGAGGAACTGGCTGCAGAACAGGAGGCATGGGCCTGCGCGAGGTGTGGTAGTCCAGTGGCTACGATGGAATCTAAAGATTATTATAATGCGATTTGTCACCGCAGGAGAAATGAGAAATATGTCAAAATCTGCAAAACTGCTTGGCAAACAGAATGTTGTTGATAGATTTAACCATGACTCTCTTAAGTGTGTGATTTCTTGGCTCGGGATCAATTCCACATGATTTAATTATTCTTTCAGAGACATGTCAGATTTATTACACCCCTCTTAGGCCTCCTGCGTCGCTATGTTTATGTCTATTCACAGGGGGTAAATGTTTTGTTAGACTTTCACCACAGCCACTTAACAGTTTTGAGTTTCCAAATCTTTCAATCAGGGATCTTTACCCTTCAAAAGAGTGGCCTACATTTATGGAGCGATATAAGAGCGTAATTGACATTCTTAGGATAGCAGTGATTCCAGACCACAGATTCCTGCGGTGAGCATGCTCTCTCTGTCTGTTTTTGTCTGCCTGTCCCAATGTGTCCGTGGATTTACAGCGGAGTGACAGCGCTGTGGTTCCTCTGCCCTCACCATGCGGCAGAGTGCTGGGCCAAGTGGCTTTAGCGCCTTCTCTCATCAACCAGTCTGTCTGACTGGTCCAAACCAGTCTGGCACTCTACATGCTGTTTGCATGTGTCTCAGCGCCTACATGCTGTGGCACTCCGGTGTGTGTCAGCATGTAACAAAACCCTCCGAGCCAGACAAGGGCACACAATGCTGTCTGACAACTTTTTAGCCTCCACGCTGTCGCCACTTGCAGATCGATATGTGCAAGCGACTTAATCCCTCCAATCAACAAAGAAGCTGCTTTGTCCAATCGGCAGAGAAGAAAGAAACAATCTCTCGGAGTCGCCTTCGGGCGGACAATCAATGGTTCCCATCCAATTTGTCAGGCAGAACATTTGTATGTGTGTCTGTCTGTGTGTGAGCTGGTGTTTGTGTCAGCCCAATCAATGGTCCTCATCCTTTTCATTAGGGTCTGAGCATGGTTTTCATTAAGGGGAAACACATTACGCCTTTGGGTATTCACCCAGTGCGTGCGTGAGTCAGAAATGGATGGCAGGACTGCAGCAGCGGATGAAAGGCGGTGGGGGGAGAATTTTTATGGCAGAGTTCAGTCACTGCAGACAGAGACTATGGTGCATAATAATCTGTTGTGGTAGTGTTTAGGCTAACTGGGCCTGGTCTCACAAGAGAGGAGTACAGAAACCAGCTCACATCCCCACAGCCATAAACACAACACTGGCATTCATTAGGGGAGAGCAGGGCAGGGAGGTTGCAGTTCTCCGATTTGTACATAATGAGAGCAGCATGTGTGTGTTTGTGTGTGTATGTGAGTTTCCGAGTGCCTCATTAACAAGGCATTAGGCTGGCCTTGATACCCAGCAGCCCGCCTTGCTGTAATTGAAACTGATTTTATAATGAACTTCAAGCACAGATCAAACCTGCTGCACCAAATTACTGAGCGGAGTCCCCTGCCCCCCATCCTTCTTTTATTCCTTCAGCGCGGATCTGCCTCCTCGAACCCGCCTGTGGTGCTCTGGCAAGCCGGGAAAGACAGAGAGAAATGCGGAGGAGGAAAAAAAAAAAATCAAGAGAGGAGGAGAAAAAGTGAAGGAAAGAGCGTTGTGGGAATATAACCTGAAAGGTAAGGCTCTGATGGGCAGGACAGGAGGAATGCACATGATATAAGCCAGTTCTTCACCCTGGTCTTGTAAACGATGAATCAGAACATAGTAGACTTTATTAGTGGGACGTGGTTAAGCACCAATTAGATGTGAAGGGCAGGGAGACTTTAAAAATGTCTTTACTCATCTGCTGTGCAGAGAGAATCTACCGTCTATAAAACCTGTGCATGGTAGAGCTATCTTTCCCCGCTCTCCCGTTACTGCTGCTCGCTGGTTATTGGGCTCATAGATCACACCAGGCTCTATGAGAAACTCCAGTTGTGGAACATTACAGCTACAGGGCATGCCGAAGAGGTCTATAAACCACAAAACATGGCAAAAACTGAGAGGCAAGGGTGAAGCTTAATTATTTACATTTCAAAAGTCAATACGCAGGATGTGTGAGGATCTCTTAATTTCTTGGGTGGTCATTCATATAGACAAGAACACACACAGAAGTGTGGACTGTGTGTCCAAAATAGGGAATTGAGCACACCACCGACTGCACTAGAAATGGGTCAGGGTTGTTGGGGAACATGGGATCTGTGACTTCCATATAACTGGGTATTTATAAACAGACCCCATGGGGAGCAGGAGACCTAGAAACTTGCTGTGTCCTCCTAACTACACACATGCTCCTTGGAAGAACATGCAACGCGACCGCTGGATTTCTCTCTTCATCCTCCTTCACCGTGCATAAATCACGCCGTCGCAGTACCATTTCATGCAGACTTCTGCCGAGGGCATTAAACCCCTGATAAAGTGAGTAAAAGCACTACCTTGAAAAGTCTAGCCGAGCATTCCCGGGAATTACGGTAGGCTGATAGCATGTGGGCCGTAAACAGTTAATGCTCAGACAGATGTTAGAGCACTGATAAACCGAGGGAGGGATGTTAGCAAAGCGCTCGCATGCTTCACAGCCATCTGAGCCGATAAGAGCATGCAGCTTCAGTCTTAAGTCTGCTCTAAATCTGCATGTGTCTCAATGTACAGCAAATGGATGAATGTCTCCCTGCCAGGTGATGCATGGTGAGAAAAGCAAGCCAGAGCAGCATATGTACATAAAACATGCATGCTTAAATCCTCTCAGCCTTGTTAAACCCCTGCATGAACATACACAGATACATATGGAAACACATCTTTAATGCATACACTCAAACAAGTGCCCTGCTGTGCCATGCTTCAAAGAACAATGCAGCTGTGGATGTTCCTGCATCTCTTTGCTGTAGGTCTGCTGCTCAGGTTTCACTGTACTGAACAATCTAAACTTCCTAAATACAACAGATCTGACGGTCATCTGCTGTATGAAATCTGACCAAAATCTGATCTACACTGAGCTGAAAGACTGTTGCATCTGATTTTGTCTGCAAATCTGGACCCCCCCTTTTTTTTTTAACCTAAATTGGCCTTCGTTGACTTCTTTAACTGTTCTCTTAGAAATAAGGGTTCCTCCTGAGGGGCTGAGAAGAACCCAGAACTGCTGCTGAAGAATCCTGTTTTGGAGAAAGCATCTTTCAAGAACTCTTTGTATAACTAAGGATCCATTACGAACCCATCCATCCATTTTCTAACTGCTTATCCTCTTGAGGGTTGCGGGGGGGCTGGAGCCTATCCCAGCTGACATTGGGCGAGAGGCAGGGTACACCCTGGACAGGTCACCAGACTATCGCAGGGCTGACACATAGAGACAGACAACCATTCACACTCACATTCACACCTATGGACAATTTAGAGTTATCAATTAACCTAATCCCCAATCTGTGGGAGGAAGCCGGAGCGCCCGGAGAGAACCCACGCTGACATGGGGAGAACATGCAAACTCCACACAGAAGGGCTCCCACACCCGGGATCAAACCGGGAACCCTCTTGCTGTGAGGCGACAGTGCTAAGCACCACACCACCGTGCCGCCCCTCCATTACGAACCCTTTTAATCCAAAGAACCCTTTTGGAAGAAAGTCCAAGAAAGTCCTTCCAAGATTTTTGACAGTACAGGTGCTAAAAAAATCCTCACCCTAAAATATTAAAATGTTTACACATTACAAATGGTATTTTTAAATGGAGATTTATGTATCCACATAATCATTCATTTTGGTATAGTTGATATTTTCATTTTATGACATGGTCTGATGAAATTCTATTTTTTACAGGTACCCAGTACTTGGCATTTTCTAATCTGTTCTGATTTGGGACTGAGTTAAGATTCCCAACCCTACCAGGGTTTCCCACACATTAATTTGTTTGTGGCGGCCCGCCATGATATCAACATCTGGCGCCACATATTGATTTTTTTATTTTTGGAGCTGGACCATTATTAGGAGCACCATTGTAAAAAATATACCGTTCTTACTCATTGCACCACAGTCTTGTGTCGCAAAGTGTACTCTGGGCACAAACGGAGCAGCAGAACACCAGGTGCAGTGAAGGTGAAACTTAACCATTTGTTGCACATCAAGGCCCCAATCACACAGAAAGTGTTTTAGCAGCTGGAGGTGCCTTTTTGTAATTGTTCTGAAAGAGCATGAAGCTTTTTGCTCGTGGTTTTTACACTGCGAATGTTGCTTTTTCAACTCCTCCTTGAAAAAACTCTTTTTTTGCTTTCAACTCAAAGCAGAAAAATGCCCCACATCATGTCTTTTTCATTATCTTTTTTCCCCATTGTTCAATCGGATGATTTGAGAAGCGGCAGGTCTTCTGTGATAGTAATGACAACATGTTTACAGTTGGTAAACAATGGAGGAGAATCTGCTGGTAGCACTTGCTGGATACCCAGAGCTACACGGCCCGACGATAGACAGCAGGATGTCAAACTGCCCCAGAGACATCCCAAATATGCCTGGGAACGGCCATCATGGAGGCAAAGCTCAGGACCAACTGTTGGTACTCCCCCTTACCCCAGAAGCCAAAAATGGATCTCCTGTGGGGAAACCTGAAGAACCCTATATGGTTCTAGTTAGCACCTATATTTCTAAGAGTGTGGGGGTGAAACTGTTCATTGTGCTTACATCTCGGCCATGGTGTCGGGCAGGTTGGCTGGGATGGCGGTGAGACCTTTCCCTCTACAGTCCACGATGTTGTTACTGCAGGTACACATAGCGGGGCAAGAGCCTCCACCGATACTGCACGGCTGAAGGCTGGAAGACTCCTGGTGACCTGAAGAGAGAAGTAGAGGAGAGAAAATAAACTGCATGTGAGAAAAATATAATGATAGGAGAGGAACATGCAGCTCCTACAGGTGTGTGAGCACAGGTGGATTTGGTTGGTTTCACTGAGCGCAGCACGACTCTCAGCGGGATTACAGGGTGAGATTGTTTGCCGGAGGATTTGTGCGCTGACATGGAGCTGCTCCCGCACTCTTGTGGAGCTCTAACTCTTCCACTGCTGTTCATGTCATCAACCCTTTGTGTTTTATAAAGTGAATTGCAAATGAACACACATTCCCAGGGATGTTTTGACATTGAGAAAAAGAAATGAAACATCCTACTCTTGACTTTATTGTAAAGCCGAACATCCTTGAGAATCAATGGGCAAGAAACTAGGTTATCTATCAAAGGAGTGCCACGGTATATTGAGAGGAGAAGAAAGGCATGAATAATAGAGTCGGAGCAGCGATTGAAGGCCTCCCAATAACATCCATTGATCTCTCCGCAAATTTTCCTCCTGAGTCTGCGTTCTCTGGGTGGAATTGATGCCATTCTGCACATTCAGCTTTACAACCCCCCACCTCTTCACTTCCATTTGTTCTAAAACACTTCAACTTTTCAATTTGCATACAGAGCACACAACCCATCACGCTGTCTCTAGATACCTGTTCAAATAGCTGCGGCACTGTCAACGATATGGTGAAGAGCGGGCGCTTGCACCGGCGCGTTTGGCATGTGTGGTGTGTGTATGTAAGCCTAACCCAGATAAAATGAATAAAACAGACTTTTAAATGGCCTCATTTACACAGCATTACTAATCCGAGTTTCAAACCATGAATATTTGATTACCTTCCTATCTATCGCTCAGCTTGTGTGGAAAATGTTGGCGAGCGAGAGTGAAGTGGGGATAGAGTCAGGGAGAGGAAGACAGAGTGAGTGATGGTGAGAGTCTGTGACAGAGAAAGCACAGAGCTCAAAACTCCACTCCCTAAAACAGAAAGAAAGATCGTTGCCAAACATGCCTCTCTGCGAAGGCTCTAGCTCTTGGACCATTAGCCAATAAAAAATGTTTAAGGTCAGACTTCATGTATCCGGCCAATCATAATAAATTACCTGAAGGGACGAGATGCTTTGACAGATGTGGGAATCAGGTAAACAAAACACATAGCATCAAGACCATGAATCAACACTCGCTCGGTTGCTCAACCCCACGTGATCTAAGGCCCAGTGATACGGGATGGCAGAGCTTTGACAGATCTGGGATCAGGTGTAGGGCAGAGAAGAACTCCCTTCTGATCTAACATGGCATATTTGACAGGCCTGGGATCAGGGAGAGTGCAGAGCACAGCTGGAGCGGCCTTAACAATGACAGCTCTCTGACAGGTATACTTGAGGTGAAGCTGTTTGATGTACGTACACTCGTCCCCTGTTCCTCCTAGAGCTGTTTTCCCCATTATCTCTTTCCCATCCACCGCCCCTACCACTCCATTCCCATCCCATTTCCCCCGTTTTATTTGCTCCCACCTTTCTATAACTCTCCCCTCCTCCAGCTGCTCTCACTCACTCCTCTTAGCATCCTCATTTTCAGCCTCTCCACTCCCATATCTCTGCCAATGACTGTCACTACAACCCATTACCTCCTGTCCATTTGCTCGCGAGTCTTTACATTTAACCTCACTCCACCTCATTTCTCTCATCATTTCAAAAATGTTACCACTGGCTTCTTCCCATTTGTCTCCTTCTTCAAATTCCCTTTCAGCGCAACTGTCGGGTTCACCACTTCTCTCCCCATTCTCCCTCTTTATACACTCATTTCTTCCCTGTTTCCCACTACAGGAGTTGTATTTTATTCCACCCCTCCAGCAATTCATTACTCATTGCTCCTTTCAAACACAATATTTTTGCTTCATTTATTATTCCCCGGGTGCAGTAATTTAGCGCAATAGTCATTAATTTTATGTCATATAACCTTAAATTGGCACAGGCAGCTGCTAACTTTTACTTACCTCTCCTGTAAATGATCAAGGAGGTTCACATGTAAATGTTTTGCTCGATAAACTCACAGCAGAGGCTGCTCACACAAACTAAAGAGAGTCAGAGGATTATGAGTAATTAGGAGGAAAATGGACTGGCAGTGATATTTGGCCCACCGTTTTTTACTGATTTTCTCAAACAGTGATTCTCACCCAGGTTTTAAGTGTTCTCACTGTAAGAAAAAATGTTTTTTTTGCTGTTCACCATCACTTTGTGGTGAGAAAAGTGAGAAAACTGCCTCAGCTTTTAGAAAGTGAAGGAAAAATGGAGGGAAAACACAAATGAGGTGCTGATCATGCATCAGAGCCTCTCTAAGTAACTGAAAAATAGAAGTAAAAGTGTTTGCTCTGCAAATGTTATTTTTAAAATCCAATTTTCATACAGATTTAGTATTTTTTTAAACCTGCTTTTGGCTGTTTTTTTAAAATCATTAAGCATAGATAAAAATTCACTGCTTTAAAGAGTTGGAAATAACGAGCCCTCAATATAGGTTTTGGATTGTTCTACTTAAATATGTTATTCAAATTGATGAGAAACAACTGCCTGGAAAAATATGATATTATTCCTCGAAGTGAAGCAGTAAATGTGTTTCGCTGCTCATTACTGACAAAAAAATTTACAATATCGTGTCGCTTTCCAGACGAATACTGGGACTGATAGTCGGTGAGTCATGATGCCGAGAGCGCTGCAGAGTTTCATCATAATTTGCAACAGCTACTAACACGCTGTACCCCATTTTCCTTCTCCTCTGCCTCTCACAACAACTCCTCTTTTCCCTCTTCCTCTCTTCCAACACAGCGCCACCCCGCCCCAAATCCCCCGCAGGTGGCCTGGCCTGGTCACAGCACAAACACGCACAAACACGCAGGGAACATCGGAAATACATATATGTGTGTGTGTATGTGTGTGCCAGCAAGCCAGCCCCTAATGAGTCCTTCACTGGGAGTTCAACTCCTGGTCACTCATCCACTCAAGAAGAAACTGTGTGTGTGTGTGTGTGTGTGCGCGCGCGTGTGCGCGCGTGTGTGTGTTTGTGTGAGCACACATGTTTGTGTGTATTTAGAAACACACAGTAGATTTTGTTTTCATCCTGTTTATCTTGCCCAAAACTCTGTGACCATTAAGACTCACGGAGAACCAATCAATCTGCTGAAGCTTTGTCCAATGAAAACAACACACTCTCACATGATGGACGCTAACATCAGCATGCTGCACGAGCTGCAACTTCCCATCATGCAAAACCTCAACTTTCTGAATCTGCATCCTACCAGACCCCAAAGTTTCCCTGACACCCACTGCTCCCCTTTCCTATCTGGAATCGTTACACTCCCACGCTTTGAGTCTCTTTCCCTGGGCGATGAATAGTTAATGATCTGTGCTGTCACGCCGTATGGCTGCGTAAAAATCACAACCCATGGAGAGAGGGAGAGAGAGGGGGACAAACGTAGACACAAACACCCCTCGCAGCTGGTGTTGAGAGTGAGATGGCCTTGTAGGGAGTGGAGGTTCTCATGCTGTTTTTCCATTGTCCTGATATGATAACCCCCATCACACATCGCACATGCTCTCACTCTCCCACACACACAGCAGAAGAGTTAAAAGCCAAATAATCCCTGTGCCAGGAGGGGAGAGGCAACGAATAATGACAACTGAGGAGCGAGGGCTACTACAGTCAGTGGGTGCAGCCTTTGCTCCAGCTGTGTGTTTTATATATATATATGTCATGGCATTTCCTCGCCAGCTCCTGAAAGCTGGAGACACATGAAAGGGCCAGAGGAGAGCCGTGAGGTTGCCCGGGGGCAGAGGAGCTGTCAGGTGGCTGCCAGGTGAACACACTGACACAAAAACACAGCCGGAGTGGAGGGAGGAGAAAATCTACCAGGTAGGACAGGGATGTTTTGGCATGAATAATATGATCAAAGTACCCATGAACAGACTGGCCCTTTCATCCCTTT
Source organism: Epinephelus fuscoguttatus (assembly GCF_011397635.1). Lineage (NCBI taxonomy): Eukaryota > Metazoa > Chordata > Actinopteri > Perciformes > Serranidae > Epinephelus > Epinephelus fuscoguttatus. Next base: position 21,693,215 of record NC_064767.1, read on the forward strand.
TTGAGATGCTGTAAAACTAGCGCTCTCTTTTCACTGAACATGCAAATGACTAAATAAACAATACACAATATGAATGAATTTTCATGTGGTATCTCTCTTCAAAGGGCTCCGACACACCAAGCTGACCATCGACTGTTGGTCAATGTCTGACCGTCGCCCTAGTTTTTGTGTCTTGTCCTTATTGTTCACCAGCGTATGGTAATATAATTTATTCTTTCAACATTGAATTGTGTTGTTGATGTGTTAACCAGCATTACTGAATGACGATTACAGACTACAGCCTGCTGGTATGGAGAGTTATTTCCTCTCACACAGGCACAGAACATATGTGCTAGTTGGCTGTAGTCTTTGCAGTGTGTTCAGGTAGGACTGGGCGATATAATGACTATGTACGATATGATCAATATATTTTCAAGCAAGATATTAATTTAGACAACACTGTTTGTATCGATACAGGGTCAAGTTGGGTTACATAACGTGTATCAGTGCGCGTCTCTCCTCTCTCACACTCTCCGCACAGCTCCGCCCCACACACACACTCACGCACAAGTTCTCCATTAACACTCAGAGAGACACAGAGCTGCTACTCTGTTTAATCTGTCTGTTAATTAGTCTACAGTGCGATATCGGTCTATACGTTGCACGTGCTACGCTAAATCAGTCTATAAGAAGAATGACTTGCCATAGCAGCACACATGCAGTACAGCGCTGTGCTGCTAGTTTGTGTGTGAGGTGGATCATAGCACGTCGCTGTTCTTCGTTGTAGTTGTAGTCTATTGTGTGACACTGAGAAAGCACCTGGATGCAGGCGACATATCTGTTTAAAAAATGCAGCGACAACGGACGTGTCATATACAACACGTACATAAAGCGGACAAAGTGTCTCGCTCCATCCCTCCCTCTGCCTCCCTGGTGATGCTATGTGCATAAATAAAACCATTTAAATCATTTTCCAGTACTAGATTCATTTGAAAGGCCAACATATGGAAAACAACTTTTTAACTCCCCCCACAAAGATTTTTAATGTTCCAAACTACAGTGACTTTAGGCCTCCTTGATACTTTTAGACTCATGTTATAGTTTTGTTTCCTGTGATGCAAACCTTACAGCCCTGCTATTTATTTTATATACTTTTTTTATGTACATGTTGTGCAGCTGCATATTTTCAAACAGGGAGAAAAATCCCTGTCTTTGCATTTTATTTTAATCACAGTCTGTTTTTATAAAAATGCTTGTGGCATCTCAAATGTGGCTTTGACTTGCAGCTGAAAACATGTGGCCCATTTCGTAGAAAATACCGAGATAAATATCGTGTATGGCCAGTCAGCCTGTACATACCAAGATATGAATTACTGTCTGTATCACCCAGCCCTATGTTCAGGTGTAATTTTCTGGCAGAGACACAGCAGTCTGCCTTCGTCGCCACTAGTTCTTTGTGTCAGTTTGGTGTGTCTGGGCCTTCAAGTTTCTAAAGAGTCTTACCTGAGCAGCTGAATTCGTGTTTCTGTACCTCTGCCACATTGAGCCCTCTGAGCTCAGCGGGGCCAGTACACTGGGTAAACAGCCCGATCGTAGGCCTCTGTCTGAGCCACTGTGCCAGCCACGCCAGGTGACAGTCACAGTTCAGATTGTTGGAGTGGAGACGGCTGTTAAAAGAGAGACACAATTGAATGCATTAAACAGATCCTCTCTGCCTCTCTCTGCTATCTAAAATACCACCAGCTAAGGACACAAATAGCATAAAAAGTGTCTATTCTTTCCGAGAACTCATCACATCCAGTCCCTGCGGCGAAACACACTAAATGATACGCTACATGGATGATTGTAAATGGCACATTCAAAAAAGGAGGAACACTAAAGAGGACTTTTCTAAACCCAATGCTCCAAACACGGCATTCCTGGAATGCGGTGCCTGTCCAGAATAACTCTCGCTGTGGTGCGGTGGACCTCTGGAGCACGTACGCTAACTTGCAAACCCATGCGCACACAGACACATAGTGCACACACAAACAGAAAAAGCTATTTAATATAACCCCACTGGGAGTGAAGCCCAAAAAGCCACCACAAGAGCAGTGGAGTCACGGCTCCGAGCATTTCAGCAGGCATAATTGTTTTAATTTGTACATAATTTCAGATTTAGTAATCACATACAATGCACAATACACAATGGGCTTCTGGGGCTATTTTCGTTTATTTGGGCTAGTTGTTGTTGTGTGTGTGTGTGTTTAGATGGAGGGGATAATGGCCCCTGGCATTGCTACAGACCCCTCTGTGGTGCTCTGTGGTTATGGCTGCCCCCCAACACTGCCTGGAATGACAGAGCCCATCTACACCCATTGAGATCGTACGGGACAGAGAGTGCTGAACACTTTCTCTGCTGTGCCTGCATGCGTGTTAAATATAGTTTTATTTCACCTACAGGGAGGTAGAGAGCATTGTAGTGGGAAAGGTGTGACTTACAAGGTTCGTAGCTTGGGCATGTGGTTGAAGCTGGAGACGGGAATGCTGCTGATGTTGTTGTTGTTCAGCGTTCTGTGGAAATAAAAGAGCGAACAAAGTCACATCTGCAGTGCAGGGGGGAGAAATTTTTATATTTATACTTCAATAAGAGTTTTGTTGTGGCCGTCCTCTTCCGTTCCATGTTTTTAAATCAAACCCTCCCCTCTCTTCTCTCTCTTTGTGGCGACCCACTGGGAATATAACACCTTATTCCACGCAGATGGGAAGCCCTCGCACCTCCCACGCACACATACAGTCGTGCATGCAAATATACACACATGCATGCGCAAAGCATGATCACGAGCACCCCAACTTGAAGTTTGAGATACACAGAATACACACACACACGCACGCACACATACGCACACACACACTGTCGAACCCTGGGCATCAGCTGCAGTGAGACAATCAGGTCATTTCAATCAGCCTAATAACCCTCTACCATATTTCAAGCTGCTCCCCCTTTTAACACAACCTGTCCTCCTCCCCCATAAAACCTATACACACAGACCTCACCAAAACAGCCTCCCCATCCCCTCTTACACCATTATGACAAACCTATCACTACATCTGCAATCCATCCGTGCCATGAAAGCAGTTAATGGCTTTTTTTTTGTCTCCCCACCCCCTAAAAAACCCACAAACACACTTGCACAACACAGTCTTTCACCACAAAAATAACAAGGCTGTCAAAGTGCCTTTGTCCCCCCGACCGGCACTGTTAGTCTACATTGTTTCAGGTGGAGAGCTCTAACGGAGGCATGTGATTATGATTTTTGACAAGGGATGATTAATTGAATGTTTAAAAAACTGCACAACATGGTCACTGCTGCGCCCAGGGAGGAATGCTCACTTTGAATGGGATTTTTGATCGAGATGGCTGGAAGTCCCTTGTCAGATGGCCCGCCCAGGGCTGGATGGGGTGTAAATGGAGGTGGAGGAGTGGGTGGGGTGTTAATGTGATGGAGGGGAGGGTTGCTGTCAACTGTGTGGAACAATGAGTTAATGGAGCTTGGTCTGTATGATATAGGCCCCCTCCTGAGGCCCACTGGGGGTATTTTGGCATAATAACTGAGGCCGTACTAATTAAAGGTCTGCGCTATGTGTATATTTTAGTTATGATTATGAGCACAGCAAAACAATGTCTTCATTTAACTAAGTGCTTTGATGGAATGATATAAGGTGGGGCTCAATGAATAGCATCACTTCAGATACTTACAGCACTTCCAAGCCTCTCAGTGCTCTGAAGGCTCCATCCTCGACGCAGCCGATGTGGTTTTTATCCAGCTGGCTGCAGAGCACACAGGAGAGACAGCGAGGCTTTGTTACACAGGACACATACACAATCTTTCTGTCTCCCCGTGGGGTAGTTGTAATCATCGATACAGTAAGCAGTACACTGATGGACTATGGTAAATCGATACTGGTTTAGTCATCTCAGCTCATGTAACCTCCAAAGAAGAGACGCAAAGGGGGGCTTTGCTGATTGTTTATCTGCAAGCTCATAAATCTGTGCGTCTGTGCACAACCGTGCGTGTGTGTAATCTGGCGAAGATGTAAATCACAGTTGCTACAAGCCATCTTTGGGGAGCTGCTTGTGTGTGTGAGGTAGTTAGTCGACTCAATCAGAGTCAATCCACTGAACACACACACACACACACACACACACACCAATATGCACATAATGTTTTACTCATACCGAGGGCCATTAACTCAGCCACATGAAGGAATAGAAATATGTTAACATGCTGGAATCATACTGAACGGAGCCGGAGCGCACTCGTCTGCTGTTCACTGACTGCAGCTTTCACTTTGCTCTGGATAATCTTGATTCACTCTTCACTGACTTATTGCTGATTTATTGGAGTTACCAACTGGCAGTACATCAAGAACTAAAAACTGATTTATTGTTTTAAGTTATTTTTTTTAAAGCAAACATTCACTTCGCTTCTCCAATGTGAATATTTTATGATTTTCTTTCTATGAACTGAATATATTTGGCTTTTGGACTGTTGGACAAAACAATACATTTAAAGGGCCCCGACACACCAAGCTAACAGTTGGTCATTGTGGTGTGTCTCGCAGCGTTAGCACAACTTGGTTCTGCTCTGCTTTTTTTCGGACGATTTGGCATGTTGAATCAGCATTGGAGAAGGCGGAGCCCATCGATGAAGGGAATCACTCTGATTGGCAGATCAGCTCAGCGCACGAGAGGAGAAATGTAAGAAAGAAAAGCAAACAACTGACTAAAATCAAGAGGGTGTGACATCGAATCAAACTTGTTACATGAGGTAAAATTATTTTTTTAAGCTACTGAGCTCTTTAGTAAAACAGTTCGGGATTACTTGCTAGTGCAAACTAGCATACTAGTATACTAGTATACTACTAGTTCTTTCAGCATCAGGTTGTGTTGTCAGTGTGCTAACTGGCTAACTAGCATCTTGAATCCGTCCTGTTGGTCCTCCAGTTCTCCCTTTTTCTTGAAGAATACAGACTAGCACCACCGGCTGCTATGGAGAGTTATTTCCTCTCACGCAGGCACAGAACGTACGTGTCAGTTGGCTGTTGTCTCTGCTGTGTTGAAGTGCAACTTTTTGGCCAAGATATAAGCAAGTAGGGCGACGCAATAGGCAGCCTTTGTCACCATTAGTGCTTCGATGTCTGTCTGGTGTGCTTGGGCCTTAATACGTTTTCATGGGTTCTGCAAACTTATGATGGCCGTTTTTGCTATTTGCTGAAATTCTATAAACCATCCATCAACCTATCAATGACAATAACCATTAGTTGCAACGCTGAGTACGTCTATCCCAGCTGGAAAAAGGAAAGGTACTCACAGGTTTTTGATGTCTGTAGCTCCTCTGAAAGCTTTCCTGGGGATGGACTGGATGAAGTTCTCGCTCAGGTCTCTGTGGAGACAATAAGTAGGCATTAGTTACACATAACTTCCCCTCGAGGACGGCTCGGTGTGGTTTGTTTGGTTCAGCAGGGTGTGTGGTCTTTAAAAAAAAGTGAAATGCGAGCCTTTTTTTTTTGGAGGCAATATTAACACCATTTCCTATGTAAATGTTTGACTTCCAGTGTTTAAAGCATGCTTTTCAACCAGCAGAATTCACGCTCTATTCAGTGTCACTCCCTCTTTTACCACACTCATCGGTGCAGAACAGAAAGCTAAGGGCAATTTTTTTTTCCCTCTCCAATGAGTGCCAAAACCCTGAGGTGTGGTACTGCATGGAGAGCTCTACTCACAATGGAGTGGTTATTTTATAGTGGCTGTATTATTCAGTGTTCATTCATGCTATAATTTGTTCTCTGTGCTTTGACCATGCTCTGGTGTGAGGTGCCCAACTCACTGCCTGCACACAGACCGAACAAACAGGCAGCAGGGCAGCGACCAATGAAGGGTCTTTGCTGATCCTGTGGGGTAGATTCATTAGGACGCTGCGGCACAAAGAACATTATCTTTCACTATTAGGCTGTGTGTGTGTCCAGTGCTTAACGGTGGGTACAAATTAGGTATTTGAAAAGTGCATGTGTGTGGAAAGTAAGAAGAGTGAGAGAGGGGAGGGTCAGAGAGGAGAGGAGTGAAGGAGAGTGAGTGAAACACAAGTAGCCATAGTTTTAATTAGCAGTCTTTTGTCTGTCGTTTAAATGGTGAGCTAACCTCATTCAGAAAGGCTCTGCCCCTCTTTTGCACACACACACTACACAAGGAAACTGAAGGGCGCTGCCAGAGAGGCTCCTGTCTTGAAACACACGCACAACCGGAGGGCTCCCACAGCTCGGACAGATGTAAACAGAGTACTTACGGTTGCCCATAGAGAGGTTGAAGCACAACACCACAATCTATAAAACTACACAACTGATGTGCATGAGACTCTGATGACTTGTACTTTTTAAATGTTAATATACACCACAGCACGCATTCCCATGACTCACACAACCAGTATCCACACTTATAAAACCCCATGGGGTAATGCTAAAATGAATTCCCAAGACTCATCAGTCTCACAGTGTGTCCCCATTGGGTCATCGTCAATTTTTCTCGGAATGACTATCGTGCATACGTTATTTAAATGGGACACAAAAGAGGGGAGCAAAACACACCACAGCCTTTATGTTGTGCAATCTATCTAATGAATGGGTGGTTGTGCCTTTATGGTGCAGCAGAAATTAAAACAGGGCTCTGCATGCCAAGTACACCACAATTAAAAATGGAATTTGTGTGTTTGCTGTTTTTGTTTGTTGTTGGAATATATTAAATCCAAGGCAACTGTTGAACTTTCACCGAAATAAAATGAGGCACTTTGCTTTAACACGCACAGTTTTATTCATATAATATGTATTTTTTCTCATCTTTTACATACAAACATAACAGTACACTGACTACATTAACATGCACACTAATATTCCACTATTATTCCAAATATGACAATATTCTGAATTTGATAAAGGTCATGTAAACAGCATATTTCATCTGGATATTCTGAATTACAACTTTTTAGATATTTGGGGACATGCTGGTCTTATTTGCATTTTAATAGCTTTATTTGGACATGTATACATTCAGAATATGCATCTCAACTGGGGTTTTTACCGCAGGTTGCGACACCTTACCCCTGTTTACGGCTAGCTCTGTGCATTGTCATGGATATGTTGTATGCAAACCAACTTGCTAACACTTTGAGAGGCTGTGGGTAGAGATGCATGCCCCAAAGAAAAGCCAACACTTCTGGTTGGAAGGAGAATCACACCTACTTTTAAACATATGAAAGAACTGGATATCAACAGGTTTTTGGATATGCCCAAAAAGCTTAACACTGAATGTTTCAAGAAGGTGGTTGAAGCAATGAAAGAAGCAGGCTGTGCCATCGGTGGAAACCTTTGAACACATCCTATATTGATGCAGAAAAGCAAAATGACACAAGTGGCTCCAGTTGTTCTACTTTTATATTGACGTGATAAATAACATGTTAGTGCATGTTAAGCATGGCTGCATGTTAACCGGAGTATCAGTGGAATATTCATATTCATCAGCCAAGTAAACATCCATTTCTGTAACCACTTATTCTGTTAAGGGTTACGGAGGGCTGGAGCCTATCCCAGCTGACACTGGGCGAGAGGCGGGGTACCCCCCTGGACAGGTCACCAGACTATCACAACCATTCACGCTCACATTCACACCTACGGGCAATTTAGAGTCACCAGTTAACCTGCATATCTTTGGATTGTGGGAGGAAGCTGGAGTACCCAGAGATAGATGGGCTCCCCCACTCAGGGGTTCGAACCAGGAACCCTCTTGCTGTGAGGTGACAATGCTAACCACAACATTACCGTGCCTCCTGCAATGTAAACTCATGTAAATAGCTTAGTATAAATATTTTCTTATAAACCAGAATAATATTTTGTGCATGTAAACAAAGTCACTGAGTAGCAGCACACTCCCCAACCCTTCCCTCCGCCCTAATATTACCAAAGAAGCAGACAAACAAGTGAAAATAATGAAAACAAAACTAAAAAGCAAAACCGAACAAACAAAAACAACAAACAAAAAGAAAAACAGACAAAAGCAGCGACCAAGGCTATACATTAGATCCTGTTTGTGCATGTGTGTGTTCAGATGTGTGTAATTGACAGCAAGAGTGAAAAAATTGAATTTCCCCTCGGGGATTAATAAAGTATATAAAATGAAAAAGTTACAAGTTATTATATCATAAGTTCTTAATTTATGGTGTATCTATATCCATAAAGGCTCACAGCCAGATTTTGTCCAAGTGCATTATTGATCAATGCTTTCAATTTTTCAAGCAAAAAAGAAAAAATAACTGAAACCAAAGGTCTTGAAAAATATAACCACAGTCGTCTAGTTAGAGTTCATCTCTCTAAAGGTAAAAAATGTCATATTTGGTCCAGGAACAGCTTAAAACTTGGAGGAGATGCATTTTTCCAAAGTGGAGGTATGCATTTCTTTGCAAAACATGTTATAGTTATTAATACTGTAATTTTTTATACAGTTTAATGTTTCCTTGGACATTATTGCATGTGCACAGTGAATGGTCCTATAGAGATCCCGCTGCATGTTGGCAGTCGACTGTAACTTGTTGGGTCTTGCCCCATTTACAGTCTCACCGCATTAGACGATGACTGTGTATTTAACATGACATGACACTATGTGGGAATGGCCATAAAATGAGCACCTTTATGCCTTGGATAAACTAACACATAAGCTGTCCAATTATCTTAACTGCATCACATTTCAACAGTGCAGACAACAGCTTTATCTGGCTGTTATTCTCAACTCACAAAAATGCGTCGTGCATGTACAGATGTGCAAATGAAACACACACGTCACTGGCTCGTGTTCAAAGAGAGCATAAATATTCCATCTAATGGCACATTCTAATTTTATCATCTGAGGTTTTAGACTTTTATTTCCTCTGCAGATCTGCGTAACATCTGCTTTCACAGAGATATTCAGGCGAAGCAGTTAGCAGGCAATTTACGCAATTACACAACAATAATCTATCTATTCTGTCAGTATGCCACATTTTGCAGGATCATATCCCAAACATCAAACCACCTTCATGTCTCCTCACTATGGGAGCCAGAACGGTTGTGCTCCCTCCAGTTCCTTTGTTGTTCTCTTGGCAAAACAGCCCGAGTGCAGAGTTGAAAGCTGAGTCAGTCTGGCACCCGGGCTATATTGGTGCCTCTTATCAAGGCGGCTCCATGCGAGAGGAATGCTTTTGGTCTACCTGGCCCTGCACTTTATCTGATGACTAATTAGTCCTCTCACCTTCTCCTCACCTTCCTGCAACAAACACACCAACACACATGGAGATGCCGTAGTGGCGTACTGCAGACAAACTGTTAATGACTTCTCCCCGCGGACATCTGAGTGTGGTATGACTTTTCAGTGTGTGTCTGTATGTAATGATAACAGATTGCTGTGCGAGGACAGTGCTGTTGAAATGCCAGAGGCTACAGTAAGTGCAAGGAGAGGAAGAAAGACAGAGAGATGGTGACAGGCATGAGAAGCTGGAATACAAGACGAGGCAGGAAGGCTCTGACGATATGAATACAATGCTATGTGTGTAAGTTGTAAAATGAAAGCTCTAGGGTGGAATCCTCACACTAAAACCCTCATAATCCTATTAGCACGCTATAACACGATTGGCTGGAGTGATCTATATGCTCCCACTTATGGTGCTGTTTGATTGGATTAGATGCTGAGGTCGTGGGAGGTCGCTCTCTAACTGTAGGTCTGTTCTGGGACAGTGTGTGCCCCCCCAAAAAGCCCCATGACAACCCTAAATGATGCTATCTGTCGTGCCAGAAAGTCTGCCTTTCTCTCATTTACTTATATTGCTTTTCTCCCTCTGCCTGGTTCCTTTCTCTCCTCTGTCACATATAACAGAATAATCACAGTGGTCATGGTTTGGAGTCTGCAGTCTTCTGCGTCCTCTAAGGATTTATCGACGCGTTCGACTCCTACAGGAGCCAGGGCAATATTAAATTTAGCAACGCTACATTTCTGCATTTACACATTCTTAAAACGGCAAACAGGACATTTCTGTGGGAGACCATGCTGTATTTTACATAGTCTGTGGTTGCCCCTCACTGGTATTTTTTAAGCTCAGCCCTGACTGCGTTGGCTCCGAGATATTTGACATTTCTGATTAGTTTGGAAGCAGATTTCCAGGGAAGCACTGAACCCATCGAAAACAGACATGATTATGTGAGAACAGACACCACAAAGAGGGATATTGGCCACCGTGGCCTCCATCACTGAGTCATGACGGTAAATCTAACGTTACAGCCCTTCAGCAAATACCACCACAGTGCATCACTTGAGAAGCAGCCCAAACATAGTTAAGAACCAAACTGGCATGGCGAGAAATGACAGTTTCCTTCCTCTTTGTACCGTCTATCTCCATCAAATCATTCTGCCTCGTAGACTGGATGACATTAATGGACATAGTCATCGTGATGTCACCCACTGGTTTCTGGAGCCTCGAGTTTGGCAGTTTGGCTGTCCCCATTTTGGAATTTTGGAGTGATAAGTGGCCGTATTTGGACGAGAGAGAGGAACCGTGGAGAAGTGACGGGTCGATCTGGTTCACAGACTGTAGTGGCGCCCTGCAGACAGCCTGTCACTCAAGCAGCCATGCCCTTAAATATGCGTAACTGTAAACCCTAATAAAATCTAAATGGATGAGTTATAGGAAAACTCAACCCCCGTCATGTCATGAATGGAAAAAAATAATTATAGAGACCAAAATATTTTTGTGTTTATTCCTGCTGTAATGTTGGACATTTTAAATGGGTGGCAAGCGGCAGTCTACAAGGCAGAAAAATGAAGCCTATAAGGAAGTGTCAAAAACTGCAGTTCCTTGGATGGCCCCTTGAGGCTGGCTCCAAAAGCAAGCCAAACTCCATTGACACCCATGTTAAAATGCCTAACTTTCCAACAGAAATAAACACGTTTACAGCTTCTTTAAAAAAGTTGTTGGTCTCTGTTGCTAATTTCCAACTTCATGACAACTGTACAGGTGGTGAATTTCTTTTAAACTCACTTATTTATATCTTATTAAGATGGCCAAATGCCAAAATCAAGGCTTCAAAACGGGAGCACACAAACCAATGGGTGATTTCATAGTAGCTACGTCCATTATTTTATACAGTCTACAGCACTGACTTGCTGTTGGAGCCAGCCTCAAGTGGTCATTTGAGGAACTGCAGTTTTGGCATTTCTACATTGGCTTCCTTTTTTCCTCTGCTTTTTCTGCCTTTAAAGCTACAGTTGGTAACTTTTAAGGAAGTAAACTGTGTCATATTTGCTAAAATTGTCACTATATTTTCACTAAAATACACGAGGGTCTGTGAAAAAAATCATGTCAGTCCCCCTCTTCCAATTACTTCTAATAACACACCAAAAACAGAGCCGAGGAGTCTCTAATGCAGCTGTCAATCATGCCAATCACAGCTCATGAACACTGGTCAAACTAGGGAGCAGTGATCACTGTCTATTTCTCTTCTCAAATTGTTTCAGAAACATATTTTAGTGTACTGTTTAGTGTAAAATGAGAACGTTTTTGACCCTGTTGTCTGAAGTACCAAGCACCACCCACCGGCTGTAGTAACTTTCTCATTTTATAGCTAAACAGTGCACTAAAACACGTTTCTGAAAATATGTGAGGAGAGAAAATGCAGTAACAGAATCTTGTATTTGATCAGCACTGTCTAGTTTGACAGTTTCACTGCAGGTCATGAGCCTTGACTGACATCATTGACAGCTGCATTAAAGACTCCTTGGCTCTGATTGGTTATTTTTGTTCACGTGCATTAAGGCTGTAAGAAGCAAAGTAAGACAACTGACTTAGCAATTATCTGTCTCATTTAGTGCTATGTGAATATAGTCACGGTTCAGCAAATATGAAAGAAGTTATTTTTCAAAAAAGTTACCAGCAACAGCTTTAAGTGTCTGGCTAGCACACACTTTCTAAAATGTGAGCCTGTGTGTTGCTTCAGGCGTAGCTAACCTCAGGGTCATCAGATTGTGAAGTATTGCAGGCGCAGACACAGCTAAGAATCAGAGGCAGGACCACAGGTCATAACCCCCAGGCTACACTCCACTTGCACAGCTCTGTTTAGGGTAAAAGGATTCATGGAAACCCTCAGAGCCACGCCGCACTCTCCGCTAGCCAGACTCCTTCCATACACTCATTACAATGCTATGAAGACTATCCCGAGGTATGGCTGCAGCCTCCAGTCCCAGTCCAGGCCCCCAGGCATCTCACAGAGTGCTGTAATGATGTCAGACCTGCAGCTTTATTTGTGTCATTATTTCCTGCACACAGCATGCCCGCCAGTCCGTTTTCATTACGGGTGTGTGAACAAATGCCTGAGTGAGCGAAAGCGAGTGCGGCTATGTCAGTGTTCAAACGGCCATGACTTGGTACAGATTTACCTTAATGCACTACATACGTTGAAGTGGGCAGCTAGTTCATTAATGTAGCCTGGCTCCCTTTAAGTGACGTTGCTCACAGTTCATTCCCATTGTGGCTCTAATGATGAGGTAACACACATGTTTTCAGGTGTGTCCTCGCTATAGGAACTACAGCCCGCTAACACACTGCGGTCAGGGTTTTTAAGGTTTCACTTATACAAACAATGGTATCGTTTAGTCGCCGTAAAGTGCTCTGACAATAAACTCAGCTACTGATATGCCTATTTACAAGAATCCCTGCAGAGTGTATATCTGGAATAATTAGCAACGTTATCAGACATAGCTCAAGGCGCCTGGTCTGGAGATTAGCCGCACGTTGAAGGTAATGTCTGGTTCCTGTCTGATTCACATCATTAACCTCTGATCTCTATCACTGCACTAATACTGTACACAACTTCAGCTCTCCTCTGCATGGCATAAATACCTACTGCGGCTGCATAACCGATGAGATGTTAATCCCACCAATCAAAACAAGCAGTGTAAAGAGATTAGCATGTTTTTTATGCCTATGATAATCACACTTTTAATTCTTTAATCCTTACTTCTGACAGCTGAAGGAGTTTCTGCAATGCTGCGATGGATCAGCCACCTCAGGGTTAAAACCCTGACGGCTTTAGGGCTCCACAGTGTAGTACTCTGCGGCTAAGTAATATACAACTCCTAATGAATAAATGAAAACAAGCACACGAACACTTGCACACACATGCCTACATGCAAAGACAAACAATTGCCTCTTTCATGTCCCAGAGATTTCATAACCTCTGCCTCCACAGTGGGTTGACAACAGCGGTTGACAGAGGGGATCATAAATCAGACAGAATGAACTGATTTTCTGACGTCTCGGTTTTAGAGGTTTCTCTGAGGGAGAATACACACTGTCATTTTAGGATTCATGTGGAAGTCTCTCCTTCAGTGACCCCCTTCACACTTAATGTTTTCTGTTTTTATTTCTCCGTCTGTTTCTGTTTGCCCTTTTCTGGTGAACTAACTCTGCTATTATTCGACTTTTTTCGTGCTGCTTTTAAAGGAAACCAAGGCTGATTTTTTTCCTGAAAATACTGACTTAAGTGAATACATTTAAGGTCTTACACTGCAGTATGGATTGGGAAAGTAGAGTTTTTCCAAAATACTGTCGAGCAGCCAGGGCATCAGGGGATGTTTCAGCCCCTAGATGCTGCAGAGTGAGCGCTCGTGGGTAAAGGCAGCTGCGGACCCAGGGTAGGTCTGAATGAGATGGAGGCAGTTGCATGGAGTTGCTTTGCCCGGTCAGGCCCGGAGAGAACATTATCTTTTGCCTTCTGCTTAGATGTGATGAATTAACAGCTCACAGCAACTTATTACGAGCAGGTCTCTGGTTTGTCTTTGATATCTAGTGTCAGCAAATATAATGCTGCACATTTACGATCCGTCCCATTAGCTCAGAGGGCTAACTTGGCTTGTTTCCTATATTATGCGAATGTCGCTGTGACCCTGAACGTCCCACTGAACCTTGTTCAAACTCTCAAACTCTAAATGAAAAAGAGGAATTTTCACTCCGACCTCATCACATATCGACGTTTGGTCATGGACTTTCCATGTCCAGGTACAATGTGAAAGGTATCCTAGGCGCGTTGATTGTTGACATTCTGGGATGCCGTGTCAAGTTCTGCCTGTTACATGCGTTGTCTTCTTTCAAAATACACTTCCATTTTCACAGGAAATTGAACGTTTACATACAGTCCTTTTCAAAATAAGTGCGCTACATCGGTACAACAACGCAAAATGACGTTTTTTTCCCACCAACAACTTACACGTGGTTGGGTTTAGGCAATAAAAACACATGGTTAGGTTTAAGAAAAAAGAACAGGGGTTGATTTTATAATCTTACAGGATGCGAGCACTGCTCTCCCCAGGTGAAAGTCTGTGTTTGCTGCACTGCCTGCCCTAGTTGGACTTTTGCCACCTTAACTTTCATTCTTACCCCGCCACATTTCCCCTTGACGCCGCTGAGCGCGGTTAAATTATCGCGCCGACGTTAAAAGACGGCTTATTTTCACCAGTGTCTGACGCCGTAAGTCACTGCCCAAGCGCCAGATATCGACAACTTCTGAGTGAGACAGGGTTGATTAAACAGCCACATCTGATTTGATTGACATAATTCTGAGGCACGTACAGCCCTAATCTGAATGTGGAATACTCATGCTCAAGAGAAAAGATTTTTGTAGATGTTTTTATAGCATTTGTGCATTTCAGAAGCAAAGGAAGTGACCTGAAAGTGCTGGATAAAATATTTAAATATGTAAATGATACTTTATCCTCAAAAGTGTGACATGGCCCAAGTTTTCCCATTGCTGCTTTCACAGCCTCTCACCCTTATTTCATCCTTTTTTCTCTTCAGACCACCTCTTATTGCATCATACTTTTATATATTTGGAGATCTATATAAAGTCAAGCTAAGAAAACATTTTACCCCATCTTAAAAAAAGCATAAACCCATATCCAGTGAAAAAATTAATCTCTCCTCTGTATTTGACTGATTAGATTTCATACTGATAAATAACTGCTGATTCTAAAATGAGGCGCCTGTATTGTGCTTGTATATGTGCCAGCCTAAGTGCATTTATTTTAGTGTGTGTGTATCTGAAACAGAGTGTTTGTTTTCTTGATTTCTTGACTCGATTGCATGATAAGAAAATGTTTATCCTTGCCAAATGCTCTTAATTTCACTCCTCCATTAAAAGAGGGAGAAACCGACAGAAAGACAGAGGGGGAATGTGTCTGATTACTTACTCATTAAGAGAGTTAATGAGGTGTGTGAGGGCTGTTAAAAGAATGGCAGTGTGCTGCCACTAACTGCTAACTACTTTCTTCCTCCCCGCATGGCAAAAACCCACAAGCAGACACACACATAAACAACTACACACAAACTGTGGGCTTTCAGAGCAAAGTGGCTGAGCCTGGACATGTACCAACAAATGACTCAAGATACTGCAAATAAAGGAGCAATACATTCAAACAAACAAACCAAACCAGACATACACAAACTGTTTGTGTATGTCCGCATCCACATTTTGACTTAATCTGCGACAGAGCAATGAGTCCTAAACTGTTTACATTAGCGCTCATTTATGGTACAGAAGCAGCTGCTCTCCTGAAACCAAACTGTGCTGAGGAGAAAGAAAATGCAGGTGTCTACAGAGTTCAGACTTGAGACTTGGAGTCGAGTCAGACTTGTCACAAAAATGAGCAAGTTTAAAGTGAATACAGACAACTTTTGAACTTTTACCCTCCAGCCTTTCCACCTGGTATTATTGGTGGCGCTGCTTTGGCAAAGACAACTGGCGGACAGTATGGTAGTGGACATAGATGCAGCTGCTCCTCTTCATTACAATGTGTCATTTTTACAATTGCTTGTTTTGGATTAGAAAGTTTAGTCTTACTCAGCCTACAACCACAATGATTCCTAACAATCAGCACTACATACAATCATGTTGAGAATCAGTTTTGGCTACTATCTTGGGAGGAAGACACCATCAGCATTGAGGAGAGCAGAAGCAGAAATGGGGAAGGTAAGCAGGCTACAAGCTAAGCTAAAGGCTACGACACACAAACTACCGCTCTGGATCATCCTTCCCACAAATGTTCAACTCCTTCCCAACACGATGGAAGAGCTAAGACTGAGGATAACATAGCAGCAAGGCACAAACAACTGTTAAATCCTGATTCTCTCAGAGACATGGCGTAACAACAATATTTGCTATGCTAGAGTGGAAGAAGGCTACTGATGACACAATCTGATGACGGCAATAAGATGGACTTTGTATGTAAAGAAATGTTTTTTGGTACATGGCCACATCAGTCATGGGTATTGTAATTTCGTTTTGGTGTTGTCTAAGTATCCTTGAGCAAGATACTGAACCCCAAATTGCTCCCGATGGCTGTTCCATCGGTGTGTGAGCTTTGAGTGGTTGGAAGAAGTGCAGTACATACAAGTGCAGTCCATTTACCACTGTGCAATCAACATCTACTTCATATGATAAGCTTAAGCAAAATAAATGAATGTTTTTCTAATTCTACTGAAGGGGATCATCAAAGTTGACTTGAGACTTTGACCTTGTAAAATCCCACAACGGAGAAAAAAAAACCCAGGCAGGCCTTGCATAATCATGAAGTTTGAATATTTAGACTAATTGACCTAATTAGGCCTCATCTATGTCAAGAAAAAACTAACAAACAAACAAAAACATTAAAACATATATTTAACATCAAAATGTTTGAATGTCAGAACTCAGAGACCCAAAGGACTGCAATTAACTTGCAATTTTCCTATTAACACGTGACTTGACTAAAACATACCCAACTTGACTTGGACTAATCTCAAATGACTCAAGACTTGACTCCAGACTGGCCCCAGAACAGTTGAGTGATGTGATACCAGCAGGTAGGAGCAGGTAGTGGAAATAAAGAGGTAATGATCGGACCTGGTGTGAAAATGGAGCCATTAGTCCTGTCTCTGGAGAAGCTACAGCTGATGCAGCCAACCGAGGGAAGGCAGCAACAAACCACGAGAAAGCAGTGACAGGAAAAAAGAGTGAAGAGGTAGACATTGTGTTATTGATTGAGGCCATTTCTGAGCTTTCAAAAGGTCTTGAGTGCATCGGAAAGTAAAAAAAGAACTGGCTGTGTTAACACGTCCCATTAATGTGTAGACATATCACTGGTGGAGGTGCAGAGAACTGTAGAAGACAATGAACCCACAGTGTCAGGCAGATGAAAAAAGAGGGAAGGTGTTAAGAGTGGGGGATAATATATAGAGAATGAGGTGAGAAGGAGTATGGATCGAGGCTGCAGGGCCTTTGGGTGCCTGCCAAAACACAGGCATGTATGTGTGTGTATTTGTGTGGCCCGGAGAGAGTGACTGAGTGTTTCTGTGTGCGGTCAAGAGTATCTGCGCCTTGCTTCTCACCCTCCCGCAGCCCCCCTCTTATCCTTCTCTCTCCACACCTTCACATTATGCCTTCTCTCTCGCTAAAATAAATGATAAACATGCCTCCTAGCTGCGTCTCCCTTCACTTTCTCTCACTCTCCTGTCTCTCCTCGATGATTTGTACCTCCACGCAGCAATCTGGACAAGGGAGCCAGACACCAGCACCACTATCATCATCATGATTACCATTATCATCCGGAGGTCAAAACACAGTCTCAAAAATAAAATCCCTCATTCATGTTCACACAAATTATCATGCACACAGTTGCACAGATATGGGACGTGCAGGCACGCAGTGTGTAAGGTGTTTCTCTGGTCCCTTTGTGGTGGAGATGAGAGCTGGATGGAGCTCAGTGGGAGGAGGACTTGATAAGCGGGGAAGGAGAAACTGCTGCTTTTATAAAGAGAGGAATAAACAGGCTGCTTTAGGAATACTCTCGCACAAGAAACCCAAGAGAGACCGTCTCTGTCTCCCTTCTAGGCCTAAATATAGACTCTACAAAGAATCCTAATGAAAAACAAACACTGCGCTAATACGAGATGCAGCATAATTCAATAGCGTCTTTTTCTTTGTAGATTTTCTTTTCTTCCAAAAGCTAATGTCAACACAAGTCCACTAAAACTAGTACAAACAGCCAGGGAATATGACTGAGTGGAGCTGCATGACACTCCACTGTCTCCTTCCTCCGCAGTGTCGCTCCCTCTATTTATTCATATGGACTTCAGGAAATAAGTCGTCAAGCAGCATTATCTCATTTCCAGCAGACCCCACAGACTGTCATAGCACAGCCTTCATTTATATATTTAACCCTCTAATGTCTTACGCTTTTACATGTGATGAAAGACGGAAAAAGGGAGGCCATGCGGACGCATCTGGAGAGGGTTTGTGATTTATTCTGATGTTGAAAAACACAGCTAGCATAACACCCTCTGTCTCTCTCTCTTCTCTCGCTCTCACAATATACACACATTCACAAACTGTCTCTTTGCGATGGGACCTAAAGGGGATTTCATGGATGGACTCCACTCTAATCATCTACAGCTCGCCGACCAATGAGAAACACACAGCGCTCCCAGACTGGAACACTCAACAACCACCAAGAGAAAACACAATGTCAGTGGAACTTATCAAGCCCACATGAGGGCTGACAGACACACACACACACACAAATCAAGACAGAGCTAGTTTAACTGTTGCCCACATCTCTTCTTTCACTGTAAGTGATTCATGATGTCTATGTGTGTTTGTAGGCTTAAAAATCCCATATGAGCGCATACATTTGGCGGCGTGCTTTGCTGCCACCCGTGAAGCAAATGAAAGAGTTAACATGGCAAAAGAAAGAGAAAATCTATCCTTTCTCCCAGATCTCGATTCACCCTAATTTCCCCCTGCCATTATGTCTGCTTGCGTTTCTGAGTGTGTCCAAGCCTTTCATTGGCAGTCAAGCTGAATGATGGAGCAGGGCTGAGCGGCATCGATCATGACGAGCGCTCACAGGCGCTATCAACTGACGGCGGGGGTGTACGATAGCTCTGCTTTGCACAGGGACGTGGCCAAGCCCCCGTCCATCCATCACGTTGTCTACCTGCTGGACAATAGAAGAAAAGTGTGAGAAAAACTGAGAGGAAAGGAGGGAGGATGAGGGAAAACATACCTCTCAACAGGTCCATTATCACTGCCATTACCTATCCCTACATTAGCCAGCGGGCTCACACCAAGCCAGAAATAATGATCTCCATCTCTGAGAATAGCCTGGAAATCATTTTGCCAGATTGGACAAATGTTTTACACACAGTCGGGACAGGGGTAAAAGGAAAGGAGACAGCCATTTAGAAAGACAACAAAGCCAATCTGGGTGGCTGCTCACACACACATACACATACACACTGTGTGGTCTTACTAAAGTAGTTAAAGATGCCTCTTTGTGAACGGCTGGCTACCTAGAAAGTGGTAAACTGATCCTTAAGATCGAATGACAGCTTTTCCTGGAAGAGCTGGTCTGAGGTCAGCGTTATTGAGCCGCTGGGATGACAGATCCACCACACCTAACCACAGGCGGCTGATACCAGATCACAGGACTGTCACTAAGACACACACAGTCAGGAGCTATTTCAATCAACACGTAAACTGAACACACTTCAAGACACTTAATCGACTCCATGCACTTCGTAGTGGGGCAGAGTTGCACCAAAGATACAGAGGGAGGCAAAGCTCTGGGGAGATGGAGAGTAAAAAAAGAAAACATGAAACACAGGGAGGGGGAGATTTGATGACCGCCAACCAAAATGAACCCCTGCACAGATCATCCTCTCGTTAACTCTGCCGTCCGCTCTCTGAGGAACGCGTACACAGCCTCCTCTATTCTCCAGACTCACTGTAATCGAGAGTGAAACCTCCCAGTCATTACTTTAAGCTCTCACAGTCGCCGTCACACATGGAAAGTATCAGGCGAGAGGAGAGGAGAGGACTAAAGCCAGAGGGAAGGTGAGCAGAGGAGCTACCTTTATATCGTGCCTGCTCTCTGTCCAAATCCCTCTGAAACTCAAAAACAGCCCAAAGGTACCTGCCTAGATACACACAGTCAAGGACACCTTCTCTAAATAGAGGAACTCATTAGAAGGAAAAAATGTTTGATTTCCCTTCAACTCATCTTGTTATTGCTGGATATGCAATTATTTCTCTAAACTTTTAACCAGTTTCTCTTTTGTTTTCTCATTGAATTCTGCGGGTGTGCACTGACATACATATGTAGTACACATGCATCATTACGCCGTGGGGAAAATAAGGCCATACTGCACTGAGTGGGAGATTTAGTTGTCCCATGGCACAGAAGAGAGGTGAAGTGATGGAGCAATAAAGGCTGCAGGCTCTTCTCTCGGTTACCCATACTGCCTCCTGCTCGCCATGATGTATGAGACAGGTGCACTGTGGCTGACGTCAAGTCAACAATTCACTCCGGGCATGTATCACCTTATCTCTAACAGGCCACACTCACATGCTCACATGCACACAAACACACGCTCCGAGGCATGCTCTCACATACATACGGCACTTTCACTCCCACACCCACACACACACACACGTTATCTTAATGCAGCAAGACAGCAATGTAATCAGCAGTAAGTCAGGCCTCTCGTCCCCGTATCTCTGCACTCAGTGCTTCACAAATTACACAATATAGGTGAGTAGTGGTTAGCTGGAGACAAGAGCAGCTGCTGCGCACTTTACTTTGTGACAAACAGAAGGTTAAATTAGACCTGTGTGTCACACTATACAGCACTATAGGGTCCTCCAGTGGGGAATTGATTTATAGCCAAGCATCAGATTTCACCTGTTGATAGCAGCACTGCAACACTGACTGAATATGTCATACATCAGGCTTTATTAAACAGCTTTGTTAGATACTCAATGCTGATGGTTAATTACGGCATTCTACAGTCTGCTATTTCTGAAGAGCAACCCACTGCTATGAATTAAAGGCCGTTACTATGGGTGCAATACTGATTATAGACACTAAGTGGAAGTAATAAAATCTTTTTTAAATCAATATTTTCTGTCACATTATTGATTACTTTAGCAAGTAGCCATGTGATAAGCTTCACATCTGGGTCTGGGTCCCGCAAGTGACCCGCAAACATGTCAAGTTCGCAAGAAAAACACACTTTATTTTTAAGTACAGTAAATTTCCAGCATAGAGCTTTTATCATGAAGTGCCATTTCCTGCTTTTGAGTGACTGACTAACAGCCCTCAGGCTGAACCAGTTGAGAACCACTGCTTTACATATCATACTTTAATGTAACGCCCAAAGTCACTTTTCACATTCTCTCATTTACTAGTGATATAGAAGGACGATAGAAACGTTTATCTAGAGACTACTGCCTTGCGATCATCAGTAGCGACATAATCATGTTTCCATTTTTTCTCTCACTTTACAGGGCCCAAACTAACAACTGTTTTCATTTTTGGATTAATGTGCTGAGTTTTTTTTTTTTACTAATTAACTGATTAAGATTTTAAAAAATGTTAAAAAAGAGAACTTTTCACAGCTCAAGTTAACATTTTCAAACAGCTTGTTTTGTTTGAGCAACAGTCCAAAATCCAAAGATATTCAGTATACTGTCATAGAAGACAAAGGAACCTGCAAACCAGTACATTTTGGGCTTTTTTGTTTAAATTCAATTATTATCAAAATAGTTGCTGACATGTTTTTGTCAACTGACTAATCATTTCAACTTCAATTTATTTGTGGAAGTAGGGTGGGACGATATACCACAAGAATTCATCTTAGACATTGGATATCATAATATCCTTAATGTTGTCTTTTCCCGGTTTTAAAGCTGCATTACAGCAAAGTGATTTAATTTTCTGAATTTACCAAACTGCTCTAACAATTTTATTATTTTCCTTTACCCACTTAATTATATTCATGTTGCTGATGATTATTCATCAAAATCTCATTGTGTAAATATGTTTTAAAGCACCAGTAGTCAACCCTACATTACTGTCAAAATAACAATATCAATGTATCGTAATATTCTATTTCTTCCATATTCCCCAGCCTTATGTGATACTGTATAAGGCAAAAGAAGTGAGAAGTTCTGCAGTGGAAATGACTTAACTAGGTATGAAAAGAAAAAAAGGTAACTGAGACTTTCTTCAATGTGCCTCCTCACAATAAGCCTCCAGCAGCATCAGAAAGTTGTATGAGACAAAACAAGCTGACTAATCACAGTTTTTACGGTCCGAGTGCAGCATCTCTCTAACCGCACCCTGTAGTTACACCTTTGAACAGATGAACAAGCTAGGGTGTAGCTACAGCCGATACTTGTGTAGTCTCCATTGCTACATGTTTTAGACTTTTGAAGCAGCTGAGGTTGTGAGCAAAGAATAAGACTGACAAAGAATGAGGGAAAACACCACTGATGTCCAGAATATGTACAGTGGATACCCTCAAAGCGCTGGCCTTAGATTTTGTCTTTCATCCTGTGTGCTCTGGGACTTTACACCTCCATCTGCTCACCCAGACTCATCTCAGACAGTCTGTTACATAAGTAAAGAGGTAAAGGTTAACCACTGGTCAGCTGGCATTGTCTGCTTGTGTGTGTGTGTGTGTGTGTGTGTGTGTGAATGGGTTTGAGGAGGCAACGTTTCCTTCCTGTGACAGGTGTGTGTACATGTCAGGGGTCAGTAAAGGCATTCATGAAGCCATGAATAAATAACTGCAGGGTCCCTGAGACTATGGAAATCTTCTCATGAATATTACATGAGGCTGTCAGGAAGGCAAACAGCTACGCTTACAAACCAACAACAACACACACAAACTTTAAAACTATGTTTTTTATTCCTGTATTTTACTCCTCTAATAAAGCTGTCTCTTTTCATGATTAATTTTT
This sequence comes from Epinephelus fuscoguttatus, assembly GCF_011397635.1. Classification (NCBI taxonomy): domain Eukaryota; kingdom Metazoa; phylum Chordata; class Actinopteri; order Perciformes; family Serranidae; genus Epinephelus; species Epinephelus fuscoguttatus. The sequence goes on from NC_064767.1 coordinate 21,716,081, forward strand.
GGCTGCACAACTTATACCTCTCTCTATATAAGGAATGGCTTTCTTTGAGGTTCTTTTGTTTAATTGACACAATTATTTGTACTGATGCTGCTTGTGCAGGCTGTGGCAATTTCATAGAAAAAACTGGGACTTAAATTGAAAAAAAAATGCAGTGAAAGTGAATCAAAGCCTCAAGGCTTTCATTTTCTGCCACTCTTTCTCTTTCTATCAGTGCTCTTAATTAACTTCACTGCATAAAGAAAGTAATTCCACCAAAGCTAACAGCCCAATACTTTTCAGATTCAATTTCACTCAGGCAGCAAGTCAAAACCCAACACCAGTCAGCGAGCGTGTGTGTGTGTTTGTGTGTGTGCAATCCTAATGTCGGGATGGGTTCTCAGCCCAAACTAGAGGTGCAAGGCCAGAAATTGCAGAGGTGCTGGTTGCTAGGAGACAAAAGGTACCCAGCTGGAATTGTGACTAAGCCTTGAGGGTAGTGTGTGTGTGTGTGTGTTTGCATATTTGTATGTGTGTGTTCTGTTTGTGAGAGCATGACTGAAGCTGGCAGAGGAAAGAGAGGACAATAGAGTTGGCCCCAGCTGTGCTGCAGTGGGTGGGAGTCATCCTGAGAAAAAGAGCTGAACAATGGACATCAGTGACTGCTCTGGATGTTTACTCTGTCCTCCACACTGCTCTGGAATACCCTCATCCTCCCACACTGACAGCCAGCATACAATGTAGGCAGGGGAGTGAGTGAAGCAAACCTTACATCCACCACATAATGACAGACAAAAGACAACAATTTCAGCGAGTGGATGTAGATGATCTGCTTCTACGGCCGACAAGACGTTTACAATTATTCCTCATAGTATTATGGCAGACCTCAATGCGAACAGTTTTCGTTGGAACTATTTCATTGGTGAAAGTAGTTCCAATGAAAATTGTTCACAGAGAGGTCTGTGGATCATCCAGCACAACCGCGACAGTGTTTCTGGAAAGTCACGTTGTTCTTATGTAATATTTCAATGCTTTGACTTACAAATACAATTCCATTCACCTTCTTTGAATTTGGTTGGCAACACAAATTTAAGTGCAGATATTCAAAAGCCTAAAATAAAACCAAAACTACAAACATAGAGTGACGCCATGAAGGGTTAAGTGTGAAATATATTCATCTGTGATTCCATTCAACCGTCCCTTTAAGACAAAACCTTTCATCAAGCGGTTGGCAGAGGGTCTACCTGCCTCTTTTATTAATTTGGCATGGGATGTTACGCTCTTGCATTTCTTAAAATATTTTTGAAGCATCACATGTGGCCTCGAGGTGTTTTCATTAATGAGTAACCAGCCCAGAGCTGCAGATGTGATCTGCAACGATCAGGAGATAAAGATGAGGCCTGAGAAGACTGAGCTTTCAGGGTTAATGAACCCTTGCAGAGGTGCAGCCGTAGGCATGGATTATTACCACAAGGGCCAAGCGCACTCACACACACACACACACACACACACACACACTGACAGACTTATGCTGAAGCGTCTCTTTGTCTACCTAACTGTACTCCAAGTTAAATCAATAAAATATCTTCAGCACTTCAAAGGTGCATTCCAACATAATCATTATAAGTCATCTTGACAGCAGCATCTAAAGATAAATATATCACTGAATGAGGGAAACAGTGTTTCCTTTTTCAAATAAGATGGAGTCCAACACAATGGAGGCTGAAGCACATCCATCATCATCCACAAGCATTAGCATAAAGACTGATTGGTCCCCAGGGCTGCGAGTCGTCTGTGCGGAGTAATGAATGCATGCCGGTACAGTTAGCATGCTGTCGCTAGCCAGATGAGGCCAATACCTTTAGATAGATGACTGAAACAATGACAGCGATGACGGATAAGTGGGAATACAGTGGCTTTTTTGTTCCATATGTGTGAACACTGAATCCAGTCCATTCGTCAGAGCTGAACTAACGTGTCACCGTGCTTGCTTGTGTAATCACGTCTCTGACAGCATGCGTCTTTGTGTGCTCTTGAAAGCAACTTCTGGATCATTTTATTGCCATGCGTTTTGCATGGATGACAATGCATAGCCTGGGGCTGAGAGCATGCATATTTGCGGCTGTGTGTGTGTGTGTGTGTGTGTGTGTGTGTGTGTGTGTGTGAGAGGGACTGGTAGCCCCCGAGGAAGCTGTGTGTCACAAAGCCAACCTGGCACTCACTAGAGGACCAACTGCCAGAGCAGGGGGCATGAAATTAAAACTCACCACCCAGGAAAAAAAAGGGAGAGGAAAAGTCAGATGGAGGAGGAGGAGGAGGAGAGAGGGGTGGTGGAAGACAAACAAAGGATAATAAAGATGCAGGGGAGGACAGGACATAATAGGCTGGCAATATAAAATCACCCAAGTCAAATAGGAAACAAAAGAAATCTTCGACGGCAGAGTGGAAATGTGCTCTGCATTAATGATGCCTGCCGAGATTCTTCCATACCATATCTGCCTTGAGGGAGGAAAAGAAAAAAAAGCATCTGACAAAAAAATAATCCTGCAACTATCAAAAAAGCCACAAGAAAGTCCATCAACTGTTGGGAGAAAAAGTGCTGCTGACCCTCAGAACTTCAAGTCATATATCATCATATGTGTTGACTTGTCTTGTTGCCAGACATACATTTGGTTTGTGTTTCTTGAGATGGCAATAGATCACCCCACTGGTCTAGACCTAATCAACACTGAGACTCTGCACAGATCTGGCACCCACACACACCGCACACACATACTCCACACTGTCTGCCTATGTAGGCGTCCTCTCTACCATTTTCAACTCTGACCTCCAGAAAGAACAGGAGGCCCCAAGAGGCTATGATGGATATGCCAGACACAGGGAGTGTGTGTGTGTGTGTGTGTGTGTGTGTGTGAGTGTAAGTACACATTTGTATGCTTACCTGACAATGCTACATCCTGTAGCTGAACTTTGCTATTTATTTTCTTTGATGTATTTTACTGCTCTGTGCAAATCGTCCCACCAGCTACCCAGTGTACCGGTGCAGAGAAAGTGTTTATTGAGAAAATAACACACACACTCACACACTGAAGTGCAGACACATACGTGGCTGGGAACAGCCAAGCGGATGTCCTCTCTCCGAGGTTTCTATCTCACCCTAGCTGTGACCTTTCACCTCAGCTCTGTGAGTCAGGCTGGGAGGGCCCTGAGCGTGACCGATCCATTAGACTCCTCTGACAAGGATGAGGATGACATCTGAACCCCCAGAGGCATGGGAGGGAGGAAGACGACGAACAGGAGGCGGACTACTAAAAAGCTGGGGGAACGTGGGCTGTGGGGGAGAGGGGACGGTGCCTCCTACGATTTGTGTTATCACTTTCAAGAAAATGCCTCATTCCCTAAGTTAAGTAAATCTTTGAAGCAAATGGTTACTGCAGGAGACAATTTTTTCTGATTCTGCAAGCAGAGCTGCACAATTGACTCCAATATGCACACTTATACACAACTGTAGAGATGTATCCTGCCGTAACAAGTCAGATAGGATTCCAACAAAGTGTCACAGTTGGCAGAGATGCCTCGCTCCAAACTGAAAAGAGAGACCTTGAGAGGAAATAAAGGAAGGAACAGGAGTGGCTGTGTGAGCGGAGGGGCTGGGGAGGAGGAGGAGGAGGATGGGACTTTAAGGATGAGCGAGTGAGAGTGACAACCCTGTCTGGAATGCCTTTGTCTGCATAGGCTAATATTTGTTCTCGGATTTTGCTTTTTCCCCTTCTCTTATTTGCTGTTGACAGAGAGGAATGAAAAGGCAGATAGCCAACGGGTTACCTAGTAGCAAGACTTTTGTGCATGTGTGCGTGTGTGTGTGTATGCATGTGTGTGTTGCCAGCAGGTTCCCAAGCAGCAGGTGGTGAGCAGAGGCAGAGTATCAACATGAGGAATCTTGTTTGCTGCTCAAAAGTTGCTGCTACTCTCCCCATTAACCCAGCTAAGAAGCACAAACAGATGCCAAACATGCACCAGAAATGCGTGCGACAGGGAGACAAGAAAGGACATGGAGAAAAGGATGAAGACATACAGACTCCTTACACATGGTGCCAAGATCCCGTCCACCTCCATCCCCTCCCCTCGCTCCTCTCCCCTCCTGGGGAGTCAGGGGTTGCGGCAGCCTGGGTGTCTGCCTGAAGGCCAGTCTCACAGCGGGCCAGTCATAGCAGCGGCACTTTGATGTCTTTGTGGCGAGACTCCGTGCCTCATGTCCACGCTCATTAACTTTGTCAATGACAGATCAATGTGAGCCTGCAGAACGCTGCGCTGCCTCAAAATTACAGCCTATTTACCATTCTGGGTCTGAGTCTGAAGCGGCCTTGGCATCGCTCTGAACAAACAATACAGCAAGAGATGGGGAGACTGTTTACTCATGATAGCACCCATTTAACAAGAGTCGTCCCCTCACACATGCAAGGAGGATATTGCTCCACTTAACTCTGGCATCCTGACTTCCTCCGGCTCCGCGCTCACAGACAACATCTCTCTACATCCTGCAGCTCCCTGTTTAATGATTACGAGATTATGGCTCTTCTATCTTTTTGCACCCTAATGTCAGTCAGACAGACGCAGCCGACCGGAGAGCTAAAACCATGAGAGCAGTTCAGGATTGTCTCTCACAACATGACCCACATTGTCAAGATCCAGCACTTAGCACCCTCTTGAATCTTACCTCTAACTCCTTTGGCTTTTATTTACCACTCCATTTCTTTTACAGCTGATTTTTACTGCTTTTCCCTGCTTTTTGATGGCTGCTACTTTGAGTCAAGTAGGGGGAAAGAGTATCTCTATTGCAATCTGTCTGGGAGGAGGTTTATGCTGTTTAGAGAGAACAAACAGTCTGATTTGTGTTTCTTTGTCACTGCCTCTGCTTTTTGATACTGAAGTGAAACTTTGTTCAGGAGTTTAGCATAAGTAACGTGAATACTGTGTATGCTGAACTGTTTCTTTTCTTTTACATTTCTTTTACTATAGTTTCGAAAGTGTTTTACGAGACTAAGACATTGGGAAATGTTCTCAACTCATAACCAACGTAATATCGAAACTGAGCTGAAAGCATGAAAATCCCATGAATTAATATCCTCCTGACACCCCAGCTTTTGTTTGGTATGCATTTTTAATTTCTCAAAACTATTTGTGAACGTAGGACCTAATTATTTTAAAAAAACAAGCATTGTCTTTGAACAGGAAGTACATTTTGGAAAAAAGACGTCCTCATATGGGAACAATGGGTTTATTTTTAATAGTTGCAAGCATGTAATAAATGATAAAACTGTTTATTTAAATGCCTGAATATTGTTGTGCAAAAACAAAATGACAAACTGTTTAATGTGTTGTAACTTTTATGGGTTAGAGGTCACTATTCAGGTCTAAAACTGCTCAAAACTGTTCATTTCAATGGTTGAACATGGCTGTGCAAAAACAAAATTGCAAATAATGCAACATATCTAAAGGCCATGTGATTTCTTCATTTTGTAACTCTGTATTAAATGTTCCCTGCATCGTATTCCAGTCTATGAATGCCATTTTTATCAGTCTGTCACACCTAATTGGACTGTGTGAAATGCTGGGATGGTACAACAATAAAGTCCCAGTGTCCTTGAACGAGTACTTCCTAATTAAGCAGCATTTTAGCTTGTTACTCTAACTAAAACTGATCAAATTTGTTGCCATATCAAAATACAGACATTAAATTTGCTCAGGTTTTGTACCTCTTCCACTTTTGTGTCAGGATCAGCTGCAGACTGAGCATAACAAGTGTCCACAAACGAGGACAACAGGTCTAAGTTAAGCAGAACAAAGTATAAGGTGCAGGAAACCCAAAATGTAATGTCCTTATATGAGGACACAGGGTCCCAGGAGGATATAAGTTTTAACAAAAATCAGTTGAACTATGCTATGCAGGATTGCCAGTCACTGTTTGTAAACATGCAAGCCAGCTAAAGTTTAAGTAAAAGCCAAACCTCAACTCTCGTGTGGTGTTTTGCCTCGCTATATTTGCGTTTATTTGGCACTGTGTCTCTTGGATGCCTGCTGCTTACAGTCTGGCATCTGGTCGCTACCTATTAATGAAGCCCCAACCTCACCTTAGCACTGCAGGGGTGCACGCCCATAAATGTCCTGAGTACAGTGTACAACAAGAAAATTAGAAAATACAGGCAGAGGTCAGAGTCTCTGCAGGAAAAATACACTGCCGCATATTTCTAGTGGGTCCTAAGTGATGATTGAGAGGTATTTCTTCTGTACGAGTTTATACATTGTTCTTGTGGGAAAAATCCTGCGTAGTTTATCTTTAATGAGATGCACTGATTGCAAAAATCTCCTCACATTTTCTGCTGCATCAATGTAGAATTCCACATGTTCATCACATACCCAAAACATTGTAATACCCCCCGCACACGCGCACACATAAACATGCTCTGAGTAGCTCATAAGACTGCATAAACAAAATATGTGCACACACACAAACAAGTTCTCACATGACAATGCACGTACACATGTGCGCAGTGTACACACAAAGCCTGGCGCGCACAAACACACACAGCCAGAGAGATCATCTGTACTCTAAATATTTAAAAAGACTATTCCTCTGTCTGTAATTAAAACCACTGCAGCATTCCAAAGCTGTATCCCCTACCATCAACCCAATTCTCCCTCTGTTTCCATCTCCCTCTACTCTGTTGTTCCCCTCTTCCTTCCTCCATTCTGACCTTTGCTTCAGTTGCCTAGAAATTGGATGTTTGAAAATCTTCCAAAAACAATGAAACTGTGGGAATCCTCTGTGCAACAACTGCCCTCTCCTTGACACCCATGAATCCCTCTCTGTCTCTCTCATGAGTACCCCACCACCACCGCCGCCGCCGCCACACACCACCACCACCTCTCATTTTCACTCACAGCTCATCTAGAATGGCATCGGTTCATTTACCGTTGGGAAAAAGTAAAAGGTCAGGTTTTGTCTGAAAGGTAGGCAGCCGTCTCTCCTGAGGAGAAGGTTGCCTTTCCTGAGAGAAGTAATGATATGTTAGGACAGCCCGCAGAGCAAACACAGGAACCGTGAGTCAGCGCCACGCACTGTTTGGTTACAAAACTCATGGGCTTCTGTCGTGCCCGGGCCTGCGGGGATACCGGGGGTAAATCCTCTCCCTGCCTCGCCGCTTCCTCCCATTAGAATTTGCCCAAATCCTGTCTTTATCACTGTGTTTGCTCTGCTGAGCTCACTAATGCTCTCCAGCCTCTCTCACAAGCTAGGTGTTTATAAGCATGTGTGTGTGTGTGTGTGTGTTTGCTTTGGCCTGCAAAGTAATGCTTCCCATCCCTTCGCCATCAGCGTCGATGGAATGCAGAGAGTAATATGTGGAGGGCTTTAGAGTGGGAACACACACTTAGAGGCTCACAGGACAGACATGTTCCTGGAGAGGAGAGCAACAGTATATTCCTCAGCTCCAGTAGCCATATGCAGCGTGTGCACGTGAGCGTGTGTATATATACAGTATGTGTGTGTGCGGAGTTGTAAACAGGCACTTCTCATGAAGTGGAGATGGTCTACGGAGAGCTGCTCTCATTTCAAACATCATTTATTTATTAGCCCCCTGTGTGGGACATATACGCACACACAGTCACACAGCCGCACGCGCGCACGCAGTGACAGAAATTCTGCAGTTTATTCCATCACGCACCAGCGATCAACCTCATTCCCTCACCCTTCTCTTTCCGCCCCCTCCCTCAACCCCTCCCTCCTTCCTTCCTTGAAATCGATGGAGTGTTTTGTCACCCAATGCTGCGTTTCGTGCAATATTCATCTGAAGAAGAAAAAGCTCATCTCACAGTCAATGAATTTTCATAAACTCTGTTCGGCGCTGATTGGTAAATGAAGGGCTTGACACACATGCACGTACAGGCACACACACACACACACATACACACACACCAACAACCCCATTATCCAAGCTTCGGGCGAGGGCTTTGTCTCGTACCATTGGAATCTGACAGTGATTTATGGAGAAGGGGAGTCACACTACACCCTGATACACACAGCGACACAAAACAAGGTTACTGGCCCAAACATGGGCACAAAGAAAGGTTAGCGCTCCACCAACAAAGCCACACTGACAGCAATGCACGCTGTGGTCCGGGGTCAACACCACATCAATGACGCCCAATGGATGAATCCGGCTGACCCACTAAATGAATCCGTTGGCCGCTTTCAATAACTTGTTTTGATGAATTCCATGAATATGAATCTCTTTGCTTCCTCACTCAATGATTCCTTAATGACTCTTCCGGAAACTGCGTGAAAGCTCGGAAAAAACCAAGGCCGACTCTCCCGCTGTCATTCTGAGTCCAAGTTTATGTGCCAGTTCCTGGAGTCATGTTCTGCTGCATTACTACTGCGGTTTTGTCAGAGCGGTGAACCCTGCAAGGCCAAGACACACCCTTCCTCTCAGCGCAGGTATGCCCTCCGCAGTGCCAGGCGTTCTTCTTTTTTCCTTCTGCGGGGGCATGTTAGATCATCGTTATATCTGCTATCAGTTACAGCTCAGGTGAGGACAACACATTCCTTCTGACTCATTATGAGTGCGGAGAACACAAGGCAGCCATTTAGCTGGTAATCTGCAACAATTTTAGCTCCACGGTTGGTTTTGGAACACACACATGCAGACACTGCAGGGGGAAAACTGATTCCCAAGGGAATACTTTTTCTACACAGCAACCACAGAGCTTTTCTGCAGCGCGCTGCAAAATCCATTCTGGGTGCCAGTTTGTTGCTACTCACATCCTCGCCGGGGACAAAACAGAAAGCTGTCTTGTAATGTCAGCAGGCCCAGAGAAAAAAAAAGGAGGAAGAGATGAGGGAAGTGGGACAGATAGATGAGGGGCAAAAGGGAAGATGAAAAGTTTGTATGTCTCCTGTGTTGAAAAGTTGGATAAAGGGCACACAGTGATGACTCACAGACTCATAGCACTGACAGTGAGTCATCCTTAATGAAGCTTAATTTGGGGGTAAAACGCTCATTGCTGGTTTTGCTCTAAGGGCTCAGGGATGCACCGTGTAACCTAATGATATCAGAGAACAGGCTTTTGTGGCTAATCATGCAGTCGCATAGACTATATAGACTATACTGTAGAAGTACAAAGAGTGAGAGTGAGGTAGAGGGGGGAGGAGAGAATGGCCCTCATTTGAATAAGAGTTCATTTTCTAAAAATGTTCCTCTCCGATTTGCTCATTTCACCACTCGTACTCTCTTGATGAGTGCTTCAGCTTTGGCAACAATAGTATACGTTTGTGTGTTTGTGTGTGTGTGTGTGTGTGTGTGTGTGTGTGTGTGTGGTTGGTGGAAGTTTATGAAAGCCACTCCAGGGCTCTCCAAGGCTGGCCAGCCACGGCCAGCTTGACGATTGAGGATCGGAATTCAGGAGGGCGGTTGACAAAGAGGCTCTCCCCCGGTGTGTGTTTTACAGAATGAGAGCAACACATAGTGCAGACGGAGAGAAAGAATGAGTGAGACGGAGGGAAAGAACGAGTGAGACGGAGGGAAAGAGGGAGAGAGGGTGAGAGATGAAAGAGAGAGCAGGTGTGAGTGCCTGAAACAGCACTGACAGCTCAAAGACAGTGGTCCATTCAGCGCTGCGTAATTGCCGCTACAGTGGCTGCTTGTTTCTTTAATTTCCTCTTTAGAGCGATACGGCAGCTCTTGTGTTACACATTAATTATGTTTTCTGGGATCCCCTCTCTGCCCCTCCCCCTCCCTGTTGACTGACAGCTCGGCTGCCTCCTGGCCCAGCCTGGCTCGGAGCAGGGGAGTGGGTGACTGAATAGGCTAATAAATGGTGAAGGAGGGGTTGGTCACACCCCACCCTATTGTACCAGCGCTGTCACGCCTGACCCTTAACCAAACACGCACACACATGTACCCACACACACTCACACATACACACACACTTTGATGGCTAACAATGTGTGCACACATCCTCGTACGTAGCCACACATACACACACACCTTCACATCACCTCTGTCGGCCCTGACCCCATACCAAATACCCAGGCTCCCCCCTGTATCCAAGGTGACCAAATGAGGCCCCAGCTATCGCCTAGCAACCAGGGAACAATGGGCTCCAAGGAGACGGAATGGCTTGAGCAAAGGGCAGGCTATTCTCTGGAGACGGAGGGAGGGATGGAGGGATGGTAGCCGAGGTGGGGAGAGGAGAGGACGACGAGGGGTGATGGGAATGGTGTTAGGACACATCTTTAACCATGTCACAAAGAGGGTGCCTGCCTGGGAAACAAGGCTGTGCTTCTCTAACCCCCGCTGGACGTCTCCGCTCAACTCTGCTCCGCTCAGCTCACTCTCACAACTTGAAAAAAAAAATCTGACTTCTACCTTTTTTTTTCTATCCTCTCCACATCCTCACAAAGTATGAGGGGAGGCTGGGAGTAACGCCAGAACAGCAACAAGCAGGGAAAAATAAAACATTATGTAATCCGCTGTTCCGTTCTCTGCGACATCTGTCAAACATTGAACATATCTTTGTTACGCTACACAGACTAACTCAGCACTGACAGCATTACGACAGCCTCCCCAGTCCCTGCTTTTAAAACTTTCAACTGATTTTATTGTTGACACCAACTTCCCAAAACTTTAACTTTAACTCATATTGTGAAAGAGTGCGGGTGTTAACACAGATGTATCACCATCTTCCAGCTTTCTATATCCAGTAACACAGGTAGGAAGGTGAATGAGGGTGAGATTGCCGAGGGGCCAAACGCAGCACAACACCACTCTGCCAATACAGTCTCCATAGAAACTATTAGCAGCCGTACTATTAAAAGACAAGAGAATGAGTGAGAAGTCAAGCCAGCCCAGGTATTTGGCTCGCACTCTAATGATTTCACTGATGTATTTATCGCATATCCATCTTTGATTAGGCTTCTGCCATCATCTCCTGCCAAAGTGTTTGGCAGTAAAAATACCTCCTGTACGAGGTCGTCTTCTTACAGTGCACGCTGCAAACCAAAATCAAACGTTTTACCAATTACTGGATGAGACAGAGTTGAGTGAGGGGGAGGAGAGGAAAGAGAGGAAATAAAATGGGTAGAAATGAGTGTTGAGGAAGTGCGGAGGGCTGTTGGGGCACAGCTCTGTTAGCTTGTTCATGTGAAAACTCTTTGTTAGTCATGAATGGCCTCCTCTCTTTTACAACAGCTTTATGAAGTGGAACCTGGGCATATCCGCTCGGCTCACACACACAAACAGACGGTAGCTTTTTTTCTTTCACGCAAACGTACACTAATACAGCACAATAATGATAGACTTTGATAGACCTGTTTTTAGCTTTATACTAGGCATGGGCATGAGTACTCGAGTACTCGATTTGGGTGCAATAGAGTAATTGCCTCCCAACTTCCCACATGACAGTGCTCTCTCTGATTATCATGAGACAACTGCTGCAGGAGTGTGAGCTCTGTGCCGGGGACAGTTGCGGAGAGTCCACCCACACACAAACATACACACAGTGACAGGGCTAACTGTTAGCATCACACGGCTAACCTTATGGCTATTAATGGGTTTAAGAACAGAGCTGAGCCGTTGCTGTGTCAGTTTTAGTTTGTTGGGATCGTTTAGCGGCTCGGTGTCAGATGTTAGCCACTGCTGCTGTGTTAGCTCGTACTAACCGAGCAGACATCGAACTGATAGGGAGGAGAGCGGCTCGGGGATGGTCCTTAAGCGCTGTGTCCAAGCTCACAAAGGTTGATTATTTTACTTATGTTAACTTTGAATTCATTGTATAATATGCTAATTAAAGCCTAGTTGTTCAATATATTAATTTCAAATAGCATGTTATCTGTTGTTGCCCACTTTACTGTTCTTATGTGAGACCTTTTTTTGCGAGTAATCCAGTACTATATGTTAATGCGAGTACTTGAATATGGAAATTATTCAAAATGCCCATCCCTACTTTATACTAGGGGTGTAAATCACCAGCTTCATCACAATACGATATTATATCGATTTGTTTGGATGACGATACAATGTTTGCCGATATCACAAAGTCTGTCACGATATGATTTCGATTCGATTCAATTCAGGAGCCTGTGATCGATATGACGTGATATCATATGCCCATCTAACACAATCATTTACATCAACTCACAAAAACAACTAGAATATGATTTGACCATTTTATTTCTGAGCTCTTCCAGGTATCAGGCATTTAAATGAAAAACAGTATTCTTCTGTAACAAAAAATAATAAAAATAGACCTGTTCACTAAAGTCTCACATTTCTCATGTTTAAGTGAATTTCAAAATAAAGGTGTATCTTTAAGATGACGATATGGATCGATGTTTTCAATTTGCATCGATGTAATCGGATCGTTAATCAATGAATCGATGTGGATCGATGTATCGTTACACCCCTACTTTATACCATTGTAACTGAATATCTTTGGCCATCAGACTGTTGGTCAGACAAAACAAGCAGTTTGAAGAAATGATGATGCGCATTTCTCAATATTTTCTGACATGCAACAAACTAAACTGATCAATAATAAAATCATTAGCTTCAACCTTGACATGCATGGACCATAGCAGCCGGAAAAGTGGCTTCATCTACAAGTCAGAAGCAATCCCTGTCTGTGGGCTAATGAAGGTGTCAGGGGGAGGGAACAATAATGGTGTGTGGCTATGCGTTACGGATTAATAGACACACACACACACACACACACACACACACACACAGATTGGTTTTGGAGGATTTAAGAGGGGCAGACAAGGAGGATTTAAGGAGTGGCGACGCTCCTTTCGGCGAAGTCAAATCAAAGAGCATCAGGCACTTTTCAAATATCCCCCTGTGTCCCTGGACTTATTCAGATGGCAACTTTATGAAGTGTTGACACACCCAAAGAGCAAGCAGAGAGTAGTAATTGAAAATGTTGTATGAGTTTGTGTGTCTGCCATTGATTTCTGGCCGATGCCGTTGTCCTGCTTAAAGTATCTGACCTTCTGTGGCCTGTAAATATTGGGAAAGGTCTCTGGGATAATGTATTGGACAGAGGAATGCTATAACTTACGCGGGCTATAATGATTTGCCCGTTCTTTGACAGTATTGTGTGTCTCTGTGTCTGGCTGGGACACTCTTGACTTCATGGGAACTGTCTGCATCTCCATGTCCAGGTCTGGGCCGGTGTTGACCTATTACTCCTCTATTCTACAAGCCACAATCCAATGCTGGTAATATCCACTCCACTAACACCAGCACCAACAACACCCCCTCCGGCCATCAGCTTGATCTCCACATGAAAGGGCCTGCGAGCTCATTACCACAGCCTGGGGCTCATCGGGGCCTCCAGTCCCCAGGCCTTTTATAAGCCAGAGAGGATGGAGAAATCCAGCCAGGAGGAAAGACGAATAGAGCAAGAGAGCTCATATAGGGCTTGCCATCCTGGCAGCCAGGTGTTAAAGATACAGATAAGACCCAGGGAGGAAGTAATAGAGGGGGAGGAATGGGAAGCGATAAGGAAGGTAGGACAAGGTAGATGACAGAGAGGAAGTGAGGTACAGTAAAAGGGGCCGGGGGGATGATAGAGGGAAAATGGGGAAAGCTGAAAGAGGGAGGAGGCTTTCTACTCCTATCTCTGTACCGTGTTTCATCCTCCGTAGGGCCCCAGTGTCACTCAGGCCTCCTCCAGCAGAGTCCAGCTTTGAAGTGATAATGGGGCTTTTGGCTAATGCTCCACTGCAGGTGCCCCTGGCTCCCCTCTCCCTCTCTGTCTCCCAGCACAGCCTCAGATGAGAAGAGATGAGAATCCTTTCAAAGTCTACAGATGAGGCCAATCTTTCTTCTCTCTCTGCCTCTTTTTCTTTCTTTCGCTTTATCTGCCAACCCCACTTACTCTATCCCCACACTATTTATTGCTTCCCAGGCACTGTCTGTCACTTTCAGGTCCTTCTATTGCCCTCTAACTCATTTTACGCACTTTCCACTCCTCTCATTCTCCGTCTATTTACTTGATTGAATTGCAGCGCTACACTGAACTTGGGAGGAAGGGTTTTTAAAGTACCTGAAAAAACAATTTAAAGTTTACGAGGGGGAAAAAAAAAATCAACTTTCCGAGCTGTATAAATAAGAAATAAAATGTAAAATAGGATATCTATTGTATGAAATGATTACAAAAAGATGCTTTATATTCCTCTCCTGCCACACCTTAGCTTCTCCTCTACAGCCTTCCTCTCTTTCATCCTTCCAGCTTTCCAACTGTGCCTTCTATCTCTCTGTGACTCCCTCCTTCTCAATCAATACTCGATGCCTCCCTCCACCTCATCGCTCCCTCTGAGGTGTCAGATTGGTGTGACTGCAGGCCCTGCTTCAGTTACACTGCACAACAGGTAAACACACTCACACAGATCTGGCTGCATCTCAGATGTAACACACATCTCTGGAAGCTTCGCTTGGGTAGGGCAGGTGTGTGTGCGTGTGTAGTAGAAACAGTGGGGAACGGGAATCGATTCCATCCCCCAGCGATTTCCTGTTAGACTGTACAAAGCTAAAAAGGAAAGACACCCCCCGCACTGAAAAAACATACTGCTTCTCACCAAAAACTATCTCCACAGTCGGCATACACATACGCTCTGGGGCTAATGAGATCACCGCTTCATGCTGCGATGCCAGCAGGAGAGTATTGTGAGAGTGAACAAATATTGGAAACAGATAGGCATTTGTACTGGAATTCAGTTTTTCCTCTTTGCTATGCTCACCAGCGCTGCACGGCTCAATATGTATTTTTACTGGAATGTAGGCAGTCCACTTACCGAAGCAGACAAGTGTCTTTTGTTTACGGAGAAAGTAGGATGGCTGACGAGAGAGCGCAGAGCGCAGAGGCACAGGGCAGAAGGTCCTGGTTGGATTCAACATTTGAAACAGTTGAAAATAGATGCATGTTTAAACTTTATTCACCAGGTGCTGCACCTGACTGTCTTTTTCCACTAGTCACACCGAGTATGTTTATACCCACACATAACTCATTACTGCGAATAATCAGATGTGGGTAAACAGGTTGATTTAAGTGTTTACATGACTCAGAGTATCAGTTGTTGGTTTGAAAGTCAGTATAATGTCTGACAGGATGTCTAGTGGTCAAAGAAAAGTGCCACAAAGTAAAACATTTTAAGAAATAAAACAGACCATGTTGTTGGTGTTTATTGTTTCTTTTTGAATTATTAACTGCATGTTCTACTTTAAAGTTGATGCACTCGAGGCTGATCACAGTTTTGTCTATATTTCATATCAGCAGCAGTGAATTACTTACAAAACTATAAAAATCTGGACACAAGTAATTTAATATTTGGTCCAGTTTGATTTAATAAAGTTTTGTTTTGGCAGAGAAGTGCCAAGAAGTTGCTTTTTTGCAATAATAGAAATAACAGATTATGGTACATGCACTTAAAGTACTATCACAGGATATTAAAGGAGTGAATTTAACACCTAAAACAAAAAAAATGTCTTATGTATTTGAGGCCGAAGGGAGCTGACATCCTCTTTCTGCAGAAAATCCATTTAGAAAAGACAGACTCATTAAAGCTGAGAAGAAATTGGGTACAAAACATTGTCTGCAATCACGGTAGCTAATATCACAATGTAGGACCAGTATACTGATGAGATGGGGAGTTTGGTAACTATAAATATATCAGGGTTTTACAGCACTTGATGTACTTATAATAAAATAAAATCAAATGGCAAACATATCCAATCTGTATAAATGCCGATTCATATTTCACAGTGCCAATGGTAAAATATTTCCATCTTTAAAATCAGAGGGATTGCCCAGTTAAGGTTTTTACATATCTAAATGTCACCTTGATTTTGCCATAACACACTCAGTGATATATAGCACATGGAAGTTTCCACAGGACAACCACAGTCATGTGGGCTATATCGTAGGCAACTGGACTTCCTTGCTTTCCTTGAAGACGTTTCGCCTCTCATCCAAGAACCTTCTTCACGTCTGAAGCTTCAGTTCTAATCAAGCTAGTCCAGTTGCCTACGATATAGCACTTCACCGACACGACAACCACAGTCCACAACTGCGAAAGAGCAGCTCTATCAGAGGGGTAGGAGGGACGTGGCGTGTTCGAGCCCACCTCGACGGCCGGTTAACACAGACAAAAGTTGACCCACTCACTCAGCCAACCAAGATTTTCCTACCTGAGAGTCAAACTAGCAAACCTGCTTCTTTCACCATTAGCCTGCACAATCTTAACCTCATTAACTTTATACAATGAAACGCTCAGTCACCAAGTTTTCGAGTTCAGCTGCTATGTGGTCAACCCAGTTGCCAGGATAAATGTTGGTATTGTATGTTTCTGCAAACCAGGAATATGTTACATTTCTACGTTATTAGGTGGTGGAGTTTTGCATGTTCTCCATGTGTCAGGGTAGGTTTTCTCTGTGTACTTAGGTTAACAGGGAAGTCCAAATTGCCTGTAGGCATGAATGTAAATGTGACTTGTCTGTCTCTATGTGTCAGCCCTGTGATAGTCTGGCGACCTGTCCAGGGTGTACCCTGCCTCTCGCCCAGTGTCAGCTGGGATAGGCTCCAGCCCCCTGGCAACCCTGAATGGGATAAGTGGTTATGGATAATGAATGAATGAGTCAATATGTGGAAACTTTATGTTTCTTTACGTTTCAACAAAGCTGTGGTTAAGGTGAGGTTATGTTTAGTCACAAAAACCACGTGGTTATGGTTAAGAAAAGATCATTTTTGGCTTAAAATATCCACAATCACTGCTGAAAAAGCAGCAATGGCCAACCAGTTTGTTGTTTGTTGGTCTGAAATTGCAGTTTGGCAGCTGGCGTGCCTAAGTGTCACGTCATTCACCATCCCCTCCACCTCCTGATGACAAAGCCAGCTCACTAAAATGAAAGCTGCAGCAGTTTAGAAATGTTGATATAATACATATGAAATGTACAAATGTAACATATCTGTGGTTTGCAGAAAATGTACAATGCCAACATCTTCCTCTGGCGACTGAGCTGATGTGGCAGCAGCTCTGCAGCCTGTGGAGTCTCGTGAACAAAAGGCCTGGAGGTGTGCTAAGTATAAAGCCCTAAGAATGGACCTGCTCACCACAGACAGAGAGGAGACAGAGCCCAGAGTTCACACACACGTACGCAAACACGCAGAAATGTAGCCACGGGGAAGAGGAAGGAGTTCAACCAAAGACTCCTTCCAGAGGATAAAGGGATGCGTCTAAAGCCTATAATTACATATGCACACACACAACTAAAAATCCAAAAATCTCTTTCCATCCATTACACCACACTTTTCCCAAGCAACTGGATCACATCTCGTTCAGAAAATATGAGGCTCTTCTTGAACCATTTCACCTCGCGACTCTTTGTGTTTCTGTGTCTGTCTTCTTCTCACTCAGTTAAGGTAAACAGCCCGAGTCCAAGCCCCACAGAGCATTGGTTGTTACAGCAGCGAATCAGCAGGAGGTGGGCAAAGTATGTGTGCAGTGGCATTTGTGTGATTGCATGTGTGTGTGTGAAGGCATAATTTGCCCTGCAGTTTGTTTGTTTGTTCTTTTTAAATCTCAGAATCGGAGACAGAGCCCGAGGCCAGAGGATAGGGCTGGAACAACCATTTACTGTACGCGTGTGGGTTTGCTGGGCATGTGTGTCGGGCAACACGTGTGCATGTGTGGGTAGTTTGCTTCTTCCTGCTTATGAAAACGCTGGGAAGGGTTTCGATCCCCCTCTCCCCTTTCCTGCTCAAGGGTGGAGAGGCTGTGTTTGGGTCTGCTTGGGTCACTTCCAACGCTGAGCTCCAGAGTCTCAAGTCCAGACCCTAACAGCTCATAACTAGAGATTACACACAGACAGTGTAGTCTTCCTGCTAAGCTCCTCACACACAACACTTCCACGTGATGATCCAGAGCAGATATTGTTGATCGAAACCCCAGATCTCGAACCGAACCGTAACGAGATGGACAGATGCAATGAGCGAGGGAAACACCTATTGCAGGGAGATTGCACTCTATTAAGCCTGTGATGAATGTGCTGGGTTTTTCATCCTGATGGCCGCATTCATACTCCATGCTGCTCAACTGTACGGAGCCATTATGCACACACACGTCCACCGAGCATGTGTTCATACACACATAAGCAGGACAACCCAACTAGCACTATATGGGTTGTTATTCCTGGCTGAAATTGCAGCATTCCACAAGCCCCTGCCTGCAGATTCCAAAGGGTGAGTGTATGTGTGTGTGTGTGTGTGTGTGTGTGTGTGTGTGTGTGTGTGTGTGTTCGCGCGCGTGTGTGAGGACATGAGGGCAGCCTTTTGCTCCCGTGTGTGTCAGTTCCAATCTGGACCAGGCAAAGCCAGCCGTCACAGAGGCAAACTGTCGGCAGCGGCACAGAGAGGAGGAGGAGGAGGAGGAGGAGGAGGCGGCCTCCTTCAACAGCTCCGCGAGTGAAATCCCTGTGTGTGTATATTCATGACGGATCTAGACCACACTGTGATGTCTTATTCATGCCGTATCAATTCATAATGATCAGGCCAGTCCCCAATGTGAAGACGCACATACACACACACACACACACACACACACACACACACACACACACGTGCATGATTGGGACGGTCATCGCAAAAGAACTTGTGTGCGTGCATGCATGTTTGCTTGCACGAATATTTAGAGCATCAGAGCTGGTATGGGTGAGTATGTAGAGCAGTGTGTACCAGACGCTGGACACACACACACACACACACACACACACACACGCACACACGCGCACACACACACACACACACACACACACACACACAAAAACTGCACTGATGTCCCAGCGCTTTAGTGTGAATATTTAACAAGCCTCAATCCATCTGTTCAATTATTCATGAGGAAGGACACAGAATCGTTAGTAAATATAAACACCGCTGCTTCTCTCCTGCTTTCGCCACATCTTTGCTCCCGTCTTTTGCACCTCTGACCGTCTCGTTCTCTCTTCTTTGACTTTCTTCTTCTTCTGTCTGTTTCTTTTTTTTTTCTTTCTCTCTCGCTCCCCTTGTGCTGCGGTTGTGAATATTTCAGATGGCGGAGTGGTTTTTAAATTACCCCCTTTTGGCTTCCGCTCTCCTCACATGGTTTGGTCTGCATTTCTCTCTCACACACGGTCCGACTCGTAAAGAAAACAGCGACAAGCCATAAAAGCCACTTTTACCAGCTGACAAGGACAGGGGCAGGAAGAGGGGCAGGGGCAAGGAGTTAAGACCTGCCTGGTATTTTTCGGTTGGTCAGGTCAGGTATTTCATACTCCTGCAAAAACTCCCCTGACTTCCAGAAAGTTAGTCAGTTCACCCAAATTAGGAAACGCTGTATATAGCCATACGAATGGTTTTGGTTTTATTTACTCAGGTTTTGATATATCTGTCTCTGAGTTCTTGCCCAGTACACTGGTTTTTAATGGTGTTTCATGCATTGCAAAATTCCATTTTAAGAATTCAGCAACTGCATCTCTTTCCAAAATTCAGTGTCCTAGTTACTCTGCATAATTCGCAGACAACAATATAAACAATTTCCACTTCTTCCAAAGAAAAGACATGTTGCTGTCACATTATTTAGTGTTGTGTGCACCTGTGGTGCCTCGTGACAAGAGGAAAACCACCTTACAGCGTCATGTTATTTTATACTACTTGGCTACTTATCTCTACTCCCTTTTGTTGAAACTTAAGTGGTAAAACACGGCTTACAAAACTTCTATAAAGAAAACCGCTGCATTTTCTGGATGGGAATGAACCTTGTGTGTGCGTAATGTGTCACTGCAGCCTGTGCAGCAGTCTGTCGGCCATACTGGGATCTCGTCCCAGGTGAGTGGAGTACAACAGCAAGTTGGGCCACCCACGCAACCATAGTTCCACCGTGGATCCAGTCCGGACAGCTGAGGCAGTGAGGCCTATGGCTGTATCAGCAGAACAGAGCTCTCCATCTGCATCTCGGCTGCGTCTTGCTGCTGTCGCACCCCTCACTTCAAATACATTACGTTACAATACGATACAATGTGATGCAATTTGATGCAATACGATATACTTTATTGTCCCTGTAGGCAAATTTGTCTTAGACTCAGGACATTTGCACCATTAGCTGAATAGTTCTTCACGGCTGCTACAATAAGCTAAGTGTTAAGTATTGGCTAATTCCGGTAGCTAGCTACTGTGCAAAAAAAAAAAAAGGAAACGTAAATCTGAAAAAAGGAAATTTGTACTTGAAAAAACCTATAGAAATTTTTTTTTGTGAGAGTGGGAGAGAAGAAATTTGGAGACTACTCCACTGGAGCATCATTTTACATGTTTTGGCCCACATGAATGAAAAAAAAATCATAACTTTGGGTGAACTGACCCTTTAAAAAGACACTTTCTCTGATGCAATCAGGTATTTTGCTTTCATTGTGTCTAAAGTGAACTTTACTCACTAAAGTCTCTGCTGGCAGTGTTTACTTAGTGTCAGACAAACCACAGTCAAGAAATCAGGATGTCTGCCATGGATGGCACAGAAACCTCCTGATGAAGAGGGGTTGCCATGGGGACTGCTGCCAAGCGGGGGCCCAAGCGGTCCTCTGAGGGAGAGGGAGAGAGAGACCTAGCACGTCGAGGCAGGTCATTCATAAGCAGAGACAAAGAGAAGGAAACGACAAGACCAGCTTGGACCATTAACAGCCTGCCAGACACACATGCATGAGACACACACACAGTGCACTTAAAAACAGTCACAAGGGGAAAAAAAACACACATTCACATCAGTCTTTCAGCCAGTCATACACAAAAAGTCAAAAGTTGAAAGAGTTAATTTCCTGGCTTTGTGGCACAAAAAGTCCTGGAACACCACAGTGAGTTTACAAGCCAATCAATCTGCAGCATATGAAAAGGGGAAAATACTGTATGTTGAATGGTAACAGTCCAAAACAAGTGGGAATACTGAGACTGCAAGTTGATTTATAGGTTTAATGATAGTGCACATTATTTATTCTACATCTCCTTCCCCCAAACAATTCTTTCTTCTCACAGTGAGCTACCGTTCCCTAAGCATCAAGCGATCAACAAACAGAAAACACAGCATCCCTCCAACACAAACACAGAGCAGGCAGCTCCGCATCAACACATAGTTGAAGCCGCTCTTTTATCTACAGTCAAAGCCATATAAAGAACGTAATCCCTCGTGTGTGCTTGCCATCCACACATTAGCACACAGAGATGTAATTATAGTGTTATTCTGTGTGTGTTTGTGTCTAATTAGTGTTATTTACATTTTCCCTCTCTTTCTCTCTCTTGTGAGTGCGCGTGTATGCATGTGTGTCACCCCGCCAGTATTTCAGCATGTGTTTAGGGTTTGTGTACGTATCAGCATACCCGTCGTCAAGCATTAACACGAAAATGAAAGATCTACGAGTTCCCCTCTCCAATCCTCTGCCAGGGTTTCCTCAGCTCCCCTGTAGAGCAGGTACCACCACACCCTTCCCTCCACCCTCCGCCTCCTTCATACCTCCCGGGGAGATACACAAGGGGAAACCTCTCTTAACCGTCCCCTCACCCCACCACGTGATACCGCACCATTAATGAAAGCAACACCCCTTCAAACAAGCCTGTGTTGTTACCCGCATTTGTTTGTGGCAGCAACAAGCAACACAGTAATCAAAAACCGCAAAGTACCCCTTCGCCTCCTCCTCCCCCAGCCCCCCCATCCTGAGCCCAAACCAGATGCTATTCCCCGGGGCCAGCTATCAGGCTAACTGCTCTGCACTCCTCCAACTCCGCTCACCTATCCCTCTCTTTTTTCCCCCCCTCCATCCCGCGGTCCTTCCTTCCTCCCGCTCTCCCACTGCGAAAAGACACTAATTACAGACATGGATGAGTAGATTACAGATCTGAAGTGCAGTGGAAGTGGGATGAGGAGAAGTCAGGGGTGGTGGGCTGGGGGCAACAGGTCGTTAACAGTGATGAATGCAACTCTATTTTCACTGTTATTGTTCACTGATGTTCTGCGCAGCGCCTCTCACCACCGCACCGCTGTTCCTGTGCCTTTCTCGTCTACGCCATCCATCACAGGCAGCATTAACTAACTCTAACTATCTCTAATCATCTCTAATCAATTCCAATTATCTCTCCTCTGCCCCTCATGCATCAGTGTCTCTGGTATCTCTCAGGCAGCGGAAGGGACAGAGGAGCGGGGGCGTAGATAAAGAGGTAGGCTCTCAGAGTATGTGGCGCTGTAAAATATGAGCACTATCTCAAATCTCTGAAACAAGAACACTGTTTGTTTTCAGCCAACTAATGTTTGAGCTTTTGCAGAATTATTGCAAAGATAAAAATGTTATTATTTCCAAACACGATTCTTTTTCCATTGGTAGGTTTTACCAGCCATTTTTCAATATCTGTGTTCCAGCATGAACACATGAATTCTTTCTCCATCTTCCCTTTGTAGTTTAACCTCATTACCCCGTTAGCTTAATGACTACATGGGAGTCGAGTGTGTAAAAACTCCCCACAAATCAGCGGTCCTCTGCTCATTTAACTAACAGCCTTTTATTAACCCGGCTAGCTTTTTCTCAAAAGTTTAATGAGAGCAACGATCTCATCTGCTATCCCTCCCTCCTCCATCCCCTACGTCCTTCTTTCTGTTTGTCCTCTCAGCGGGACGTCTAAGACAAACAGCCACTTTGTTACACAAAGCTTTTCCTCAAACCCTCTCTCCAGACTGAGCAGAAAGAGAGGAAAAGAGGGGAGTCAAAAGAGACGCAGAGGAAGAGTGTAAAAAGTATAGAAAAAGGGAAGGGGTGCAATTAATCCTGCGTCCAAGAGAAGAGAAACCATCTGGGTTAGTGCTCCACCTGAGGGCAGCGGGCTTTCACATTAACCTCTCTTGTAAGGATCATAAAGGCAGACCCTAACAAGCCCCGGTGAGCACTTTGAGCAAGTGCAAAGACACACACACACACACGCACAACCATAGACTCTCTTTCTCTCTGTCTCTCTCTCTCGGTCATCCTCAGACACACACACACACACACACACACACACACAAATACGCACATGAAATAGTGCAAAAGTCTTCCTCTGGGAGTTGAGAACCTTTTAAGTCCATTAAAAGCTGCTGGCGGGAGCGAGACAAGGCTGTAACCTAACCGCATCAGACTGGAACCAGAACCCACGGTGTGGCCCAGACACACCGCTCAGGAGTTAAGAAACACATTAGGAAAAACCTTTGTCTTCTACTGCTGTGCCTGATCCCACGCTACCAGACCTAATTTTTAACAAGCAGTAGAAGTCCCTCATAAAGCAGCAACTGTCAGTCAAACACAGGCACCATGAAGATTGCATTATTTTCGATTCCACGGCCCTGGATTGTACATTTGTTTTAACTGCAAAAGAATGTACGGTACTTCCACACCTGAAAAGCTTCAAGGTCCATTACAGTTCTCTTTTATCCAGCCAAGGATAAAGAACAAATGAGTGTATACACAGACACATAGCGAATTGATTAAGCAATGTTAAACAAAGTCTCATTCTCCAGAATGTGGCAGAAAAGCCAGCGCTAGGTTTAGAATAATGAGCGTGAAGTTAGATTGGATGAAACAGGGGAGCTGTGTTAGCACAATCCTCTGGCTGTTGGCAGAGCCCGCTGCTCCAGATGGACTAATCACGCTTGTTCAAGGCCATCCGCTGGTCTGGAAGGCCTCGGTCTGCTCTGTGTCTGTTCCAGCTCGACAGACAACCCACTGCTGCTCAGTGTAAGCGAGCCACAAGTAGGCCAGCCTTGCCCCCTAAGGATGAGGCTTTGCCCTGAAGCCCTACAGGTTGCTTTTGTCATAATGATAGGTGACGCGAGGAGATAGTTGCGAGGAAGTGACAGATAGATTCAAGATGGTGTTAAACATCAAACGCAAGATAAACAGATGGAGGGCTGAGGCCGGGATCATGGGTTAGTAGTACCACAATGTGGATTGAAGGGAGGGAAATGATTTTTCCATGTCCCACTGTTTCATTATTCCCAGATGCTCCAGGTAATCTGAACTGAAATAATGGGAGCTGGAATGATCGGCTAGCAACAGGGACACTGATTATCTCAAAAAAAGAGAAGAAGAAAAAAAAAACACTGAGCCTTGTTGCAGATGGGAATAAAAATTTAGCTCTACTGTGGGATCGTCTCACTGCATGGGGTGAACAAGCGTAAGGATGTGTGGGTGTGAGACAGTACAGGATTGGCCTTAACAAGTGGAAATCGAATGAAAACTGCGATGACACATCTCATTCATACGACGGAGTACACTGGCACGGGGAGCTTTGGGGACTTCTCCTGTGACATAAACGACCTCATTAGGTAACGCAGACGTCCTTTCACCTTGAACTGAGTTCAAAGTCTTAGTTCTGGTCCCAATGTCACACCAACTCCCTGTCACCAGTGGATTCTCTTGAAGACAGACTAGCACATATAAACTGCAGATGACTTGGCATGAAGGCTTAACGATGTGCAAAGAACTCAGATTTCCACTCATCCAGTTCATCTTGCCTTACAGACGGTAAGTACAGTGGAAATCACACTGTACACTTTACACACTTCACCTAATAAGTCAGAATGTTAATGAGACCTGACGGCATTCCAGCGAAGAGCAACTGAAGCTTAATTGTTCTTTAATTGTGTTTAAACCACACCGAAGCCAACATTCATTTGATTTATTCCAACCATGCTGAGCAGTATATTGTTGAACGATCTCTGAGCAACACTGGTGGCTTGCATAATAAAGGAAAGACAAAGAGAGATGGCGTGTGCACTGACAGAGAAGAGAAAGTGTGTGCTCAATTGAAATATGAAAAGTGAATGTACTTACAGTCGAGACAGGGCAGGGTTCTTCTGAAACAGCAACTCAGGAAGCTGCTGCAGTTGATTACGGTTCAGCCGCCTGTGGCAGGGAAAACATATGATCAACCGGTGAATTTGTGTGTGTGTGTGTGTGTGTGTGTGTGTCTATGCATGCGTGCCCTTCTGTAGGCTGTGAATAATTTCTGCTAGCTGCCATAGAATTGGCTTAGCCACAGGCTATTGTGTTTCAGTGTGCTCTGAATGTCACATAAATATCCAACTGAAAGTTCAGGGGAATTAAACTTCTAGTCAGAGACAGCGCCGTAAATTATCTCTGCACAGTTAAATTACGATGCTGCGCCTTGTAGAACTCAGTGCTCTGCTGACTTTCCCAGAGAAACGGAACAGCAACCTTCCCTTTTAAACAAGTGAATTACATCCACCAGTTATCTGAGCATGAACAGATTTTATCTGGGGTGAACTATCAAAACAAGATGTTTCTAAATAACATTAAGAGAAATGGATGAGACCATTCAAGCCCAAGGAAGCACTGACAGGAATGGTGGTTGGCAAGAGACTCCATGTCAAACAAGTAACGTCCAGGACTGGCAGGCTTTATGCAAATACAACAATTAAGTCAATGAGGAACAGACTGTTGCTAATCTGTTGGAAACCACAACTCTCTTCTCCCTGAATGGCCCATTGGAGGCACATGGGAGTGAATGCAGTGGCTGTGGCACAGAGAGGCTGCAAATCTAAAAGGCGGGCCGCTGCCATTCCTTCAGACACATTCAGACAGATGTTGGGACCCGTGCCACTCACTGTATACACTGAGAAGAGTGCTTGGCCAGCTGAGGTGGAGATTTAGTGCGTAATGGGCATTAATGGTCTGCTGCCGCTCCGTTCACAGTGAACTGTACCTGCTGGTGGGTTAGTGGCTTTTAAACATTAGAGAAACGAGCCGCTTAATTTCCACATTGGTCTGGCACATGAATATGTCTACCCAATGTTTGGGATCAGTTGAATGTGGAGGAGGAGGGGAGGCGGCGAGCTGTACATGGCCCCTGAGTTTGGTAATGTAAATTGTTAATGTGGGTTTCAGATTGGGGGAAAGTCTTTCATAAGTTAACCGCTGTGTGTGCATGACGGCATGTGTCCATAAAGTCATCTGCTGCGCAGGTTTCCATGTGGGTAGCACTATTGATTTGCTAATGAGCTGGTTGAGGTGTGGTCGGCTGTGTTTGTCTGTGTGTTTTCCCAGCAGCTTTACAAGCTGTCGAGGAGTCCTGGTGCTGTCCAGATGAGCCAGGGTCTGCGGTGGGGGAGGCCTCTTAAGCCCACATATCCCACTGAGGGCATTCCTGTCAGGCAGAGCTAATAAAAAAATACTCCCAGCCCACGCTGTACCCTCTCAGCACCATCCGACCACAATGCAATGGCAGGGAAGTGTCTCACACTTGATACACCATTTACGGTCGGCTCCTCCTGTTAGTCTCATTACACTCAGCTAATACAAGAACTGAGTACAGATCAGTAATACCGTTGTCATTTAAAGTTCAAGTTCAGAAAAGAAATAAAAATGTGTTATTTCTGGTCAGGCTATCTTCAGACAACCCTGGGTGGTACTCACAGTCTCTCCAGCTCCTTCATGTCATCGAAAGCCCCACGCTCGATCACAGTAATCTGATTCTCCATCAGCTGCCTGCAGAGAGAGGACAGAAAGAGAGCCTCAGAGACGACATGATACAGTGTGTCTTTGACTTTTTTACGAGTCTGTGAAAGGTCACTCAGGCTTTAACAAAGTAAAGGGGGCTTTGGGGTTTGGGTGGCGGGCCTTCTTGCAGTATGTATATTCAAGCTGGGTGCAATATATTCAACACACTCACACACACACACACACACACACACACACACACACACACACACACACACACACACACACACACACACAAAGGGCAGTGGTGTGGACTGAGGGCACAGTGTGGAATCTTGGCAAAAGAAGCAGGTATAGCAGCCAGGAAAGTTTCTAAGGTGGCTCAGAAAGTGTGGGTCCGGGCTCTGGTGTGGTCCACTGGGTGTAGCGGCTGGGTGGAGACGAGACGAAAGGTAGGCAGGGGGTCAGAAAGTGTGAGAGGGGAAACTGAGGTGGGCTCCAAGGTTTTTACAACTGGCACAATCAAGGGAAAGTAGGCTGTGTATGTGTGTGTGTGCTTGTTGGATAGCATAGTTGGAGTATCACAGTTGCAGGCAGTGCATCAAGGCTATTAGTCATACACAAACAAACACGGATGCACACAAACATACAGTACAAGCACACAAGCAGGAACACATCCTTTCCTCACCTACACTGCCAAAGCTAATGCACCAAAAAAGAGGCTCGGATGGTTTTGGAAGTGTTACAATAACACAAGGCCAGGAAGGAGAGAAAAGCGTCCAGCAGCCTTAGAAGCAACAAGAGCTTTCCTTCATTACGTATACAACTGTTCTGTGTTGAAGGCGACCTCTCATGTCTCCTGTGAGGCCACGCCGCGCTGCAACTCAGCAGTCTGGGCTTCCTCCCCATCGAATATAAATGCTAATCACTGTTCGCACTCCATAAACAGAGAGAGAAAAGTGCAATTCACCTCCGATCTCTTTCTCATGAATTTAGATGGAAGTGAAAAAAAATCGTGATGAGTACTTTTGAATTGAGAAAACTTTTTTTTTTACAGACAGTCTAAGGGCGTGTTGCCTTCAGTTTCTCTGATATCTTTCTTTCTACTTTTTCCCAGTTGTTCCTCTATTGTTCTGCGACTCCTCACACACACAAACACACACACACACACACACACACACAAACAGACACACACACTGCTGATGTAGGCCAGCCAGAGCCAGACCAATGGCGGTAAATCAGCTGTGTTGATTTTAGACCGACAGGATGGATGGCAGCTGACTGTAAAGATAAACCTCTGTTCCTGTTTGGCTCCTTCTGAGGGTTGCCCAAGGGTCAGAGGTCAACCCGCTGTTAGTCTTTACACTGTTGCCACACAGAGGTCACCCCTCCCAGCACACAGAGACAGACTTCTTTCTGGTTGCCCACACAGACATGGCTCACACCTACACCATGTTTATCATGCATCATGTATAGAGTTGGCTGACATTTCAGAAAGCAAGCAGCACATGTGTGTAGCACAGTGGTGGCTGCGAGGGTATCAGAAGCTTTACAGCAAGGCAACGGCTGTCTGTAGTACCCCTGCAAGGAGTTGTTTCCTTCTTACTTGCTGATGACAAGCTGACGACATGAAGGCATTTAACCTCAATGTCAGTGTAGAAGGTGGCGCAGAAAAGGGGGCATGCACAGGAAGATGAGAGGGGACAGGGAGCGGTGGGAAGAGGAGGGGAAGACAGGGGGATGGGCGGTTCACGATGAGGCTTGAAAATAGTCAAGCCTCGCTGGGTAGTGAGGAATTATGTGCAGCTCGTGTTACATTTAAAAACATGTTCAGGTCTACACAGCTTCCCCTCAGGCAGTGTTTTTAACACCTAAGGCACTGCTCGCAAGTGTGTGCGCTCACATGCACACACATAGACACTTTTACAACTACTTTAATAGCTGAAGTCACAAGTGCTGTTTAATTTCAACACAGAGGGAGTCAATGACTTCACCTGAATGTGTTAACAGTGTTGAGAGCCTATTTAGGATTGGCGCTTGTGTACACATTACATGTTGATGTGTGGGAACAGAGGGCAAGTGAGTGTGCGCGTGTCTAAGGGACAGTAAGTGCTACTACAACGTACAGGATACAGTGAGAGAGAAGTCCATTACTTAGCTAGCTGCAGTCACACAGTGGCTTAATGTACTCTGGAGTAGGACTCTTGACAGAAGCATCTCCACTTCACTGGGTTTATGCTAATTTGAGCAGCAAGTCTGTAAAACTTGTGAGCTCCAAGGTTAGATCCAGCTCAGGTATGCATGAATAGATAAACTCAGACACGGACACGCACCGCAGATACACATACAAACATGTCGTCATCACACATGAACATGAAGGGAAGTACTTACAGAACTCGGATGTACTTGAGTCCAGCGAAGTCACTCTTGGTGATGCGTGTGAGGTTATTCCCATTCAGCTCCCTGCAAAGACACGCAAACATATATGAATAATTTATCTTTATTCTCCCTCTGAACCTGTTCAGCCTGATGACTAAAGGAGCAGACTGTGGCACGGAGGCATCTTTGTCTACTGATACCTGAGTAAAAATCTTATCTGAAGTTTTGCAACACACACACGCATGGTACACACACACACACACACACACACGCACACAGTGCCTCAAGCTGTTTGCTAAAGCATGCCACTGGTGTAATATATGCTGAGAGTGTCCTTAATTGCTTCTGTTTTTATGAATTGCAAATGACTTTAGATGTTAAATGTAACATATATTGACAGGTGGAATCAGAAAGGTTGTGTTAGAGGCAAGTTCACGCTCAGTTCCAATTCCTCCGAGAGATATTAAGAGGTCCTATTAAAATGGAAGCCACATTTGAGCTGCCTGTTTGTCTTTCTATTCAAGCCCTCTCCCACCGACACCCACAACCCCCCTCTCGCTCTGTCTGCCCTGTCCTTCTACTATTGGTGAGGATTAGTAAGAGCCAGCGGAGGGGATTTGGGTAGGGCCACAAGGCCAGAAAGCTAAGTGCTGTGGATATAATGGGAGCAGCCTCCCTGCTGAGAGCTGGCCATCGCTGCAAAGGAAGGAAGAGACGAAATAGTTGAAAAGGAGAGGTTTTGAATTCATTGTTGGGTTCTTACGAGTTTACCATCATTTAATGGCTACGATACCAGCACCAATGCTAGTACACTTAAAATGACACAGACACCAATAGAGTACTTTAATTTAATACCATAATGTGGATAGGGTGGCGATGCTTTGGTGACATCTCGGCACGCTGAACTGCTAAGTCTGTCAATACGCTGCACTTGACTTCACCACACCACAGACTGTATGGATTGTAGCTATTACTGCAGGAGTGTGAGCCCTGCGCCGGGGACAGTTGTTTGTCCACTCGGCCGCCCACAGACATTAAGGGGCTGTACACATGCTGCGTTTTTTTTGTGTGCTTAAATAAATTGCTTTCAATGAGGATGCATGGCAGGTGCGCTCAAACACAAAAGCAACACCATCGCAGTGTGCACGCATTCTTGAGCGCCTATTTTTCAGATTAACCAAGTTCAGCTTTTGGAACGCAGGAGTGCGCAACGCATGTCATGTGACAAGGAACATCTTTCCCTTCTTCCATAAGTATCAGTCTGTGGTAAATATGGAAAAGTTGATCATTTTGGTGCAGAGCTGTCAGAGCTTTTCATCTGTCCCATGGACGATATGCCCACATGCAATAGGCCTACACACAAACGGCACCAGGAAGAAGATCAGCTCAGCACTCAGGACTTCATGTAAATAGGCTGTGATAAGGTACTTGTTTAGGTTGCTTAGCAACCTAAGACGCAACCTATAGCCGTACTCTTG
The DNA here is from genome assembly GCF_011397635.1 of Epinephelus fuscoguttatus. Classification (NCBI taxonomy): domain Eukaryota; kingdom Metazoa; phylum Chordata; class Actinopteri; order Perciformes; family Serranidae; genus Epinephelus; species Epinephelus fuscoguttatus. The sequence goes on from NC_064767.1 coordinate 21,746,469, forward strand.
AAAGTTGACTCAAAAAAAAAACCAAACACAGCAGTGGTGCCCAGAGCCAGACCTTGCTTTTTCCAGGAGGTTAAGGACACAGCATGTGTATGGTCCCTAACAGTGCTATCTGTTAGCATCATATGGTTTTAAACGGGTTCAACAACAAATTAAGCTGTTTCGGTGTGCGTGAGTTTGTTGGGACTGTTTGTTTGCTTGTTGTTGGATGTTAGCTGCTGCTTTGTTAGTTTGTGCTAGCCCCTGCAGACACTGAACTGACCGTTTGCCGAAGAGAACCGCTCCAGAGACGGCTGCAACAGGAAGTATACTGATCTGATAGATGGGATGATCCTGGATCAGACCCCCGGTGCAAAAGGATCAAAAGCAGGTATCGCTTGACTGGAGATGTTTCGGTACTACTTGGTACTGGGTAGTAAGTCTTTCCAAAATGTGATGTTGGAGCATGCTGAACTTGACTGTGGCAGCCTCACTGGTTCAGTCACCTCTGCTCATGTAAGAAAGGATTGTATGTTGTCCTTTGTTGTTGCGAAAGACTCTGGAAGATTCATATTTAAGCTCAGTAGCAGGTTGTATTCTCATGACAGAGGGAAAAAGAAGGCAGGCAAAGCACACAAACCTTTCTCTGTGCTACTGCACTTTCTAAGCATTGTGGGTCCACCCTACACTGACTCTCCAACCCCCCCCCCCCGACCCCACCCCAAAGCACAACCAAAAAACTGTTTCCAAATCTACGCCGAAAGCACTGGTCTCTCTCCTTCAGTCACTCTCTCCTTCTCTCGTCTAATGACCACTCCAGGGATTGTAGCGCTATGCAGTACCAAAGAGAACGGTCATTATAGACAGATGGTGCGTGTGTGTGTGTGTGCGTGCGTGTGTACACAGGTGCATCGACAGGCCAAGCGACAGGGCCACGGGAAATAAATAATGGACTGGGCTTCATTAGCCTGGGCTCCGATACACACACATGTGGTGCTCATTACAGGTGCTTACGCAGACGGACACACACATACACCCACACACACACTTCTGGATTCCCAATGTCTTATCTTCAGGGTGGTCATTGCTGATGACACCCGGAGGATATTAAAAAGGAGAGAGATAGAGGAGGAGAAAGGGGGGAAAGATGGTTGAAGTGAGGGATGGCAGGGGGGAATATGCGGAAAAATGACTCACACTAAACAAGTGAAACCACACTTTTCTCCTCCAGCACTGAGGTCTTGCTTTATCCTGTAACAAGAGACACGCCATAGTTTCTGCACGTACTGCGGAGTTGACTAATCAAATCCGTTATGCAACATCTCAAAGTGTTTTGTTAGCTGAGGTCTGGTAACTGAACTAAATTTACGATGATGGATTATCCTGCTGAAAGAATCCATCTTAAAACCATATTGGCTGTGCACCTGTTCAGCAATGCTGTGACATTTAGGCGACGCTCAAATGCCACCAGCAGCCTATGATGTTTTAGCGAGTCGGGATCCACACTGTTTATGGCATATTCTGACCTTTTCAACTGGCAACAGAAACCATGCGATGTCTCCAAGTCCTTGAAATTGCCCCGCTCATAATCAGTTCCTTGAAAACTGCCCTGGTAATAACGTTCCCACAGTAGCTCATCTGCAACAGCGACTGATGACTTGTGTGTGTTGACATGACCTTCTGCAGTCAACTGTTATATTGCCCTGTAAGAGCACATTTATGAAATCCACTGTCCCGAGCATTTTGCATAAAAGGGAAACATTCCTATTGAGGTGGACACTGAGCTTCATGATAAGAGCACATGGCCCATATATAGTGTTAAAGCTCCTGGTGTTTGACCCATTTGATGATGTCTGCTGACCCATGGGAGTATTCTGTCTCTGGGGAATCTTGCCAAGTTACTCCCCTGTCTGTGAGGATGCACTGCTGCTCCGGCTGATGGAAAGAAGCTGGGATTCACATCAGCTTTAGACCGGGAAGTAATTTTTGCTTGGGCACGTACACACACAGTAGCAGTGTATACATGGTCACTGAACTTTGGTGCTCAGTTCTGTATGGATCAACACATCTTGGTGAACCCACAACTTAAATACAGAAAAGTATGAGAACAGTGACTCTAGACATGCATTAAGTCTGGACTCGCTTGTCTCTGTGTTGATTTCACTTCTAAATAAGTTCACTGTATGCCAAAGTAATATCTGGTGTCAATGCCTCAAAGGAAAATCTGCTGTTTATTAGCTATATCAGCCACTTTCTTTGTTTTACAATCAAAGGAGGCCAAGCAATGGCTTTTGGCACAGCAGCAAAGGCACGTTCACTCCTTTCATAGACAGATGTTTTGTCGTGCTGACTTTCTGTGGGTTTTCACATTACACTACTGCAGTATTACTTTAGAGGCCGAAATTATTAGGTATCATTCCCAGTTCCTACAGTGAAGCATTTCCACCTCCAACTGCTTCAGTCAAATCCATTCCATCCTCTGGAAACTCTGCAAGGACTCCCAGTGCTGACACACTTCCTGGAGAGCAAGTGGATTTATGACATCACTATCTAATCCCCCTTCATCTTCCGTCTCAAGCTGATTGATGCCTGGGAGTACTTCCTGGTGCACCTTCCCTCGGGTGGACACGCGGCAGCTATGCTCCACAGCTCCACATCTCTATAATTCAAAGGGGCTCAGAGCACTGCTGCTACAATGCTGAAAAACTCATTATGTTTATTTCTGCCAGCTGCTGGGGTCCCTCCGCTGAGGGGGACCTGGTTCGAATTGAGCAACATTACATGAAATGAAACCCCAAGACTAGAGGGAGGATAAGCAAACAGAGTGGCTCACTAAGGCCTGCGTACAGACACGCTCACGCAGATACAAATATCCACATGTGCTCTGTTCCTTACACACATACACAAAGACCATATAAATATACTGATTCGGGGAATGAGCACAAGCACACCTACTGGCATGTACACAAACAGTGCCTGTGGGAAAGGCAATTGTGTTCTGTTCGGAGCTGGCCGGAGCAAAAGAACATAATGATCACAAGAGAAACTACTGTGGGCTGTATGGCTTTTCAACAGTGTTATCAATTTTGCTGAAACACTGCAGAGCTGAAATGAATATAGACGCAGCGGGACATTATGGACTAGCAAAGAAGTCAAAAATGATCAGTCCATGTTTTAACGGAGCAGTGTGTAGGATTTAGTAGCATCTTGCTGTAGGGATTGCAGATTGCTACCAGTTAAATGTGCCAAGCGTGAACTGGCAGTTAAGATTCCTTCAGTGTTCATTGTTCGGGAGGTTTTAACTGGGGCTGGAACTATCCACAGAGGTCTCTTCCTCTCCAAAACAAACGAGCCAGGTGATTAAAACCAGTAAAAACACTGAATAAAGCAGTTTCACATTACAAAGTAGTGTTTCTCTGACGCTGTTTGGCTAGTCGCAGACAGACAGCTAGACCAGCACCTGCTAATGTGTGCTCACCTTTTATCTTTGATAACTTAAGATCTGGAAGTTCAGGAAGTTTTTAAAGTGAGCCGAATTATCCGCAGAGGTCTCTTCCTCTCCAAAACAAATGGATCGGGTGATTTAAATCAGTAGACGCACTGAATAAAGCAATTTCACATTAAAAATCAGTGTTTTGCCGATGCTTTTCAGCTCATTGATGAGGGGCTGCTAACTACGGTGACCAAAGCAAAAACATGAACGGACCTATCCAGAGCTAGAGTTTGGTTTGTCTGTTCTGGGCTACTGTAGAAACATGGCAGAGCAATGTGGGGGACTCCATGGGAGAGGACCTGCTCCCCTGTGTAAATATAAACAGCTCATTTAAAGGTAACAAAAACACAATGATCCTTATTTTCATGTGATTATATGCTAATATATTCCCCTAAATCCGACACACTGGGCCTTTAATTGATGAGTTAAACTGTTGCCACACTTTGGACTCATGGGGGAGCCTTACAGTCACTTCTGGGGTTAGATGTGACCCACAAGGCTGAGTCACTGTTCGTATCAAGCTTCAGTTTAATATGCTTATGCTTGCAGCCACAAAACAGCAATCCAAAACTTAACTCGCAAGCTGTGGCAGAAAAAGTAGGCATCACGAGACACAGTGTAGCCAGGGTTGCAAACATAGCTAGCAGGCTAACAGGAGCATTTCACAAGTTGAAAATAGTACACCTTTTATCGAAGACGTAATTCCCTGTCTCAACACTCGCACATATTCATACCAGCAAGGACAAACTGAAACAGCAACATGATAATCCTTCATCTAGAGATAAAGACTTCAGACTGAACTCCACACAAGGCCAACAAGTCAGGATTTGCTGGACGTAAATGCACGTCTCGCCTATCCTCTTTAAAATTACACTTAATAACTTATCAAGGTGCTTATTTTTTGCAGTGTAGTCATTCTGTATCGCGGCTGCGAGCGCCACAGGACCATTTGTCCCGAACAGCTTTAGCCTGGCAGGGAAGACAGAAGCCAGCTGATTGAGGATTGGTGGCACAGTGCCGTCCAAACTCCTCACTGTGGAGACAATCTGATGATCAGGAGCCCGAGGTCCTGTACAGACCTGTGCGTGGATGCTCATTAACCACCATCACACACTGATAATGCTATTTGACCAGACCAGTAAGTGCTCTCCCTAATAAACGAACTGAACAGGTTGAGAAGCTGCGGAAGAGTGAAGCATTCCTCCTCCTCCAGACTCTACGACATATGGACGTGACAGCCGTGAAACACGCAGGAGGAGAGAGGAAAAAAAAGACAGAGTCACTGAGAGACAGAAAGAAGACAGAGCTGCTCTGACAGCGTTGTTAGCTGCCTGAAAGCAACGGTGTGGAGCAGGGTGGTGGAGTGTTGCGAGTAGCCGCGGAGCTGTGAGGAGCTGACGGGCTGTCTGGGAAACGTCAGTGTAGAAATGAGGCCCGGTAGACTACGAGGAGAAAGTGACCTACATACTAGTTGGTCCAACGGGCTACGGAACCAGGCAGTACCATCTGGGCTCACAACAACCTCCTACGTGAAGATAGAGAGACTGAGAGAGTGAAAGAAAGAGAGAGAGAGAAAGCAGACCACCGTGACCAAAATAACACACTCTTAAACGCAACTGGAACACTTCTGTCCACACTAAGAGGTCAGATTTCTGCTCAGCTTGAACAAAACATTCCCTCTCCATTGAAATGTGGCTTTCAGACGAGCAGTTAAAGCCCTCCACTGTACATTTTTAGTGTGTGTGCGTCAGCAAGCGTCCCAGTGTGTGTGTGTGTGTGTGTGTGTGTGTGTGTGTGTGAGTGCAAAGACGTCTGAGAGTGTTTTCCCGGCTTCTGGGCTCCTCAAGGGCTATTTACAGTTTTCATTCTGCTCAGTCAGGCCTCGGGAGCAAGATTACAGATAGGAAAGGTAAACATCAAGTAGATCCTACACATGTATTGCACACACACACACACACACACACACACACACACACACACACACACACACCCTTCTCAGAGCCTTGACCCACGCTGGGTCTCCTGCATCTTGCAGAGCCTCTCTCATCCTTAAAACAGCTACAGGTAAAAGTGAGAGACCAAAACCCAGGCATCTGTCTTCTGCTGTTTTTACCTGGCCTTCACTCTACAACAACAACCTTGACAAGGAGACTCTGAGCTTTTTTCATGTAGCAGATGCTGCTGTAAGCAAAAACTCGACCGATAGCAGGAGAGACTATGAGATGAAATAGAAAATGAGCATACAGCCACTTCCTGATCAAACACAGATAAGTTATGACACTCTCTCAGGCCGAAGTGAATCAATTAAACATCTGTTCCAATGTGTGTCGCTGCCGTGGGCTGGAAGAAGAACACACGCGGGGTTGTAGTCGAAGCAGAGACTGAGGGGTCTTTCATGGTTTACAGTGTATCTGTAGTTTGTTTAGCGACAGACGCTGAGGTTCTGTTGTGGTTTTGAGTCCCGCATGAAGGCATTTAGGCTGTATGAATGTGTACTTTGACTGTAAAGTGTATCATGTGGACCAAACATCTGCTCCACCATATCTATTATGTTTCAGTTATTCCACGCAGAAGATGTTTGCCTGACAGATGTGCGCTGACGACTGGTAATTTGATGGATGCTGCATGTGCGCTCGAATCTGTCTGTTGATCCCTGAGAATAAAGAGTTGTTGTACGCACGGGCCTCTCCCCCCCCGAGCGTGCTGATATCTGCATTCCTCCATCTCTTTACGAAGATTAGCTCTTCTGCCAGCGGATAACCCCACCGCAAAAGCCGGGATGATAAGTCAATTAAGTGATGTACCAATCAAAAGAAAATGTATCTGCAGCTTTTGACGATCAAGTAATTGTTGTGGTCATATTTCAAGCAAAAATGGCAAATGCTTACTGGTTGCAGCTGCTACAATGCACTTGTCTCTGTCACATAGAGTGGAGTTCAGACTGTTGGCCAAATAAACAAGACATTTGAAGACCGTGGACTCTTTCTGGTCAGTTAATCAATTAATCTACATTTTGAGAGTGAAGAAAGACTTCAGCACAGCACATTAAAACACTCCAATATTGCACTTAACACAGCACTGATAAGATAAGTGCGCAGACTGATGCAGATCTCAGGCGGCCCTTGAATCTGGAATGCTGCCCATAATTTCCTCTCAAACTTGTATCACATCAAAAGCATCTTGACTAGCATGAAATGTGGATTATGACGGCGTATCTACAACGTCGGGAGAGTGTTCACTGATGTGCATTTTAACACACGTACACACACACTTCACTCTTCATCGCCAGCTTCTCCCTGTCTAGCCAGGAGGGTTAAAAGCAAAGATGGACTTCTGAGAGATGAAAGGTGATCTAGGTGGGTTCTCCAAATTCGATTTTCACGGTCTGTTGAGGTACAGCCACTCTTAGATAGGCGTGCAAAGCAATCACGCATGTACACTCACACATGCACATGCTCACACACACCACGTATAAGCATGTCAGACATGCACAAGTAAGAAATCCCATTGATGGGGTCATTTCTTAGCTCTCGTGAGTGCAATCACACACTTCCATAAAGTAGCTGCGCTAATCAGGAGAGCAAACCGGCGGGTGTGGGGTGAGTTTAGACACACAGCAGCCGGCTTTGATGCTCAGCAGGCTGTCATCACTCTGCTTAGACAAGCAACATGCTTACAGTACATGTATGGAGAATGTAAAAAGGTAACTAAATGCTTAGACCAACTGAAAAATAAAAACAGCACAGAGCGCCACAAGAGGAACTACTCTGGCCGACAATTGGAGATGTTTCAATGCCATTTTTTCTTCCCGATAGAGATTCTGATATCTGAACTTCAATGAATGCCACAGAATTTGCTTTATCCAGTGTAAAATGTTGCCAAATTGCTGATAGTAAATGCAACACTATTTACCGGATATAAATTCTTCCTTAGTTTCTTCATTTTAGAGCAGCAAAGATGAATTGATTTCCAAAAAACACTTGTCATTTTATGTAGTTTTAGATAAATTAAGTGGTTTCGGATCAGTGCATAGGCTTGCATACTTGTCGATACTCGATCCAGCATTTTAGGCAGTATTGGAGACAATCTGGTATCAGTATCTGAATCCCTCTACCTGTAATACCTATATTACCACATACTTTGTCTGGCAGAGCTCATAAAATACAGAGCCCAAAAGGAAGCTATAGAGATGGCGACCACCTCAGTATTCGGCACAGGAGAAAAGACCACAGCTGTATAGTACAGGCAGTAAATTGAAATGACTGAGTCCCAGGCCTGTAATTTCACAATCCTCCACTGAGCATAAACATTCTCCGAATGATCTTCATTCCAGGCATTATCACTCCTCACGGGTTTACCAGCTACGAGGATGGAGATATTAGACTGTAAAAAAAAAAAAAAAAAGGACCTGAGTAAAATTCAGCCTGCCTCGGAGCTAAGGCCTGTGTTGCCCTTTATAATAAATAACATAATCCTGTTTATTCATTCATTAGCTTTGTGCTGGAGTTACACGTCTCTTCCCTCTCAGTGCTGTAATCCCTTCATTACCACCTCAGTTACTGTGCCAGCCTCGCCTTGGAGGATCTTCTCATCCTACTCTCGACCCCCACAGCTCCACCCCTCACCCTGCTTCTTTTGTCTTTTCCCATCTCGCTCTTTCCACTTTAGTCACATAGCCAGATTTGGCAGGTATTGGGGCAGGCTGTGTTCAGTCTTGTCAGGGTAAATTATGGATCAGGTGGCCGGTGAGCTGTCAGTTGTACCAGCAATGTGCCTGTGCCAAAAACACCACAGGCATTCCCTGGCACACACAAACACACACCTCCCACCCCCCAAATACATAAACATGGTTATCAAAGCAAAGGGAGCCCCTAATCTTCAACCACCACCAAACCTCATGTGTTTTCATCTAACATTACTTATTCACTGCACGCATGCTCACATATGGAGGCACATGCACAAGTTTATGAACAAACACAAGTGAACATCAGATTTATATCGGCATGCACAAACACACACACATATGGTGTGCAGCCTCCTCCCCTGTTCTGGAGGAGTGCCGACGTGCCCCCAAATCTCAGTACAGGGTATTTTCTGGCACAGAAATCATCAATACACTGCCTTTTTGTAATTAGATGAGGGTACACACTCACACACAGCTTGTCCTCCTCTGCAAATCAGCTCATTCACAGATGAGACACACACTTAAGCCAAACAGCAGGGCTGTTACAGAGTTAAAGCACGTAGAGAGAAGGACTGCAGGTTTGGTCAATACCTGTCCATCTAAAAGCTTAACTAAGATCATTTACTGTCTGTTTAAAGTCACTTTAATCAGCTTACAGATTTGATTCCTCTCAGCATTCCTCTCAGCATACCCTGATATCAGTGTGGATACTTTGTGCTATTTTGCCACAGCAGATGAATAAAGACAAGGAAAAGGAGAGACAAGGAAAGAGATGAAGAGAGAGGATGGATGCAGAGATGGAGCAGAGGGGGAGGGAGCGGCCGGTGGCCCGTATGAGGCAGGGTGTAATTTTAATACGTGGAGCTCACAGTCTCATTACAGGCTTCGGTCTGAGGAGCGCAGGGGTCAGACCTGATCCAAACCCACACTGACAAGTGCAAATGGGATTCTGCTGTCTGTCTCAACACCCTCCATACACACACCCCACCCCACAAACACACATGGACACTTTCTCTCAAAACCAACCCCCTCCTTCCCCTAACACACACACTCTATCTCCCAAAAGCATCACCCTGTGTACATTAGCGCAAACACACACATATGCATTCACAGAGATGTCTATAAACACACAGCAAAGCAGGCTGGTGAAGAGAAGTGCAACCCTTTCTACTTTGTTACCTTTTATAGTCTGCGTCTGCTTTCCATCCTAACACTGACGCTACGCCGCCTCCTTCCATTGAAGTGAGGCAAGTACATTTTACAACATTACAGATTTTAAATCTTTGTAATTCGAATACATTTCCAGAAGAAAAAAAAAGCTTCTGTTAACATTTTTATTTGAAGGACGGGGCCTCCAACTTCTGGTACATTTCTATAAAAACTTGACTTTACTCATTACTCATCTTCGACCCCAGTAGCGTTTGCACAATTTCACTCACATAAATACACATTTTCCAAATGCATACACATAAATCTACCTATGCACATGGGACCCTATCATGTGAGGCAGGGTGGGCCGCGTTGACTTGCACAATCACCTTGATGAATCACCCTATGTAGCGGCCTGCACAAGAGCATAGTCTCTATTGTTAAGTAGTGCCTCTCCATGGAGGCTGGCTATCTTCTACATGACCTACACACAAAGCTAACACATGCACCAACACACACACACACACACACACACACACACACACACACACACACACACACACACAGCCAAAAAAAAAGGCAACGACCCAGGAATAAATTACACATGACCTTTATAAACATCATGTTTAAAATGCAGCATCCTGAGCGCGCTAGACGTGCTCGAAAACACCCAGAGATGTTACAACGATAAAAATCCCTTGCTGTACATGACCTATGAATGCACAAACAACTTTTAACACAAAAATGCTCTTGAGTGGAGGGGCAGTATATTTCCAGTGTGAATGGCCATTCATGTAAAAGGAAACCACAAAATGACCATGTTTCCTCTCTGCTTCAATGTTGAACCAGCATGTGCACATAAGCAACCCGGAAACATGCAGACCGGCAGGCAACAACAACAAAAAAAAAAAGGTGTTCTTAGAAATTAAATATGAAAAGCATAAAATATGCAGCTAGCTCCCACTATGCCAACGCTGCCTCTGACACAGGCTTTCTCTCCTCCGTTCCCACCGCATGTTTTATTCAGGACTGATATTCTAAAAGCTGAAATAGAACAATCTATTTCCCCTTGCACTCCTCACTTCTGATTTAGTGATGAATATTTCAGAGGAATGTCAGAAAAGACAGAGAAACTCCACTCTGCAAGCCGGCGTCTGCCTCACCTCTCCCTCCAATCCTCCCATCCTCCCTCCGTCTTACAAGACAGCTACGTGATCCTCGTGCAAGACTCACTTAAGTAGCAGATTTGCTTAATTTTCTACATGATTTAACAATTTACGGAGTGAGTGTTCGGGGGCATGAGAAGGGGGTGAGAGGGGAGTCTTTGGCCCAGGAGTGGAGGAGAGTGAAAAGGGGGAAGAGGGGGGAAAAAGAGATAAAGAGAGGCACAGTGCTGCACAGACAGGAGGCATGATATGAGTGGGAGAAACGTGGTCCCAAACATAACAGAAGCTCGGACCAGACAGTTTTGCCCCACAGTAATTTAAACTTTAAGTCAAACTTTACTTTTTTCATCTCTAAATGTGTGTCACATTAAAAAAAAATGGGGCAAAAATGAGACGCCATTCATTTCAGGATTTAAAAAGAAATCTAAAATACATGCAGCGAGCATAAACAAGCAGGTAAGTAAATTATGGACACATGTGAAAGGCACACATCTGCTCCTGCTCTTTCCAGTCCCTCATGCCTATTTATACCTGACTGGAATGCCAGTGAGTGACTGACTGACACACTTACATGCACACACACACAGACACACTCACACACACACACACACACACACACACACACAGACACACACACAGCTTTACAGGCAGAGCTATTGTTCTCTTTCAGTCTAAGCAAAGTCATGTGCACCACTACAATAAAGCGTAAAGACAGAAGGGAAACAGTGAATAAAGAAGACAGAGGGACACAGTCAGGGAGTTTCTCTGTCACACACACACACACACACACACACACACACACACACACACAGGGAGTACTGTACAGATGGTACTCACAGTCTTTCAGTGTTGCGGGGGATATTCCTTGGCATGGTTTTGAGACCCAGTCCATGGCAGTCCACTGTGGTGCCACTGCAGGTACACAAGGCTGGGCAGGCACTGGCGTTGCCCATGAGCAGAGCAGAGAGCATCACCACCCACATCCAGAGTGGCTGTCCGGCCAGCCTGCCCATACCTGCCCCAAAACAGCTACCTCTGACGGGCATATTCACCACAACTGCAGCCAGATCTTCTTCAACAAAAACCCCCTTACTTCTCTCTGTCCACCTTTCTCTGCAAGAAAAAAAATAGCAAGAGTCCTGCTACACCTTGCAAGTCCTCTAGAATAATTCTATATTTGTGGTGAATATAAATAGAAACAAAACTGTATCAAATGCTATTATTTTCCTCCTGGAGCAAATCCTTTTTGTTCTTCTAGATTTCTTTTGATGTAGGTATGAAATCCACCACAGTTTGCTGATGTAAAAAAAAAACAAAAAAAGAAGAAGCTGCTGTTTTCTTTCTCTTATTCTCTCCTTGCAAAACTCCTCTCTTGTCTTTGTGGAGTTGCTGTGCTCTGGTCTGCACACGTCTGCGTCTCTGTCCTCCTCTCACTCAGTCCCGCTCTGCTCTGCTCGCCTGAAGAGAGAGGGAATAGGGAAAGAGCAGAAAGAGAAAAAAAAGCCAGTCTCTTTCTCTCTCTCTCTTACACACACACACACACACACACTCACACACACCAGTCATCCATCACAAGGATCTACAAATAGCCGAGCCCCCGACTCCACCCCTACCCCTCCTCTCCTCCCCCACCCCTCTCCCTCCTCACACAACACCCCCCCCAGAACCCTGCCTGAACTCACTCTCATTCTCAAGATCCCTCTTTCATTCCCGTGATTCTATTCACAATATAAATCTACTCCAAGTATCTTTCTTTTTCTGTTTTTTCTCTTCTACTCCCTCCACTCCTTCTCTCTCAGGTTTGCCTCCAGGCGAACCCCCCATAGAGAGACCTAACCTGCATGACACTGCATAACCCTTGCCCGAAGGAGAGGCTGTGGGGAGACCGGGCTGTGTGAGTGTATACATGTAACGAAGGAGAATCCACTGGGGAAGAGAGGAATCAACACCTCGGTCCTCAGAGGCAAAAAGCTGGAATAAATAATCTGTAAATGTAGGTCTTAACATGTAGATCAAGTGTGGCCACACACACGCAGAAGCTGCAGCAGGGAACTGGCATGGAAACACACAGACATACAAATATTCATGATCTGTTGGGAGGGCGGACCGCAGCCATAAAAAGTAAGTCAACACTATATTTTAAGCACAAGAACAGAGATTATATCCTAATATATACAAATGAAAAGACAAACAGTTACACTCACAACCATACCTGCTCTGTTATTTCGATTTATGGCAGCAGCTGGCACACAGTCCGTCTCTCAATGCCAGGACCATACATTCCCTGAAGTGGACTCAGAGCATAAAGACATAAACCGGACTGTGTTGAGAAGGGAAAATTGAATGATAGGCAGCATATGCAGGCCGTTATTTACTTTAAAGGAGTTCCTAATAAATATTATTTTGCAAAGGTTGACATGTAGTGAAAACAGTGGATATATTAGAGTCCAGCCGCTGTTGACAGAGTAATTGTAGCATTCAGGAAACTTTTCCGAATGCATATTGATTTGCAGTACGTGGAATTGCAAATCAGTATTCTGGATGTGGGTAGGAAGCAGACTCTCGTTTTTTTATGGGTCCAAACCAGAGCACGTTGTACATCATATGCAAAGTAAAACAAATGCTGAAACTTTAAAATACGGTACAAAAAACTGAGAGGGCAACAACAAGCACTTCTTGCATAACTTTTATTGAGCCAGTGTGTAATGATTAGATCCCAGATGTCTGTGAATCTGCATACTGATCACCTGCTTAATGAGGATAGGCCTGCCACAGTAATGATGTTATTGGCTTAGCGAGGTCAGCAAAGATGATCGAGGTCGTATCCATTATCATACAATATTACCCTTGTGTTTACACGTGTTTGTTTACCTGAGAATGTCACCAAACATGGGACATGGCTGCAATGCCTTAGTGTTCCTCACAGCCCCTGAGCTGAATGAACATTAAGAGAAAAATCCCACAAGGATGCATCTTGCTGTTGTTTCTGGTTGAATTTAAAGATCATTGCACTTTGAAAGAGTGTACTGCATTATTATACAATTATATTATCATTATATCAGTGCAATAAAATGGTGCTAAAATGGTAATAATGTCATTTATCGCAATGACTTCTGGGACAATTATTATAGAACATTATTATAGAACAAAATTAAGTTATCGTAACAGCCCGACTCAGCTGACTAAATGGCACAAAACCAGTGACTGATACTTTGCTTCCCTATGAGTGACTTATTTTACTCCCCCTTATGTAAAGTAGTGCACTGGGAATCAAGGAGGTAGTGATTCATTGTCATGTAGAGATTCACAGATATCACAGGAAACTAAAACCGTTCAGCTTCCTTGCAGATATCCAGGAACTAATTATTAAAATATTGACTCGCATAGCATCTGTTATTTTTCGTGCTGCCTGTTTTTGTACAATTCCTGATTTAATGCTTGCCTCAAAGTCAGTAAGGAACTACTGCGACCATTAAATAATCAGCTGTTGTTGATTCTTACTTACTGCTTTGTAAGTACCCACTTTTAAAAACCAAGAGTACACATAAGTTTGGTGCTCAACTAAAACTAAACTAAAAGTAACAAACAAACGCCTGAGCTCTCCTCAGCCACGGCTGTGCTTGGTTCAGCTCAAGCCACTTGGTCTCTGGTCTAATTCTACAGAGGGCTTTGCTGCAGGGTGGATCCTTCCCAACATAAACATCAGCACAATCCCTCAGACCCAAGAACCCCATTCACTTTAACTAACAAAGGCACAAAGAGAAAAAAAGAAATGGGGACGACGCAAGCAGAAACATTTGAGTTTGTGCGTCTGTCTGCTTTGTTGCTTGACCAACTAGAAACATATGCTGAGTTGTGTGTGTGTGTGTGTGTGTGTGTGTGTGTGTGCGCACATACAGGTGTGCACAAACATACACACATACAGAAAGCAGGAAAAGAAAACCTCCATCTGTCCTGGTAAAAAGTGTCAGTGCAGCGTAGATCTTCCTTCTATGAATGGTTAATTAAAGAGGAGACAGTGGTGTTTAGTGGTAATGGGGGGTGGTGGCAACGTCCCTCTGCTCTCACAGAGTCGTGATAGGAATGCACACAAATACACAACAGGAATTATTCTGCTGCTCTCAAAGCCGTGGGAGGACATGGCAGCAATTTATAATTAGTCTGGGGAGAGGAGAGTTTGCAAAACATGAGCGTTCACCAACAATTGACTCTGACGAGGAACTAACTGCAATTGGAATAGCACCCTTTTTTTTTTTTGAGTTGACAGTAGTGCTGAAGCCTGTGGAGTTCAATAAATGTTTTCCGACAGCTTGTTCCCGAAGTTAGAAATCAAAGAGCCAAACGTTCATCAAGATGAAGCTGGCAGCTGCTCATGGCTGAATGAATTTGTTAGTACACGCTTGACTCACAGAAGTGAAATGTGCTTGATAGAGAGTATGAGACCAAATTTAGCATCCTGAAAATTCCACAGCAGGCTTCAAACCTGAGTTATTTGTATTTCACCCTCAGAAGAAACTGTGCCTCGAAGAAAAGACGAGAAAAATTCCTGCGCTGTCCATTGTCGAAACGGAACAAAATACAAAAGTATGCTGGCGTCTACATATTTTAACCTTGAATTGTGTTCCTTTAGTGTGGTATTTCACTATTTCACTATCTGTAGTCATAGACAGAATTAGCTCCCTCTGAAAGGCATTTCACAGAATCACATCCACTCACCATATATGTTTGTGGGTTTGTGTGCACACCAGATAATGTAAAGTTGATTACAGTATGTCTGACTCATTTTACAGTCATCATGCTCATTCTGGAGCAGGAATGCTAAATAAACCCCTCCGGAGTTTTGGCTGTAAAACAATACTATTCCTATCATGGAAGCTGTCTGATGTATATTTACAGAACATGAGAAAAAGCAGACCCATTCTCACAGATGTTTACAACATATACTTACAATACCAAACATGCATTGACATGGACACCATAATGACACACTGAGACATTCCTCCTATTGTGGAGAGAGCTCCCTTCACTCTTACTATCCACCCACTCACCCTGCAACTCTGTGAAATGTGTTCAATTTGGGCAAATCATTCACTGCAAACGGCGACAATTTTGGTAACAGTTTCCCTTTGGAGGTCTTGTGGGTATTTATTATTGTTGGTCTAAAAGTGATTTACATTTAAATTTCACTTGACAGCGCTGTACATTTCAGCACACATGTTGTCACATATGTTTTGTTTGAATTTTAATTTTCTTGCCATTTCTTATTTGCGGCATTGGAAGCTATGAGCAGTGAAATTCTTGGCTTCTGGCTGTAAGACACTGGGACATGACTGTTAAAGTTGGGAGAGGACAAAGAATAAAGTAACATTTACTGTCTTTAAGGGAAATATTGTCTTATATGTTTCAATTTTGTTGCATTACTGGAGTGTTTAAATGTGAACTTATTTTGGGTATTTAACAGCACAGTTTCCCTCATATTGACCTGTCTTTAGTTGTCTCAATTTCAACCTGATCAAAGGAGATGTTGTACCTAACATGCTCTAGCTGAATAATTATTTGCAACTTAACAGCATCACCTTGTGGCTGCACGTGAAACAGCATCATTCAGTTGCAGAAAGCAACATCATTCAAATTCCAGGGAGGCCAAGGAAATTTAAAAAACAGAAAAGTGGCAAAAAAAAAAAAAAAAAAAAAAAAAAAAGGTTCGTAATCATGTCTTGATCCTACTAAAGCACACAATTCAAAAGAAAAGACACCTCCAGAACTCAGCTTGATGTCTTTTAATTACAGTGAGTTGCATAGCTTCACAGTTGCATCGGTCTCATCAGTTTACATGGTCAATTAAGTCGACTGTGTTGGCAATTATCACATTATAGTCAAATTGTAACAGCTTGGCAGAGCGACCATTGAGCTGGAAAACTGCTACTAAAAAAATAAGACAGCAAGCAGAATTAGAAAGTGGAGGTGACTCAAAGTCTCCTAGGAAGCACCTCGGATAACAACCACAATAGAGGGCAAAAACCAAATCATTTTCATTTGCATTCGTCTAACCTTTCGACATAAAAAAAAAGACATTATAAAAAAATTTAAAATAATAAAAAACTCACACTAAATAGCTGAATAACTGTAAAGACACAAAAGCGTATAAAGCTGTATACAATGTTGCATAAGAATCAAAAATGGCCTGAGAAAAACTAAAATATAAAATGCAAAAATAAAATGGCAGTAGTATAAAGCATCACAGTATTGACACCCAAAATTTGAGCTGAAGTGGAAAGAAAGACAAAACTATTTATATAATCTACACAAGCTGGACCTTTGGCCTCTCAGTCTGTTTCTCCTATCCTCTATTCTTCACTCTCTATCAGTCTTCGCACACTTATTTTTCTGACACTTACTACGTACTTTATAGACGTTTGAGCACACTCTTAAAGCTATCGCGATTGAAAGATAAAATATTAAATAATAAAAAAGAAATACAGTAATTTAAGATATATTCACTTTAAGGCACATTGTGAATTCACCACTTCTCTAATAAGTCTTTAACAGTCTGCACGGACTGTGTGGGTCTAACTAACCTAGCATAACTTACAAACAAATTTAATATTTAAGTAGAAAAGCCTGCTCATCACATTCTAACAATGCATCTGATGCACAGGATTCCAGGACTTGAAACATCCAGATAACCAGTAAAAAATAAATACAATAGTTTGGTAAATAAAATAAACATGTTTCAGTCAATGATAAAACTAAAAAAAAAATGCATGCAAACTTGAGTCCTGCAATGAATGAACAAGAAATAAGACAATGAAGGAATTCCTATAGAATGGGTAAGGACAAATAACTTTGCATTGCCTTCAACTAAAGCACATAACATCCTCACAGTTGTACAAGAACCCCTTTTATGTGTCCCCTAGCTTCACTAAAACTTTGCAGGCCACAAAGAAATTGCAGTGGTTTCTTGCTATCAGGCTAACCCTTAGAACAAACTTTACTTCTTGAGAAAAAAAAAGCTGAGTACAGATCTAAACATGGTGTCAAAACAAAGCCATACAGTGCCTTGCACTGTTTAGTTTGTGTCGACGCCTCAGAAAGATCCTTTAATACCCCTAACATAACAGCCAGCCCGATGTTTCCTTAGTCGTGAAGAGCAAGTTCTCTTAAAGACGAACAATCCTGGACAAAATGACAAGAGAAAGGGAGAAAAAAGATTAGGTGATTTTTAATCCTTTCAGCAGAGTGCATCAGGCGTCATTAGCAATGTAAGCACTGTTAAGTCAAAGTAAGGCCAGGCTTGCCTGTGGTGAACCACAGACAGATGGCTGGAAATCCTTCAGCTGTCCCGAGGAAAATCACTGGTTGATGACACTTTTAGGAGTGAATCGTGCTGTCCCACAATTTATATGCAACATCTTGATTAGTTTGGTTGAATAAAAGAGAATAACTACTTGAGTATTTCTCCATAAGTGTCCATCATCGTCATGGGGGAATTTTATAGACAATTTCAAACATTTTAAATTGGCAAGTCAGTCATCTTAACATTGCAGTGTCATGATGTACCTGTGGTAGCTTGATAGTGACAATATGATTGCTTCATGAGAGATTTGAGGATGGAAGTTATTACTATATTGACAAGTGTGATTCTAATTAGAAACATGTTGTTTTCACTTAGTGACTATTTTTACAGGAGTACAGAGGGCTGACAAAGAGCTTTGTCACATGGTCCAACGACAATAACCAGAGGCATCATGACAGCAAATCCAATGAGCTTGTGTTGGACCACCAGAGGACCAAGACAGAATGCAAAGTTGTCGCCATGACAGTAAAATACTTCAAATATGGATGCTGCTGCAAAGAAGCTGCAAATTGATTTGCGACAAGATGAAACTGTTTTAGAGCGTTGCAGAGAAAAGTTGCAGCAGTCTGAGCTCGACTTATGCTGGCTGATGGTGTCACCTGCAACACAGCTGGTCAAATTGCTGAAGCTGGGTTTAGAGCACAAAGCACGTCTCCTTTTTCTACAGCCAATCAGCTTGTCATGAAGTCTGCTTTTCAAGTCAAAATGACCATAGACAGTGTGTTCGCTTGCTGCTGCAGGTGCTCTGTCCCTGCTGACCCCCATTTCCACCCTCACAGTGTGTGGGTGTCAGACAGTGGATCACTGCTGCTGCTAGCCGATTGTGCTTATGCCCTCTCACACACACACGCGTTCTTATTGACTGATTGATTGGTGCTGCTTACTTTTATTATTGTGGCGTATTTATTGTCAATACAGTCCATCTGATGCTTGTTTTACTTCTGGTTTTCCCCATTCATCAATACTACAAATGCAACTGCAGCCAGTATCTCACTATCACTATCCTCATTCATATTTTAAGAAGCTACAAATTATATTCAGCCACAAAATCAGCCTAAAAATCTGGAAATCATAATGAAATTACAGAGAGTTGTTGCATAGAGATGATACATCGTCTCATCTAGTTGCATTGGTGTGAACCGGCAGGTCTTCAGAACATGGCAGAAAGGTGCATTGCAAGTAGTCGCCTGTTTCAACTCATCTCATCACAAATCTTTGGTCTGAGCTGAGCTGAAAACCTGGATGCTTTACACATCTCAGTATCTGACCTAATGTTACCACTTCGGTTCCTGAGGCATGGTGTTGAATAATGGCCGTAAAGTGTTATAGCAGAGTGTTATTGTATCTTAATGAAGATGACCTTTGACTGTTTGGATATAAAATGTCATCAATTCATTAGTTTAGCCTATTAGACATTGTGTAAAATGTTGTCATAATTAGTGTAGGAAGTTTTGAGTTATGGCCAAAAAAAAAACCACGTTTAATGAGGTCACAGTGACCTTTGTCCACCAAATTCTAATCACTTCATCCTTGAGTCCATGTGAACATCTGCGCCAAATGTAATGAAATCCCTCCAATGTGGCTGAGATATCACATTCACAAGAACTGGACGGACAACCTGAAAACATAGTGTGTCTGGCTATGGCTGTAGGTACAATAAAATGTGTTTGCTTTGCGGTGTAACAATATAATCACTCACTTCTCAACAGCTGCTGTTTTCTCCTTTTTGGCCATCAACTGACCGCTGGGCCTGCAGTCTGCTGTTTTCTTTCTCCGTTAATATTTGGCTTCCCAAAACCTTCCTCTGTTTGATAAACAACAAAGTCATTACTGTGAGGGCAGGGCTGTATTAAAGACACCCTGTAGATTTATCATTGCAAACAAACATGTTTCTTATTTAAAGGTTTTTCATCAAAATGCACTTCATGTATATAAAACCTTAACAACATGTCGAATGCTTTACCTTTATTATAAAACTCTGAAGTCTTTTAAACTACATGAGCTTGCGGCCTTCATGTTTAAAGCAAAACATTATTCAACAGCATCACTAGTAATAAAAAAACTCAATACTGTCCATACTGTCTTTACGTATTTATACACTTACTGCATTTTATGCTTCTGGTTAGATGCTAAGCTGCATTTCATTGTCTCTGTACCTCTACTCTGTGCAGTGACAATAAAGTTGAATCTAACTTAATCTATACAGGACTTGTAAGCCGAGCATGAAAAACAGTTTCTCAGGAAAGTAAACACAATGTTACAAAAGGCTGAAGGCTACTGTTAAATGCAGGAACAACAAACCTTGATAATTCCACCCAAAGAGCGTGAACGCCAATGTTTCCTTGTGAATGGTGTCCGAGAGTCAGCGGAAGGTGTCAGTAAAGGCTGCTTCTCAAACTACACATAGAAATACAACACATTTACATGCTGGGTTTACATGCCTATATGTTCTTTCCCCTCAAGGTGTGTATGCTGACCAACTGTACCTGTCTGATGAGCTTCTTCTTTTTGGCAGACTCGGGCATGTTGGTGACATGCTGGTACAGCTCTCTGAGGGCAGATTCAGTGTAACTCTGAGTCTCGAGTGACCTTGTGGTGGGGGTGCTGCTGACATCATCTCTGACTGTTCTCATGGAGGGAGAAGGGGAGGCAGGTGTCACTGCAGACACGGGTCCTTCTTTAGTCCCAGAACTGAGCATCAGATCATCCTAAAAAGGTCGCACATAACGTGATCGTTCTTCTATCTCACTGCGACCACAAACTCTTTTCAAGAGACACGACAACAACAAAATGTGTACAGCTGAGTCACACATTGCACAAACATGCAGACAACAAATAACTTTAAAAGCTGAGTACTGACACGGTGTTTTGTTTGAACGTTCTTTGAAAATCATTCAATTAAATGCCCGGCAGCGGATAAGTCTCTTGAGGTTCTGTATTTAGACATGAAGTACCTAAAATTACCCAGACACTAAGATTACTGGATTCACAAGCTAGCACAGGAAAAGAAAATACGCTCAGAGCTTTGAAAACAGGTTTATAGGTAAATGCAATGCAGTGCTAATGCTCTCTTTTTATTAGGACGAACTTAATTAGAAATGTAAGAAAAGATGAAAACACTCACCTTTGACTGAAGAGTTTTTGATCCCGTGTAGTATAAGCGGGTATATTCTTTGATGTATGTTGGTGCCTTCAATGGAAATAAATATGTAAATTAAATCCTCTGATGAAAGATCATTGTGAAGACTGAATCTAGTTTACCATAGATTCATGTGATTGGTATTTAGAAATTTATGACCTCACCACAAACAATGGTGTATTAAAGGGATACATCAGCCCCTAACAATGACTATGTATATAATATTTCCTCATCCAGTGTTACATTGAATTTGTGAGGAAAACTTTTTCTCACATGCCTCCTAAACAGACAGCCCTTTCTGATGGGGAAGTGAACTGAAAGTGAAACTTGTCAGTGGAGCCAGACACCAATTTTACCTCACTGAACATGGACACTGCTGGTGTACTGCTAGCTTCATAAGTTAGTTTGTTTGAGTTATTGTGTGAGTTTGGGTTAGTTTGGATTCACCACCGTCACACAGTAACACAAACAAACAACTAACCAAGGAAGCGGCAGACCAGCAGTTTCTATGTTCAGCAAGATACAATTCCTGTTTTTGTCAATGGAGTCTGGCTTTAAAGAAAACATAGATGATGTTTCAATGTCGGCTCAGTTCCCTGTCAAAAAGAGATATCTGTTCAGGAAGTACTGAACATACAACTGGATAAACGAGACTTGGATTATACTGTGAGAGTTGTGTGTAAATGGATGTTTTGATTTAGTTTTGCTGTAGTTAAACCTCGTTGCCTTCAACGCCTTCAATTCACCAAGAATTTTCTCAGTTTGTGGATTCCTCGTTAACCAGAGGCACGCGAGAAAAATCATGAATTCAGCATAACACGGGGTGAGTAACTGATATGCAAATGGTCATTTGGGGGCTGAGGAACTCCTTTAAGGCTGCCAATGTTCCACTTGTGAACGCTGTGCTCTACTGCATTGCACTGTGTTGTATTCTGTAATAATTCATCTGAAATAGTAGTGATCCCTGTACTACTGGTTTCATACTGCGGCTTTGGAAATAATAAAAGTCTCACGTGTTGTTTTAGCATACTAAACAGCATGCAAGTATGAAATTTCAGACAATTATGTGCGTGATATAGATATTTTAATTGCAATTCTGTTACGTGGGGAAAAGCTTTGCTCCCTGTTCTAATCAGCCTCTGCGTTAACAAACACTGCGACAAGAAATACCTATTTAGAATGTCTATGTTGCCAAGTTAGAAAAGATCGTTTGAATGGAGCAATATAAGTCTGTAATTAGGATCTAAAAGGCTGCTGATTAAGGGACACCAAAAAACAAATAGCCTTTAGTGACATTTTATTCATGTGCAAATTTCACATTCTGTCTCTCAAGCCTGTGTGCATTTCTTGTAACCCTGGCAGCAACAAAACCACTTGACATGAGAGGTTAATCTGAAGCAACACATCACTGCACCATGGTTGTGATGCACAATCTTTTCCCTTACATGTAATTTCTACACGGGAAGACCTGCCTGTGTTTTGTTTTAACCTGATGTAAAGAATACAGAGTACTTAAACAGATAAAAATCACACCTCATGTGGCTGTTCCCATTGGATAGAAAAAACCAGGGAAACCTGTGTTGCATGTAGTGTTTTAAATATGTATAAGTGAGCCACACTACAGTTACAGAATAACATGCTGTCTTTACAGAAACCATCATTAAAGCTACTTACCTTAAACAGCTTTTGTGAGTGCCTGATGAGGAATGCTATGCCATTATTCAGTTGTTCGATGTGCTCCTGCAGATCACTTGCCATCACCTGTAACATAAATAAATCAATGCCTAAAACTATGCCAAATAAATCCCAGAAAACAGTCATGGTTTACTTAACTGCAAACATAGTAGAAATAGTTGTAACGTACTTGGTAAGTAGAACAAAATGAACCTGAGTTCCTTACATTTTTGGGCCAGATGATGTGTGGAGCAAACATTGTGGCTAGATTGATAGCAGACATCTTGTTGATGTGCTGATTTCGAGCAGTGTGGTACAGCAGGTCCAGCAGCAGCTTTAACAGGCTGCGGTTGGCTGGTGGAAGCAGCATGAAAAGCAGCTGATATGCCTCAATCTGGCGTTCTTTATCAGGAACATTTGTCTTGTCCCCCTTATCATCGAAGCGAGTCAGCTCTGGACACAGCACATAAGAGACACAAACGAGCCAGGGGGTCACCACTGTTTTTCTTTTCTCAACTCAACATTGATTATCTCAAGGCATGATAAGGATGTTTGTGTCATCACACACCTCCAATCTTTAGGTGAGCATGATAGTGTCTGTGCGTGAGCAGAGGCTCTGGCAACTCTCCCAGGTAGGCTTTAAGCAATGAGGCCGCATCATTTGGGTGGAAATCGCCTGTCTCCAGATCTATATCTGCCCCAGCATTCAGCATCTCCCTCAGGGCTGCCTGCCTTAGGCTGTGCCCTGGCACACGGAACAATCCCTCCACATGAAGGTCTGAGGGGTGTGAGAGAAACACGGTGAGAGACAGCCAAAGGGAAGGTAAAAAAAGAAAGAAAGAAAGATATGTGGTGTGTAGGCGGGTAGACACAGAGTGAAGGAGACAACGGGATACAAAGACACAGAAGTGAGGAGAGAGACGGAGTGAATGAAATGGAAGGAGGGAGACAGCCAGAGCAAAGTGCTTTCAGATAAATTATTGACCCAAGCATTTGCTCCCAGTGTCGACTTTCAGAGAATGACATCATCTCTTTCTAGAAATAAACCATGACCTCATGCTAATTCACTGCTCTCCAACAAAGTCAGTCAACTAAGTAGCAAAATTAAGGGTACAGTCTTAATGCTTAACAAATCCATTTTTTATGAGAGTTAATGATACAGGCTGATATGCAAAAGCATATCAACGCACTAATAAATCAAGTAATTATTAATGGTGCCTGTCTGACACAAATATGTCATGGTTACAGACTTGTCTCCTTCTGGAGTCACACATGCAACATGTATGCAGTCATGATATCACGAACTGCTCAGGATAAAGGGCATGCATATGAAGAGGTACTCACTTTTACTCAGGTATTCAATCAGCTGATAGATCTGTGCTATTCCTTCTTCAGTCAACGGTGCACCAAAAACCACTCCTTTTTCTGAAAGGCATCAAAAAGCACAGTAATACTAATGGTACCCTTTGTGTGTACAACTCTATTTATTCCATTGAAAGCTTTATTTCATTTATTAGATCCATGTTATCCTTTCCAGCCATCCCCTGGCATTGCTGCTACCTGTTACACAATATACAGCAGCAGAGAGCCACATTACCGAAGAACAAGAAAACTTTAGAGGGATTATATGGAGACAGAAGCTGGCCATCTGTTAGTTAGAGCTGAAAATATTTGCTTATCAATTGATCTGTCAATCAATAAAATAAAATCCTTAATATCCCCTTATTGCTGCTTCTCTTTGCTTTTTTGTGAAAATAAGTTGAATATGTTAACATCTATAGATATATCTACGTATCTGGGACTCTTGGGTGGGCATGAAAAGCAAATTGAAATTGTCAAATTTGGCTTAAGAATATTGTGATTGCCATTTCTATGCTCTGTCGTTTTTCACACTGAACAATACCTGTGATAAAATGATCAGAGCAGTAGATTTGTGACAGTGACAGACAGTGAAAATGATTATTAATTGCAGTTCTACTATCAGCTACTTATACAATGAATCAGGTAAACAAAATAATACTTATTTAAACGTGTAACTATTCATAAACCTGATTAATGTCATGTTGATTGCTTCACTGATTAATGGACTAATCATTTCAGCACTTGTGCAAATGAATGTTTTGCAAGTCTGCAATAGCTTTAATGAGGCACAATGAGGTCTGTGGATAAATGAACAGGTTATTTGAGCGTCCTATTGCAATAACTTGACACATACCACATCAGTTTAAAACAGCGTTTCAAAGACTGTGAGCACACTACGGCTCTGTTTGCCAAACCTTTCCGTTTCAGGAAGTTGAGGGAGCGTAGAAAGCCAGTGGCGGAGGGCACCTTAGCCTCAGTCTCTCCGGTGAGCTGGGCAAACTCATCCCCTGGAAGGTCTATGAGTCGAGTGATGTTGCTGAGTACCAAATCAGCGAAGGCCTGTGGATGCTCATGTCTCAGCCTCTCGACAAAGAAGTCTGGGTTAAAGATCACAGGCTGGCTGGAGTTCGGCTTTTCCAGGCTGGTAAACACACTGCATTTTGTCCCCCTGTTGAAGAGAAACACACAGACTGGGTTGAGGTTCATTTTGAGGCTCAGTGAAGTAGCAAAGCTTCGGACTGGTACCTAAAATGTAGCCGTTTAAAAGGCTAGGGTCAATATGTAGCATAAACTAGCGAATTAACGTTAGCTCATGCTAGCATAACAAACCGTTACTGTGGATTAGCTAAGATGGCTAACGCTAACAACTCTGATACTATTTCACTAACGTTATACTGAGTGGTTCACAACAGAAAAACTTTATTTGCACGAAACATTCCAGAAACCTAAACTTCATATGGTAGTATTTATTTGTACGTTAACTGTTACTCAGACGTCACACTAATGGAAAAGTTTGTACCTTCTGCCCAGTTTGTGAATGTTGTGGGGAGCGTCTTCAGCCGCCATCTTCGTTTTGAATCTTCCGCTGTTTCATCTTTAGTCCCGCCCACTGTGTTGTGATTGGCTGAAATATATGGACATCAGGACTGGTCAGCTGATGCAGATACCAGGAAACTAAAACCATGAAATAATTAACAATATAAAAGTTGTATTTTTCTTGTTCCGATAAGGAAAAAGGTTGTAGATAAAAATAAATAAATAAATAAATAATCTACTTTTAAAACCGGGCCAATTCTCATGAAAAAGCAGCAACATAATTTAACATGTCATTTTTATTTTTATTTTATGGCTGGTTTAATTGAGGAAAAAAAAAAAGCTCAAACCTGCATTGTCTGATTTTTTAAAATCTATTTTTTTTGTTTGTTTAACAAGCTGTGAAACGATACAACCCACTAGCACAATATTGACATTCATTAACAGTGGTAGAAGAAGTATTTAGATCTTTTACTTAAGTAAAATAGCAATACTGCAATGTTAAAATACACTGTGACAAGTAGGTTAAAGGCCTAAATCTAACCTACAGAGAATACAAAAACATTAGCATACAAATATACTTAAAATACCCAAAGTAAAATAAATTATATGCAGATAGCCCCATGTCAGAATCATACTGTATTACTGGATTATAATTATTGAAGCATTATTATGATGTTGCAGAAGGAAAGTTGGAGCTTTAATTATTTACTATAGAGCTGGGTAGCTTAACCTGTAATAATAGCCTAATATATCATAATTTATATTTGCCTAGAATGTTGTGGAAATATTCAAGTATGGCACAATTGCCTCTGAATTGTTCTCAAATACAACTAGATGATTTAATGAGTACTGCTTTAGTAATCGTACTTAGTTGCATTCCACCACTGCATATTGATATATCATAAAACTGGTGTGGTAGAAAACAGTGACTTATTTACATGTTCAGAGCAATTTTAACATTCTTGGTGAAACATGGTCGATGGGGTACGCCACAGAGCAGAGGAATGCCATTTTATATTCCAGCCTGGTTCCAGACCTCAACAGCTCCCACATCATCTATTTGTTCGGAGATATATATACTGATGAATGAATGATGAATGACGTGAAACAAAATGGCAACTTGGTCCACTGACTTGTAGAAGACTGCAGAGTTAGGTAATAATTGTTTGGAGGTCCATTACAGTGACCCCTGTCAAATTACAAGTAGTCATTTAATGTTTTTATTGACAAAAAATATTGATTCAAGCAACACTTTGTGTCCCTCTTATCCGCCTCTGTGTGCATCTGAGTGCCTGCCCTGTAGGTTGATCTCTGGTCACCTAGCAACCACTTAGCCTAAATCCAGTACATCTGGTCAATCGACACATCTTACATATTCATTGAATGTCTTGGCACTGGATTGTACATCCTTCACAACCAGCCGACACTTTCCAGAGAATGTATTTGAAGTTCAATGGATTGCTCTGAAAATTCGAGAGGAAGTTGTAATTAGATACAGAACCTTATGCCTCATGTTTTTAATTACATTTACTGATGTTTTAGCTATGAACAAAGGCAGTATTAGAGTATACACATCACTTCATCTTCTTGAGGGTCGCGGGGAGCTGGAGCCTATCCCAGCTTACATCGGGCGAGAGGCAGGGTACACCCTGGACAGGTCGCCAGACTATCGTAGGGCTGACACATAGAGACAAACAACCATTCACGCTCACATTCACACCTATGGACAATTTAGAGTTACCAGTTAACCTAGTCCCCAATCTGCATGTCTTTGGACTGTGGGAGGAAGCCGGAGTGCCCGGAGAGAACCCACGCTGACACGGGGAGAACATGCAAACTCCGCACAGAATGATACACATCACTATTTTTTTTTTAATTTAATTTCTTTTGTCTGTGAGTGACTCAGAGATAACAAAGATTCAACAGGAAGAGAGGGAGCCTATGAAGGTTTTAAGGAGCAATGGAAAATAAAGTTAACCCAGCCTACATATGTCTGATCTGGATCCAAAAAATTCAAACAAACATTCGAGGAAAGCCATAATTTTTAAGAGGCACACACATACGTATCTTTACACTCTTGATGCTAGGTCGTGATTATTTGTAATTCAAGATGGAAAACATCCATACAATGTTTGTTTGTTACCAATTCCCATTTTTCCTTTATGTGGACATAACAATAGAAAAACAGAAAGACTGAGCATCTACAGGTAGCTAGTCGCATGTTTTTGTTGAGCACTTATAGGCTTGGTCTCCTGCTGATGAATATCATGACAATACAAAGACTTTTCTACTCCACTGCAAATCCAGATGTTTGGCAAAATTACACATCACGTGCAAAACACAACATTAAAAAATTGTGGGTTCACTTATGTCAGCTCCAAACAGCTTTTTGAAGACACATTTATGATGAACACTTTTATCAGGCAACATGTTTGTGACTAACCCATCAGTTGTAAAACAGTGTTGCAGGGTAATGCAAAGAGCAGACGTGTATAAAATGTTCTGTAACTGATTGTGTCCTGCCTCTGTGTTCTGTGTAGATTCAAAAATGAATTGGTATGTCACATGTGCAGTGAGCGATATCCCTGAATAATAGTCTTAGCATATATTTCAAACTCAGCATCATAATACACAGTGCCACGTCACACTTGATATAAAAAAAATTCATTTTTACATTCAATGTCTTTACATCAGTCACAATAATTAAAGCTTTAGAGCACTACATATATTTTTCTCGCTAGACAAAAAAGCTTCTGAAAGAACAGAAATGTTGCAATACAAGTATATTCAACGTATTGTCTGGATATACAAAAACAACTGCTAACATATGGCATCAGTGAGATGACACTCTGAGAACTCTTACAACAATAAAGGCACAGAAACAAACAGGAGCTATCGGGAAAAAATACAGACATCTATGTATACAGCTTTGTATACATCATTGTTGACCGGGGCTTTCACAGCTCACGGCTTTTCACTGCTATCTCCACTCCTTTGATCTGATTTCTTAGAGACTGTATGTCTCTTTTTGTCCCCTTTCTCTCTACAGCATTTGCCATCAATCCTCTCTCTGGCAGTCATGCTTGCTTCCTCAGTAGAACTTCTCTGCCTCAGCCAAGACATGGTCCTGTACTTCCAGTAGCAGTGAGGCTTGAGCCTACCCAGAGTTCTCCAGCACGCCCTGCGAAATGTTTTGGAGGAAATGCAGAAGAGCAGCGGGTCCAGAGCGCCGTTGATATACCACAGGGGAAGTGACAAGTAGGATTTTAGGATTGTGTAGACAGAGAGGACAGTGTCGGACCACACAACCACATAGACCTGCATCAGTGACGAGGCAATGTCTGGAAAGTTGCAAACAAAGAAGGCCACCAAGACGGCGCCTGGAAGACAAAACATAGAAGATGTTAATGGCTCAATAGTGTAGCTCAAAGAAACTCAAAATGATAATGCGATAAATAAGCATTAAAGGTCCAGTGTGTAGGATTTAGTGGCATCTAGTGGTGAGGTTGCAGAAGTACTGTGGTAGCTGATGTGAAAACATGAATGGCCCTAACTAGAGCCAACATTTGATTTGTCCATTGTGGGCACTCATTCTAAAACTGAAAACACTGCGGCGCTGGTGCATCACGTGCCACCTCTAGCACACACTGCATGGGTCATGCTGCAGCTCATTACCAGACGACCACGCAAAGTTGTTACTACTTTTACTGAAAGATCTGTACTTCCTCCACCTCTGCATTAGCTGAAATTCTTGTGTGGACAGCCCCTAAGTAAACTTCATATCTCACCTGCCTATCTTGGGAGCTATGACTCCCCAGGAAATATCTTTTTGGCCATTGTCTTTATGATGACGGGGTTGTGGGTCGTTTAGTTTAGGATATTTCTCGACTAAAACAACAAGTCTTTCCTCATCCGTTCTCCATCGCACACAAGACACAGCAATGGCTACAGAGTTCTGGTGAGGAGAGGGGTCAAGCTGCCATAAGAACAGAGAAAAAGACCTACTACGGGAGCTGGTCACTGTGAGCCCCACCTCTCTGTTGCTATCTGGTTTGCCAGAAAAAGTTGACAAAAGCTAAATGTTCAAGGTGACACAAATCGTTGTTTGATGGGTTGCCAAACTACAAGAGGGTAGGTCCTATCTTATCTCGTCAGAGGGCAGCTGAGACTGTGACTGACACTGAGTGATAATGCAGGCAAAAAATGTCTGCATATACTGTATGTGTCAGCCTTAACAAACGGAAACCAGCACAGAGCTCGGTGAAATGCATTAGTGGTCTGGTAAGCAACCAAAAGTGAAGTAGTCACCAAGGGTTCAGCATCATCTACTGTCTCACTTTCTGGAGTGACCGAATACTCAGCCCATCATAAGGTTTTCATTAGGATGAGATAAATCAAATGACTCATGAGATACCCCGTGCCATAACCCCAAGACATCAACAAGGTTTTATAATTTTCCAAGGCTCACCCATGAGTTTTAGAGCTCTCTTTTCATTCAAAAGTAGCTTTCCATTTCGATGGCACTGGATGTCTCTTCTTCCTTCTGGATTCGGCCTCATGAGACCCATGTTCCTCCTTTGACGTCCGTTCCGCCTCAGGTAGAGCAGGATTAGCAGATAGAGAGTACAGATGGAGATCAGAGGAACCTGTAGTTGGAGAGACATGTTGACTGCCTGTGTGAAGATGATGAAATGCAATCTCTTGAATGGTACTTATCTTACCAGAAAGAAGATCCCTGCTCTCAGGAGTAAAGCTCCCTTGTAGATGTGTGCGGGATCCGGCTCTGTCATCTCACACATGGTGGAGACGTGGAAAGCTTCTTCTCGTGTAGTGGCTGTGTAGTCTAAGATACAGGCACTAGCCTGGTCATAGACCAGAGCAAAAGGTACTGCTGAGACCAGAGAAATGATCCATACTGAAAGAAGGCATGGCAGGCGAGATTTCTGTTGTAAAGGAAGAGGCAAGGAAATTTCCTGTGTTACAATTTGTTCACAAAGTCTAAATATGGGCTGCATTATGCCTTGTATGTTCTAGTTTAGTATCTTTTGCATTTTGTGAAGGTTGTGGCTTCTGTAAGTGGCCAATCTGCATAATTATTGCTTTTACATTTCATTCTGGTATACAGATAAAGCACAAGTAAAGGTAAGCTATTATTATGTTCTTCTTATCTGGCCGTGAAATACAAATACAATACAGTACTTTTCATTTGTATATCCAGTGTAGTTTATCTTGATACAATACTTTGAGTATGGACAAGGTACATATTTTATATGAAGTTTGGGGATGAAAAACCAACATGATGACAATTGTGGACAAATATACTAAACAGCATTAAAAGACAACCCTAAGCTTTTTTTTAATGGAATAATTTCTGTGCAATACTCAACCTTTAGGCTGGAGACAGACCACATGGTGTGGCAAATGGCCGCATAGCGCTCAGTGGTGAAGGTCATGATCACCCAGCTTGTGGTGGCACAGTACACTTGGCGGACCATGAAGTAGACTTTGCATACTGTTTGACCCAGGCGCCATGGGTAGCTTTCCCAGTAGTACCGATACAAAGTTACCGGGATGGTCACCAGCTGCAGGATGTCTAAAATTTAAAAAGAAAAGGAGATGAGGGCCATTTAGCAAAGTCCCACTGAGGGTGGCTCCTTGAAATAGTTCATACACTGTAGCTGTGGTGTTTAAAAGGAACTGCCAAGGTCCAGCACTGACAATATAAACATGACTTATTTGTTCAAAGTAAAATAACAGGTACACGTTATGCATGACATTAATTTGACGAGAAAATAAATTTTGAGTCTGAAACTCTGAAATACATTACTGCATGCCCAAATTAATGTACTCCAAAGTATAACCTGGGCATATTCATAAAGAAATGGAATGAGAAACAACACAAGCACTTGTCCTGACTGGGTCCTATTGATACAAATTCAATCAGTGTGACGTATAACATCCACTAACACTAACTGACAATGAAGCCTGAAAAAACATCTTGGGCATAATTCAAATGAAAATGGAGAGTGTCATTTAAAGTGCTTTTCAATTTAATATGCATATAATTGAATTTTTAAATGCCATTTAAAAATAATAATGGAAACAATGAATTATCTATTTCACACTTAATTTCATTTTAAATATGGAGGCTTTGTACCTTAGAGTACACTTAAAAATTAATTACGTGTTTTCAAACACACTGAATTAGAATTTTGGCAAGTTTTATGCATACTAAATAAAATGTCAATTTATCAGATTAATACTGTCATGACTTGTCCTCCATAAGGTGCATGGCAGTAGCATACCTGATATGACCAGGCTGATGAGGTAGAAACGAATGGCGCTGACTCTCATATGAGCATCCATGAGGAGGGTCAGTATGCTCACACCATTGAATAAGACCTGTGGAGCATATAGGGGGCGGCATTAAGTGGTCTACAATCTACAAAAAACCTTTTTGCTGTCAGCACAACATTAACACAGAATGACATGTATTGAAGCTATGTGTTGCATCACATACATACACATAGATTATGAAATCTGTGTCTTGTAAGCCCTTATAGGCTGGGCACCTTCACTGGTGTATGACACATAAATAAATAAAATTCAATTCAGTTCAATACACCACTTTGTGTTGTAATTCAGGAGGTTAAATTGACTGGTGTGTGAAGTGTGTCTAGTAAATTTGCTTTTTCATACTCCAAACAAGAAGATGATGCTGTAGAAGATGGTCATTGGGACGGCAATTGTCAGCGGCTCCCTTTTGGTGACACTAATATCGAGCTGTGGCTTTTCGCTCGGGCTGACATTACAGCTGAAGAGGAGTGAAATCTGCTCCGAGAGGTTCATGATGAGGTTGGCTGGCTGAAAACTACAAGGATGTGATAGAAAAAAAAGTCAATAAATTCCATGACTGAGTTGAATTATTTGTATTAAAGATCCCTAGTTCCTCCTCTACAATTAATACATGTGAAACAGTTAGATAGAAGTAATTGACAATCATGTTGCCATTAACGACCATTCATCAGGTCAGACGTCACTGTTTTAAATCACTTCACTAGATTACTCTGCTTTAAAATGAGTGTTGTATTCATGGTATTTTATGTCCTTGGCATGCACAATACAGCAGCATAACTAGCCAGGAGAGGGTCTTCTGCTGTTTACTTGCTCTCTCGTACTATACTGAGGTGTTCATATGAGGGTGGCCACTTGATTATTAGCTGTGAGAGAAGAAATGAAAAAAGAGAAAGAAGTCTCTCAGGGGATAAATCTGCAGCTGCTATTAAATGGATAGTGTTATCAATTACACGTTCATCCTTTTTGGTGTGCAGTGTTTTTTGTTGCAGGTGAGCAGTATATTGCTATACATAACAAATGGAGTGATACTGAACATACAGCTCACCTAGACTGAGCTCTATATTTGCACTCTTTTTATTTCCACTGCTTCCCTATTTGCACTGCAACTGCTGCACAGCAACTGACACAAAGGAAATCATTCAGTTTAAGCAGTGAATAACAGACAAATACATATTCAAACAAGTTTAATTTTATAACAGTGTGCACACACATATCAATGTAAAGCAGCCATCCAGACCAGACTGACACAGTAAGTTAGACATCTATTGAATTTTCAGACTAAGTTATGCCAGCTTTTGTGACCACATCATCAAAATAAATACAGTTAAATGTAGAGGTAAAGTAAACACCAGGGAAAACAGACTACTAAGCAGGCACAGCATGCAGTGTGCATGTAACTGTAATTACAGGCATCTGCCAAACATTCCAATTAAACAGGAATCTGACAGGTCTACCTAAAATCTGGCAAGCACACACTGTACAACCTGTATCACTCCCAATACAGCCAAATGCAAAGTCAAGATTTTAGAGCCATTACTGTACAGTTACAGATGACCTGTTTTGGAGGTGTATTCAATGTATTAAGTGTATTGATGTGGGCTTACCTTTTAGAGGGGAGAATGCGGGATGAAGCCCAGCAGCAATCCTCACAGGCAAAAAAAACACAGCTGTGGTTGTCTCCCTCCTTCCCTCTGTGACTCTCACTGACCCTCTCTCCCTCTCTCTGTAACTCACCCACTCTCGGTCTCTCCCTCGCTTCCTCCATCTGCCTCGCTCTTTACACTCAGATACAGACGGTGAAAACAGTGGCTGATAACATGCAAGACAGTCTCATAGTGTGTTGTAGAATGAAGTGTTAATGAGCAATGACACGACTGAGGGAAATGCAACGACCTGTTCTAGCATTGTCTCTGCTGAAACAATGTTTGCATACACTGGTATTTTGTGTACCAGTGTACGCCTGCACCTGCTCTTCTATAGATAAGTCAGGGAACTGGAAGTGCACCAAACACACAGCTATAATACAAAACACACACAATCTTGTTGTTGTCACTTACGAGGACAGTGTATTGACTTAAATGTATTCCCTTGAGACTAACCCTAATCTTAACCATTAAACCAAGTCTTAATCATAACAAAATTAATAGTCACCTTCTGGGTACCAAGATTTTGGTCCCCATACAGAAGACTTAAGCAGGATTTATACTTGTGCATCAGCTCTATGCAGAGCCCACATCCTAGCCTACACACATGACCTATGCTGTTGAGAGCATTTATACTTGTGTGGTGGTGTCTGTGTCACTCTGCAGTTACACCTCCAGAACACCAGATGGCGACAGAGTTTCAAGTGTTGTACAACGTCAGTGATTCAAAACGCACCCACATCAAACTTTAAACGCACATTAAACATGGCTTGATAGTGACAATTTCAAACAGAATTACACAAATCGGCTTCACTATAACTCACAGCATTCAAAGCACTTGTCTTTTGCTGAGCACATTTTCCCCACAAATACAACATGCTAATGTTATTAGCACAAGCCTATGGCATTTTATGTTGTGTAAACTAGCCTAGCGGCTAGCAGACTTTTCCTCCACTCAAATGAAGCCAGGGACAACAGCAACATTTAACACAGGTAACGTTACAAAATTCAGCTTCAGGTCTGTGGTTAACAAAAGCTTAAGCGAGTTTCGGGTTTTGTTCTACGACATAAAACACGTCAGTAAATACCCTACTTGTGAATTTTGAATTTTTGAATTTTGAATTTTTTACGTGTCGTAAAAAAGGCGGTTGCTAACAAGTTGCTCAAAAAGACTACAAACCCTGCCGGGGACATTAAACGTCATCACCCCCGAACAGGCGAGAGTGCTGGCAGTCCGCCATTACAGCTTCTTATTTAGCTTAAACAGTCCGATTTCCCCATTATACAATGTTTTTAAAATAAAGCGGCCGAAATCAGTTGAAAGCTTAGTGGCGGTGACGTCAAGAGTCATGCGACCGTGGAGTAGTCATGTAGTCCGTTAAAGCCTAACGTTAGCTTTTTACTTCTGGTGATCGCATTTAAGCTTCAAATGCGGTATGAAAAGTGTTCATATGTGAAGATTATCTCGCTGAACAAAACCTGTAAGTATCATAAACTTGTGTTAGCCGCAGAGCTTATTTTCTGACATAATCCAAAACGCAATGCAAAAATCACATGCACTTTCTCTTCCGGGAACCAGCACAATGCTAAACTTTTGACGTCAGCCCTGGCACACTCTATTAGCCTAGCAACGAGCTGAGATTTCCTCCGCTCATATGAAGCTGGAATAAATCCCTTAGTACAAATCCCAGAAAGATAAGTCACACATAGTTTTTTTTAGATATTTTTTGGGCATTTTTTGCCTTTAATGGACAGGACAGTTAAGTGTGAAAGGGAGAGAGAGAGAGAGGGGATGACATGCAGCAAAGGGCCACAGGCTGGACTTGAACCCGGGCCGCTGCGGCAACAGCATTGTACATGGGGCGCCTGCTCTGCCACTAAGCCACTGACGCCCCTTCAGTCACACATTTAAGACTTAAAATGCTATTTTGTGGAGGCTTTATTGTCTTGACAATTTATTGTTTATATTCTGTGAAATTAAAGTGAA
The DNA here is from genome assembly GCF_011397635.1 of Epinephelus fuscoguttatus. Taxonomy (NCBI): domain Eukaryota; kingdom Metazoa; phylum Chordata; class Actinopteri; order Perciformes; family Serranidae; genus Epinephelus; species Epinephelus fuscoguttatus. Next base: position 21,781,992 of record NC_064767.1, read on the forward strand.
TAAAAGCTTCCTGTCCACTAAAGGAAGTGATTTCAGCTTACAAAAAAAAAAAAAGACAGGAGGTCTGCATTGCCATGATGTGTAGTTAAATTTCTGGGGGGGTGCACATCAGGCTACGGCTTATGGTACAGCGTAAGCTCTATGTTGATGTAGAGCCTGTGCTGTAGTTACAGCGTCGATTCGACGCAGAAGTATAAATCCCACATTATGTCCCCACAATGTGAGCAATACAATTACAGACACGTCTGAGTTAGAGATATTTGAGATGCCTTATACAACTCAGGTAGTTGTACAACTGAGCAGTGTTAGAGAAAGAATATTTATTGTATCCATATAAAAATTATTTACACACAGAATATGATTTCTTTCTATTGTTTCCTATGAGTACAAATGTTAAAACATTTCTCTATATAAAAGTACAATCCAGCTTTCAAAATCAAACAACAAAAGCAATTTTTGGAATTAAATCAAAAGTACAAGTGCAAAATCAAAGAGCTGTGATTTCTTCTCGAGTTATTCCAGCATCCTTTGCCATGGCATAGAAGTGGCCTTGTTTTTCAAGCAGGTTGTTTGGAGAATCAAATTCCACAATTTTACCAGCATCAAGGACCATCACCCTGTGGAGGAAGAGCACAGGAAGAAGTGGTAACCCCCTGAGTAGTGTGTGCCATTAGTGTCTGGCAAAGGAAGACTCGACAGAACAGAAATGCTTTTTATTTCGAGTGGGGATTTTTTAGTTTTTATATTAAGGTGTGAATGTTCTTCCATAAGTGTGCTGCAGGAGACTGTCAAACTGCACTGTGTTTTAACAATTGCATGCTGACATAAGCTCCAGCCCCCCCTGAACGAATGGATGGCTCAATGGATCCACTGATGGAAAAAATGTATGGATGAGCAATTTAAAACAACAACAAAAAAAAAACTATACACAGGTGACCTTAAAAAAGGAATCGTGTTTTTGTTACCTTAGAATAAACTATTTATGTCTACACTGAGAGCGGGTCCTCGTCCACGGAGTCCGCCATGTTTCTACAGTAGCCTAGAATGGACAAACCAAACACTTGCTCTAGATAGGGCCATTTGCGTTCTGCTACCGTACAACAGCCCCTCCATGACAATCCGAACAGCACCAGAACAACAATGCTTTATTTAATGCTTTTAGTGGTTCAAATCAATTTATTGGTTTGTGCTGGGGAGGAAGAGGCCACTTTGGATAACTGGCTCGTAGTAAAAACCTCCGGAACATCTGGATCTTAACTTATCAGAGAGAAGAGGTGACCAAACAGAGTTAGAGGAACATTGATTTGTAATATGAAACTAATTTATTAAAACCAGTAAAAACATTGAATAAATCAGTTTCATATTACATTGATTTGTAATATGATTTATTCAGTGTTTTTACTGGTTTTAATCCCCTGGTCAGATTGTTTTGGAGAGGAAAAGACCTCTGTGGAAAATTTGGCTCCCAGCAAAAACCTTCTCCAACAATGAACACTGGAGGAATCTTATGCAGGAATTCACGCTTGGCACTGGGTTTCAGCTGGTTGCAATCTGCAACCCTCACTGCTAGATGCCACTAAATCCTACACACTGCTCTTTTAAGATTTAACATTTATTTTATTCTCAAATATTACATAATATATAAATGAATGTAAGGGCCTTGCTTGCAGAAAAAGGAAAATATTATGTTAAACTGCTGGTGGCATGAGGGAGAGCACAAAGCTCCAAAGCTACCATCCTATCAGCAGCCTGTGAAATATGGAAGCACTCTTCAGTGTATTTCATGTGGATAGCTGATTCTCAAATGTGAAAACCCTATTCACCATAACTACAGAATACAATGAATAAATTCACACATCCTACTCTGAAACCATCTCTGTCGCCTATCCATAGTCTCAGGTGCTGGTAGCACATCTATGTGAAGACAATGGAGACTTTGAAGTCTCGCAGAACTTTCATGTCTGATCATCGGCTTGTAGATGTGCATTAAGGCTGACTTGGATCTCACAGCTGTGGCCATGAGGCTTTTCTCACAACAGAAGATGCATCCTCACTGCTGGAACACCTGGCCCATGAAATACGGAATCACACTAGCCCATTGTTTGGGACTGCACTAAAAGACAATGGTCTGAAAATAAACCATACACAAATAATTCAACCAATTACAAGGGTTTGTCCAACAATATCTAGTCCTACAAGTGCTCATAATGATGGAAAGAGTAAATAGATACAGATATGTGGACCTGTAAGCTGCTGTTTCCAAGATCAAGAGTGAACTGTGAAGCTCAATGTTTCAGGCAAAAAAGTCCTTGTATGCTGAAAATCCTCACATTGATGAATTTAAAGCTCTAGAGAAAGTGAGCAAGTAGGCCTTGAGTTTAGATTGTATTGTCAGATGAATCTTATTTGCTTGTTTACTGCATTTTTTAAAAAAGTTTTTATTGAGCAGAACTGTGTCATTATTACACTGTCATAAAAAGTCAGGGTGATGCACAGTAGAGATAATTGCATTTTCAGCCGTGGAAATTTTCCATTGACAGGAGTGAAATGAGTGCTGAGACACCTTATCAAGACATATTGAGGGACACTAACTTACCTGGAGCTGTCCATGATGCTGTGCAGGCGATGGGCGATGGTGAGGACTGTGCAGTGTGAAAACTCTTTGCGGATGGTATTCTGAATCAGGTCGTCTGTCTCCAGGTCAACAGCTGCTGTGGCCTCATCCAGGATTAAGATGCGTGACTTCCTCATCAGTGCTCGGGCCAGACACAGCAGTTGCCTCTGCCCAACACTGAGAAGATAGAGACACGCAAGTAAAAAGTGTATGTGGAGCACACAGAGAAGAATTTAGAGCACAAATGGACACTCATTTTTGATTTGAATTGACTGAAATGATTCCTGTATCCAAGGGGCAAAGGGTAATTACGGAAGCAATGAATGCTAAATACAGTAGAAAACAATTGAAGTAATAGAGTCTACATGGATGCGATGTGAATGAGATTTATTTGCTTTTCGAGCCCGGTCTCCAACGAAAAAAGCAACCAACGAACCCAGTCTCCAACGAAAAAGGTGTACTTAAATGTCGGCATGATACGCTGCTGGTTGCCAGTATAGTTCAAAGGCGTCTGCCGGCGTCAAGGTGAAACGCGGTGGTACAAGGACGAACGTTAAGGTGTCAAAGGTCCAAGTGGGGCGGGAGGGAGGAAAGGTGGATGGGTCCAACAAACCACGACTTTCAACCAACAGAGCGGTGTTTGTGTCCTGTAAGATTCTAAAGCCAAACCCTGTTCGTTTTTTCCTAAAACTACCTACATGTTTTCGTTGCCTATAGCCAGCCATGTGTGTTTGTTGTTGAAGGAAAGAAAAACGTCAACTTAAGTTTATTTTGAGAGAGACTGTGTGTAAATGTTAAATTTCCTGTGAAAACATAAGTGTTCCTTGAAAGAAGACAATGCATGTAACAGGCAGAACTTAAAGGGAAATTTCGGTTTATTTCAACCTGTCTCCTATCGTCCTAAATTTGTTTAAAGTGACTAGTGACATACAGATAATAGTTAGCATGTTAGCCGTTAGCCTAGATACAGCCGAAGCGTCAGACCTGTTTAAACGTAAGAGAACGGGCATCCCTTCAAGTGCAAAGTTAGTCCACTATAAACAAGCTTTTTTTCCACAAAGATCGCCTCATAAATGTCAGAGAACATATAGAAAACGACATGTAAACGTGTTATCTTACCTTACCGGTGTGCTGCCATGTTTGTTTACAATGTAGCTCTGCTTTCCAAAGCGCGGCCGAAATATCGCAAGAACAAGCAGCGATCTCATAGCGTGCCTGAACAAGCAGCAACAGCTGGAAGGCAAAAACGGGCGGTCGCCTGAACAGAGGAGGAGGAGAGAGCGAGGCGCAACAGGTAACGTTAGGGGATGAGAGAGGAGGAATGGCTGCCACAAGGCTTTAACTCTGGAGATTGGTGGTGTACCTGTGAATGCTGTGCCCCAGTGCCCACAGAAGAGGAATGCCTCTGTTGCAAGGAATGGGACCGGTTGCAGCCTTATTTTCAAGGTCTGGATGTGACCGAGGACGAGACACCTCCACCTGGAGTAACGTTAGTATCCAGCTGGGCTTAATTTAGAGCTGGCGAGATATATTTCGGCCGCGCTTTGGAAAGCAGAGCTAGAGGGATAAACAAACATGGCACCACACCGGTAAGGTAAGACAACACGTTTACATGTCGTTTTCTATATGTTCTCTGACATTTATCCTAACGATATGAGGCGGTCTTTGTGGAAAAAAAGCTTGTTTAGTGGACTAACTTTGCACTTGAAGGGATGCCCATTCTCCTACGTTTTAACAGGTCTGACGCTTCGGCTGTATCTAGGCTAATGGCTAACATGCTAACTACTATCTGTATGTCACTAGTCACTTGAACCAAATTTAGGACGACAGGAGATGGGTTGAAATAAACCGAAATTTCCCTTTAACACGGTGGCCCAGAATGTCAACAACCAATGCACCCAGGGTACCTTGCATGTCATATGTGAATGTGGGAACCCAAAGTCAATATGTGCCGAGGTCGGAGTGAGAACGTGTTGCCAATGAAGATGTCTTGACCTGCTCCATGCTCCTGTGATGAAGCTTCGCACAACTCCAACCTATTTTCAGAGCAACAGCAAGTAATTTCTTAGGGTCGCTCAGGACTCAACAGGCTTCCTGAGTGGTGCTGTAATTTGTAGTATGTCTGAAAATGTTTCTGCTCCATCTGCCATCAATTGCTCTTTGTGAGGATGAAGTGTTGTAGAGGACAACTGCATTGCACTCAGGACGAATTGTGGCAGACTTATACGTATATTATTATATCTTTTCTTTTCATACAGCGAGTGAGCAAACTCTGACAGGTTGTGCATGAAGTGTCCCGATACTCTACTAGCAGCAACAACATGTAGGAAGCTTTTAAAACCCTGAGCCAGCGTAGGCACCGGCTTGCTGTTGCTCTGGAAACAAGTTGGAGGTGCGCAAAGCTTTGCCAAAATAGAACTAGGGTGAGCAGTTTTTTTCAAACACGCAAAACATGTTGCTGGGCCTATTCACTGACGCATGAAGCAGGTTCGGACAGTTTTATTTGGAGAAACTGAAATCTGAGGTTTGTTAGCTCTCTCTGTCACGTTATATCCACTTATAAGATAGAGGAGTACAAATCAACATCTACAGCAAACTTTGCATCAAGTCCATTCTGTGCCATTTACCTGTGTGTTGTCTGTCTGTGTGTATTTTTATGAGCCAACTGAGAGTAACTTGGTTTGTACTCAGAGGAAAAAATAATTGTCAGAAGCCCTCATTTGGTGTATCCCTAATGATTTTTTACCCGCTACCATGACTAAGATGAGCAGTTATGGATAATGAATAAATTAATGAATCATCGTTTCTAATGTGGAAGAGTAAAATCTAATTTCATGGCCCACCTGAGGTTCTCTCCCCCCTCTGCGACTTCATGTTGTAGTCCTTCCTGCAGCCCTGCTACGTAGTCCTTCAGATGGGAGAGCTCCAAAACCCGCCAGATCTCCTCGTCGCTGAATTTGTCAAATGGGTCCAGGTTCATCCTCAGGGTCCCGGAGAACAACACTGGGTCCTACACCCACGTGGTCGGATACGTCAGTGCACCAATAAAAACTGAATGCTATTCTTGGCTTTGAGTTGTTGTTGTTGTGTGTACCTGTGGTATGATTGTGAGCCTGTTTCTGAGGTCGTGCAGGCCGATTGCGGAAATATCAACACCATCAATGAGGATGCGACCTTCGGCGGCTTCAATAATTCTAAACAGGCAGTTGGTCAGACTTGATTTCCCAGCTCCTGTGCGACCCACGATACCAATCTGATTGCAAGAAGAGACAGCACAAAGGGTAAAACATTTCAGCTGATTTATCTTCTAAAAAAGGTTTTATAGTCTTAGTCACTGATGTGTTTCTGCAGGTAAACAGACTGTCTGTATAAAAACAAAAACTCAAAGTGATATTGTCATTTGAAGCTTTTTCACACAGATAAATGCACACCATCATAATGAAAGCTTTTAAACCAGCTGTCAGAATGCTGAATTGTGGTTAAAACTGAGATTAAATTCATATTCACAGAAACAGCAGCAGCATTTCTTTAGTGTGTCTGGCTGTAGCTGTAATTCCATCATAAAGCAAATCCATCAGTCTGAGACATGCTAGAGAGTGAAAGAAAAGAAGATACAACCTAAACTGTGTCTGAAGGATTAGTACTGTAAAGGCATTAGAGTTCCATAACATCAGAAGCTATGTTTTCTACCTGTCTGTGTTGTTGTCTGTACATGGCTTGTGCTGCAGCCCATGTGCATGCTGCATAATAGTAAAAGGCTGACTGATCAGAGATTCGAGATTCATAAACAGAACATCCAGGAATAAATGAACAGGTCATTAATGCTGCAAAAAAGCAACTGAGACCAGACTGGAGCAAACAAATCACTGATACTGCCTTGCAAAGATGAAAGGCACAAACTCAAAGGGGACTAGAAGAAACTCAGATGTTGGTCTCGTCAGCGTGAAGAAGCCGCAGCATAACATGCCCGTTTTAATCTGATGTCAGTTTATATCATTATATTTATATTGTTTTCAAAGACATATTTGATATAAATAGAGGCATACTAGCCAACTTCTACTGATCTATCTGTTCAGCAGTCCAATTAGGATTCACACTTTGATAAATCCTACAGGCTTGTTATACACACACACACACACACACACACACACACACACACACACACACACACAGACCTTCTCAGTGCTCTCGATGTCACAGGAGATTCCATGCAGCACCAGGTCTAATTCAGGTCTGTATCGGACCTTGTACTGGTCAAACTGTAGCCTTCCTGCCTCGGGCCATTTCTCTGGAGGCCGCTTGTCAGTTATCCACTTAGCCTGCAGAAACAAAGACACGCAGTGTAGCTGGGAAATTGAGATGCAGTTCTCTCATCTGTCTATTCCTGACCTAAATTATGAAAGCTCCAACTTATATGAGATGTAGACACGTTATAAGTCAAGGAAAACACACTTAACAACAAAATGATAGTGACACCACTGGAAGGAAAATAAAAGCTCTCGATTCAACAAACCTCGTTCTCAAGCTCGCTGTATTCGCTCACTCTCTCAACAGCAACGATATTTGTCTCCAGCTCTGATGTCATCCTCACCAGCCAATTGAGGGTCTGGGTCACCTGTAAAGTCCCGGTAGGAGATTATTATTGGCATATACATTCACATCATCATTATACTGCAGTGTGTGTGATGAGAGTGTGAGTCACTTACATTAAGTGCATAAGATATAGACATGCCAACTATGCCACTGTCCAGAGACTCCCTAGAAATGACGGCAAACAAGGCAGCAAAAAACACCACAAGGTTACCAAGAAACTCCAGACGGATGGCCAGCCACCTGCAGAGGGAACAAACACATACACGCAAATGTAAGGATATCACCATCAACCAACGCACTAAAAAGCTATAGAAAGATAACAAGCTTGGATTTGTTGATATTTTGATTGTCTGACCTGTTTGAGACTATCCATGGGTAGACACTCTTGAGGTTTTCATCAATGGTTGTTTCGTTGTGTTTGAGAAACCTGTCTTGATGGCCGTACGCTCTTATCACAGACAGACCGGACACTGTCTCACTAAAGTGTGAGTATATAGGAGAGCGGGACACAGAGTCCAGGCGACGTAGCTGCCTCGAAGTCGCCACATAGAAGCGCTGGGTGTAGAGAGGGCAAGAGAAATCAACAGAAAACGATGGTGGTTTACAAGCTCTTCTGTTGTCACAACTTAGATGCTCACACCTGACTCATGGGACATAATGTGCAATAATGAAATATTAAAGGAGTACTTCACCCACAGAAATGATGATTTGCATATCATTAACTCACACCGTGTTACATTGAATTATGGAAGAAGACTTTGTTTTTCTCACATGCCCCCGTTTAACAAAGAATCCAAAAACAGAGAAAATTCTTGAGTAATTGAAGTCATAGGGGTCCACGCTTGACAACAGCAAATTTATATCAAATCAGCTGTTTATAAACTCTCACACAACTCATGCAGTATAATCCAAGTCTCATTTATCAAGTTGTGTACTGAGTACTTTCCAGACACATGCAGTCACGCTAAAACATTAGTATTTAAAATACTTGCATGTGAGCAACAGGCACAGGCATTCGATTAAGTTGAGTTGAGTTTTGAGTTAAAACGGACACAGTTGCCCAGGTGTGTCACTCATCCATGCGTGAGACATTTTTGAATTAGTGTTTTTCTTCACTAATTCAATGTAACATGGGTGGAGTAACTGATATACACATATTAATTTTGTGGGTGAAGAATTCCCTTGAAGAAAATATCGTGAACATAATTGTGAACATTCTCCATTAACCATGTACTCTTGATATCTTACACAAATACCTCAGATTTGACATATACAAACACAGGGCTGCACCCCACAAGTTGAAAAATTTGAATCATTAGTCAGAGACTGAGATTCTTTAAGTCCAGCATTCATTTTAGTTTTTGTTTCTTGTCAGTAAGTTTGCTGTGTACTTCTGGGGATGTTTGGGTCCCCAGATGTAGCTGCAGAGTGAGCACTCCTCACTTTCACGCGGCTTTCCATTACAGGTAGCTGGGGGCCCAGACCCAGGGTGAGTCTGAGTGAGATGCCTGGAGGAGGAGACGCTTTGCTCGGTCATGCTCCAAGATGACACTATATTCTGCCGTATGCTTAGAAGTGGTGGACTGACAGCTCACAGCAACTTTATACGATGTAGCCTCTGGGTTTTGTTTGATATCTAGTGTTTGTTGTAAACATAGTTAGCATGCATTAGCTCAGAGGGCTAACTAAGGTTGTTTACTATATTACATATACTGTCACCGTGAACGTCCTACTGAACCCTCTTCAATCTCTCAAACTCCTTATGGAAAAAACTAAATGAATAGTCGAATATTTGCACTGAACAGCCAAATCCAACATAATTCTGAGTAGGTACAGCCCTATACAAACATATCTGTAAGCATCCCTAACATAGTTATTATCCATACCGGTAACTTGTTTTTGGCACTTGGAACTTGTTTTTAACTTTCTTCTTGTGCTACCTTGGTCAACTCACCTGTACAAAGTAATAGACCAAGGCCAGAGGGAGGATGATGATGGTAAATAAAGGAGTCGCCAGACAGATGACAAACAGTGTCCCCAGCACGGCCAGCAGACACAGGAGCCAAGAACGGAAGGACTGTGGAATGGCTTCGTCCACTGTGAAAATGTCCTTTAGAACCAGTGATAGGAAAGTTAGTCTTTTTTATTTAAAAGCACCTTAATACAGTGTTTTCAGTTGACCCAGAACAGATTAAAAACCATCTAATCTCAGTGTTTTCCCCTTTTTCTCATTAACATCTGTGGGATTGCCATGCCTCCTGATGAGGACATATTCAAGTACACCTGAGAGAATTAGGGATTCATACAAAGAAGAGACATTAAATTAAGAGGGCTTCAAAATCACATCTTACGAGCAGATGTTCTTAGTTAAGTCCTTGTTCATCAGGAGTCTCTATGGCAATAATTGCTACAAGCTGAATTGGCACTGTGTTTGAAGAGTGAAAGTGCTTCAACTCCAAAGTCCAGCAGTTGCTCTAATATATGCCGCTATCAAACTGAGATGATTTTAAGCAGACTGTTTCAAGTAACCCATAAATTACTGGGTACGAATATGTATGCATCAAAACTTCAGAACAAAAGAAAGCAAAAGAGGACAGAATAAGATGAGGGAGAGTGAATATGAAAAAGGTAAATGACAAAACAATCCTACCTTTGCAAAGCGGTTGACCACCCTACCAATAGGTGTGGTGTCAAAGAATACCATGGGAACTCGCAGTATGTTGTTGAGCAGCCTTGAATGCAGGATATGTGACGCAGCGACCGAAGCGTTGGCCATGAGCAGGGTGCCAAGGAACACAAAGATGCCTGCAATGAAACACACGTTTCTCAAATACATAGCTGCACCTTCACACAGTGAAATCCATTTGTCCACAGTTGCTAAACTGAAGCACCGCATTAGTTCAGGCAGAACTCATCTCTTCTCATGTTTCAATTGTGCCTCTACAGCTGATAAGCAATAGAGGTTCCATCACCAAACTTCAAAAGAGGTAATTAACACTGAAGTACGAACAATCTTCTGAATAAACTTGAGCAGCTCTTTGGAGAGCACTTCAACAACAATTCTCAGCGTAGGGAGACAAGATAACAAGAAACATTATAGTGTCACATTATCCTCATTTCACCTTATACTTTACTTGTTACTTCTAGCATATACACTTAATATATTTCTGCATTCAGTTAACATTTGGCTTAGTCATTTGGACTACTGTCTACACAAGTTTTATTTATGTTTATATTTATTACAGATATTTAATGAGCATTGTTGGAGGGTGCCTGAAGCCTTAAATGTTCATTGCCAATGACTGCTTCGATGTAATTGTTGCACATATAATGACAATGATGAATCTGAACTTGAGACATATCAGCAGATGTGTCTTGTTTCAAGAGAGGTTGATAACTCTATTAACTCTCCAGCAGAAAGCAGCTGTACAAAGAAATGATACACTTGAGACATCCTTTGAGCAAGCTTCCTCGTGGTAAAGATCTGTTTTCATCATCGCAATGTTGAGAGGCTAACCTTCTGCTGCTCATAAAGGTCTTTGAGTATCACAGTACGGGTGCTTTTCACTCATTCATTAACATGTTATCAGCCTAAAAAGGATTGTTATTTAGCCAGTTATGGTTTAAGCTATTAAGCTATTCTTTTCAGGAACTAAACATGCTGAAACTTACATACAGCTGCTAATTCTTTTTGCAATATTGTTATATATTGTTCCCCCTAAACTTCAGTTAAATGCCCCGTCCCTTTTACTGGCCCGGTTTGGCTTCACATTTTGACAAATAAAGGCCTGTCTCAATTAGAGGCCTGAGGTGTGTCTCAAATCACATACTTCCGTTAGTGTACTGCTATGTAGTATACTGTGCGCACTATGTACTCATTGGTGTAGTGCGCAAATTTCGACAGGGTAGTGTTGTCTCAAACCAAACACGGACGTTGTGCACTCACTGGAAATGACATCTGCAAATTAGCTAGTTAGCAAACTAGCATTAGCATTTGCGGTACCAAATCATTACAGACTGCTAAATTCACCCAACAAACATACTGCTAGCTTATACCCGACAACAGTATAGTGGTGCTTAGTGCAAAAAACACGTGAATTTGTACAATGCAGCGACATTCACGGTCGCACAGCCCTCGGCCGCTATTTCCAGTTTGAAAAGTGGTCCCTCCCCTTCTACTATGTAGCCATGATGGCGACCATTGAGTGCGAGAAGTGTCCATAGTTCCACACTCAACTTTCTGACCGTTTTGAGTGCACCATCCGGGTACTCATAGTGCACTACATTTTTCCACACTTCTCAGTGTGAACGCACTTATGCACTGAAAATAGTAAGTATAAGTACAGAAGTACGTGATTTGAGACACAGCATTGGTCTGGATGCCAAGTAGTTCTTTATTTTAAAGAAGTTCTTTGGAGTTGTGGGCTACCTCAAATTATGTGTCCATTTCTCGATTACCCTGCAAATTATTCATATTCCTTTCGTCCATCAGGGTCCTCAGATCAAAAGAATCAAAACGGGTTTTCAAAAATGAATCCAAGTTGTGAGTATTGTTTTAACAGGGTAAAGTGGTGTGGTGTCCGTATGCCAGGTGCCGTAATCCTCAAGTGCCATTACTGTCTGTTGTGTCTAGTCAAATGTGTTAATTTTTGTCATGTTCATGTTTAGTGTTTCATGTTTTATGTCATGCCTTAGTTAGTTTCATGTTTAGTCCTTTGTTGTCTTGAGTACTTTTATGTTTAGTCACTCATATCTAGTCTTATCATGCACTTCCTGTTTTATTTTGGCACTCACCTTTTCCCTCTCGTTTCAGACCCTGCCTTCCTCCCTTTGTGTGATTTTCCCTCCATTGAGATTGTCAACCCCGCCCCTGATTGGTTTCACCTGTTTTCCCCTATCTCATGTTTCAATAGTCCTTGCCTCCCTTTGTCCTGTTGCCAGTTCGTTTGTCCAAGTCTGTGAGTATTGTCAAGCGTCCCAGTTTTCTAGCTGTCAAGTTTCAGTTTAGTTTGAGATAAAGTTTGATCCTCCCTGTGAGTGCTTTGTGTTGTTACTTTGATTTTCCTCCTTGAGAACAACTTTGTATTATTGAACCTTTTTGTTGGAATAAACACCTTTTTGTTATATCCACACCTGTCCTGGATTCGTGCGTTTGGGTCCACCACTGTAACTTTCACTCTGAATTGCTCTCTCAATTTATAATTGATATATATTTTCTAAAGCCTAATTTTTAAACAAGTAATATTCATACTGGTCTAAATAAACAATTTGAGTATACTTCCCAATCTTTGCTGAGCAATAGTTTTGTGTGAAAAGAATTAAAGGCCTGTCCCAAATATAGGCCTATTGATTTCAGTGATCTAAGCAAATAAAAGCCCAGGCTATTAATTGAAGTTTTACGGTATTAGTAGTCGTAGTGGTAGCAGTAGCAGTATATGTCGTCTTGTACCAAATATGTGTCAGATGTTACAAGTTATTAAATGTTAGTATTTCTGTGATCTGTTTGTTTTGTCACGTGTTGCATCTGAGATTTAATAAGACGTTGTTCTCCAACAAGAGATCAGAAATACCATTCTTCTGTGCCACCCAAATCCCCTCTTTTTTTGTCTGTACTGAGTTTACCTCAGTAACAAGTTTTGTGAAACATCACAGTAAGATGCTGATTCAAAAATTAATCAAAAAGGCTTGGCTCCAGCATCAGCCAGTCTTGTTTTGGATTCACCAACATGTACAGTACATCTGTGGGGATGTACTGTACTTATAAGATGAAGAGAGAGCAGACATTGTTCAGACAGAAATCAGCTCCCTTCAACATCTCCTGTGACAGAGAAGAAAAACTGATTTAGTCTGCTGTAGACATGGTCTCCAAAAGTGTGTATCTGCACAAGTCTATTGGAAAGGAAACCTGACACTTTGGCACAGCCTATTTCATTATTATTATGCCTGTCATCACTTCTTCAGTTCAAGCTCCTCTATTCTGATGTCCCCTGGTGTCAGTGCTATCATCTATCCTTCTTTTGTCCTGTTCACTGTATAAATTAGTATAAAAATCATCTGCACTTGAATAAGACAGCCAGGTCTGTTCATCCGGTCTCTGAGGAAAATTAGATTTAAATGGTATGAAAATTACTGTAAACTGCTGTAAGTGTTGTGGTTACAAAAGAGGTCATTTGTGCATTAGCATTTCAAAGCATTGAGATCAGTGGAAAAGTTCAACAAATGGGGAAATGCACTTATTTGCCTTTTTGCCGAGAGTTGAGGAAACTGATACCACTCTCTATGTCAGTGTGATAAGGCCCAGAAACACCAAACCAACATCAAAGAACTACTGGTGACGAAGGTTGACTGTTGAGTTGCCTCATGTTGCCTGTGTCTCGGCCAAAAAGTTGCACTTGAGCCAACGGCCAACTACCACAAACATTCTGCACTTGCCTGAGAAGAAATTCTAGATCTCTATACCAGCAGGAGGCGGTAGCCTGTATTCCTCATTCAAAGGGAAACTAGAATTGATTCAACATGCTAAATCAGCCAGAAAAACGCAGACATGGGCTGACTATTGCCAACGGTGCAGGACACACTGCAAAAACTAGGGCGACAGACACTCACCGATGGCCTGACCATGACCGAAAGCATATCGTTGACTTGGTTTGTCAGGGCCCTTAAATATAGTGCTGGAGGCAGGAGTCAATTAGCTTAGCTTAGCATATTATTATGAACATAAGATTAGACCCTACACTATTCCATAAGTGCGTCAAATATGACCTGTATCAGAATCAATGTGTTTCTATACTGATCATGTTTACTGAAGCTCTTAATATGATAGTCCCTGCTCAGTCTTCGTGTCTCCTCACTTTCCCATTGACTCCTCATGTGTGGTGTGACAAGCTCCTTTGAGAGCTCATCGAGGAAGAACCATCATGCATTGGTGAAGACATTCTTGAAATCAGGGTGCTGAGGTGTGAAAAACGTATAGGCATTCAGGGTGACGACATCAAGCATTTTGTACCACAGCACCATGGGCCACCTCTGTGTTTGACGCTTGCAGATGCAGGTGTCAACCATCTGGTCGATAGTGTCTACACCTCCTTTGGTCTTGTTGTAGAATGTGATTGCGTCTGTTTTTTTTCTTTCTGCTATTTTCATCCACCACTTTGTCATGGTGCATTGTGCTCAGAAGAACAACAGCCATTCCTTTCTTTCTCCCATAGCTGACCATGGTAAGGTTCCCTTTGAATCCAAATTCTGTGCTGAGCTCGGAAGCCTTCAACAGAGGAGGAATGTCTGATTTGTTTTGTCATAGAATCCTCACAATGGTGAGATCAGCCAAAGAGAAAGAGGTTTCAGATCCGCCGAGGTAACAAAGATCACCAAGACAACAATAGGTGTGGGAAATGCAATGTACCTGTGTGTAATGAAACAGGCAGTTTCACACACACACACATGCACACACATGCCTACACACATACAAAAAAAAAAGAATGCTGACATTTCTATATTGTTGTAATTTTGCTGTTGTTCAGTTATTTCAAAAAGATGTTCAAAATGTTAAAAAGGGAAAACTGAAAAATATTTCAAACATGAAATCATTCTTGTGTGAACCAAACTATAATACAAAACATAATACAAAGGATTATTCTTAAACAAAATGACAAATATAACATAAACACATTGATTCTGATATGGGCAGTTTCTGACCCACTAATGAAAACTGAGTAATAAAAAGGGAGTAATACAAAAACTACAATTTTTTAAAATGTATAAATGATAAGTTATCATAATATCATTACAAAGATATTATCAGAAAACAACCTCACCAGGTCATTTTTGACCCACTGATGCATCTAAGGGTTAATTGTTGCTGTCATTGTTTTCTTTTTTTTTTTTTTTTCTTGGACAGCTCCACTATATCTAATATGGTGTTTTATCAGAACAGAATTGCCTAAAAATCAAACACATGGATGCCTCATGTCTGCGGCGTATGGCAATTAAATCCAGATTTAATGGATATAGTGTTACATCCCTTATACAACTGTTATGTCAGTTGTCAGATGATGCTAGATGATGCTCACAGGTTTTTTTCCCCATCTCTACCATCCAGCTCATATGACATAAACACAGCAAAAGCTAAGCGTATTAACTCCTGGCTCTAGCTCCACAATTAAGACAAACTAGAATCCCTCCCTCGAGGTTGTATGCCTCTGCCAGCCCGTCAAGTTGCAGTTACAGTTTG
Organism: Epinephelus fuscoguttatus; assembly: GCF_011397635.1. Taxonomy (NCBI): domain Eukaryota; kingdom Metazoa; phylum Chordata; class Actinopteri; order Perciformes; family Serranidae; genus Epinephelus; species Epinephelus fuscoguttatus. Next base: position 21,797,429 of record NC_064767.1, read on the forward strand.
CATCCACGACTGTGAATACTGTGGATGCTTTACACACATCTTCCCCCAAAAAGATCTATACAGTCACCACAGTTAAAGGTGGACACCCAAGATTAGTGTCACCAATTCAATATCTGCCCAAATGTTTCCCCCTCTATTCCTGAGATATGATGTTGAATAATGGCCAGAAAAGCGTTTCTACAGAACATTATGATGTCACAGTAAAGATAACCTTTGACCTTTTGGACCTAAAATGTCATCACGTCATTATTATACCATATTACACATTTGTGTGAAATATTGTCATAATTAACGTATGAACTCTTGAGTTATGAACAAAATCATGTTTTATGAGGTCACAGTGACCTTGAACTTTGACATTTGACCATCAAATTCTAGTCAGTTCATTCCTTATAGCCCAAGTTTTTTTATTTATTTAACCTTTATTTAACCAGGAAAAGACTCATTGAGATTAAAAATCTCTTTTACAAGAGTGTCCTGGCCAAGACAGGCAAGTGGATGTTTGTGCCAAATTTGAGGAAATTCCCTCAAGGCCTTCTTGAGATATTCTGTTCACAAGAATGAGATGGACGCAAGGTCACAGTGACCTCGACCTTTGACTACAAAATTCTAATAAGTTCATCCTTGAGTCTGAGAGGACGCTTGTGCCAAGTTTGAAGAAATTCTGTCGAGGTGTTCTTAAGAAACTGCTTTCAAAAGAATGTGGCGAATGAGGTCACAGTGACTTTGACCTTTCACCTTTAACCACCAAATTCTAATTGGTTCATCCTTGACTCAAGTGGATAGTTGTGCTAAATTTGGAAAAATTCCCTCACAGTGCTCTTGAGATATCATGTTAACAAGAATTAGACAGATGCAAAGTCATGGTGACCTTGACCTTTGACCACCAAATTCTGATCAGTTCATTGTTAGTCCATTGGGACGTTTGTGCCAAATTTGAAAAATTACCTCAAGGGCTTCTTGAAATACAATTAATTTTAGCTTTAAATCTAACTGCCGTGAATCTGAAAATATTAGCCACATAAAAAAGAAGACTGTAATGAGTTGAATTGTTCAGTTACCCTGAGCCACTCCCAGAGCGCCGAACACTCCCACCCTGGTGTCCCTCTTCCAGTTTGGATATGTCTTGTTGTAGTAGTCCACTGCATCATTGGTCCAGTCACTCAGCCACAGGTTCTGACCGATGAAAGCAATGTTCTGGGTGAAGTAAACCACGAAGACCATGACTGTATATCCCCAGCCCATGGCACGCAGGTACTGGAGGTACACCGAGAACTTCACCTGGATATAAGAGAGACAAAAGGCTCAGGAAAAAAAAGGTTCAGAGTTTTGTGTGATTTGTGCACCAGTTCCGATGACTTTACACCTGCTTCCTGACTGTCAAAAAGTCAATTTCTGATCTTCTGCAACATTATGAAACATCCAGACCTCTCAGGTCATCTGGGAAAGGCCTGCGTTGTGTCCTCAGAGTCAAAACTAAACAGGTAGAAGCAGCAGTCAGTTTTTATGCACCATATATGTAGAAAAAAGGTCTGCTTCAACTCTCAGTTCTTTTAAATCAAAACTGAAGACTTTTCTGTTTGCTGCTGCCTTTTATCTAATCAAATAATTATCTATCTCTAACGCTGCACTGTTGCATTTATTCTTGTATCTTTTACCTGTCTCAGTATATTTGACCTCATTTTTTATTTTTCTATTTTAGTGTTCTTTAATGACTGTTTCAATTGTATTTTAATGGCTTTTTGTATTTTCTTTTTTCTTATGTACTTCGTATCAATGTTTCATGTAGAGCACTTTAAATTACCTTGTTGCTAAAAGGTGCTTTATAATTAAACTTGCCTCGCTGAAAAAAAGAGTCAAGGTAGGTCAAGAACTTCTTACCCGTCCTGTTTCCATAGTTTCCTTCTCGATCAACCTCTGGCCTTTCTTTGATTCATCAGCATCCTCTGATTTTCTTATGGAGTTATTTTTTCTTAGTCTAACACTAGAAAAAAGACAAAAAAAAAAGATCACATAAGAAAACAGGATGAAAAGATACTTGGTGGGAGACTAAAATATTGATCTTGTATGAAGTGCACAGAAACAAGAAATACCAGATGAGACAATATTTTGGACACGAGATCTTGTGATAGTGGTGACTTTCTTACACGCCCTGTGAGGAGGGCACCCACATTAATCCTCACTCATTCACAAACATGCACAAACACAAGCTGTCTCTCTATTTTGTCGCCTACAACTTCATTGTACTCTAACCTGCCATTGCGCTGGCTGCGTCGGATACTGCTCTCTCTCTTCAGTGTAACAGAAACTGTGTCCTCCAAAGGAGAGTCAGGTTGAGTGTCCTCTCTTTCAGGTATGAGCTCCACGTCTGCAGTGTCCTGGCAACGATCTGAATAAATATGATCACATAGCATCGTGGTGTCTTACTAATCTTTAGCGCTTTATGTAGCTCATAATCACACAGTAAGACTTCAGATACAGTTTTAGGTTGTGCCACAGAAGTATTTTGTGTAGGTAACAACCAAGAGAGAGTGAAAATGGTGCAATCACCTGACTCTGAGTGGCTTCGATTGCTTTGCTCTTTGGCATATGTGTCTAGAAATTCAGAAAAAGCTCCTTTGCTGGCACGGAGGCTGCTGTAGGATCCAACCTCAGAAACCACTCCATCCACCAAGACCACTATTTCATCCACGTATGGCAGGAAACTCACTCCATGAGTCACCAGGATACGAGTCTGTACAGACAAAGACACATTTGACCTCAGTTGCGAAATCATAATTTATCTCAGGCAGTGAAAAATGAAAGTACATAGGGGCTGTGAAATGACTGAAAAGTCACAAAAATCACATTTTTATTATTTGTTTTCATACCTTTGGTTAAAAAAGATATTTGTATCCTGAACTGTCTGCTACCAATAGATGACCAAATTTGTTTATCAAAATGCTTCTTAAACATATCTTTCCTCTCTTATTGCAGCACACAAAAGCCTATGTCCTTGTATGTCCTAATGTCAACTGGCCTTCTCCCAGTACAAACAGGCACAATCTTTGTTTGCAGCTAATTTTTTAAACGTATCCACTTCACCTATCCTCAGCATCTACGGCTGTTTTTTGTACCTTATACTTAAAATCATTAATGGAGGCACTCTACTCAGCTTTTTTTCTGTACTCTACAGTTCCAAAAGCTTTTGGAAAATGAGCTTTTTACGTTAAAGGCCCCATCTGGTTAAAATAACTGACCTTTTATTGCCTTCTAACGTTCGATCTGTGACATCATTTGCTTTGTTTCAGAATGCCCTGAGCTCATATTTTGAGACTAATTGTACATGTTTGAAATCCTTATGTCCTTGGAAACTTTGTAGCCATAAAATAGTTGTGTTTATTTGTTTCATCTCAGTGTTGTTACTTTGTTTGTATTGTATGTATGATCCCCTCGAAAATGAGATGACCCTAAAATGGGGTTATTTTACATCAGTAAGTTTGCATGTAGTTCTTTTAACCTGAAGTACTGAAATTGCTCAGTGCATTGCTGAAGGCTCAGCACAGACCTTGTCTTTCAGTAGTCCATTGGGTCCAATCACTTCATCAAAGAGATGCTTTCCAACATGAGAGTCCACAGCAGACAAGGGGTCATCTAAGAGATAAATATCAGCCTGACTGTAAGCTGCTCGAGCCAAGCTCACACGCTGCTTCTGACCCCCTGAGAGGTTGATGCCCTGAGGACAGAGGAGAGGAGAGGAGAGGATTTTACAACATATATTCATCGATAAGAATACACTGACAGTACCTCTGATGGTATTTTCTTTGAAAATATGGGGAATTACTCAGCACAGGTTTTGTGTGCTTGGAGATCAACTGAGACAAATGTTCAATTATGATCGTGTTCTCGTTCTCACTGAACATTCAGAATGTGTTTACACAGCAAAAGCCGTACACGGCAACAAAACTCCCATGACAAATCCTCAAATCCTTGCATCTTACTTTCTCTCCAATCTCAGTGAGGTCACCCCCAGGCAGCAGCTCCAGGTCCGGACCCAGGGCGCAGGCCTTTACCACCTCCTGGAACCTCCTGTTCTCATCGGGAGAGCCAAACAGGATGTTATCCCTTAGAGTGGCATTTTGAATCCAGGCTTGCTGTGGCACGAAGGCAAGTGAACCCTGAAGAGAAGGACATCAAAAGTGAGGTACAGTTCCTTCTCACCTTGCTAGTTAGCTATTCCTTGTTTGTTAGTTCAACCTGTTCTTTGGCTGAATTACACCTTTGTACTACTTCCACATTGCATGTGGAGGAGCACAGAAAATTGCTCATAATAAACATTATCACAGTGACTCATGTAGGACATAAACTAGAATTACCACCTTGTGTATCACAATGCTGAACATCTGATCCGACAGCAAAGTTTGTCTTTGTTAGTCAATTACAAATTAGTAGTGAACAGACAGGACTGAGGGTCACGCAACAATTGCCACTTTGGGAAGGAAAAATCGTTGAAATCATACTGGCTAGACTTCACCTTGATATGCCAAATGTAACTATACTCTATACCACTTTTTGTGTCTAAGGCACACCAAAGGGCACGCCAGGCATGCTCAAGGCACACTTGTATTTATGTCTGTGCACAAAAGCTTCTATAATGTGTGTTATCACCCATGTCACAACGTAAAACAATAAAAATAAGAAAAAAGAAGACAGGTAGCTTTTGTGATACTGTCTACAGACAGTTCTTTTCTCTCTTTGCTGGTGCTTTATTGTTATTTACCCCATACAATAAAGCGATCCATTGTCCCACTCATGGCTTTCTCCTTTCAAATGTTATCATCCCTCACACTGGCTGCCAATCAGGGCTTTTGATGTGTCACACACTTAAAATTTCCATGCGTGGTGGCAACAAATAGGTTCCCTGTGAAAGTTTTTAAAATTAAATTAAATTACGTTTTTTAGCTAAAGTTTGCCTGTTTATAAGGAAATGGGTGCACACAACATTCTGATACAATCAATTAAACACTCATTCATAACTTTTTGTATAGGCCCAGTTAGATATTGAAATAATAAGTCATTGTTATCCCAAAATCCCACGGCACACCTGGATTGGCCTCATGGCACACCACTTGAGAACCACTGCTCTATACTAATATTAAGCCTGTCTCATACCTCATTCTCCTAAATGGGTCTGTTCCCACACCAGAGATAGAGGCTGAATAAGAGGCAGGAAGCAGTGTGGAGGATGATGGAGGAGAAGAGAGCTTTAATGGTAGTGTAATGAAGAACTGGAGAAAGAAGGAGGAGAAAGTGAGGCTAGACTGCAAATTAACTTTAATATGTCATATGCCAAATGTGGCTCAACTTGAATCCAGGCATTGGCTATTATTTCTTTCCTAAACCTAACTTAAAGATGAAAGGACTGAAATAGTGACATATTAGGCTACAAAGTGAATACCGTAAAAAGCCTAGTCCCAGTTAAATGCCTAGTCCTTTTAACTAGCCTGGTGTGGCTACACATTTTGACAAATAAAAGCCTGTGTCAATCAGATGCCTGGTCTGGTTGCCAAGCAGTTTTTTCTTTTATAGAAGTTCTTCGGATGTATAAAACCGGGTTGCTGGCTACCTCAGATTATGAGTCCATTCTTCGATTACCCTGTAAGTTATTCATATTCCTTTAGTCTGTAAGGGTCCTCAGATCAAAAGAACAAAAGGGTTTTCATAAAAATTAACAACAACATTAAACAAGTAATATTCATACTGGTTTAAATAAACAATTTGATTGTATTTCCCATCTTTGATAAGCAACAGTTTTGTGTGAAAGGAATTAAAGGCCTGTCCCAAATACAGGCCTGTTGATTTCAATTAATTACACAAGTAATAGCCTGGGCTACTAAATGAAGCTTTATGGCAATACAACTATTTTCTAGTCTTGTTTCACTGACTCCAGGAGCCCCTTGTGCCTTGCGCTTCTTTGCATCAAAGTCGAATTCTTTGTTTTGGGTTTCCAGTGATGGCAGACTTGTTCAACTGTGTGACTGTAGCCTCCCTCTTTCAGTCCCTCAACCACCTTCCTAAAAAGGTCAATATTTGTGCATATCCCAAAATCCAAGTCTTTCATAATATTAAAAAGTGGATGTGTTTCACCTTCTGATCAGACTTTTTGTGGTCTCAGGTAAATGTATAATTATTACTGCAGTGGAAAAACATCTTCATACACTCTAATCTTATTTTAGTATAGGATGGGGCTCTATGCAAAATTCAAAATGTGTATGAATTGTCTGGACACGGTTCAGCATGTGGGTGGCTGAGCCAGTAGCTAGCTGCTAACTGCTAACTCCATAAACAGTAATTAACAATGGCAACAGTGCTGACAGAGCCAACAGTGCTAACCTGTGGGGAACTGCAGAGTGGGCACTTCAGCGATGATGCCGTTGCCGATATCAGTAACCCCCCTATCAGCAAGTTAGCTATTAACATGCATGTGTGGCTGACCCAGTTCACCACAACAAACAACAGAGAGGCTCAGATTACAGCACTTAGAGGTAGCGTGACTTCATTCTCTGATCGGGATGCCATTACTCCACTATGACTTTACATAGAAAATTATTAATTATTATTAATGCATCATTGTTTGACAGATTGGAAGGTGGATATAAGATGTCACCTGAATGTTGATGAAGCCTTTGGTGCAGTGCATCTCTCCCAGGAGGGCTGACATGAGAGAGGACTTTCCTGAGCCCACAGCTCCGACTACTGCCACCAACCGACCTGGCTTTATATCCAAGGACACACTGGCAAACACACAGAGTAAATGTGTTCAACACTAGCAGATACAGTAGGGACAAATATATTGCTTTGCAGTATTACTTTATTTTTTTCATAACAAACATACTTTCTCAGCAGAGGCTCGCCTTCTTTTTCCCAAGCAAAGGAACCATCACGTACGCTAACAGCAGTGTCTAACAGATGAACACAGATCAATTAAAACAGACAGAGAGGACATTGTGTACCAACAAAGTGGTACCATTCAGATTAGGAACGTGTTTTTGCTAATGGAGTACGTACTGAAACTTGAGTCATGGCGCACAATGTCACTTTCAAGGTCTTCACCTCCCAGAAACTTCTCCAGTCGTTTCCTAGACACCGATGTCTGAAGTGGCAGAGAATAAGTTAGTGGGCTTTTCAGTTTGTTATCTGTGCATGCAGCGTGTGTTGTTGTTCCCTTACTTGCACAATGGTAGCTATGAGCATGGGCAGCATGGCCAGGGGAAATCGGAGGATGTTGAAAAGAGAGATGGAAGTGAAAGCTTTCTCAGCAGTCAACACGTTGCTTGGGCTCACCCCAACAAACACTGCAAATGTGACCAGAGAAACCTGCAAAAAAAGACAGTGTAAGGAGAAAAAAAAGATATGCAAAGACCACTTTCTGCGAGGCTACTTATCGGGACTCACCACAGCCGGAGCACAGCTGAAGATGAAGGTGGAGACGGATGTCAGGTAGGCAAACTTCCTCATGACTTTCAGTTCTTGCCCCCTAATGTCTTCCACTTGAGCCTGGAACGATGGCTCCCACGCATACAGCTTCAAAATCTGGAAGGAGAGGAAAGACAAAGAGGGGCATGAGGAAGTGGAGGACACGGAAAAGGAAGGGTGGAAGACCATAGGGAGAGATCCACACTTTTTGTAGTCAATCCAATAAACCACAGGTGGTGGGTGCAGTACAATAGGAGGAACTGCTAACTAACATTCGACTTCTTCCTGAGGCATAAAATCCTTTTATGTGAGGAACGCCACGCCCAGAGTCCACCACCATCACCAGTCCACATTAAAAATGTTTACACAGAAAGGGAGCAGAGGTGGGGCTCTGCTTGTTACACCAATTAATGTTAATGATGGCCTGTTAACTCACCTTGATCCCATTGAGTATTTCATTCATGATTTTAAGCCGCTTGTCTTTGAATTTCATGTTCTCTATCTGAAAAGAAAAGGAAATGTGAACCAGCAGGTAAAAACACTCAGTGTTAATGTTATGTAATAATAATAATAATAATAATAACTGTGATAATGATGCAGCCAGGAGGACAGGTCATTTGTAGCATAACATCCTCTCAAAGCTGCGTCATTAGTACTCATCAGAAATATCACAGTTAAAATTATATCTTTTAGTTCAGATAGACACGACGACCCTTCAATATGTGCTACAAGAGGACACTTTATATTGCTAACAGTAAGAACAACCTCAGTCAGACGTGCAGTAATGCACAGAGCACGAATATACATGAATGCAATTCCCTCCCTCGACACATCACACAGGAGAACTGTGAAGCTAGATTTAATATTCTATTGAAGCAGCACCTTTTGACAAAGACTATGATTATCTGTAAAGCACACAAAAGTACAGCTGTCAAAGCTGTCATGTGTCTCAGGATGTGAAGGGTCTGTCTTTGTTTGTGATGCTGCAGGGACATTTAGTTAGTGAATCACTAACTAAATGTCCCTGCACTAGAGCTGTGGTGGAGAGGGGCACATTGACCAAACTGAAAGCTATAATGGACAATAGCAGACACCCTCTCCACAGCCTTTTGGAGGGACAGAGGAGCAGCTACAGGAGTCGGCTCATCTCACTGCGTTGCAGAACGGAGCGTTTCAGGAGATCCTTTGTCCCCACGGCAATAAGACTGTTTAACACCTGAATCCAGTCACACACACACTTACACACGTTACTCTAGCCACAACTGGACTGGTCTGTGAGAAGGGCAATTTCATTTTAATTCAATTCCTATTTATGCACTTATTTTTAACGTATTTTTATGTCTATTTCAGTACTGTGTTGTTATTGATGAGGGGTTATGTGGTTGTTGTTTTTTGTCTTTTATGAGCTGCTGGACAGCTGAATTTCCATTCTTTCTATTTTTATTTCTATCTATTTCCACTTGGTCTAATATTACAATAATGGAGCATCTTCATGTACCCGGAGCAAAATTTAGCCCCAAACTGGCAGTTGCTCACCAAATGAAATCATGACAAAATATATATTTTAATAATGTATTACCAGGAGTTGTCTTCTTTGTCTGTGTCAGTGTCTAGTCTAGTCCTGTTATTTTGTTAAGTGTTATATGTAAGCTATTTTGTGCACTGTCACAAATGTAAAGATGTCATGGACCTCAGGAAGAGTAGCTGTGGCAATGCAGTAGCTAACGGGGATCCTACTCAACTAAACTAAACTAAACTAAACTAAACTAAACTGCCTGTACGCTGGCTTAAAAGGCTAAAGTAACTTGATCAATAGCTACTGTGAGTATGTTTTTTTAAATGGCATGGTTGTTTGGCTGAAAATAGAGATGAAAGTTGCAAACTCTGAAAACATCAAATTAATGTTGGTCTTGCTTGTGCACACACAGGGGATAAAGACGACAGTATTTTGCTTTTGTTTCTGTGGTTTCTGTAATTTTCTGTTGTTTAAATAATCAGTACATTTAAAAGATGTGAGTGGAAAAAGCTTCACTCTCCCTGCTGTTTCTTAAGTGACAGATATAAAACAGCATTTCAGCACAGCAAGTACACTGGAATCATGAAAAGTGGTTAAGAGCTCTTATTACAAGGCCAAGAAACAATAGTTACTGGGAATAAATGTTGACAACAACTGACTGGAAACATGCAATAAAGAACTGATGTGTCAGGTGTAAGCAAAGCATTCAAGTATTCACTTCTTTTTGTGTTTTTATTTTTTTAAGTTTTAAAAGGAAGGAGACTGTACCAGGAGTTTACTAACATTTCATTCCTTTAACAATTGCATGTGGGGAAGGTTAACCCTGTAAGACCCAGATATAGAAAAAAATGAGCAAATTTTTTTTGACCTCTCAGATATTGTTTTAGGAGGCCTCTGATGTAGAAATCAAAGAGTTTTCAAATTTTTTACATTTTAGTAAGTTTTTAGGGAAATGTTGTAAATTTGCAACGTTGGGCACAGTTGGGAGCAGAACTTCTGTGTTTGTACTCATTTTGTCTGAACAGATACACAGAACATTTAAGTATTCATTTGCAGGGTTGATTGCTTACTTAGCCCCATAACAGTATATATCATGAGTAATAATCACACAACAATCATAGTTTTATCAATAAGCATTTATAAATAAAAATATTAGAAAAACATATATTTACAAAACTTTTTCCTCCGTCACTTTCAATGTGGTTTACTACATTCAAACAATACTGTCTGGCTGGCCTATTATGCTCTCTGCTTATCATACTAAAAGGAACACATGCATCCCCCCAGAGCACTTACAGGTTCACATTCAAGACCATTCACACCTGTCCCTGAACAATGCAACAGGCATTGGATCGTTAAATTCATGGGCTAAAGAGATACTGTTGGTCCACTGATCCCAATTAAGGTGATAAAAACCTTTGAATGATGGCAAATACATTCAGTTTCTTATTTTCATTTTCAAGACCATATCACATTACATACAATAACAGAAGGATGGCTGCAGCGTGGCCAAAGTACAACCAGTGTTACTCAAACAGAGGAAGAAAGTTCTTTAGACAAAACACCCAGTTAACAGATGACTTTAGATGGACGGTTCAAATAATACTTTGGCTAATACCTTTCTCTGGAAGTCATTAAGTTTCATTCTGACATTCAAACTGAATATGAAACTCATGTCCCACACCATCATCATCATCGTCATCATCATCATCACAGAGGTTACAGATCCTCTGGTTTCTGTCCAGCCCGTCACATCTTCACTGACTTCAGGGCTTCTGGTGTTATTTACTCTAAAGTTACAAACAGCCTTTTTTGTGTTCATGCCACAGATCCTTCTCTAGTTTAAACTCTTGTTTAAATATATATTATATACCACATGATGTCACACTGCTGAGCTCACTTTACCACTTTTGTATTAGCCTCTGTTCATCAGTTAGTTTGAACCAGCTGATGTTGTTACACTTTGGTGTAGCGATGGGCAAAGCAGTTCTTTAGATGTTACTGAATCACTAAAGGAACACATGCATCCTCCCAGAGCACTTACAGGTTCACATTCAAGACCATTCGCACCTGTCCCTGAACAACGCAACAGGCATCTCCCCAACATATCCAGAACATTCAGAACCCGTTTTTCTATCTCCTAATGCTACAAACTGCTGCTTTGGCAACACTGAGAAAAGTAGCTCAGGATCATTTAGAAGTTAAAAAACAAACAAAAAACTACAAAGATACAGGGAGTTTCAAATACTGCTATAGATGTTGGAGTTTCAAATACCCCATACAATTTATTCATGTATTTAATTATAGTTTAAGCTAAACTAAGTAAAAATTTAACAGAAAAGCACATTTAGAGCTTTGTTACAATGAATCATCTAATACTTTAAATTTCTACTACATTTTTTTTCAATTTGTGACCATGTGAGAAGTGCAGTGACCTTATGTAATGTTTAAGGAGGAGCACAGGCTATTTTGACTACCACACTGACCCAACGTTGTAGAATTACAACATAGACATAACAAGCTATAAATCAAATTTGATGAATGTTTTCCAAAATAACTAAGTATGTACATGTTCTAGACATTGTAATAAACACAAAAAAATATTTAAGGAATTTTACTTACTTTAATCCTGACAAATCCAGTCATGCAAAAAAAGGAGATGAGCTCAACGGGAAGTTTGCAGGTAGAGTGAGTTCATGGCCAGATGACCAGACCTATAAACACTTCTTCTATCCAATAGCATTGTGAGGACAAACAACAGGACCCATTAACTATGTAAATGTGGTCTTGAGAAAAAAAAACCATTTGCAGGCCTTTTTTTAGAATTGTTAAAAGTGATGTTGTAAATTTGCAACAGTGGGTTTTACAGGGTTAAGGTGCATATGCAGCATGTTCTCCCTGCATCAGTTTGGGTTCTCTGGCTTCTTCCCACAGTCCAAAGACATGCACGCTAGATTAATTGGTGACACTAAACTTCCTGTAGGTGTGAATGTGAGTGTGAATGATTGTCTGTCTCTATGTGTCAGCCCTGTGATAGTCTGGTGATCTGTCCAGGGTGTACCCTGCCTCTTGCCCAGTGTCAGCTAACAGGATAAGCAGTTATGGAAGTAACCTGTCATGTGTTGTATATGAATGCCCTTGCTTATTGTCTTTACATGCTAGATAGTGTCTATCATGGGGCTCTAGGATTCATTACACACGATCTCTTAATCTCCATTGTGTTTTATAATCAAAAGCGAAATGGTCCACTTTGTGTACATGCTGCCTCAGTCACTGGTGTTTCTATTCCCACAGCTATTGTCTGTAAAATTCCTACCTACTTATCTTCTCTTTTGCATATCAAATATGGATATTACAGCCACTGTTCTCGGGACATTTTGTGCCCTGCTGTGCCCAATGTCAGAACTGAATTGGGGGGAAAAGCTTTTAGGCTCTCTGCACATACAGCGTGCAAAACAAACCTGCAGACTGATTTTAGGCTTCAAGACACGGGGACCTTGAATGAGTTTAAAACTACAGTGAAATCTATTGAGTTCAGGCTGTCTGTGTGCAACTGCTTTATCTGATCATATTATGTTACTTAAATCTATGTGCTTTTATGTAAATTTTACTTGTTCTTGATTGTGTGTTGCTGCTATTCCTATTCCAAATAAAAATAAATTAATAAAAGAACACAGTATTTTAGGTTACAATTTTAATTCATAAACTAACACTATGGGTCTGTTATTGATGGTACATACAGTAGACTATACTTTGTATGGGCAGTAATAATCCTGCATGTGTGTGCATTTCTGCTGACCTGGATTTTTCTGGCCTTGGTGGCTAGCAGTCCATTGATTGGCACCATCAGCACCATGACCGCCAGTCCTGCCAACACAGAGGGTCCTAACTCCATCCACAGGAAGACAATGGACAGGATGATCTGCAGAGGGCAGGACCACAGCAGGTGGATGAAGTTGATCACATCGTTGAAGCGCTGGGCGTCTGCTGACATCAGGTTCACCGTCTCCCCAACCGTAGACTCTTTACGAACATCATTAGACACCACCAATGCCTTGATAAAGGGATCAAGAGAGGATTGAAGAGAGAAGGGGAGATGGAGAGGAAGTTAGAGGAGGATGATATGGTGTGAATAGTTTTTTCCTAAACTTCATGCTGTTGTACATGAACACAGCAGCAGGGGGCTCTTAAAGGAACAACTATCACAAAATGTTTGAAAACATCAAAGGCACAATAATAATTACTGCATATAAATGCATACAAGATGTTGAATAGTTCAGGAAATTGCTATTGTAGTATACAAGGTGCTGAGCCGATGCAGAGAACGTTCCTTTTTTGATTGAACATTAAATGGTCATTATATGAGTTAATTAAAGGGATTTTTCACTTGAAGCTGTCAAGTCTTCTGGGCAGGTGTTGAGAACTACATGTGGTATTTTATTTCTTATATTGTGAACTGGCATGGTAATTGATTTCCTTTTTACAGCACCGCGTGAGGTAAAGTTAGAAAATGTCAACGTTGTCACTCCTGACATTACCTTTTTGTATACCGCAGCCATGATGGCAGTGCGAACCTTCATCCCCAGCACAAAGCAGCGCTGGAAGTACTGCTGCAGGAACAGAGACTGCAGAAGTGCCACCAAAAGCAGCAGCACTGCGTACATATACCCTTCCCATGTGAACCTGGAAGTGTCTTGAGTGAAAGAGATCATGGATCTAAGAGAATGACAAAAGGTGGTTAAAGGGACGGCTCAACACCTGCTGCTATGATAATTTAAGCATCTAGAGGTTATCTGTTTTTCCATCATGTAATGTTTTACAACCCTTTCTTCATTTTAAATCCCTGTCTGCTTGTAGACCAAGTGTTGGCTAACCAATGTCAGCTGAAAGGGTTAGAGCATTCACAAGGACTGAGAATTTTTTAAGAGCTTTAAAGGGGAGCTCAGCTGATTTTGCACATCAAGGTCTGTTTACAGGTTTAACTACAATCTCATCTCTGGTTGAAGCTACCTACATTAGCTGCTACAAGCATAGATCACAAGAAATATCTGGGAAAACTGTCAAAGTTGCATTTTAAGGAATGTAGGCGCCAGGTTTTGACAAGGAATTTAAATCATATTAAATCATCTCTATATCTTTGATCCTACTTCATCAAGTTTGATCCTTTGAAAAAACAATCAACAAAAAAGCACTCTTACAATCTCACACAAATTCAATGCTGTTAAGGTGATAAATAATGATTGACTATTATCCATAGTTTCCGGTGGTCTTCTCCACTTTGTAATCAGTTCAACATAGTTCTCTTTAGAAAAAGAGTTTCCTGACCCCAAGTTAATGATTTCTGAGAGAGCAGTAAAAAGTATCTGTACTAGTTTGTGACTCAGCAGGGTCAGGGTTTGTGTTTTGTTCTCTGTTGTTTACAGTGAGCAATCAAATCATTTCAAATCAAGATCAATAAATAGCTGCTTAGCTCACAAGAAAACGACTGGAAATACCTTAGTGCTTGAAAGAGGGCGTTACTGAAAGCTTGACTCACTTTAGTAGCTGAGGACTGACAAAAGACAGCAGGTCCTGTAGAAGTTTGAAGAAGGCAGATTCAAGCAGAATCCACTTAAAGGTCTTGTAAATGGTAGAAACCAGCCATGAATTGGGATAATTATCTCCCTCCTTCTTTTTGTCCTTTTTCTTCTTCTTCTTTTCTTCTTCTTTTTTTCCCTTTTCCTCCTAAAGAAAAATAATGTTTGAACATTGATAGGCTCTCAATAGCCTACTGTAAATCTGAGGAACCTGACAGAGGCATGATGTGATTAGCCAAGTAGACCTCAGACAAGTTTCTTGATCAACACCCCACATTGTGTTCCTGGACCAACATTGCGATCAACCAGTCACAGCCCTTTAACATTGTCAGCGTTCTTGGGTCTCATTTATAAAACAATGTGTAGGATCCATACTGAAAATGTAAGTATGGATGAAATGGCGTGCGCCAAAAAAATATTAGACAATTTCTACGATCAGGCTTCCACCTCAGCATCTGTGCCACCAATTTCCCGTCTCCAAAATGTTCGTAAGCATGGCTCAAAGTTTCTCCCATCATGTCTGTTTTTATAGATCACAACTTTTACGTGGGAAGTGGCATACATCTCTTTCAGGCCTCGTTTTGTGCAATGTTTATAAATGAGACCCCTGCCCCTTTGTATGTTTCTTTCAAAACTACTTTGTGCTTCTTCAGAGGTAAGTTAGGTTTTCCCAATTGAAGATGGTAACGCTGAACAAAATCCTTATGAGCAACTGCAGGGTTGGCGAGTTAGCTTGCTAACTAGGAAGGTAAGTAATCTAACCAAAAGGTGAGAAAACTGTTCAATAACATTAAAAAGTAATATAATTTTGTAGTTGCAAAGAACTGCAATGAACCCATTTCCCTCCTTTTTATAGCCTCTTCAAAACATTTTCTTGGCAAGACTGAAGTCCTTGTGTTGATTCATGACTACTGTCAAGTTGTCCCTGGACTATTTGTTTTTGTAACTCCAGGACCATCATGTTGACCCTGGATTATTTGTTGATCCTGGCTAAGATCAGCATACTGATGATGACAGAAGGCTGCAACTGCTTGATTGCAATGTTGGTCCATGACAGCAATGAGGTTTCTGGATTCACGTCCCACTTGGCTGAATCATGTCATGCCCTGCAGCACAATCTACGGCACGACAAAAATCAAAATCCATTTAAAGTTCAAGAGAATGTTCTGGACATGTGTGTTAGTGTTTCCTCTGCACTCTCTTACCATCATCAGCACATCCTGACTGACACCTTTTGCCAGCCCGTTGGATATGCCGTTTGGAAAGGCATCTTCCTGGGCTTTGTCTCTGTTCTTACTCTGTTTTTTCTTTAACTTGTTTTGGAACCGGACCCTTGCTGCACCCAACTCTGACTCCATAATGTACCGAAAGCGCTGGTTGATGTAAACACAGCTGTCGGCCTCGTTCAGCTCCCACATGTCCTCCTGAACCAGGGGCCGCTTATACCCATTCACCACCATACTGGAGAAAGATGAGGAAGTTGGGTGTTAAGGCTTACGTGGGTGGGTGTTTGCTTTCATTTTTACTGTAGTAACTTCTGATTTACCTATTAAACCAGTTGAAAGTGATTCGGCTCCAAAATGCTGCACCTTGCTCTGGATTCTGTGGATAAAAACAAAAGCACACAGATGGATTATGTTCACAGCAGGCAGAGGTGATGGTGGTTTAGGTGATTTGTTACATTATGATGAATTTTGCAGTATCAAATACAAACAATACAAAACAAGAATGCCTCCATCTGAATGCTTTGGTACCTTTTTTACAAGCTCCTCGGCTTCTGGAGGGATATCAGCCATGATGGAAAGAATAAGTGCAATCAATTCCAAGCCAAAGGAAATGTAGAAAAGGCAAAAACGAGGGACATCACTGACTTCTCCCTGTTGGTCAGAAAGCAGTGTAACAAATATGTCTATTTGTGAGGGGGGTGCAACAGTGAATGGTGTTAAATTAGTGATTGAGATGGAGAGCTGGAAAGAATAACATCGAGTGACTGCATTCTGCCTAAGTAAAGGTCAGGATGTCTCTGCTCATACCAGCCTAAGCGCCTCGCGCAGGAGGGTCTGGAATGGGAAGATGTCACACACAACAAGGAGCAACCAAAAGAGAGAGAGAGTGGCCGAGTCTACTGCTCCTTCCCTCCGCCTCACTCCTTCCTGGCACAACAGCAGGAGGATCTAACAAAGAGGACACAAAAAAAAACATGTAATCTTTCCATCTTGAGCAACAGGGCAAATAAATCAATACAGAACCTGAAATATTTACCCATGTGACTGCATACAGGACGGGGTTTGCATAGTATACACCAGGATTTTTCACTGTTGAAGGCGGGTCTTTGCTTTGACCGTAATCCTCTCCTAATGTGACTGCCAGGGCTGCAATGGCCGTCAGGAACAGTAGAGACACCGCAAGCTAAGGAGAGGAAAGACCAAGAAGACTGGCAGGTAAATCACATTTAAGTCCACATTAACAACTTTTAACAATGTAATTGAACATTTTTGTAGAAAAACCATACCAGCCACAAAAACGGGGCTGGAGGAAATCTTTATATTGAGAAAAAAAAATCCAAATTAGCCTCCTAAATAATTTTATCTTTGACCCCTTGAACCAAGACTTCTTGGTCATAAGATACGTATTGCTGATGTTACTGTAAGACCAGCCTCCTTAAAACACCATCAAAGGCCTGCACAAGCCTAAGACCACCATGTTCCTCAAAGCTGGAGAGAAGCCCCACATACAACCCAGAGCAGAGTCTGGACGCCTCACCACCTCCACTGACTGGAAACTGGAAGTGGATCTTGGAAAACAGCCTAAGTTCCCAGCCAGGATAACACCAACATGGCTTCGTCCAGACATAATCATTGTCTCAGACTCCACCAAACAACTGATTATGCTGGAGCTCACAGTACCCTGGGAAGAGCGTATGGAAGAGGCCAATGAGAGGAAGCATGCCAAGTACCAGGAGGTGGTGGAACTGTGCAGGGGGCAAGACTGGCAAACTTGCTGTGAGTCTCTGGAGGTAGGCTGCAGAAGATTTGTGGGGTGATAACTCTGGAAGACATTTACTCTGCTAGGCATCACTGGGGAAGCAAAGAGGAAGGCGATCTAAGCTGCAACTGAAGCTGCAGAAAAAGCCACAAGGTGGCTTTGTATCAAGAGGGCAGATATGTGGCCAAATGCTGCTGGGACACAGGCTGATCTGATCAACTCCGGTCGGGTTGCCCAGGCGAGGGTCTCTGATTTGGTGAAAGACCTGAAACACCCAATGACTGCAGGTCAAATCACTGATGATGTGTCCCAGCGCATTTGTGCGATGTATCATTCATCTACAATTATACGTAATGTTCCAATGTCCTAATGACGCATATCCTAAACACCTTTACTGCATGCATTATCATGTAGCATTTGCACTGCGTTTGATGATCCTGAATCTGTACCATATAACCTTTGCCTGAGTGAGCTTTTGTCTGATTGCTCCCCAGAGTGTCACAAATTAAACAGAAGGATTATAATCCTTCATGCTGTCATGCAGTAACCCTAAATTGAGACTAGACAGATGCCTCGAGGGAAGCAGACTCATCTCCTGAAAAGTGATGCATGGATCAAACTTGACCCCTGGGAGTGCCAGCAAGACTTTGGTTTAATTAATAATCTTGAGCAGGTGTGGCGCAGGAGGTAGAATGGGTTGTCCTTTAATGACAACTTTATTTATATAGGTAAAAGAAATATGTGAGGTTGCATGATGAATCTCATCTGGGAGAATGACAAGAGTTTTGGCGTGCGTATTGTTCAGGCAGGTAAAGAGCAAATTACTATAGTACTATAGTATAATTCTTGACAAAGTAAACACATAAATAACTTTCTCCAAGTCAGAGAATGACAGAAATCTTTATTTTCTGAAACCATTCGAAGCTGATAAAAGCAATACTGAACTTCTTTACTGACATGACGATTGAGAGTCAGATGGGAGTGGAAGATAACGCCCAGATTTCTATTGTTTGGCTTAACAGAAGGCGCTAGGTCAGGAAACATTTTACTGATGACTGTAAATGATGATATAAATAATATTATTTGTGATTTTTCTTCATTGAGTCGGAGGAAGTTATCAGACATTCAGCGCTTGAATTCCTTCAGAGAGTTATTTAATGACGTCAGTCAGTCCTGGTTTTACAGACACATAAAGTTCAGTGTAATTGGCATAACAATGATTTACTTTATGATTAAGTAAGGAAATCAGGAAAAATCATGTAAATACAGAACAGAGGAGGACCTGGAACCTTTAATCACAAGTTTGGTGATTGGATGGCTCCTCCTGTCTGTATTTTAAAATGTCCTTGAGAAAGAAACCTGCGGGACTATAAAATAACTGCCACTAAGAAAAAAATGTAATATGTTTAAAATCATCATTACTAGTCCATACCCATTGGTAGCTTTGCCTTTGTCACCTTCTACCTATGCCAATCCTCAATGCCTATGTGCAGTTTCACATAGATTGACCACGTCAGTGAGTAGAAAAACATGGGACAGACAGAATGACTGACTGACAGAATGACACACTGACAGTTTCCGTGATTATGTACAGCATACCATACCATGACTTAGTCATACCAAAAATTAGAAAAACCCCCGAAACATTGGGCCACAGGGGGAGCCACAGTGATAATTCGCATTTTAGCCATTTTTAAGCATTTTTCTGTCGTTATAGCGCCACCCAGTTGCCACTTAGAGTTAAATTTCTCCAGTCACCTTGAGGCGTCCTGTTCTACATATCTACCAAGTTTAGTAAAAATCGATATGGCGGTTAGGCCTAGATAAGAAATTAGCTCTCTAGCGCCCCCATTTTGTTTGATGGGGTCAATAATGGAGGGGTCCCCTCAGATTATGTGTGGTCATATGCCTACAAAGTTGTACGGTGAAACCCTTGAGATGTTATACACCTTTATGTGATGAGCCACGCCCTCTGCAATATTCATTGCCTTATAGAAGCTCAGTTTTAGTAAGTTTTCCAACTTTTGCCAAGAGGGAACTTTAGATATCGGTCCCTAGATTATGTTCACCCAGTTTCATGCAGATCGGTCAAACTTCCTAGGAAGAGATTGATTTTAAGTGTTTTTCAAAAAATTCAAAATGATGGAAAAATAACTGGAAGTTATGGGTTCTTGAGGTAAATTAGTTCCTCATGAGGAGAGGCATCTCTCTGCAAAGTGTCTCTACGACATACGTGGCATGAGATATGCCCATTCAAAGTTTGCAATTTCAATCGGTTGCTATAGCGCCCCCCTTTGGCCAATTGATGTAATATTGCTTCATTCGCATCCTCCCATGACCCTCTACCACTGTGCCAAATTTCACATGGATTGACCAAGTCAGTGAGGAGAAAAACGTGGAACAGAGACACAGACAGAGTTTTTGTCATTATATGGTAGATGTAGATTCTGCAATGAGGAAGAGGACGACCAGTTGCATTTGTCTTTCTGTTGCTTGTAAGTTGCAGGTTTGTGGACTGATATCCAAGGATTAGATTGATTACACTAATCAGGGCCGCCCCTCCATAAACGCAGAACATGCGCTGTGCGTAGGGCCTCATCTTCCATGGGGGGCCACATTTTGCGCGAGGGGACACATTTGCGCATATGCACAATGGATGCGCACATGTGCTACTGTGAGGCGCGCGTGGAGTCAGCTCGAGGAAGGAGAGAAGAGATCTGACCGCCCATGCGTCGCTGCAATGATTGACAGCACTCCACATCTGAACAATAAGAGGGGTGCGCCGGCAGGCACTTGCAGAGCTGCAGCAGGTGAAGAGTTGTCAACATGTCGTCCAAAAGAGCCTCAGGAGTACGTGCGGGGACGGGAGGGAGGGCAGGCTCCACGGAGGGGGAGACCGGAGCCTCGGGGGTATGTGCGGGGCCTGGAGGTCGGATGCTCCCAGAGAGAGGAGAGGGAGAAATATAGCTAAATAAGATGAAAATAGAAAAGAATGTCTCTGTATTTTATTTCTGTTTTCAGTGTTTAATTAAGGTGGGAGAGGCGGAGGGCTGAGGGAGATTGGATTCCTCCAGAGAGGGGAGAGGGAGAAATATAACAAAATAAGATTAAATAGGAAAAACCTGTCTCCCTCTTTTATTTTATTTTCAGTGTTTAATCAAGGGTGGGGGATTGAGGTGGTGGAAGTTACTTTCTTTTGATGAGTAATTGATGGCTATTTGTGACTCAGATTTGTTTATTTATTTATTTCAGTTTGAAGTTATTTTTATTTAATATTTATTTATTTATTTTAATTTTTTATTTTATTTGACTCATACAGCCAAACTACTGTATCTACAGTACATTTGTTATTGCCAATAAAGGTTGTCAAGTAAAATGGCAAGTTGTTGTACGGTCATTTTGTACCTATGATACATTTGGGATGGGGGCCTCCAAATAAAATTTCGCTTAGGGCCCCAATTTGGTCAGGAGCAGCCCTGACACTAATATCCAACATGCCATTAGGGTTTTGAATTAAAACAGCCCCCAAATAATGAATATAATTATTCTGTTGGATAAAATATTTATATTTAACACTCAATAAAGAACAGATTAGAATCTAAGCATCCTTAATAATACAGTACAAGTCAATTCTTGTGGAAAAACCTATTGCTACAAATCATCACAAAGTAGCACAACACAATATTAAATAGGAGAAATTTGCTCTGGTGAAGAGTGGGACTATACAGACCTCTCATTGCTTTCTACCTGCCATATATATTTCTTGTATACTACTAATATCAACCTAATTATTTGCGTTATGTAGTGTAAAAGTTTGTGCTCAGTAAATCAAGTAACAAAGTTAAGATATCTAAGTGATTGGGAAACAAAAAAAGAGCCATATAATCATGGACAAGGCATTATAAAAGCTTTGAGTCTGTATTAGATACTGTCGAGGTCATTTACTCCTTTGATCATTCACTCCTTTGAATCGGTTGTCAAGGTCATTTACTGAAAGAACACACCATGTCCTGTTTAATGATGAAACACATACTCAGGTGCTGTAACTAGCACACACTTGCTCACATATTGTACTCCAAGGTTTTATTTTGCATGAAACTAGAAACACTGTGGGCCGTGTAGAAGTCCCTGGAATTCACATCTTGCATGAAACTAGACGCATTGTGGACTGTATAGAGAGTCCCCAGAATGCACATATTTTTAAAAAATAGACCGAGAATGGAACCGAACCTAAGGGAAGGTATTTTGGGAAATTCCAGGCTACATCACACCATTAAAAACGGGCCCAATCAGAATTGGACACAAAGAAGTTCTCCACCAATAGAATTGGGTTCGAGTAGGAAGTATTAGCAAAAAAGGTGGAGACTCGTCTGGATCTCCACCAGCATATAAGCTAGGGTTCTGAACGCAGTTCTTTAGTCACACTCCGGAGTCTGACTCACTAAGTTGTATGTGTTAAAGCCTGTTGACACATTAAACTTGATTGCATCGGACCTTGCCTGTTTCCAGTGTTTCTTTAAGTATTTGCCAGCTGAACCTAAGAGATCAAATCGACATTTGAAGACGACTAACAAGAGACAAGAAGTTCAAGGTCGGGAGCCTACAGGCCCACTTCCAGGCACCGAATCTTTGACACTTCAGTTACTGAAGAAATCCTACTGATTTTATTTGTCTTTTTCATTTCACTTTGGTATTTGTCCAGTTGGTTTTATTGTGGGTTTCTTCCTCTCCTTTGTTTGTAATATCATATTGTCATGTTATCATGTTGTCATGTGCGTTAAGTGTATTATCTACCTGTAGTAAGTAAATACACTGCCTCCTTCCCCTTTTCTCTCTCTTTTGTTATTTTGCTTTATTGCATTCATGTATTATTTTGCTCATTCATTATCTGGCACAATATGTTTATCCAATAACACTATGACTGTACGCATGAGGTATGCATGAGGCACGGATGAGAACAAAGGACACAGACACTTTGGGAAGCTTTAAGGGTCCAACACGAGTACACTGTATTAGATTCTGGATTGGTGTGGTCACATGAGGTTGATGTTTGTCTTCTGTGAATATACGTTAAAATTATGGTTGCTAAGTTACTCAAGTGTACCTATGCAAATTAACCTACATACTATTGTTTGTATCAATTGTGGAATATTGCAGCAGCATATTGCTGCCATGTAACGAAAAAGAAAAATGGATCGGTATCATGTTTTAACATGAAAAGTTTCTTATAACAAGATATTTTCATGTTATTACAACAAACTTGTCACACTGTAACAAGATACATTCCTTGTTGCATGATATAATGTGATAACTTATACTCTTATACCATGAAATGTTTCGAGTTACAACAAGACAAGTTGGCTGCGGGTTGTGGTGGACTCCTTGTGATATCTTTGATTGCGAACTAGCATGTGGCCTTTTGCAATTTACTGGTGTTGCTTGTATCCATGGAGCCTTCCTCGCCACTCCAGCTGATCAATGAGAAATGACGCCTTCAGAAGGTCAAAGTCATTTTTCCTTTTGTACAGCTCCAACCATTTTAAGATTTTTCTTTCTTTTGTACACTTATCACAACAGGCTCCATGAAAGAAGAATCTAAGTATATCTCAAACCAAGATCAGTTGAACTTTATGAAAATGTGTGAATGAGCCATATTCTTAAATTCATTCATTCTCAGCACACTGTCTTCCCACTAAAACATAGGTTTCATGTTATAACAATGTGGTAGGTTATCAGGTTATAATGTGAAATGATTTATGTTATAACAAAAAGTTATCACGTTATAACACAATGAAATAATATATTGCTTCAACATCTTCCTTGTTATGACGTAATCTATGTCAGTGGTTCCCAACTGGTCCAGATTTCTCCTTAGTCAACAGTTCAAGGTCCACACAGTTTAATACATACTTGCAATTGGCCATACTGTCAAGCTAGTTAGCTGTCACTGTCAAGTAGCTGTCCCTTAGTCACTCACTCTACAGCAGGAAATGGTACTTCAGAATAAAAGCTCTCTGCTGGAAATCCACTGCACTTCAAAATAAAGCGTTTTTTACAAACATTTGGGTGTCCATTCAGAATGGATCCGCGACCCACTTTTGGAACGTGACCCAGCAGTTGGGAACCACTGGTCTATGTCATAAAAAGTTCAAATACCTTGTTATGACTTCAAAAACATCTTGTCATAACAATAAACTTGTCATGTTATAGTGTGATACTGATCCTTCTTTTCCTGGTGTGGCAGAAATTTACTTTCATAGAATATGTGACTTATTATTGGGAAAACTGCACTTTGCTTGAGCTAGCTATGTAGCTCTGGGGAATTATTTGTAGTCACTGGTAGCCTTGTTTGTGTGAACAGTGTGAATGTATGTATTGTTTTTGACTGTGTGTTAGCGCGGGAAATTATGTATGAGTTATGATTTGTGTTTTATGAACTTTCGTGGAAGTAAGAGATTTTTATTTCTCATGGAAAAGTAATTCAGTAGCAGTGGTGGCCCGAGAACAGTCAAAGTACTGCACGTTTATTAGCAAAATGCAAATAAACAACCTAGCAACAAGGGAAAAAAAGCTAATTTGCATTCAGTAACAAGTTGTACATGTGTCATAATAATCATATAAATCAATAAAATAATATATGAAAATTGTACAGCGCTTTGTCTGCTAAGATAAAAGGACTGACATGTATGAATGCAGTCCATTTCTGATTTACCCTTAGCGATCTGAGAGTCTATCCATAGGAAACAAGAGATGGGACTGCTCCAGAGTAAAGAGGAGGTGAGCAACTTCTCTTTGCTGTGCACTTTTCAAATTAACCTTTGTTTTTTATACCTGTCAGCATTAATTAAGTGTGACAATACTGTAAGAGATTTTCTCTATTCCTCATTTACCAAAGTTGACTTGCAAAATTACAGATACCTCTCAATGTCATGACTGAAACAGTGCGTCTTGCTGTTTGTATTACCTGTTTGCAGAGGTAGAGCTTGGACAGATGTTTTGTGTTCACGTGC
Organism: Epinephelus fuscoguttatus; assembly: GCF_011397635.1. Taxonomy (NCBI): domain Eukaryota; kingdom Metazoa; phylum Chordata; class Actinopteri; order Perciformes; family Serranidae; genus Epinephelus; species Epinephelus fuscoguttatus. Next base: position 21,821,971 of record NC_064767.1, read on the forward strand.
GTTCTCCTGCAGAGACATGCCAGGTGTCGCGGGGCGCAGAGCCACAGGAACCCCAGTGGGATCCAGACCAGCACTGTCTGCTCTAAACATACCGGGAGGTCTGGATCTTCTCTATTCAGATATGAAGCATTCTGAGGTGCACAGACAAACACACACATACAAGAATAACTCATTACAGAATGACCTCCTAATCTCAGAGAAAGGCACAAACACCAGTAGGCTATACTCCCATCTGAGTACCCTCCTGCTCACTCTATATTACACCGCATGGACACCCCACAACTCCCTAATCAGAAGTGTAATTAACAGTGACTCGTATTTGATTAAACCCTAAGTCCCTGCTTATGGCTGTTTGCACAGCTACAGCATGTGTATTCTGCATGTCTGGAGAGGAGAGTCATGGAGATCAGTGCTAATGGATTTACAGGAGCATGGAGTGAAAGGACCTGAAGTGAGACATGTTACAGAACAAAAGACCCTGACAAAATTACAGAGAGAATGGTGTGCCAAAGCTTTTCAAATGCCTTAAAGGTATTCATTAGTATATCAAGCACTTAAATGTTATTGGCATCTGCTGTGTGGGCAACCTGTTATTAGAAAAAGTCTTGAATCATTTCAGACTCTACACTTGTGTGTGTGTGTGTGTGTGTGTGTGTGTGTGTGTGTGGCTGCTTTATCAATAAAATGGTTTCTTTTGTACATTTTCTCATTAGGGAAGTCAAATTTCTCAGGCTGCAACTAACAAATATTTTAATTACAGATTAATATACCTATCATTATTATTACACTTTGTTCAGCTCTAAAAACAACAGAAGAATTTAAAACATGCCTATCACAACTACCTGGAGCCCAAGGTGATGTCTTTAAATATCTTTTGTCTGACAAAAACTGTAAATTAGAACGATATTAAACATAATGTATGACAAAGAATCATCTCCTCAGATCATTCCATCTGAGGAGCTGAAATTGGAGAATGTGAAATATTTTGCACAATTTCTGCTTGAAAATGTAAAATTTGAAGATTTTTTGCATTTTAACAAACACTGCTTAAAACTGAACTGAAAGTGAAACATATCTATACTGTCTTCAAAGTCAAACTCCAATACTACAGGTTTTTAGTGAAGATGCATGTGTTTAGGAAGTACTGAGCACATGACTGGATAAATGAGACGTGGATTACACTGTATTAGTTGTAAGAGTTTGTAAATGGATTTTTACCTCCGCCAAGGAGGTTATGTTTTTGCCAGCGTTGGTCTGTTTGTCTATTTGTCTGCAAAATAACTCAAAAAGTTACGGATAGTGATGAAATTTTCAGGAAAGGTGGATAATGGGACAAGGAACAGATGATAAAATGTTGGTGGTGATCAGTTGAAGCAAAATGGATAAAATAATAAAATGGTGGGAAAGCTGCTTGGCGGAGGTCTGCTCTCTCCGAGTGCTCTAGTTTATAACAGTGATTATAATGCATTAAAATGATTAAAATAAAATAATTTAAAATAATTTATTACAACTATGACAATTATAATACAACATGATCCTCGAAAAGTAAATGTAAGTGAATAACCAGCAATTACGAAGTATTATGATACCTGACCTAATAAGTCATTTCGTATAAGTCACAGGTCAGTGCTTTAAAATCTGTTGTCATTAATGTTATTAAGCGTTATGAATATTTATGAGTGCTTATAACTTTAATTATACAGGCATGATGTGATTTTGTCGAGCAGGACATGCTCCTGGATCAACATCCCACGTCACATTCCAGGACCAACACTGAAATGAACCAATCACAGCCCTCTGACATCATCAGTGTGCTGCTCCTGTGCTTGTTTCAAAATTCATTTGTGCTTCTTCAGAGCTAAGATAGTTTTCCACATCAAAGTTAGTACAATTAAACAAAATCCTCTGTAATATTGATCAAACCCCTTATAAGCTACTGCAGAGTTATGGAGCTAGCTTGCTAACTACATTGGCTATGCTAACAAGTAAGCTTGACAGTATGCTAAGATATTGTTCATTGACATTATGAATAAGGATAATGTCATTTTGCAGTTGCAAAGACCTGCAAAGGACACATTTCCCCCTCTTTTTAATCGCCTATACAACACTATTTTTTTGCAAGATTGCAGCGCTCGTCTTGATCTGGGACCGTCTCTGCCATGTTTACCCTGGATAATGTTTGTTGATCCAGAACCAACATGATCATCTTTATCTTGCATAATTTGTTTGATTCAGGAACATCACTGCCGTCATGATCCCAGATAAGTTGTTTATGCTGATCCAGGACAAGAACTGCTATGTTAATGTCAACAAAACAAATTATCCAGAATCAGCGTGATGATGGTCCTGGATAAACCTAACCAAATGTATCCAGGATCAACATGGAAAAAAGCAGGGAAAATGTGTTATTTGCAGGAATTTGCAACTGAAAAATGCTATTATCCTTACTCGTTGTTAATGAACAGTGTATTTGTTAGCATAGCCTACCTAGTTAGCAAGCTAACTTGCTAACATTCTAGCCTTTTTGCAAGCTTACTTGTTAGCTTAGCCTACCTAGTTAGCAAGCTAGCTCACTAATATTCTAGCCTATTGGCAAGCTTACTTGTTAGCTTAGCATACCTACTTAGCAAGCTAGCTCACTAATATTCTTCTCTATTGGCAAGTTTATTCATTAGCATAGTAAACCTAGTTAGCAAGCTATGGCTAACCCTGGAGTAGCTTTTATGTTTGGTTTTTTTTCACTCAGTTGTGCTAACTTCAATGTGGGAAAACTTAGGGTGCTTTCACACCTGTCCTGTTTCGGATCAAACGAACTCAAGTTTGTTTGCCCCCACAATGTGGTTCATTTGGGCAGGTGTGAACACAGCAATTGCACTCAGGTGTGCACCAAAACAACTGGACTGAGACCTTCTTAAAGAGATGGTCTTGGTCCTGTTACAAACGAACTCTGGTGCGGTTCGTTTGTGGGGAGAACGTGTTCCGACCTCGAACCAACTGCAGTCACATGACACATTGTTTGGGTTAAACCTGAGCATGTTACAGTCCTGGAGGATTATTAATGTGCACCTCTTCCTGTGCTGCCTTAATATGCACATTCAGCACATCCAATGCATCAAAACATTGTTTTCTAGTTGGAGCCACACCTCATTTTCAAACTGTATGGTTTGACTAAAATGAACAATGACAGCAATATAGTCCACGATGAGCAGCGCTAAAATCAACCTGCGTAGTTGTCCCTCCATTGTGACATTAGAAAGTGTCACATTTATCTTGCAAGTGTACTTTTCTTCAAAGTTTTGTTTACTTCCTGTATTTTCCCACATTGAAATTCTGACCAATCAAGAGCAGCTTTCTAGTGCAAAGCTTTTTTTCTGGTCTGCTTGTAAATGCTGCCGTGAGAACAAGAACCAACTCTAGGCAATTATGCAACTTTGAAACAAAATAAGTCTCTGATTGGACCAAAGCAAGACAACTCTAGCTCTGAAAGTACCCAAACTTAGTTCTGAAGAAGCACAAAGAAATTTTGAAAGAAGCACAGGAACGGCATACTGATGATGTCAGAGGGCTTTGATTGGGTGATTGCAATGTTGGTCCAGGAACGCGACAGGATGTTGATCCCAGGAACATGTCTTACTTGGCAAAATAGTGTTGAGCAATTATTCAGTATTATAAGCAGGTAATAAAGAACTATAAGTTCAGTTCAGTTCAGAAAACTTTACTGGTCCGAAGAACGCAATTCATGTGCAGCTTCACCCAGTCCATACAATACCTGAAACATTCAAAAACTAAAAAGACTCACAGGTGAGGCAGTAATATGTCCGAGACACAGGTTACATAGATACCAGGGAATACCAGGGATCAATGAATGAATAAAATAAAACATTTGTTACAGTTCATGTAAATAACTGAGTTCAATAAATGTAATAGTCATTTTAAATGTAAGTATAAATAAACATAAATGTATAAAATAAGTGAACCTCAACAATTCACTTCAAATGACACCTCAGTATTTAGTTGCCTGAGAGCAGAAGGAATGAAGAACTTCACAGTAAGCCAGCGGTTTCCCCTCCGGATGTGCAAATTATAACACCAGCCTGATGGCATTACAGTTAATTTACTGGACAGAACACGGTCTGATATACTGATTATTCCTTTTGCTTTTTGAGTCAGCTGTTTCTCCGCTCAGCTGGTGCACAATTCTCTTTGCTGGGCTCAAATTTTCTTGGCCCATACTTTCACAATAACATGGGCTATTCTTGTCTTTCTCAGATAAGCCATTAAACCAGCAAATAAATAAGACAATTGAAAGGCTTTCAATAAATGTTTGACAAAACAATACATAGAATTGTATAACAGACTGTATGTAAGTCTGTTTATAATGCATTTTAGATATAGTTGTCATAGAAAATGTTACGTTTTGGTTTCACAGCCATAAAAATGCAGAGTAATAGCTCAGAAACATGTGCCTCAGTTGATGGATATGCCGAGTCATGTCTCACTTCATTATCGGTCAGTCACATGTTCATTGAGCTCACCGCACTGTGTGCAGGGGTGAAAACATGAAATGCTTTTAGATTAAAGTTCAATATAAAACAGTGTGTGAGCATTACATAATGTGTCCTTCATTTGTGTAACACATAATGACGGGATCAACACAATATGAGTGGTACAAAATAACACAATTAAATAGCCTATGGAAGCTGGCAATATTAAAACATTCAGGAAAAAGTCTCATTGAGGTTTATATTATTGTTATTTTGTTAAAACGTTAAAAAAAAAAACACTTTCTTTAAACATGACAAACATTCATCAACATGTCTCTGAAAGTTTGTATCACAGACATATTGTACTGTATTAAAGTGTAAAGGTGTTATTGTGTCCACCCACTAATTCTCTAGTTACATCTAAGTTAATCTAAAGTGTAAGTTAGTGATCATTTGTATGTGCATCAAATGTTTTACAAATGATTCAATGTTATTCATCTTGAAACTTTAAAAGGTGAACTGGGGGCCACAACGCCTCCCTTCAGCTACATTAACCCTTACTGCTGAACTCACCCAGAAGACAGACCCACAGTACTCGTCCAGAGCTGCAGCACACATGGTCCACACTGATGGCTTCAGTCGCGCTCGGATGACTAGACAACCAGATGCCTCTCGCCTTTTGCTCCACTGCTGCCGAGCCGGACTCAAACGCCTCTTCTCTCTCCCCTGCCCACCCACACTCCAGAGACAATTACAGGATGTGACTCTGAGGGACTTTGAGCCATGAGGCTTTTAAGCAGAAATCAAACCATGCAGCTTTCTTGCGCAGAGAAAACACATAAGTATACCAGATAAATGTCAAGAGCAGACGGGTTAATGCTTCACTTGACTGCTGAGGTCTTTTTAGGGCAGATCTTTAAGGGTTGTCCTCTTGCAGTCCTCTGTGGCTCGTTTGATGCCTGGAAGAAGCACACACACACATGCAGTCCTCCTGATGGGTGAATGAGAGAAGTCAACAACTGCAGTCTAAGTAGTTCAGATAATCCTGTCCTGCACCAGCCCACAGACACTCCTTGACGCTCAGATGTGTCTAAAGTTCAGCGTTTCAGGCAGCGTTCCTATGCTGTTTTTCCTCATGCTGGGGGGACGGCCCACCAAAAATGGGAATGTGTTTAGGGAGGGGAGGGAGTGGGCTCATTAGACCCCTTTTCCTGTTGTGTTTCCACTTCTACTCTGCAGGCCTTCACTTTCTCTGGACGGAGACCAAATTTCATGTCACATCACATTAGTTTCAGCGAAGCATGCATCTGAAACAGCTCCAGAACATGAGCAGAATCACAACTTTGGTGCTGCTGTGCAAAATCTCTGTTTCTTTATGTGCCTTGTTGATGCTGGGCTATTTTTTTTTAAGAGACCACTTATGACGTAAATCGCTGCCAGACTCTTGCTCAACACAAACCAGAGAAAGAAGAGGATTGCTGTTGGTGTTTATGTATGAATCTGGAAAGAGGAAGATGAGCACATGACACAAGAATGAATCAACAGTATTGCATTGTTATGATCTACACATGCCTCTAATGCAGCCTCATAGATGGAGATGTTAACACAGCAGAATCTTTTCAACTTTACACCATTAATTTCAACAAGAAAAGAGCTCATAAATATCCAGGTTAACAAGATGATCCTTGGTGGTGTCGGTATGCAAACATTATGCTAAAATGTGCTTACATTGCATTAGAGTGAAGTGAATACTGAGCATGACCCTGCAGACTTGTGTAATGAAGTAAATCAATTACATTTCTTTATGAGTATGAAGAAGTGCTCCCTGACTGTGATGATCCCCAAACAGACAGCCTGAGTGAGGGTTAATAATTACATGTTTGATAACACCACATGGCCATAATCTGACTCACTGTGTGTCCAGCCCCAAGGACAACCTTGTGACACGTGAAGACAACCCATATGTAATCGAACAGCACTGTGACTGAATCTGATTTACAGCTCTGGCTCAATGCATGACCTTCTATCACATGAAGCCCTTTTCCTTCGACTCAGTCGGAATGCTTGGTGCATTATAGTGAAAAGTGTAGTTACTTTGTTAACAGGGACTTCAGCTAAAGCTGACAGAAGCTTCTATGTTGACGGGGGAAGGCAAACACAGAGCACGGCTCAAACAGGGGGGTGGGACGGTTAGGGTAGAAAAGTGGTGCAATTTTGTAGTTAAGAAAATGGCAAAAAATAAATATTTGCTGCCGATAATAGGCCACAACTGAGGGTGATTTCAAACTGGAGATGTGTATAAACATTTGTCTGAAAACTTTACCAAGCCTGAGAGACTTTGCTTGAGACATTTTACCAACATTGGCTATTCAAGATGAAGAGATCTTCTTATGGAAAATACAGAAAAGTGTCGGGATTGTTGACTAAATGATTAGTTGATCAACAGAAAATTAATCAGCAACAATTTTGAGCATTTTATTTTTGGTAACTTTTAAAGCAAATTGACAAAAATCCTCTGGTTTTAGTCTCTCAAATGTGAAAATGTGCTCGTTTTCTCATTTTTCTAGAAACTGAATATCTTACAGACTAAGCGATTACTCTAAAAAACACGAGTTGCAGCCCATAGCTGTGGCCAGGGATAATAGAGGGAATGGGTGATAAAATTAGCTTACTCTCATACAATATGCAGTACACTGTGGGCCTGCTATGTTCTTTCTTCTGCGCTGCTTTAACACAGTCCGTAAATGGGTAAACTCTATGGATACATTAACTTTCAAAAACTAAACATCAACCTCAGCAACATACGTTTGTTTCTGCTCTATGACCAGATGCAGTGGATACACGCCTGACTTTTATTCTAATACACTTTAACTTTTATTGTGTTTCTTAGTCATCAGGTAACTCAGTACACCTGCTTCTTGACACCACGGGATATGGTGCGCGTGTGTCTGCGTGAGTGTGTCTTCTGTTGAGCTGTATAGTAACATGTTATTGGGCTGCAAGGTTTATAGCACATAGTTTAAGTGCCCCACTTTAACTAGAGATTAACAAGGCTAATTGACCTTTGTGGTGTAAAATCATTTCTTGAGTGAGTTTTTCTATTCAAATAAGGTTTAAATCACAGTATGACACTGTTTAGAGTGACATGACATCATCTTATGTGTTTATAATGTTAGTGCCTCTTTGTTGAATGACATCATAGCTGCAATGACTCTCAGATTTGGTACTTCAGTTCAGCCCGGTTAAATATCAGTGAACATAAAGATAACCCTCCTCTTAAACTTCTTTAACAACAATTACAACTAGTGTAGCTGACGCATGATCATGCAACAGTATGTCCTAGGTCTTAAAGGAAATTAGTAACAGACTGGTTTTTACTGGAGGAGACATTTGACATTAACATTAAAAACACTGACTTCTTAAAATTTTGGACTTTAATTGAAATCTGTCACAATGTTTCTGTCCTTGCAAAAAAACAACAAAAAAAAGTACAGGAGCTCACAACTTTTGTTTCCACTGTGAATAGGGAGTGTAAATAAATATAGGTCAAATATACAGTACATAAACTGGAAAACTGTTCTGACAACAGCAGCACTCAGCAGTGCTTTACCTTAATTTCAAAATGAAAAGAATTTAAAATTAAGCAGTCTTTCATGTATTTTATTACACTTTCTCTGAGGCCACACACAAGGTGTACTATAACTGAAAATTATTCTCTCCACTGTGAGACTCGTAGACTGCATATCCCAGAAGGTTGTGGGGCACTCCCTGAGCTCTTACTTAACAAGGACTGTTTGATCAGTGAGAAAATAAGCACTTTGTGGGCTTTGGTGAAAACAAATGTTGACATATCTGTGTGATTACTCATGATCTCCTCTGAGGTATCTGTTTTGTCGTCTGTCATGATTGTGCAGTCCACATTCACATGGTGTTTCTGGCGATGGCATTAAGAGTGCGGACCTTGCTCACGTCTGCCACCTTCAGGCCGTACTCAGGTGCTGAGAAAGCTGCTCCCATTGTTACACAGTTGTTCCTGCACATTGAAACATTATGAGTCATGGAGCAACAACAAAAGGACATTGTGTAGTGTATGTACGCATGGGAAAAACAACACCTTCCAGCTGTTTAATTAATTTAGGCTGGATAGAAACATACCTGAACTTCATGGCAGAGTCCCGACTGGAGCGGGCTGAGCAGTGAAACTCTTGAGCCCCCGACCCCTCTAAAATTCTCTGCAGATTCCTCTCTGTGATACCCCCTCCTGTGTTAAAATAACCATAAATAACTGACAACAACAAAAACACACATATAAACTGCACACAAGAGAACAGTAAAAGCACTAACCTGGCATGACAACAATTCTCCCTTTAGCCTGTCAGGTGGAAGCAAAGGTGGGGAGCAGCACAGATCAGTAGCCATGCCATTTTCATATGCTTGCATGCAAACATGTATGCGCACATATAATTCATACATACCTGTTCAATGAGCCGCTTAATGAGGGGGAGTCCCTCCAAAGCAGAGTTGTCACAGCCGCTTGTTAACAGACGCTCGAACCCTACAGACACCAGAGTCTCCAGAGCAATCGTGGGGTCATGAACCATGTCAAAGGCTGCCGTAGAATCAATATCAGTTTAATAACATGAGTCCAGAAGTTTGTGGAGTCAATGATGAAATCAATTGAAAGGGCTTTGTGATATGTTTTTCAAGTCTGGCAGCTAGAATTTCAAAAGTCATTTGATTTGTAGAAATACATTGCCCCCACATGACCAGTTATATATCAGTTACTCACCTCAGTGCTTCCTGAACACATGCATTTCCCTAAAACCTTTCTATTTAAAAAAGGTCCACATAAACAGTCTCAGAAGTGGACGAGTAGCGTGCCTGGGCTGTTTAAGCTGAAGTGTTTTAGTAGTAAGTGGTGAGGGGCTTCGCATACGACTAGGTAGAAGAAATTTGGACTATGAGTTGTGTAAAAGTCTGTAAATGGATGTTGTGATATTATTTTGCTGACGTTAAAGGCATAAGGAATTCTCTCCGTTTTTGGATTCTTTGATCACTGGAAGCATGCGAGAAAAACAAAGTCTTCTTTCCAAATTCACTGCAACACAGGATGAGTAACTGATTTGCAAATGATTATTTACGCAGGTAAGTATTCCTTTACAGTTGAAGAACGTTACCTCTGTGGAAGGTGACAGGCAAAGGTCGAGCAGCAGCTGGTGAGCAGAAAGTGACAATCAGAAAAAATTAATGGAACAACACCAAACCTAAAACAGAATGTCAATTGCAATATCTTGTTGTGAGCCTACACGCTCTCTATGGCTAATTCAGTGCCACAGACGTTTACTTTATACTGTGTGTTGGGAGTCACTGCCAACATAAAGCCGAAAAAATTATCTTTGTTAAGTATTGTTGGTACAATATTTGCTTTATATATATATTAGCTCTATTTCCGTGGTATAAAATTCCCCAGATGACTGGAGCTGCTTTCACATCATCAGGTTCACAGAGCAAGCACTAGAGACTTACGGATGCCAAGCACGGCCAAGCGGCCAACTCCGGTTTTGTGCTCTGCTAGCTTGAATGGGGTTAAAGCAGCTCTTTCAGACTTTCCACAAGTTACTGGACCCAATGGATTAAATCTTGATAATGGAATGATTTTGCAGGGGTTGTGACATTAAATTTTTTATTTTTTTTTTAATCTTTTCCAGTGTAAGTCTATGGGAAAAGTCTGTCTCAGCCCAATGGCATCACATGAGGAACCCTGAAAATTGCAGTTCCACTGTTTGGCCACTTCCTACGGGCCTGGTGGGGCCTCCTCCACGGAGTCAGCCATGTTGTCCTACAGTGGCCAAGAATGGACATACAGAACACTAGCTCTAGATAGAGCCATTTGCACTTCCATGTTGAATACCGTAGTTCTACACACAATCTGCAACCTAACCACAAAATCCTACACACCGGACCTTTAAGTGAGCATCTTGGTCGTTCTTGGTTAGTGCCTTATTAACAGGCAGACGTTACCCAGTAACTCCATACAGAGCTCCTCGTCCACCCGTCCATCCTCAGTCAGGGCTCCCAGCACCAGTCCATCGGCCCCGTGGCTCTTCATCAGCTCTATGTCTTTCCTCATCACCTCCACTTCCTGATCTGAGTACAGGAAGTCCCCCCCTCGAGGCCGTATCATCACGTAGACTGGAATTTTGACACACTGCTTCACTACATGCAGCAGACCTGTGGCAAGGCAAATAATGGTAGGATAATGCGATTTTATGTGCGCGTCTGGTCTCAGTAGATAGTCAAGAGTTTGGGGTTGTGTGTCTGTGGAGATGTGAGCTCACCTTGACTGGGAGTGAGCCCTCCCTCCAGGAGACTTGAACACAATTCAAGTCGACTTGCACCTGTCAGGAAATACAAATGCTCAGACTGCACCTAACTTTATAAACACCTTTATGATCTGTGACCTTTAAGAAATGACAGTGCATGCCCATTTAATACTCAGCACTGACTTCATGCAAGACACCTGCCTGTATCACCTCTTTACTGTACAAAGCAGGTCATGGAGGGTTAAATAAATAAGCACAACCGTGTTCACTACACAATACCAACCTCCTCGTTCAGCATTGATGGCAGACTCCACAGAGTCCACACACACCTCCATTAACAGTCTCCCTGCCATCCACACAGTCTGGACAGTGAGACAGAGACAGACAGGAAGAGAAAGAGATTACTGTGAATGTGTTGGCTAAAGCGTCCACAAACATTTAGCTACTGTAACGACCACAACAACTACCTGTCCAGCCCACTTCCTATCGCTTCATGGGGCTGTATCAGTCGTTTGGAAAGCGATTTGAAGTCAGTACATGTTGTTTGGTGACTGATTAACTTCAGCTCCTACGCTCAGCCACTACAGTAGGTCAACGTTTCCCGGATAGCTGAATTTCAAACACAGAGTCTGGCGGGTGGGCGGTGCAGCACGACTGAGCTCGAGGAAACAGAGTGATCACCCATGCGGGATACACTAAAACTCAAAACATGCACCAACCACCAAGACGTACCAGCTCTCGAAAATAAAATTTAGAAAATTATAAATGACACATATTTTTCTCAAGTCTGTTGGGTGTCGTGTTTTCTGTCTAACAATTAAAAAATATATAAAATTGCTCGTTAATTTTGTGACGTCAGCGGGTCAAAGTTGAACTCTTAGGAAACATGGTTGTGTAAGGTAACAGACGGCTAGCGTACCGTAACAGCTCTTACCAAAGCTCCATCTTTTGTAGCAGCACTGCAGGACAAGCTCAGCGCTCACCGACCAACATGTTACTCTCCTCAGTCCGGACTACCATCTTTTGCGGGTGTAGAAGTGCTGGCAAAGGATTTCAACACAGCAATGTGAGTATGTAGCTAGCGTTAGCTGCTAATATTAGCTAGCCAGGAAGAGAAGCATGAGAAGGTCAGGCATGATACTGCAGGTAATATAATTATGACACGATAATCAGGTATTTCCCCAGAACTAACCCATCTGTTAACTAACTGTCGTCTCACTCAGGTGTTGTTTCCATCGTTTGTTTAAGCTAGGTAGAACATAAAAGGTTACGTGGCTGTTGTTACGCTGCAGCAGTCACGTCCGCATGTATCAGTCATCAGTCAAATCAGAGCTAGAAAATAACACCCAGTTTATGAATTAACCGACCCCGAGACTTTCGTTATAACCGAAATGAAAAGTTACATTTGCAATTTCCAATATCTAAATTTCCCCAAAGGAACAGAGACATCAAACCAACGCACCTGCAGTCCTATTGTCCGGTACTGAACCCATTACTGGTCATTAAAACAAAGTGAATGTATCAGAAGAGATCTAACAGGAGAAAGGAGGTATTATGTAAGTTTATTAAGTGCTACTTGGTCAAAAGTACACACACACACTAAATATTACACCCACATGTTGATGTTTTATTTTAATACAATGGACATCAATAGCTCATCTGAGAGATGCTGGCAGGGCTTGAGGTCAGGGCTCTGCAGGTCAGTCAGGTTCCCCCAACTAAACAGGCAAGACCATTTCTTTATGGACCTGGACTGGTATATGGGGACATTGTCTTGTGTCATGAAACAGAAAAATGTGTTCAACAAACTGCTGTCACATGGTTTGACACACATTTGTGTTTAAACTATCACTGTATGTATGATTTCTGTAAAACTGCAACAATTAATCGATGTTTGGATTAGTTGCCAGCTGTTAAATAAATTCCCAACTACTTTGATAACAGAATAATCAGTTTGGGTAAAGGTTAAAAAAACCAAACAAACAAAAAAATCCTAAATTCTCTGATTCCAGCTTCTAAAAATGTGAAAATTTTTTTGGTGTCTTTACTTCTCTATAACAATAATGTATCTGAACAAGACATTTGAGCTTTGGGAAACACTGATATTTTTCACCATTTTCAGACATTGTATGGACCAAATAACTAATTGATAAATGTAGAAAATACCTGATAGAGTAACCAACAATGAAAATCATTCATTTCACCCTATTCTTCAGTGTGTATACATTTTTGTTAAAGTAAATGTGGCTGTTTTTTAGGGATACACATTTCAAAGTTGCACTACAGATTTATTTCAAGTCTCCTCTCTGCCTTATTTACAACTTCAGCGGAGTCCACAGCTACGACAATGGCTTGTAAAGAGAAGTCAGAGCACCATCACAGCAGAGGCAGGAGCCTCCTCCACTCCGGCAGCAGCTACTGTCCCCAACGCGGCCACAAATCGCATCGTAGGACGCTGGTTACTGGGCTGCAGCGGGCTGGTTGTTGGGGCTATTGTCTTGGGTGGCGTCACAAGGTAAAAGTGACTTAAAAGTGCTGTGTCTGTGTATACAATACTCCTCCTTGTGTTGAAGTGGTGTCTTGGTTTGTACTGATGTGCATTTGTTTAATCAGGCTAACAGAATCTGGGCTCTCGATGGTTGACTGGCATCTGGTGAGAGAGATGAAGCCACCTCAGACACAAGCAGAGTGGGAGGCTGAGTTTTCCAAGTACCAGCAGTTTCCTGAATTTAAAATGTAAGGCCGCATCTTTTCTGTTTACCTTATTCAGATGCAGCCCTTCACTAATAATCAAAACACAACTTTGTAACCTGCCTTCATTTTGAAATTAGTTAAATTGTCTTTAAAAAATGATCTGTTGTCATTATGTTTTCCCAGAATGAATCATGACATGACTCTGCCAGAGTTTAAATTTATCTTCTACATGGAGTGGGGTCATCGCATGTGGGGAAGGCTGGTTGGACTTGGGTACATCCTTCCCACCATTTATTTCTGGAGGAAAGGATACTTCAATCGCTCCATGAAGGGAAAAGTCCTCGGGCTTTGCGGATTTGTGTTCTTCCAGGTAAGACCCAATTCATCTGCAGTGATGAGGCAAGATCTTAGGAAGTTTGTTCTTACTGTACCGCACTCTTCGTGTTAGTTTTTGTCAGAGCATGTTGGGCACAGTGTTTTACTTGTCCTTAAGTTTGTAGTCATGTTGTATGAATGACCGCATCATTGTGTGTCTTCTCAGGGCCTTCTGGGATGGTACATGGTAAAAAGTGGTCTTGAGGAGAAGCCTGAGTCTTATGACATCCCCCGGGTGAGCCAGTATCGTCTGAGTGCTCACCTTGGTTCTGCCTTGCTGCTGTACTGCGCCAGTCTCTGGACAGGGCTCACTCTGCTGCTGCCTGCACACAAGGTACAGAGGCAGTCTCTGAGATAATATCAGTCTGCAAGTAATACAGTTTAACCTTAGTCGGTGGATTCAAATGTCAATGTCAGTTTTTGTTTTTCTATTTCATTTATGATGGCATCTGTTTGACAGTTGGCAGACACCAAACGTCTCATGCAGCTCAGGAGGTTTGCCAAGGGTACTGGTGGACTCGTCTTCCTTACTGCTCTTTCAGGTACGGTTTGTTCCTGTGTGAATGGAACATCAAAAACATAATAGAACAAGTACTTTCAGTTTCAAGCTTCTTTAAAGATACAGTTAGTAAGTTTCGTAACAATCTCTTTTTTGTCGTATTTGCTGGAACTCACTGCTTCCAGACAAAAGTCAATGAAATAGACCTGTCTGTCTGTACCTGGGAAAAAAAAGGAATCATGTTCCTCATCTTCCTCGTAGTTCCTCTGATGGTATTTTCTAGAATCCACCACAGCTGAAGGAAAACAGCCAATCAGAGCAGAGGAATCTCTAACGCAGCTGTCAATCATGTTAATCACTGTTTGAGAGCTGCATTTAAACTGTGAAACTAGGTAGCACTGAGCAAAAATAAAGCAAGGTTCTGTTACTGCACTGCCTGTTTCTCTCCTCAGATGTTTTCAGAGGCATATTTTAGTGTACTGTTTAGCTGTAAAATGAGAAGGTATGATCTTGCTAGTTGGCGGTGCGCACTTTTGGCTTGACTGTTTTCACAGTCACAAACTCTCTCATTTTACAGCTAAACACTGCACTAAAATATGTTTCTAAAAACATTTGAGGAGAGAAATGAGGATCACTGTCTAGTTTTACAGTTTAACTGCAGTTCACAAGCAGTGATTGACATGATTGACAGCTGTGCTAAATAGGAGGAATCTTGCAAATGCCATTAGAAGCACAAAGAGGAGGCAGAATATAGTCTTCATATTTGAAGCTAAAGTAGTTCAGAACAATTAACTGTAGAACTTGTAGAGAGTCAAGGGTGATATTATAAACAAATAGTTTGATGCTTACAGTTTCTGTATGAAGTCTAATGTTGTACACTGTTAAATAAAGATTAAATATAGATACAATGTAGTTCATAGATATGCATCTGTTTGTAAACATTCACCAAATGCTTTTACAGGTGCTTTTGTTGCTGGTCTGGATGCTGGGCTGGTGTATAACTCCTTCCCTAAGATGGGTGAACGATGGATCCCAGATGATCTTCTGTCTTTCTCACCGGCCGTCAAGAACTTCTTTGAAAATCCCACGACTGTGCAATTCGACCACAGAATATTGGTGTGTTACTATTTCTAAACAGATAAAATCTTCTGGGCAACATTTCTACATAAATGAGACATTATTTGTAACCGTCTCTTACCTACTCAGTAATTTGAGAGGCAGCTTTAAGTTGTTGACGGTTGTCTGTACTTACTTGTTTTTCTTCTAGGCCATCTCTTCTTTGACCGCAATTACAGGCCTCTATATGTTCTCAAGGCGGATGATGCTGCCCAGGAGGGCTAAGATCGCCATCAGCCTTCTCACAGCAATGGCCTATGGACAGGTGGGTTGTCAGTCTGCCCTGAGACATGTTAACTCAGTCTTGATATTTCTCAGTGTAACTAAACTCTGTGTTTGTATCGTCAGGTTGCGCTTGGTATCAGCACCCTGTTACTGTACGTCCCCACTCCACTGGCAGCAACTCACCAGTCCGGCTCTGTGGCTCTTCTCTCACTGGCCATTTGGGTTCTGGCAGAGCTCCGCAAGATGCCCAAGTAAATTCCTGTGCCTTATGGACAAATCCAATCCCTATTAGCCACACCTCAAGCCTCTAAGAGCCAGCAGTGTCATTGTGAATGAGGCTTTTGGAGAAAAAAGTGAAAAAATGGAAGGGTGAAAAACAGAGGAATGTTTGATTTAACAGTGGACAACACGGACATGCTGAAGTGTCTCTCCTGTGGTGTTGCAGTGTTTCATCACGTTGATATTAAAGCTGGAGTGTTGATAAAAAATGTCAAGAATACATAGCCTGAACCATGAAGATGACAACTTGATGTGAAGTGTTTTGTGAGGAGTAAAAAAGCAACGCAGAAGTAAATTTTCAGTTTCTCTCCAGCTTTAATGACACAGCAACAGGATTTCCAGTGAAGGATATGCATTTGGGTTGCAGCCAGAATTTTGCAGGAATATTTTAAGTTAAGTTTTTTGTTCATGTGCACAGTTTTACCAGGATGTTTTGACTGAAAATTGAGTTACTAAGTCACTCGTTACCTAGTGTCGGTTCATACACTGCCTATTAGTTGAATCAGATGTGGCTGTTGGGATTGTGTGTATAATTATGTACATTTAAGTTATGAACTATTTCTTGGTGACATTGTGATGATGGAAAATAAGGTATAATATAATATGCAGAATCTTGATTGTTGCTTTGCACTGTGTCTTTACAAATGTCTTATTTTATTAATAAAGATGATTCTGTACAGTCGTTAAAATTCAAACTCCTCAGTCCATTTTGCATAGTAACTGTGATTTTTATTTGTCTCTGTACAAAATATACACATTTTGAATACGTAATGCAACCAGTTGAGGCTAGCTAACTAGACAGTCAGTACAACGGGTTAGTAGGTTTTCATTGTTCTAGACACAGTACATGCGGGTATTGACAGGTTTTACTTGTGGTCAGGAATGGAAGTTTAAAAACTACTGGCAAGGAACAATCAGAGCCAAACCAACCCAAAAAAAAAAAAAAAAAAAAAGCAATAGAAAATAACTGCAGGGTTGGAAGTGCATATATTCATCAGGGCCATAGTGCACCCTTGTACTGTGCTCTGACAGGTTGGATGAGTGGGAATGTGCCGATACATGGTGGAGAACATTATTGCTATTCCATGCAGTCTCTCTGCATTTTAAAGACACTATATTCTATGTAATTACGGCTCGAGTGTCTCTGTTTCTTACGCCATCTTGGATTTGAGAGTCCAGTTTGAAAAGAAGCTAATTAACCAGTGGCTGCAAATAATTTGAATGTCTTTCAAATGATGTGGGTTTACAATATGAACACTTCAGTTTGGACAATGTGCAGATAAACCACATTACCAATCCACCAAATTACATCCCTTTATCTCTGATTGCCCCTTGCCCCGCTTACTAGACAGCATCTCCCTCTCTCTTCACCCACAGGTGGGCTTCATGTCTTAACCTAGAGTGGCTTTATGTACCTCTTTAATTTATATCTTCTCTTTGGTGTTACAGAAAGAGGGAGAATACAGAATAAGGGGGCACATTAAAAAAAACAACGAATAAACCATGTCGCTCTCACTAACAGTACACACACACACATACTATGCCTCTTTGAAATTGGATGAGCCTAATTCAATGCAACAAGGGTTTTGAAATTTGTGTGGTAGAACCTGCTACAACCACATGACATTTCCGATTACAAGAAGTTCACAAGTACAATCTGCAATCTAATAAATTCCCCTTTGGATGTGTATTGGTAGACTAGTACAACGTTGGTATGCGAGTCCTGTGTTGAGAGAAGTTGGGATGGTCAAAACAACTCGTCAAGTACAGCGCAGTCCCCATGATGTACTGCCTAATATCACACCACTGGGAGTGCTAGAAAATGTACAACAGTCAATAGACACCTACAGCTAAGACTGTAATAGTTTGGAAGGCTCTGAATTATTCTACCAAAATCCCATGAATGGAGGTGGGTGTTGTCCCATTAGAGTCTTACACAGGTAAGATGGATGACATCTCTCTCTGATACACATGCGCACACACATACACAAAGGGTGAGGCACCTGTGAATGACTAGGAACAGCAGACAGACAAGCAGACTTTGGAGTATCTCTGTAAATACATAATTGGATATTAGTGACATCATGCGATATTGTAATCAGTTCCTCATGGAAAACAACACGTTTGAACCTCCATCTGAAAAGCGGGTTCGCTTGGATCTCCGATTTGTCAGTTGTTTCCTCCGGGAGTGTCCTTCTCTCTCTCGTCCACAAGATGGTGGTAGATTCATTTCTATTTTTATGGCCGGTGCGTGAGCAGTCTAGGCTCCAGGGGAGGTGCTACCCACATGCACAGAGGCAGGATCAGAATCACAAATCCAAATCTCAGCCATCACAGGAGAAAGGGGTAAAAGTGATCTTAGATCAAGGTTTCAGGGAAACTTCCTCCCTCTGAGTTCAGGCATTACAGGCTGCGATAGTTCCTCCATCAGTAATAGTAATAAATAAAACAGGTGGGGGGTCTTGCGTGTGCCGGTGCCTGTGAGCCCGCTGCTTGCCTTCTTTCTCTGTGCCTCTGGGGTAAAACTAAGGTTCTGCATGATGAGGAAGGGAGTCGGGGGAAACTCCATTGTCGCTTGGAGAAATGTCACTGGGGGTCCAGGAAGAGGGAGAGGGCCTCTCGGTGCCCTCAGGACTCACAGCTTTCAACAGACACACAAGCACAAGCTTGCAAGTCAGAAGACGGCCACACACACACACACACAATCACATACTCTTTCTCTCTTTTCAATCCCGGTTCGTCTTACACACACACTCCCCTCCCTGGTGCCAGCATACTCTCTGGTCCAGATTCTTAGATGACGTTGTCAAACAGCTGCATGGACTGCATGATGTTCTCATCCTGGACAGAGACAAAGGGTTTGGTTTAGGAGGCGTTTCTCCTTATGTGTTACCCAAATTATTCACACTGGGGAAAGTGAGGATTAAAAGTATAGTTTGACATTTTACAGTGTTTTGCTTTCTGGCTGAGTTAGATGAGAAGACTGACAGTGTACCACTCCTCTCAGGAGGTCCTCATGCTAAGCTAAGCTTACCGGCTCCTGGCTCTAGCTGCATACTTAATGCACAGGAAAGTGGTGTCAATCTTCTCATCTCAGTCTGGGCAAGAATGCAAATAAGCATATTTAAATTTCGAACTACTTCTTTAGGCCTTGATAATCCCCTTTTTCGCCACACCTTTTTGCATGACTCAATGAACTCTTCTATGGTGACCACGCCGTCTTTATTCCGGTCCATTTTCTGAAAGAAAAATATCGCAGGCAAGGATTTACTCACTAAAAAACTATTGTATGTTCAATATTTGTGTTCATTATCTTATAACAATATCTCTATCAGTAATATTTTTGAGTTTTTAAACAAAGATAAAATGAAAGGGTAATTGAAAATAAAGAAGGCTGAGTTTGACCTGGAAGAAGCTCTCCACATGTTCTCTTGGAGCATCGTCCTGCATAGTGGGGTATGTGTACTTCCCCATCATGTCATAGATGGACCTCATGATGTCCAACATCTCCTAGAAAGTGAAGGATAAAAGTGAGAACACATTATTGAGGATGTAAAAGTTGTTGGACAACATAAAGACAGAAAGGTTTATACAAGTACAGAGGTCATAAATTCAAGAACTTGTTTTTTGTTTTGCTTTATTTGATTAAAAAAATACCAAGTGATATTTAGTATATTATAGACTGTTAATTTTATTCCATTTGTTGGTAAAATATGACATCTGGGATTATTTTTGTGCATGCCCAAAAGGAACTTGGTTATATAAGAGCATATAGCCACATGTACCACAGATTGATGAGTAGGACTGAGTGTTACAATCCCTGAAGTTTCTGCACTACATTACTACCATTTAGGCACATCTCAAGTTGTGTACCTCGACGTCACTGGGTGTTTTGGCCCTTTGTTACAACACACTCGCAGTCGAGGCAGGCACACACAGGGTAATTAGACCCGGGTGTGTGTCTTATGGTTTTCCAGACAGCATCTCATCTTTTCAGCCACAGCCAGTGACTGCTCCTTTCTGCGGCATTGGCGAGTTCTTTAATTGCCTTCCTTTGGGCCTGTCCTCTGACTCCCACTTCCCTTAGGAGCCTTGGAGTGGAACTGGCTGTGAAGCCCCTGCAACCCACCTCAACTGGACACACTTTTGCATTCTGTTCTTACTCCCCTGCTTCTGCTGCAAGGTTGGAGAATCTTGGCCTTTTGCATTTGTATGCCTCATCCACAGCATCCTCCCAGGGGATCAACAGCTCAATGATGGAGACACACCGGCAGGAGTTAGACTAGAGGACAAAGTCTAGTCGCAGGTTGGTTGTTGTGATTTCAAATGAGGAGGAGAGTCTGCGGTCTGGGTTGATAGTCATTTCCTCGTCTCTGGCTGCATGTGTTATGGTAGTTGTGGGAATGTTGTTCAGGCACTGATAGGCATCATCTGTTATCATTACTCTTTTGCAATCAAGTTCAGCTGCCAAACACCTCAGCAATCGATTGTGTCACCAGCTGTACCTGCCTTGTGTTAAGTTGGCCTACAACCATTCAAGATTAGTTTAAGGGTTGCCAGAACTGCATGCTGGAGCCAGGCTGGATCCTCTCCCAGCCAAAGACTTGGGTTTGTGGCAGAGAAAACATATTTGAACTCCATGAAATTTTCCTCCTCTTAAAACCATCCCTCATCCAGAGGCCTTGCATGGCTTGGAATATGCCTTTGGCATACCTGGCTGCCTCTTCTTGGTGGTGCACCACCAAGTGCTAGCATTCAGTTGGAGTAGTCTATGGGTAGGTAGATTTCATTCCTTCCAGGCCAAAGCCCCCTCTGCCTTGTTGGACATGGTACATTGTATCCCGGTGTTGTAGGGCGGATTTGGTGTCTAGTACTGCTCTGGCTCCACTTCTTCCCTGTTGCTAGGGTTGGAAAGACGGCCCTTACAACTGATCAGAGATTCTGTGAGTGTCATGTTTGGCCTTGCTTTGACACATTTGTATTTCTCTACCAAGCTAGAGATTGGCAGTCAGAGGGCTGTATTCCCATAGAACCCTATGCTGCTGATGCTGCTGCTTCTCGGTAACCCAAGCCACTTCCTCACTTGTGAGTTCACCAGTCTCTCCAGCCAGATGACATAAGATACAGTGACCTCATAGATGGTGACTGGCCACTTTAGCCAGGGCAGCAGGCTGAACTGAAAGCTTGAAAGCTTCAGCCTTCTTGCAAGAGCAGTGTTGTTGATTTGCTTGAGGACGCTGACTGTATCCTGTTTGAGCTGTTTCACCTGCTCAGTGTCTTCTAGGTTTGCAATAATCATATTTCAAGGCTTTTGATAGACTTCTCCAGGACAGTCGATATCGTCTCATCGTTGATGCGGAACCTTTAGCTGATGAGCCAGACCTTGGCGATGGGTAATATTGCAAGATTGCTGGGTTTAATCTCCATTCGTGCCCATTCGATATTTTCCTGGAGTTTATCCAGCAGGTGTTTGGTGCATGCTTTTACAGGATATTTTTTTACATACTGGTGTATTCAGTGACAAATATCCTGGCAGACAATTTCCACATCTGATTTCCACCAAAATTGAAATGTACAAAGATTAATGGGGTGCTTCCACATCCTCTCAAATACTGTGGACATGACCTCATACTCATTAGTAGATACAGCCTTGCTTAGAAGCCATTACAGCAAGTGATGTGTGTGTGAGTGTGTGTGTGTGCTTTACCTCTTTGGTGATACAGCCATCTTTGTTCAGGTCATACAGGTTGAACGCCCAGTTTAACCGGTCATTAATGGTCCCTCTCAGGATGATAGACAGGCCAAATACAAAGTCCTGAGATAGATGGGAAACGATTTACTGTACTGTTTCAACATCACTTGAATCTTAACACAGTAAATCAAGTCAAATTTTCATCACAGTACAAATCTCTGTGGGCAGGTTTTCAGAGAGAATACATATTTGTGTAGATTCAGCCATAGTAGCAAATTTCACCTGAGCACATATTAGCTTTCATCTCTAAAAAAAGGAAGCCGATATAAGAATAGAGCTTACCTCGAAACTAACTGAGCCGTTCTTGTTAGTGTCGAAGGCTTCAAACAGGAAATGTGCATACATACTTGAATCTGCAAAGGTAGAGACTTACAGTAACCCGTGTGCCCTCGAAACATGAAGCAAAGTCTTTGAACAGCTTGGATTAGCAGCCAGCTAAATATAGCCGAGATATAAGAATAATTTCAAATACAACTGGAGGCGAGTGGTTAACATTTCATCAAGCTAAACATCATAAAAATGAAAAATCGCCTCTCCTCTTTGCAGTGCATGGACTGTGGTTCAGCAGAGCAAATTTATAATGAGTTAATTATGTTCATTTCATTGTGATGATGAAAAGCTCCCTGTGTACTGCTACAGAATCAAATGAATGCCTTTATTTACGCTTATATCTGAAGTCTGTGAAATGAATGAAGGTAGGAAGACTGGTGTAAATTAAAGTATTACAGACACAGTTGGAGCTCTTCAGGTTAAACGGTGGGAGTTGACAACTCACCTCCCTGCGGAAAGAACTGGGAGTAAATGGTCTTAAAGTTCTCCTCATTCACCACACCACTCGGACACTCCTGGAATACAGATGTGAATCGAGAAAACTCATTAGTTCCCCCCCAGCACAGAATATATAAAGCACTACACGGTAACTTCACATCTTGCCAGACTCATACAGCTCTTAACTCCCATGATGATGCTACTAGAACCAGATTTCTTAGACTTATTTTTTAATTTGCAGTCTGCCTGATCACTCTCTTCTTCAGCCAGACCTACATTTTTGAAGCCCCTGTAGAGGACTTGGAGCTCCTTCTTGGTGAACTTAGTCTGCTCCTGCAGCTTGTCCATGCTCTCAGGGCGATGACACACAGTGGATAACTCAAAGTCATCTTCCACGCTGTCTGTGAGGGAGACACCAGTGTTAGTCTGCATTTATCATCACTGCGCCCTCACCAACCTCCAGGAGAGCCATTGCCTGGCCAAGTCTATTCAGCCATTCTGCTAAAGTTTATGTTAACAGTGTGCAGCCTTATACATTGACTCATTCAGTACTCAAATCTCAGTCACCTCTGTTAAAGTCCTGTGTTAACCCTCTTGCCCACCACATCTTACTACCATTGTGGACCCTATTGCTCTTTCTGCTATGCCACCTCACTTTCGAGCAGTATGTTTTTGAGCCTTTTCTTGTAAATTTACCATTTTAATGTCAGATTATACGTAGCTGCTGCGCAGCGATGGGTCGGGTCCGGGCATTTTTAGGCAATTCTGAGCAACCTCTGGAACCTAAGACGGTCATCTACCGCTCTGAGCTAATTGGCAAGTAGCAACTCAACAGTGGCTTCACAATATGAGTAAGCCATTCACTGTTGTGTAGGAAAGCAGCCATCTGTGCATGGAAAGGCAGATTTCAAACCACTGTAAAAAATTCAGTTATTAAGACAAAAATCTGAAAATACACATATTGCATCTAGACAGCATGGAGATGTTGGTAATTTGTTTGTAATGATTGATTTGCTCCATAAGTGAAAAACTGATGTTTAAAATTGACATTTTTACATTGACTCCAATTGTTCACATTAGAGCAAAATTCAAAATGCTGTCAAAAATTCAGTTTTTGAGATAAAATTCTGAAATTTGTCACACATCATCTACCATGACTCCAGAATTTTGTCTTATTTTTCATGAACATTGAAGATTTATTTAGCAAGAATTTGCATGTATATGTTTACAGTACCGTTTACAGTCAAACATTTTGATGCACTGTAGGCTCAATTTTTGATAAATCAAAAATCTGAGAAACAGTTTTTGTAGGACAGTCTGAAGATGCTCTGTAGCAAGTTTGGTGTCAATTTACATGATTATGATGAACTTCATAATTTATAATAGTGTACAAAAGTTTCTTCAGTATTGGGGCTACAGTTTAATGAAAGTTGTGAAGTTGTAGCACGTATGGTTGATTTGTTATGAATTTTCAAAGTTTTGAACTTTAGACGTTTGCTCTAGCGCCACCATCGGGACTATTGGCTTGAGTTTACAGCTGAGGATATCTGGCATGAGACTGGACCTTTGTGCAAAGTTTGGTGAGTTCTCACCCATGGGAAGTATGATTTCCTCGGAAGAAGAAAGAAGAAAGAAGAATACCTAGGATTACAATAGTGTCCTGACAGCTTAGCTGCCCGGACACTAAAAATAGCCAAGATTGGCTAACACTAGCCCTAAACATGACCTCTTTGCCCTAATATTTACCGCTGACAAACTCAACATGCCACCATGACAAGTACTAGCCAATCACAGCATGCAGAGGGATCCATAATAGCTTGTTGCAGTGATAGCTGAATAGCTGCAGTGTGACTTTTTCCACCTGGTTGCAAATAGAAGCTCTGTTTTCTCCTAATTTTGAAGAGACATGGTTAAGTATTTTCCAATCATCTTTGTTCAAGCACTGGCTACAGTACTTCAGATCACAAAGCAAAACAATGTCTTTAGAGCATATATAAAATGACTGAGTTACTTGTCTGAAAAACTCAAGTTTAAGTATGCTAAGGAGAGACCTTTACTGAGTGAGTGAGAAAAGGTGGTTAACATTAATCAGAGTGGTAACGACGAGACAATTTAAAAGGTGAGGAGACACATCCATGAACAGAAATTCATCATCCCATCTGTTTCTCCAAAAAATAACTGTCAATAACTGTACACAGACAGACAGACACACACACACGTTCTATTGCCCAAGGGAACATAACGCTTCAAATCACAAAATGTGAAAACAGGTCTGACCTATTAACAGCAATAGTAGAGTGTTGTTGAGTTTGTGGGTTGACTGTGTGTCTGTATGTTGTTTTATGTGTACACTGAATGTTTCGGTGGCTGTGTGTGTGTGTGTGTGTGTGTGTGTGTGTGTGTGTGTGTGTGTGTGTGTGTGTGTGTACACAACTGCATCCACACAAGAATCTGCATGAGTTTTTGTAATTCACTTAAGAGTCAGGGCACATGGAGGAAAGTAGAGATGTATAGAGAGTGAAGGAGCACTTGCTTTGACTGATAGAGGGGGCAGCCGAGGGCTGGCAGCATGGCAGCAGCTTGAGGAATCGCTGCTTTATGGTTTTTTTGCTTTGGCTGGTGGAAGGATTACCTGTAATAATCACCAACCATAGCACACAGGTTAGACACAAGTCTGCAAATTGTGTTTTCATACACACACACACACACACACACACATGCACACATGCCCTGTGAGGACCAAAAACGCACTCCATGCAAGGGACAGATGCAACAACAGACTGATTCATGCCATTTAGTCAAATTGCTAATTGCCTGCTGACCTGGCTCAGCGACGGGAGATCACGAGTACCACTTCAAACAGTAGATGATACCAGACAAAAGCAGCACAGTGTGACTCCTAGAAACACACAGTTTCGTGAATCAGACTGTCTCTCATAGCACAATGCCACATTCAGCATACTGTATAAAAATACAGTGGAGAGTATCAATTCAAAGCACAAGTCAAACATCAACGGTTTTAATTCACAATCGGCTTAAGGACTTAATTTCACTTGCCAGACAAATGTCCTGCAAAACCACCTCTACCAGAGCCCATCACGTCTACCACTGTAGCACCAGTTCACGTCAGAGCAAGCAAATGTCATTGTGCCTATTTTGCCATGTTTCAGGGAATGATAATAAAAATCAGATGGGGGAAGTAAAACACATACGCACACATGAACCTATACTTACTCCTGCCTCTTAGTTTCCATGGTAACAGTCCCCTCACCCCTTTTAGCAGGACCCCAGCAGTCTGAAGGATGAAGGCCATGTTGGGGTGAAAACCAGTAAAACCACAGTACTTCCACAGACTATCTAGCCTCTGTGATGTGCCACCCTGTTGTCCTCAGGGACTCTGCCCCCCCTGACCTGTGGCTCTGGCGTCATTTGGAGCCAGAACAGGATACCAAATTAATACACCAGCCGCCTAGCACAGGCCCAGCCCTCCGCCTCAGGGTAGGGTCTGCTTGTGCACACAGCATATGTGTAATACATATACACATAAGCATATGTATAAGTAAATATGTTTTTTTATGTAGACCCAACAGCTGCCCATGACACAGAAATAAATATGGAATACTTTGACATCTGTCAAAGGGACAAAAATAAACCCAAGTAAGTTTTCAAAGATGCCTGATGGTAGCAAAGTAATCGCACTGTATTGCTGTAATGTTGGATCTGGTTGAGGTGAAGCTTATTGTTACTAAATGGCCTAATCTACTACAGGTGAGATTGTTTGTCACTTGCTGTTCCCAGCATCAAGAAAAATACCCAATGAATTTGAAAGTGGTCACAAAAAAATTCACAATTTCATTACGGCTGGGTAACTCCATGCAGAAGAAGATCATGTTATACAACTGAAAGCCCCAGAACAGCTACTAAATGGAGCTTGGGGTGAGATTTTTTTTGTCAGCTAATTTTAACTTACACTGCTGTTTGTTTACTTGTTAGATGTCACTTTAATTTATTGCAACAGTGCATCATATTCACGTTAATCGTGCAACTGTAACAACAGCTGTCACAAAATGGTAGTGGAATTAAATTTGTAATATCTTAATTTGCTAGATACAATGAAGAAGTATACAGTAGCAAACAAAAATCACAAGTAAAGTCAAAATATATCAAAACTGTACCTACAAACAAACCTACTTCCAAGTAGTGCTTGAAGGTTCTGTATACAATATTCAGAGCAAAAATATAGCAGCAAATAATTCTTTGTTATGTAAAGATAAAGTGGAGTAATGACGTCATGAGCAGAGAATGAAGTCATGCTCCTTCTGTGTGAGTTGTGGTCTGAGCTTCTCTGTACTTTGTTTTGGTCTGGTCTTGCCGCACTTACATGTTGGTGCCTATGAGTCCCTGTGTGTGTATCCCACTGCTAGTTGCTGCCACTCTGCACTGTGCTTTTACTGCTGTTACTGCTGAAAATGCCATACAGATCAATGTATCCAACACTGTTGTTGTTTGCACCGTTACCTGCTAGCCACCGGCTCCGCTACCTCTCTGGTGAGAACCGTATTCAAGTAATCCCAGCTCAGATTCTGAATCGTACATACATATTCTGTATGTTGCATACAGCCCTATAGGGTATTAAGTTTGCTCTTGCAGAGCTTTAAAGATTTCATTGTTGATTAAATCTTTAATGCTAGTAATTGCAGTGAAATACATTTTTAAAGTAGCCTTTAGTTGTTATTGTGTTGCAGATGCAGCTTGTCTCTGGGTGTGAGCAGACTAAATTTAATTCCTGCGGATTGTTCAGAGGGCCTGGACGGAGATAGGTAAAAAAGAAAACCTTCATAATTTCTACTTCCTCTGCTCTGCATGGCACACTGAGCTTGAAATACTTGTAAGGACCATGAAAGCTGAATCTACTGGAAACTGTCAATGCTTAGATATGCTTCTTTTAGGATTGAGACACCTTTTCCTCTCCTCCTGTCTCACAGCTCTCTTTCCATCTGCTGTGTTTCTTTCTCTGTAGTTTTGTCCTTTGCTGGTGATGAAATGTCTCGCTTATTGTGATGTCTTTGAGTAAACATGGCCAAGTTTGTCTTGGAATAGAGATGTTTGATCTCAGAGGGATTAACCTAATTTTAATGTGCACAAGTATGTCTCTTTAAGGTCCCCTATATATTCTTAAATATGCCCTGATAACATCTTATAACACATCATCAACTGTATCAATCTATCTTAGAAACTAAGCTGCTGTTGTTGTTTTATTATTCCAGAGCTGATACAGGACTTAACATGGGAGTTGTAGCTATGTCATGGTTGAAAATGGCCCTTTGTTGAAAACAAGCACTACACTCATTACCCTATTGAAGTAACGTGATCAATTTATTCTCCAGCCTTTGAAGTTAAAATTGTTTTTTGAGTGGCACTGACAATGAGGCCAGAAATTCTTTCATTTTGGCTTGAGTAGGCGGAAAAATAAAAACTGTCTATTCCTTATCAGACACGGGGGAAATGCAACTTTGTGTGTTCTTCAGCTGATGTGCGGCATTAAGTCATTCTTACCCGACGCGCCCTGTAGTGACTGTGGAATTAGAGTTCAATAGTTTTCCCCAGGGTACACTGACAAACCATCACAACTCTTCAGGAAATAATAAAACAGCTCTATTTTTAGCTTGATGGCAACACATTTTTGGCAATATCCAGTAACTTCTGAAGAGGCTGTGTGTTTCATAAACTCAAGAGATCTGAGGATTTTCTCAAGGCACAGAGACGCTATCAGCCGAAGTGAAGGCAGCACACATATTACAGTGATACAGTATACTGCAGATCCAACATTGAACCTTTCAGCTGTGATTTCTAGACCCTCCTGACACTGATGAGAAAAGCAGAATGTGCAATTCAAGTTTTCACAACTACCAGGATAAAATTAGAACTTAGACACATCCTGGTGGTTTGGTTGGTTCTTCGTGTTGTCTGTGGTTTCAAATGAGGCCTGGGACCTTTACCTAATGTCATTCATCTCCTCCCACGTCTTCTGCCTTTACTCTTAACTGCACTGCATCTATTTATTGCACTACCTTAAATCTTGGGGACTCACAAGAGGCAAGAAAGAAATGAAACCTCAAAATCGATGCAGCAGGGGCACAGAGATCCTGATTTAAGTCCCTAATGGCTCCAGCATATGGCTCAAACTCCAAAACGTTAGATCCCATAATGCATTTTTTTTTTTGGAAGTGCCTCAATGTTTGTGTTGTATCCTCATACAGTGGTTTGTCTGTTACCTTGCAAAAATGCACATACAACAGTTTATGTCAAACAATGACATTAAATACTTAAGGTAAAGTTACATAGTTTAGATTTAGGAAAATAAATATGGTGACAGTGTACCTTAAAATAACTCAAAGTTCACATGGTTCCAAACGCTGGTCTTGTGGGGGAAAGTCCTTTGTTTTGTGACCCTACTACCCTATTACTTTCTTCTTTACTTCTGTCAGCACATTGGTCATGTGATCGCAGCCTTCCTGATTATGTTGGTTATACAGGAATTATTGGCTCATTATTATGAGGATTATATACGAGTTATGGTGCATTACTTTTCGCAGGTATACGTGTGAACAGTGCATGAGAACAGCCAGCTGTTTGGTATAAGCTCACATCTTCCCAACACCATGCCCAGTTGGACCCTGATGACATCAGCAGGGTCGTCTTTTTAGATTTTGGAAAACTACAAAGCTCTTCGTGATGAACACGTCATGACGTCTTGATGTATAAAAATTGGTGGAGTTATATATAAGTGGAAACAATGAAAAATATTCTGAAGAACACATCCTCATCACAGTAGAAGGGATAAGTAAAGGCTGATTGATTGATTGATTGATTGATTGGTTGATAACATAATCTGCAGACAGAATCCTTTAGTTGTAAGAAGGAAAGTATTAAAGGACAGTCTTTTTCCCAGGATGTATGGGCTTACATTAAGATATGTTTTGGAAAGGAATTTTTCATTCAAATTTCTTTTTTCAAGAAATTTTGAATCTCTTTTGTGTCATAAATGCAGCAAAAAATAATCTGTTTTTAACATTCTGCATACATGTGAGTGTAAAGGGTATTGATACACTGTACTGTCAGTCTCAGACAAAATCAAGCACACACACAAGCATAATTACACACACACACACACACACACACACACACACACACACACACACGTACACTAGAGGGTGTGACAAACATGACAGCTATTTAGTGAAGAAATTAGGTCAAAGTACTTTGTTATATTTCGTCCTAACGGACACATCAGGAACACACAAACACATTATGCAGACACCCTGCTTTCCAGCTGAGTGTTTTCCTCCTAACGTCCCCTCACCAAATTCATCATTTTGACTTCTCACTCGGCGCCTCTCTCTTGATCGCTTACCATTTCTCTTACCTGCCGTGGAAAGGTCGATAAGCCCCAGAAAGTGCATCAGTTTGAGGGAGCTACAGACCACCAGGAGGATGCCCACAGTCTGCAGCCCCTCCACCTCCCACTTGTCTTGGAAGAACAGATGCATCCTTTCCCCCTGCCTCTCTCTTTCTCTGTTTCTGTCAACAAAAATCTTTCTCTTGCCCAGGGGCAACCACTTTCCCCCTCTCAGCTCCAACCAGGAATGCAACGTCTGTTTCTCTTCAATCTCTCCGCTCAGTCTCCCTCTATATGCCGGTATTCCTCCATCCTAACTCTGCACGGCTCCCCGCCCGCTTTCTTCACTGAAGGTAGATTGTTATTCTCCTCGTTTCTTCATCGAGAACAGTAAGTGCGTGGCAGCAGGATTGTCGGCTTGCTGCTCCACCCCCGCCGCCTCCGAAGCTGTCAAAGGTTGTTTAAGTTCCAGGTGAAGTTCGGACGATTCACTGTGTGTGTCCTGGCAGGTTGATGCCAATTGTTTTCGGACTCTCTCTGCTTTTCCAGCTACTGACTCTCAAACTCTCCGTACTCTCTGCCTGTCCTCCCTCTCTTTCTCGCCTTACCTCCGTCACTCTCCTCCTGTCGTGTCCCTCCCCATGTTTAATTGGGTCAGTGATGGGACCGAGTGAAGGGGAGGGTAGGGAAGGGAGAGGAGAAAAGGAGGGAAGGAAAAGGATGGACGAGTACTACTTGTAGGTTAAGAGGGGAAACAGAAAGAGGGGACACAAAAAAGACAGATGAGATGAATAAATTGGGCGATGAGATAGACAGAAAAAGGAGGGGCAAGGTGGAGTGGATAAAAGGAGAAAATAACAGTAACTGTGATACGACAAGGACAGAATCCAAATTACAAATGAATCAAAAAGAGGTAGCAGGGGCGAAATGAAGGACAAAATTAGGAAAATAAGACGCAGAGAAAGACTAACAGGAGGGAGGAGGGAGACTGTGATGACTGAGAGGCAAAGCATCTGACCCAGCGGCTACTGTGGACAAACTCACAGATGTGGCAATCTCCCCTGAGTGTGAAGTCCACACACGTGCACACACAAACACACAGCCTGGAGTTGTACATGTATTGCATATGCAATCCAGCGCAGTGGGGAATATTTCAGTTGGGATGAGATGATATTGATGTCACATCTGGCACACTGACATCCTAACTGACAAACACAATCTCTGAAGAACTGGAACAGAAAAACTAAAAAAAAAAAAAAAAAAAAAAAAAAACAACAATTAAAAGAATGAATCATGATGATGTATTTTGGTTGGCATGTAGAGTTTTCCAGACTTGCCATATGGATACCTGATGGGAACATATGCATGACTAATTTTAAGTGCAGCAGCAAACAGAGATGATAGGCTCATGAACCATCTGAAACATAATGATGAGCTGGGATGTGACAAAGGAAATTGTCACTCTTAATAGGAGTCGGGATGCGCTGAGGTAATACACTAGATCGTATCGACCCGGATCACAACCTTATTACTGTGACTGGTATGGGCCACATGCGAATGACGCACGTTGAATACACTGTCTTTGTCAGTTTCATTATTAAAAAAATAATCAATGTTTCCATTGTCAGTTTAATCAAGAGTCATTATGTCACAGTGGGCAGCAGACTACGCTTTTCATCCCACGGCAACCCTGACCTTATAACACTTGCAAGGGGTTATGTCTGGGTCTGAGAAGTGAAGCCAATGTGGAAGTCGCTTGAACCTGCATTTGTTCTAATGGCCAGCAGAGGGCGACTCCACTGATTGAAAAAAGAAGTCAGACTAGTACAAGTCCCACTTAATTTATCACCTCTGTAAACATTCTCCTAATATATTTATGGTCTCAGTCGCTACAGCATGATGTTAATTTTGTAAGTTATGGTCCCATTTAGAGTAGAATGGACGATAAAACAGGGTATGCTTTAGGGTGTGGCTACCTTGTGATAGACAAGCTGCTACCACGGCGACCTGTCAATCAGTTCCTTGGGTTCTCCTCCACAGCTCTGTCCTCTGATGCAAATATGGTTACTTCTGGCTCCAAAAAACCAAGATGGCGATGGCCAAAATTCCAGAAGGGTTGTTCACAAACCAGTGGGTGACATCATGCTGGCTATGCCGATTTCTATTAATACAGTCTATGATTTCCTTACATAAAAGTAATTCTAATAAGTTCCTTGCAGAGAGGTACACAGAATTTTCACTTTGTTTCTACCTCCTTTCCAGAATGATCCATGTAAGTGTCTTCTTTTTAAGATGATGTCATTTTTGTTTTTGTCTACCCAACAATTAGACTACGAATCAAAAAAATTAAACTGTTTTCCGATCTGACACCACTATGGTTGAGGATTGGTTAGGTTTAGGCACAAAAACAACTTGGTTCCCAACAGCCAAGACTCAAAATTACCACAGGTGCTTGAGGACTTTGTCACCAACCAAATCCAACTCATGCTGCATTACTAACAAGCAATATGACAATGTGATGAACATAATGTTATCTTTTTCATGGACCAATGGAGCCACCAGTATCTGACAGGCCATGTGCATGTTACTGCTGAGCCGAGGTTGGCAACATGAAGGAGACTGAATCTCAGAAGACATGAGAGATGTTGTGTTTGTTTACTAGAAAGTTCGGGCATTTTTTGGGGTGACGAGATGGGACGAGAGGTCTCTGTCAAGCCCCTTTTATAAAGCCTGTTCAAGGCAGGAATGTTGCACCGTTACTTTGCATCATCAGTCTGTATTGAAATGTATGAACATCGAATGGAGGGTGGCATTGTTTTTCAGCGGTTAAGCCACCAGCAAAGGTAGAGCAGAACAGCGCTGAGTCTAATTATATTCCACTCAGGAGCAGCTGCTGAGTCAAGTGTGACACCTAGTGGTAAAGTTCAGTCACCGGCCTTGTCTAAATTTTTTTACCCCAGCCCAGGATTTGCTGAAATGACTGATGCTTTTGTTCTTCTTGAGAGGACAGTCTCTGAAATTGGTGTTGGAAGAGAATAAGTAAGATCACTGCATCCCTAAATAAGAAATGGCTAGGCTTCAACAAAAGTGGAAAGTGACACCCCTTGGCTTCAAAGTGCTCCATTACTTTCATCCTCTGCTCCATGTTCAATAACCCCCCCGCCGTTATCAAAACTGGAAGTGAATGCTCTACTGAGACGGGAGACAGAGGGATTTTTAATCCCTAGTGCTTTAAAAGCCTTGTCTTTATACTGTACATAGGCCATATATATACATCCATGCATCTTTCTGTCTGTGCCTGTGAGCAGGTCTGGTCAGCCCCAGACAGAAAGAAAGCAGGAGATGGAGAGTAAAGGGGAGGCTGTGGGATAGAGAGGTTTATGAAGGGCTTGATCTGTCTGCTGTGTGATTAATGATTCCCAGAGTCAAAATGAGACCTAGAGCCACAGTATAGCTGCTGAGCCTTGGGGAGCACACATCTTAGAGCAGCCTTGTGGGACTGAACAACCTACACTTAATCAGAGGCAGACTCATGCTCTTTGGTAAACAAAATGACAACAAGCAACGATCTCGGGTTCATGTTCAAAGTCAAGAACTGGGCTCATTGATGCTTAAAGTGTGCAACCATCAATCACTGTCATTTAATGTGAGTGAGTCAGCTGATGCAGTCGAGTGCTTCAAGTGCAATAAGGGAGACCTCGGGGCTTCTAATGGCACTGAAGGATCAGACGTTACAAAAGGCTCTTTATGATCACATAAACTGAGATGACTAAAAAGAACATAATGAAAAATGATCGTTAAATGAGAACTACTTCACAACTGGTCATCAACGTAGAGTTATAATCTACATAAAGTATTATATTACCCTATATTTTGCATGCATTGAAGGACACAGTTAATTAAACAGGCTTCATAAATTCCCAGATACAATGACATATTTAGGCCAGTAAATTCTCAAACACATTCTGCAGTGGGAGAGTCAAATCAAGGATGAAAGTGTGAGAGATTAAGGCTGGCCGCGCCTATCTGTCATTATCCCTTACACAAAGCATTAGGACATCTGTCATATACAGAGACAGAAATGTAAGATCAATATATTGCAAATAAACAAAAAAAAAAATCTCCCCTTTAACTTTAACTCAGATGTGAAGGCTCTGTGATTCCAGGAATATTGTAAGGCACTGACCTTTGAACTTGTTTCTGTCGTGGCGGTTGCTTCTAAGAATGGTAACATAAATTTTAGCTGACTTCACTGCTACAACGTTGTAACCCTATATGCATTGATCGGGTGGCTTGCAGGTCAAAAGATGTCTAGACGTCTAGGTTACTGTAAAACCACAGTGGGCTAAATTTGTTTGAGAAGAGAGTTTTTTATAAACGTCTAGATTACATAAATGTAACCATTGTTTCAACAACATCTTAATGAGTCTATGTCAACACATGTTTAGGAGCTGCTTAAAACATGGTCATCCTTTATGATAAAACAATTACATAATCTAGACATCTAAACAAGAGTCTCCAGCAACGCTAGTGGCTCTGTGAGACCATACAGAACAGCTGTGCTTTGAGCTACATGCTCTACAATGTGCTCACAATGGAGATGCAAACATGCTGATGGTAATTAGGTGTTATGTTTACCATGTTTCCCATCATAGTTTAGCCTGTTAGCATGTTAACTTTTGCTAGTTAGTGCTAAACACAAAGTCCAGCAGAGCTTGATGGAAATGTCATTAGTTTTGAATGTATTTGGTCACAAGTTTTGACCTAATGATGGCACTGCACGACAAGCCAAAGGGTTATCAAAGTACTTACAGTTCATCATACAGAGAGCATGAAATTACATGGCAATTCATGAAATAATTGCGGAGACATTCCACTCACAACCACACATGTGAACCTTATAGTGGCACTACTGGAAAAGGTTCATCAGAGTACATCCTCTGGGGATCATGAATATCTACAAAATTTCATGGCAATCTGTCCAGTAGCCAAAGACTGACAACACAAACCGAGAAATGAACATTGCCATCCCTGCAATGTGATCTCATCTCTACTCGTTATACTTTGTCTCTTTAGCAGAAGACCAAGGCATTACTTAAACAATGACAGTGACAGCCACATTTGAACGTCAGGTAAACGCTTCGTGTGTAGAGGTGGAACATATTGGCTGGAATGTAGTCTCAGAACACATTGGCTATAGACCGAATCACTGTGACTTCATGCTAACAGCTACAGGCACTTCCTGGTAGAAAACTGTAAACTGTTTGAATTGTGGAGATATGTGAATTCGACAAACTTGTTTATTTCTGTTGTCATTTTCAGTCCCAGCTGTAACATTAAAATACATATAGTTAAACATGGTGCTCCATCCTATTTGAAGTTCCTGTTAAGCTTATTATATGTACTATGTGGCTTTGCTAGTGTCTTTCTGAAACCAAATCTAGCAGTACAGAAGCTAAACAATGTACTGTTGTGGATGGGGCCGCAGAAAAAGATATTTAAGCCATCTAAAAATATCAATAGCAGTTTAAATGTATACTATAAATGAACTATTTTCACTGCTTTACCTCACACAATAGCAGATAGAGGCAGTGATGGACCGACAACACCGGCATTCTGTAAAGTAAAATGACTGTTTCTGTCAATGGAGCCTGGTGGCTTTGAAATAATGGCTTCAGTTCTTGTTGGAAAAGGCTGTCTGACGGTAAGGTACAGTGGTGAAAATATTCTAAACTTACTTTGCTCTGAGCGTCTAACAGTGACATGGATGGGTTTAAATTGGAATTGGTGGAAAGCCCGTTGCATCTCACACAGATGCTTAACAATGCCCCCAGCGTCCCACTGCCCATGTGGCATATTTTGAAGCCCTGAAAGTTAGATCACGTCACCTAGAGCCATGCCGTAAGTATGAATAAAGATCAACCAAATGAAGCACATACACACCTTTTGAATTAGCCCACTAATCACTATATAAAATGTGTCACACCAGGACGCCTCTCTTAATAAAGAAAGTTAAACACATCCATAGCTGCAATCATGCACACACATCAAGCGCTTCACACTACAGCTGTCACTTCAGTGCTAACCATGATATGAGCTCTGTGGAGTAGCTGCGTTCAACTGAGCAAAAGAAAGTGTTGCTCCATTTGCTTTGAAAGTGAGAGTGTGTGTGATATAATTAGCAGGCCAGTGGCGAGCCTGTGCGCTTGTCCAACTTCCAGACAAGTTCCTCAGATCTTTTTTTCTTCCCCCTTGACCTCGACTCATCAGATTTTAAGGGCAGTGAGGTTCCTCCAGGGTGAGAAATCACAGATAAACCACAGGAGTTTATTTTAGACCGAACTGTTTACTGCCAGTGTACATGAGGAAGCAACACCTGTAATCCATCTCAAGAGATGTCCTGAGCTCCACATAATGATGGGAGTGCACTTGCCTGCATGCTAATCTACAGTAGATGTTGACAACTTTGCACACCCGCACACACACACTGAGATAGTAATATAATGTTAGATTAATCTGTCGTAGTTGATTAGTCTCTATGAGGCATATTTTGCCTGAAGCCAGACACACAGAGTAATTGAAATACCTCCATATTTAGACGTCTACCTGGGCAATTATTCCTCTCAAAACTGATTAAAATGTCTAACAGAGAGAGAGGAGGGAGTGTGTGTGTGTGTGTGAGAACGTGTGTGCAGCAAAGGAGACACAGAGGAGGTCATTGACAAATGGTGCTCAAAATTGGCTAGTGTGTTTCCAATTAGATAAGTGAAAAAAGAGATCCATTTGCATAGATCATTAGCTTTTAAGGATATTTTAATACCGCGATGTGGGACAAAAACAGATTCATTCTACTGAGACCAGGTCTTTTCAGCATAAACTACAGAGAGTCACTAATGAAGAGTTTTCTTTAGAAAGTGCACGCAATCAGGTGAGACAGAGGGATCAGAGAGGCTTTCTCGTTTGAGGAAACAAGACATAATGGATTATTTTCTGAGCAGCAACTACACTGAGAATTAGAGGAATAGTTAATTTTAGACACTTGGTTTTAGGAATATACTGTAGTCATATATGGGCATGTGTCCTGTGACAGTTAAAAGACATGGCAAATGTGAAGATTTTAAGAGGGGGAATGTGTGAAGCATTTGTCAAGGGACAAACATTTATTACCATAATTAAACATTTTTATAGATTTTTCTTACAGCAAATAAGCCAAGCATAATGATTATAATGATTAATTTTTTCTGTCAGTAAAAATTTTACATTCATCATTTTTTAATTAGAATTTTTTAAAAACATGTTCTCTTCTGTTTCTGAGCGATTTATTGTATGAATTTATAAAAAAAATTTCCCCTGCAAGTGGTTGTTAACGTTCTCCTAGATACATCTTTTTACCAAACACTCGGCTGAAAACCTCTGACCTTCCCAAACACATTGCAGCAATTAATTTTTACACCCGAAGAGGGCAGTGCAAGGTAAGACATTTGGTTAGCCACCCTGGATTCAACAGTGCTGCTCCCCTCCAGCTATTCTCTCCCTTTCTCTTTGTTATTGTCCTTCATTTACATTCTGTTCCAGAGACCAGATAAACAGTGGGAGGGTAATGAAAGATCACAAGCCATTAACAATTACCATTAACACAACACATTGATGCACACATCCCCACAATATTTAAAGGGATAGTAAAACTTGTCTTTGCTATTATGACAATGTGTCAGATCACAATGAAAGCGGGCCAAACAGCATTAAGGCTGTTACACTTTGAAGCTTCGTTTCAGGCACTCAGCTGCATTCATGCTTTTTTAAACGCGTGCTGTGTTTTTGAGTTGTGTAAAGCGGTCCATCTAAATTGGGTTTGCATTGCTCACAACAATGCTCTAAACTTATTTCCATCAAATCATAAACACTCTGCTCTGCTGTTTCCTGCCAGGAGCCAAATCAGGTAAACATCCTGAACGGGTCGATACTACAGAAAAAAAAAACTTTGTAGCAGCTAAAAGGGTTTAGATCTCAGCTCTCTGAAGGTTTGGTTTACAGCTGTTGAGAGACTTGTTTCTAAAAAGACCACTACAGCAAAACTTCAAGGGAAATTATACTGTCACGGCAACAGAGCAAACAAACTAACACAATTTCCAGCCAAACAAGACAACAAAAGACACTGAAACCCTGAACTTAGAGTAAAACTCAACCAGCTGGCAGCAGACTACAGAAAAGTTATTCCAAACGGTAACTGGGGTCCAGCCATGAGTGAAGATGAAATTGGCAGTTCAATCAATGGCAGACTGACAGCAGCCTGTAGCCTTACCATGTTGCTGTAAAACAGGATGAATAATAGCCACTGTCTGCCCAACATGAATGTTTTATCCTGGCGAATCCTGCTGCAAGGCTTATGCGTCCTTGTTAATACTGTATGTGTGTGCGAGTGAGAGTTAGTCAGGAATCAGACTGTCCTTCTCTCATACTTTCATCATCTCCTTGAGTGAGAAACTGGGAACTTTAGTGTGAACGTAAAAATGGGGGAAGTTTAGTTATTATTCAGTTATTTTCAGAAAACCCTCTCAACTTACACACATAACAAATCCACATTGGTTTACTTGTGCCTTCTTACATCTTTATGGGTCTACACTCAGGGTAGGCAACCTGCGGCTCAGGACACACATGCAGCTCTTTAACACTTCTCCAGTGACTCCCTGTGGCTTTGACAAAAAATGATATGTAAATGAGTGAGTTATTTTTTAACATTTTAATTTTCATTTATCATTGTTGTAGTCCGAAAGTGACTCTTACATTTTCCAGTTGTATAAATGTGTAGCCTTTACACTGAATAAATGTTTTAACATCTTGTGAATGTCAACACATTCTCACTCTGACCTCGTCACATATTGACGTTTGGTCATGGACTTTTCACATCCACATACAAAGTGAAAGGTATCCTGGGTGTATTGATTGTTGACGTTCTGGGACACCCGTCAAGTTGTGCCTGTTATATGCATTGTCTTCTTTCAAAATAAACTTCCGTTTTCACAGGAAATTTAACGTTCACATACAGTCTCTTTCAAAATAAACACACTATGTCAGTACTACATTGCAAACAACAACAAACACACATGGTTCGGTTTAGGCAACAAAAACACGTAGTTAGGTTTATGAAAAAAGAACAATGTATGGCTGTAGAGTCTTACGGGACACAAACACCGCTCACTCAAGTGAAAGTCAGTGTCTGTTGGACCCATCCACCACCCCTCCCATCCGCCCCAATCGGACTTTCACCACCTTAACTTTCGTCCTTGTCCCACCATGTTTCCCCTCGACGCTGCTGGGCACTGTTAAACTATAACAAGAACCGGCTGCATATCATGCCGATGTTAAAGGATGCATTGGTTTCTGATGCCACAAGTCACTGCCCAACACCGGATTTCGATGACTTCAGAGTGAGACTGGGCTCACCATGGCCGTCAAATGTCTACAGCCTGGCGCCTTTTCCTAAAATTTGCTGAATCTCAATAGCAATGGCTAGTCTTGAGTCTCCTTAGTGAGGCTAGCTACTGATTCCAAATCCAAAAAAGAAAAACATCTCGGAGGAAAATCAAGAATGTTATAGTGAGCGGACAGCTTTGTTTGCTTTCAACACTGACACTGCAAAGTCTAAGGACCAAATAATCATAAATAGCCTACTGCAGATTAGCTAATTTGTTGTATTAGTGTATTAGGAATGTTTATAGGCTAATTTAGATTAAACAGGCTGTTGATGGCACTGTAAGACACTAATATGTATTGCAGCTCCAGATTTTTTTTATTAAACGTTTTGGCCAAAAATGGCTCCTTTGACAGTAAAGGTTGCTGACCCCTGGGGGGTATTCCAGAAGGCGTGTTATGTGAAAACTCAGAGTAAGTTGACCCTGAGATGAGGGAAACTCTGAGTTATCCGTTCCAGAAAGAGAGGTAACTGAAACTCTGAGTCAATCACCATGGTAACAGACTCTGTGAACATAACCTGCTCGCTGACAGGTTTTCTTCAATAAACCCTGAGTTTTTCTCTGTCTCCTCCCTCTTACACGCTGTTTCATTTCCTCATTCATTCAGTCCGTGTCAAATCTTGTATCGAAGCGCATTCATTAGCAGAGATTTACCGTCTGTCACAGTCTAAATCCTGCTGGATATTAGTTTGTTACTCAGGACTGTCTTAAGTTATGCACATCAATCATTTCTTTGGACATCGGTTTTTGTCTTTACATTCAAATATTACACAGCGAGAATTCACCCTTGTCTTTAAATTTACTACATTTGTAGCTGAAATAAAGTCACTGAATGCTGTTGAGTCAAGATACAAATAGATGTGCAACATTTTAAAATCTACTGTATTTTAACCTCAACATCTTTTCAAGTGTAAATCACCAAACATATTACTACTGGGTCAGACTGTGAGTTTGCAGTCATGTCTTTGATCTATAGCCTAGCCTATATGTTTTAAATGTTCCTATTTTTCAGTTGCTGCCTCCTGTGTTTTTCCTCATCAGATTAAATCTGAACAAATATATTATTGTATATAACTAATATAATGTAATGTATCTACACCCTGATACACAGCCAGATTCCACCACTTTATCTTCATTAAGGAAATGTAAGTCTGATAAATGATGAATAAATGGACAACACTGAAAAAACTTTTTTATTAACTTTATGGTTAACTTATTTACACTTTCCTCGCTCTGACTCAGGCTCTTCTTTTAAAGATAAACGTGCACCGTCTGCTACACATGCATTCATATCTCTACATCCACTGGATTAAAATGGAGGCGCTGTGTTTTATTTACCTGTTGCCATGGTGAATCGTGGAGTCAGAGCTCCATTGATGATGGCTTTTTATTGTCAGCTTAACTCAGAGTGAACATACTCAGAGTTGACTGAACTAACTCAAATCAGCTGTTCTGGAACCAGTAACTCAGAGTTTCCCATCTCAGGGTAAATCAACTCAGAGTTCAGGGTTAGGCTCAGAGTTTGTTGAACCTCTTATCTGGAATACCCCTCTGGTCTCCATGGAAACACAGTGTGTGCATGTCACATTTTGACCGCTGGCGCTTATAAACTTTAAAGTATCCTTTTTTTCATCAATAGGTCAAATGCCTTTGTGTAAACAGCAGAGCTGGATGTAGGAACAGAGGATCAACAGTATAGAGACCATGTTCTCTGTAAGCAATCAATAAACAAGGACAAACTTACCTCCTAGCCTTGACACAGCAAACAAACATTGCATTTAAAATAACAAGGAACAAAGAAGACATGGAAAAGATAGATACGTAAATAGACTGCATGATCAGTGACTGCGACATATGGGAGGAATTAAAGTAAGAATAGTATTGAATCAGCTAATTTTGTTGTTGTTGTTGCTGTTGTTGTACAAACAAGTTAATTGTTCAGTTGGTAATGCTTGTTCTTAACAGCAAAATTC
This sequence comes from Epinephelus fuscoguttatus, assembly GCF_011397635.1. Classification (NCBI taxonomy): domain Eukaryota; kingdom Metazoa; phylum Chordata; class Actinopteri; order Perciformes; family Serranidae; genus Epinephelus; species Epinephelus fuscoguttatus. The sequence goes on from NC_064767.1 coordinate 21,863,331, forward strand.
AGGTTTGTTTTGGACAAAGTTCTATTATAAATGCCAATAAACACTTTCTTACTGGATATTTCTCTTCAAGCTGATACATAAACCTGTATGCAAAGAAATGCCAAACATATCTTGACTATTATGGTATGCCATAGACATAACTCCTATAGTGTGATTCCTAATAATTCCCATTTTGTATAGTGTGCTACTAAGCAAAATTTGATTGTTAGGTTCTTCTTTACGCCCACTTGTATAGTCTTAGTAACTGTTGTGCCAGTACTTCTGTACAAGTACCTCTGGTTTACAATTACATAGTGTTTGTAAAATGCAAAAAACATTATCTTGTCTATTTACTCATTTATTTGGATCCCCATTAGTCACTACAAAGGTATCAACTACTCTTCCTGGAGTCCAATATATGCATTATTAGTAATCTCTAATTAGTTAAGGGAACTCTTGACAATATTCAGAGCATTGCATGTTAGTGCATTTGAGTTCCTCTGTGTCTAACCCACTGGCTCGCTAATCGCTGCTGCTCTGCAGTGCACTCATGAGGTGGTTACTGTTGATATCGGGACAACTTCTTTGCTGATGCATAGCACCCGGCCTCCTGTTTCCCCTGGTTAACACTGCTAGTTCTGTCAGCACTGTTGCCACTGTTAGGACTGTTAGCAACTTTAGCTGCTAGCCACACCTCCATGTTGAGAGCCATGTGCAGACAACCTCTGAATCATAATTGTGTTCTGAATATCAAACAGAGCCTCTTTATTTAAAAAAAGATGCTGATCTGCTGCATGCATATGTAACTGTATGATTGGAAAGGCTTTTTGATGCAAGAAACCATTTCACATTGCCAACCATGTGGCCCCTAGGACTGATTTTTCTTGTCTTGTAAATGGCTTTAAAACCATCATACCTACAAATATAGTAACCTACTGTGTGCTTGTCTTGGGGATATTGCTGCTTTGATCCCACTAAAGCTATGGCGAAATATTTCATGTAATATTGCTTACTTAGCCTTGTGCCTGCACATTGCTGGAGCGTCTCATACAAGTGTGACACTACAAACTGCTGGATGTTTATGCGTTAAGCTGCATACGGGAAAAGGTCTTCAGTCACAAGGCTAAGCTGTGTTGACGCAAATCGACCAACTCTAATAAGTTAGCATGGGATATTCTCAAGGACAGGTCTGCGTGTGTGTGTGTGTGTGTGTGTGTGTGTGTGTGTGTGTGTGTGTGTGTGTGAATTCATTAGTTTATTCTCAATGTTATCATCTTGCTGCAGACATGTGTCAGAAGAAGAGCAGCTGCACGTCAACAACCTCTGTTCTTTTATCCACTGAGCACCTGCCATACATATACAGTCTCTCATTCACACACTAACACACACACACACTAACACAGACACACACACACACACACACGCTACTGCTATAATCAAATCCAGGGAAGTAGAGAGGGAAAAAGAAGACAGCGACAGAAGAGGGGGAAGAGCGACAAATAGAGAAAAAGAGGGATGGTGGATGGAGGATAGAGTGAGTTGTGTATTAAATATCCCCTCTCTGATCCTCCTGTGTCCCGGGCTCTCATCTTCTAGCTGGCTAGCTATCAGAGGGGCAGAAAGAGAAAGAGCCTCCGACAAGGACAACAAGGACAGTCTCCTCCACACTCACTGCAGTTTTATTACTGTTTATAAAGTTTGCCACAACCAGGATACTTGTTGTCCAAACCAGTGATAGAAGCTACAGCGTCTATGTGCCTGTCTTTGATCAGCTTTTCCCGGCAGCGTACAATCATGGCTCCTTGGCTGGTACTTGAGCACAATTCATTCTTATGCAAATCACAAGCTTCAGATGACATTTTTTATTTGTTTTGAGGGGACTGACTCAGAGTACCATCAGGTTTGACAGCTGTAATGTCCTCAGACCCCTACAGACTCTAAATGGGCTACAACACACACACACACACACACACACACACACACACACACACTGGATTCTCCATTAGCCTACCTATCTATTGAAGGGCAATTACAATGAGGGTAGATGGCCCTGTGTGTTTGTGTGTGCGTGAGCTTGGACACAAATGGGTCCTCTGCTGACCGCTAAGCAATTTACCCTCACTTATGCCTCTCCCTCATACTTTCTCATTCCCTCACACACACACATACACGCGCAACCACCTACACACACATACACACTGCTGATCATGGCCAAATAACCTCTTAAGTAGGAAAAATGATTTGCTGAGCCTTTGTTGTATACAGCAAAAGGATGGACATTGTTTTAAGATGGAGCTATAGGTTAGTGCCCATCAAAGATATATATATATATATATATATATACACACAAATACAAACATACACACGCACACATCCTTGTCTGGTGCTCATCCATCATCACTTGTGCTGCTCTCAAAACTGCTCTGAGTCTACATGACATGTGATTATGGTATGATGTTTAAAAGCATAGCATTCACAAACAAATATTTACCAACTACTATTTTGTTTACAAGCAAACTTTTGAAAGGAAGAAAGATGAGTATGAACAAGACTAAGCCATGCTGATGGCTCTGTGACGTTATAGGCATTAGTGCTTTGAGCAAAGTGTTAACATCAGAATGCTAACACACAATCATAATGCTGACATGCTGACTCTTAGCATGTTTAATGTTTACCATGTTCACCTTCTTAGTTTAGTGTGTTAGCATGCTAACATTTGCTAAGCATCACTAAACGCAAGTATGTTGAGGCTGATAAGAAATGTCTTTTTGAAGGTATTTGATATAAACCAAAGGATTGGACAAATAAAAATCTTGATTGTTAATGACAGGGGACATGACAGATGATCAGGAAAGTTATTAGAGTTCATCCTGATTGGGTGCACCAAATTTCACGGCAATCCATCCAATAGTCGTTTAGACATTTTAATAAAAAGACAAAAATGCCCACTCATGCTGGCATTTTGGGAACAGTCAGAGAATCACCAAAGTCATTGGGATTGATCATCTGGAAAATATGGATGTCTGTACAAAGTTTTGTGCAGCTCCATTCAGTAGATTTTGAAATATTACACTTAATAGGGAAAAAAGTGACCTGCTGGCAAAGCTAGAGGAATGTGAAGAACCACCAAAGTCATTTGAATTCATCCTCTGGGGACCTTGAATATCTGAAGCAAAGCTGTTGAGATATGTTAGTGGACCAAAGTGTTGAATGTACGACAGACAGACATGGCCGTCTATAGGATCATGCCACTAGCGTGGCTAAAAGTCTTACTGGTCGTTAGCAAATCAATTTAAGTTCCCCCTCAAATAATTTCTGTATATGACAAACACTGGCTTTATTAAAACAGTCAATGCTGTACACATCTTACAGGCGGAGTAAATGACTGCAATGTCTTGTAATGTCAAACAGATGTGATATGTCAAGGTGCATTAGTTTTATTATAATGGGTTTTTGCCATTATTTAGCAATTAAGAAGCTGCAGATGAGCTTCAAACATAAAAAGGTAGCATAGATCAACTACTGAATCCTCATCTTTTACAGTCTGTATAAATCAATGCTTTCTTGCAATATCCTGGAGTCAGACCCCGATCTATTCAGATCCCTATCCATTTCAACTTCTTGAAAATAAGAAAGAGGAAATGTATGGGTCATACCCTTAGGAAGGACACAAATAACATCACAAGACAAACCCTGGACTACAACCCACAGGGAGAGAGGACACAGGGTAGGCCTGGAGACATTGGAGAAAGCTAGACTTGGAGAAAGAAAATTGAAGTAAGCTGGCAGGAAGCAAAAACCAAGCCCAGAAAAGAATGTGATGGCTATCTCTGGTGGGCGCCCTATGCCCCTAAATGGAAAAGAAGTTAAAGTCAAGAAAATAAGTCAATTCCTGATCCCTGGATTTCTCCCTGGGTCATCCACGGGACTCCAGTGAACTGATGCGAATCAAACAAAATTAACAAAGAAAGACATTTCTGTGGAAAGTAAAGGATCAGATCCCACAGGCAGGTCGGGCACATGGCTCACATCCCGCTGCTAAATTGGGTAAGAGTTGATATGAAGGTAAGGATGGACATTAAAGTATCAAAGGCCTTTCAGAAGTGATGAAGCAGCATTGGAACATGTCCCTGACATCCAGGACCTCATTAATCCCTGTGCCAGCAATTTATTCTAAAATCAAAGGCTGAAAGCGGCTGTGGTGCACGTGGCAATATGCCATACCTTTCATGCTTGTGAGTGACCCTGCAGTACATACAGTTAAGCTTCTAGGTAGTACCTAATTAGTCATATATATCCACTGAGAGACAGCACGAACTGAACCTCAGTGACAGGAACAGGTGGGAGAACTAGAATTATGCATCTATTGCTGGCAAACACTCTTTTGCATCTTGAGTAATAAAGTCAACAAATTGTGTCCAGAGAAAGTGTTTTGAGAGCTGTGGAGGAAACCGCTGTGTTGTTAGAAACTCTTTTTTTCAGGCACGCTGCCATCAAGCTCAGGCCAGAACATCCCCATTGTACCAACTCTTCAATTTCCAGCTCATAAACTTCTAAAGAACACACTCCGGCCATTAGCCATTAGCTTTAAATCTATCAGAGCCTTGTAAACTTCCAGACCGGAGTGCGCCTCACGCATACTGTATGCATCATCTTCACACGGCTCTTTCTCTTTTTCCTCCCCCCTTCACTTTCTCCAGAGAGCAAAAATGTATGTGCATGCCGCGGGTGTGTATGTGTGTGTTTAATCAGAGTAAGGTCAGCAACACAGCTCATTAAAGTAATGGGAGTCTCACAGTCTCTTTATTTTACTTGTCTCGCTCTGTCTCACTAGAAAATGACTCAGTAGGAGTCTGGCAAGAGGGAGACGAGAGGGCATTTCAACCACAATTAATATTTTATCTTTCCTCCAAAACTGACCTTCCATTGGCAGAAGGTCAGCTTCACAACACCAGAGACACATATTTCAACCAGCATTGCAAACTTTTTCATTTTAGTGTTGTTTTTGTCATTGTTGTTTTGGCAAAGTACACGTAACCAGTAACTAACTACTAACTGCTGTCAAGTCAACTCACGTCAACAGATCGATATTCTGAGAGAGAGGTAAATGAAAGATACACAACTCAGACTCCAAGACGGTGAAGGAGGGTGGAAGAATCAATGTCCAATGGAGGAGCGAAGGATTAATATGAAAGGGGGCAGATTACAAATGGGTATAAATGAAGCTGTGTCAGTTTCAGACAGGAACACATGGCCAAAATAGATCCATTGACTAAAAACAATTAAGTATTACCAGTTTATTGAAGCATATAAGCGAACATGAACATAGCACACATACTCAAAGAGACATGTGTGTGTCAAGTGTATAACACATGCCCGTAAATGGAGTGTGCGTTGGTTACAAGCCCTTCAGTGAGCACATGATTCTGCAGATAGTCCAGATGGCAGAACCACTGTATTACTCAGACTAAGTTCCTCCATTAAAGAGAAAATTCATTAGCCTAAGTACTCACAAGGGAGTTGGCGTGCACACACACACACACACACACACACACACACACACACACACACACTTATTACGTCTGCCATTTTTCATAAAGAATGGTCAAAATATAGTGAAGACTGATGCTCAGAGTAAAATGGGAGTTTAGATGGAGCCTTCAGTGTGTGTGTGTGTGTGTTTGTTTGTTTGTTTGTGTGTGTGTGTGTGTGCAAGCGCTACACCATAGTTTTCCAAGGGGAAGTTTTTTGAGATGACAGGGCTGTTGGCACACCTTGACTCCTGGGTGCAGTCCAGCAGGTGCATCAGGGATGGAGATTGTTTCTTATATTGTAGCATCTGGAAGACTCTACCAGAGCAAGTTCATAATATGCAGTGTTTTTTTTTTTTTTTTTTAAGGTTAACTAACAAAACTGCACGTCTGCCCTTTGCACTCAAAATGAGTATAGAAGAGCAGATTATTGTCATGAGAAGAAGACCCTGTCAGAGTGCCACCGTTACCAGATGCCCCAAGTTTACAGGGGCACAGTGGGAAATGAGCAGAGTAAAAAAGAACATAATGGAGATAAGAATCCCATCTTCCCTGTTGTCACTAACAGAGGAGAGATAAGCGAGTGCGAACAAGGTAAAGTAGATTGGACTTAGGGGAGACAAAGCACGGGTCATCCAGATAAGACAGGCCAAACAAGGCCTTGTTATGTGGTGACAGCTCCTGGGGGTGAGCCAGAGCAGGACAAGGACCTTCTCAGTCAACCCTTCAGTTACAGGTAGGCAGGCGCTATTTGTAAAAAATAGCATTCAGTAAATGTTTCATGTTGTTAAACTGAAATTAAACATCTGTGGACTGACCTTTTAATTGAGTGCATGGTCGACTGCTGATTAACCACAATCAATGAAGGCTTCTGTCTCTTTTAAATAGCCCTAATGTGGGAAAAAGAAATCATTTAGTGGAACTCTTTTTGGCTGAATATGTTGGTGGGATCACATTAGGCCAACTCAACCGCAAAACAAGTTGACTTATGATCTGCGGCAAAAATAATGAGCCATATTTCCCCCTCTTGATAAAGCTCCATACAAAAGGCTATAGGCTAATGGGAGCACTGAGAGTAAAGCTGACATTCCCTCAGTGAGACAAGTTCCTCTTCGCAGCACTCAGACCCACTCTGTCCATAGTGTTATCGATTAAAGGGTAAAAGCACACACCCCTGGGGCAGAGGGAGGCCTCACACACAGCTAAAGTTACTCTGTGTGTGTGTGTGAGAGAGAGGGAGAGGGAGAGAGTGTGTTGCACGGCCCACAGTTGCACTGGTAACCTAAACCCTCAGACAGGACTGCAGCCCACTCGGGACCAGAGGGAAGGGGCACTGCAGATGAAAGTATGAGCACATGCACACACTCATACACTCACACCACCTTTAAATCTGTGAGCCCTGTTTTTTATTGTGCTATCATTGTCCTGTTATTAAACCAACAAATCTCAGAGAAAATCCATTACCTTCCCCTCCAACAGGCTCGAACATCCCAAACTGCTCCAGGACTTTGATGAAGAGACCCATGACCACCAGCACGGCGATCATCTCCAAGCCATCCAGAGTCAACATCTTGGGAGACCACTGTCTGTCATTGCCCAGCACTGCGCCAACGAGCCAGGCCGGGTCGGGCCGGGACAAGTCCGGCCAGCGACACAACACCTGTCCGACTGCACCCTCACTGAACTCTTTGTCCAACTTGAGCCCCAACTTCCGCCTGCTTTCTAACTTTCATCCACTTCGATCCGATGTAGTATTCTAACTTTAGACTGATGATTAAAAAATCCTGTCAACTATAACGAGAAGAAAAGACAAAGCAGCTTGGCTCGATGGGCGTTTCTCTTCTGTCACCCAAAGCCTGGCCCCAGGCAACCCCTCTTATTCCCTGGTGGAGGCCATACTGCAGGAGCTACAGGCTGCAATACAAAGCTCCAGATTGTCACAACACCTGGGCTAAAGTTTAGGGTTTTTTTTCCTTTTCCTCTCCTGTCTCTTTCTTCTTCCAGGCCCCCGTCGAGTAATGAAAACTTGAGATGTGCTGCGCCTTCTAGTCCTTTGGCAGTGCTTGTCAGGAAGCAAGTGTTGTGAGGGGGAAAGAGGGAGTGAGTGAGGGAGAGGCGGCAGATAAAGAGAGGGGGAGAGGATGAGGGGGAGAGGATGAGTAGGAGATGGCATAGAAAATGAGAGAGAGAGAGGGAGAAAGGCTAACTGAGAGAGAGAGAGTGGGCCAGAGACACACACACAAACACACAGTGTAGTGAGACAGATTGTTTCGGGGGGGTGAGAGAGTTGAGGTATGCCCTCCCTTTCCAGTGACATTACCTTCATTGATTTGCCTAATGCGGTTTCCTTGGTAACTGGAAGAGAGTGTTTAAAGCCAGATTTAACTAATGGAAAGAAAATATATTTATGTTCATCTGAATTCAAGTCCCATCTCAGATGTGTGTTTTCACTGTATGGAGATCTGTTCTGCAGCCTGTGCGCCTGCCGGTCGATGCGATGTCTCATTAACTTTTTAAATGTGTTGCTATCAGCGCTTGATGGGCAAAGGATTTTTGGCTTCGGTACAGCAAACACAAAATTTGGGAGACAAACATCAAAGATGAGAAAAAAAATAGGACCTAGATGCAATAATTTCAGAAACTGGTGGTGCAGATTGTGCCTTCAGGAAAAATCTGTCCTGCAAGTAACAAAATGGGACTTAATACAAAGAGCAGACGCAGGTGAGGAAAAACTTCAAGAGTATACAACTTGAGCTTAATTTGAATAGAAAAGTAAATGGTGCATCAGCATATTGAGCACCACGCCAAAAAAAGTAGCTCATTGGAAGCGATTTCATGCAGAAGTTGCATTTGATCACCATCATGGTGTTCTGAATCTCACGACAATAATTCAGTATAAACCAATCCATCTTGAATTTGCTGATGCTGTCATCAACACTCGTCTTTTTGTTGAAATAAAACAATTGAGCAGTGTCTTAATTTATTCACCAGAAGTCTTGTTTGCTTCTCTGTGGTGTTATCCATATGTCCAGTGAGACTTTTCATACCACATAGTAGACACAAAGTATCCCACAATGCAATGTTAGAAGTTGTGCACAATTGTTGGTCACTAACCAAGTGCTTACAACCACTAACATGCAATATGAAGACACAAAAAAATGGTAATTTTAGACAACTGCAAGATGAGAATAAATACACGAATAAGGTTTAAAATAATATTTTTTTGCACATAGTAAAGCTTTACAAAGGAAAACAATTTAAAGTTAACAAAATAAACACCTTGCATAAGAAAAGTTCAAGCCATGCTTAGCCTTTCACAAATGACACCAGCCCTTAAATTATTTTATGCAGTTTGAAAATCTGCTCAAATCAGGGAGAGTTAGTTAAGTTTTATTCATATTTAATATAATAGTATACAATATATAACTGGTACAATGCTGAACTTGCATCATATTATTATCTTATTTTATGATACATTCACTTCACTGTAGTTCTGCCTTCTGTTATGATGTAGCAGAAAGTGAATGATTAAGGTCTTGTTGACTAGTGAAAAAAAAAAACACTCTTTGATGGAGGTAACATTTAATCACTAATAAGTTCCACATGTATTGTGTTTCTCAAAACTGAAATATTTGTCATGTTAGCAGCTAGTTTTAATAAGATTAAGAATATAGAGCCTAATACAGAGAGTGTATTGTTGTGTATTACAAAGCAACAACCTTCAGGGCTGAAAAATGAAGCCAACACTGGAGTGCCAAAAACTGGATTTTTTTTGTAACTCACCAGTTTACATTTTATTAAGGCTTAAATTAATGTATAATTAAGGGCGGGTCACTTTGAGTGACAGAATGCCTGCTAATAGCGCCCTCAGCTTCTCAATCAGATCCACCCTTTGCTCCTCCATAGCTCCACCCTCTCATACAAATATGGCCACAAGATGGCAGCGTCTGAAATGCTCAACTCGAGGCTTCAAAACAGCAGTCTACAAACCAGTGGGTGACATCACAGTACCTACGGCCATTATTTTTACAGCCTATGTCCATTACATGTAGCAAAATGCTCCTTTATAACACATAGTGTTAGTTTATAGATAGTTTTGTACAGTCCCTAACTGAAGGTAAAATTGCTAGTGGTAAACACAAAGTACAAGAAGATGACGAATGTAATTTGTTAAGTATAGTATACCTACTCATTGGTTATTTTTATCCTTGAAAAATACATTTTCTCTTTACAGCTCACAATAGCTAATCAGTTATTGTGAGTCAGTGTACCTGAGGCTCTCAGCTTATATATATCAGGTCTCAGGTGTTTGTTTTTTGTACAAACAGTAACTGATAATACCTGCATCATCTTCACATCCAAGGAGGCACTGAGTGATTTGGTCATTTCCTATATCAAACATCCTGATACCTTCTGTCAGTCATAAGGTGAGTTTGGGAATCGACAAGAATCAGTGCAGGCTGTTAGCCACCATTCGAGTTTCTGCCCCTCCCAGCACGACTCCCAGTGAGGGTATCGCTTTGCCTCGCGCTACAAAAATAACAGAATTGGAAAAAGGTGTGATGTTCCCTCTCTGTCTCATTCTCCCTCTGTGTTTCCCTTTTTCTGCCTCTCCTTTTGGAGAGAGGAAAAGGTTGTGAGAGGCAAGACAGCAGGACTCTGACAAAATGTGCTGCGTCTGCATCAACTTCTGCTGTTGTTTTCTTTTTGTTGACATTCCTCTTCGTACATTTTCAACCGGGTTGTACAAGAGCATGCCTCATTACGGAGATGTCTGTCACATAAACAGCATCACTGAGGACCACGTGGGTCACAATATGTTTCCTCACATACAAACACATGAGTACACACAAACGTACACGAGTCAGACAAGGTGACAGTCAGGAAACCTAATCTAATGTGATGTCAGTTTTGTCATATATGATATGTGCTGTAGGCAAACAAAGCTGACGCCACAGCAGACCCATTTCACCTCACTCTACGGCAGTAATATATACCCGCTGCATTGAAGCTGAGCTCCGATTGCAGACATGGTAAATGTAAACAGAGAAATATTGAACCACACACTCATGAAAGAGAGCAGGAGAGAGGGAGAAATCTGAGCCTGACTTGTTGGTTAGAAATGATTTCTCTGCCCACTTATTTATTGAAGGGTTGTCATTTGAGTGGAGAGACAGAGCGCTGGAAGGGAAGAAGAAGCAGGGCAGGCTGTTGCATGAGACATGGTGGCAGGGGAGAGTAATGAGAAGTAAGATAAGACAGACAGAAACAGAACATGAAGGAACAAAGGAAGGACAAACTGAAGAGCCTGAGCATCTAAGGTCAGATCCCTCTGTGTGGTGATCTGCAAGGAGGGAAGAGACATCTATTCTTTATTACCCTCCAGCATCTCTTCCCTCCTGGAGGATTTTTCACCTCATTCTGGCTGTCACGATAGAAAATTGGACCTGCAGATGTGTCCTTTACTCCTTCGCTATTCCTCTCCCCCTACTTTCTCCTCTATTCTTCGTCAAATTTACGGCAACAAGAAGCATACATTTACACCGTCAGGGTCGAAGACTGACTCAATATGACTTTAATTTCACGAGAAAGGACAATTGTCTGAATGGCAAAGTACAGTCGAGCTCAAGAATTCAGTGCAACAGGTCTGTCTGAAGTCTAACTCAGAACTCTGCACCACCAATTGAGAGCAAATAGCCTTCTGAAAACTTTCCGCTGTAGGTCCAACTAATGAGCAGACACAGTTATCACTTCAGCCTTTCCCCTCTACAGTGCCACAGGACATTCGTCGATGCCTTCCAAACAACACTGCATTTCAGTTGTGAGAGAGTGTGTAGCAAGATGCAGCTCATGGCACGTTTGGTCAAATTTTTACTTGTAATTTATTTGAATGGTCTTTGAAAACTTAAATAGCTTCGTGTGAATTTAATTTGGAAATTGTCTGTGCTCCTTTGTGTAATGTGTGGCAGTTTTTTTAGCCCGTTTGTGCTGTGTTTATTGTCACAAAAATAATTTCCTGCAGCTTTCTTAGCCAGGTCTGTTGGGTAAAATAATCCCAATGAGGCTGCTAATGAGAAGAAGAAAGGAAAAGAAAAGAAAATGAAAATGAATGTGCTGAAAACACTGCTTCAGTACTTGCTGTAGCTCTTAGGGAGTGTTAAAAATATTTGGGGGGCTAAAATGGAGGTGGAGGATGTTGTGTTTTTTCTTTGGCTAAAGGGAGGGTAGATGGTCTTTTTCTTACCCTGAATTTATGTTATTTCAGCTTTTATCTCTTTTAAAAAAAGAGATAAAATAGTTACACAGTGTCCTAACTGGGTGTGACATTATTAGTAATATGTTACAGTAATGCCGTTAGTTTTGGCTGTAACTAAGGGCCGTTTCCGTTTGCAATAGGGGATAGTAGAGTCACCGGTACATTCTGGCTAGCTAGTACTGCTGTAGCTAGCTAGTCCTGCTATTTTATTAGAGTGCAGGGCACCAGAACTGTCATATAAATGGGGATGTGCCCATACGAGTTCACAAAGTTTTTCCTCCTCGCTCGCCATATTTTATACCTACTTCTTCTGTGAATAACAAAAAGTGGTCAATTTCAAGTATGTCACTTGCATTATCAGCCCCGCTGGCAAAACATGGTATTACACGCGTCGCTGCGTCACGTATAAAAAAAAACACACACATTCTGAGACGCAAGCACGCACCATGGCGGCCAATGCATCTCGCTGCGTCCCAATGTATTCGCGTCTGCGTGCCTTTGCGTCGACTATGAAACGGCCCTAATACTCTAACGCGTTAGTTATTAAATTCAGTAACTCAGTTACCGTTACCAAACGGTGCGTTACTGTTATTTTTGGCCGGTTTTAAAACGGTGCGCAGCATGCAGTATTCCTTCACAAACTGAAGTTCCCTTTCAGTAAAACATTCTAGCCCTAAACAATAAAAGATAGTCAAGTCAGAGAGAGGTATATGAACAATTCTTACCAGAGCATCTTAATGAAACACGACTCTCACCATCTCTGAAGTCACTGTCGACCTGCTGGCCTCACCACAGTGCTGTAATGTTACATTAAGTGGTAGCGCTACTGTAGATTTTTAGTCCCAGTAACGTTATATCCAGTGACGTGACATCCATGGTTATCCTGAGGAAGCTTTTGTTGTGGACAGTGTCTGCAGTGGGTGACAGACTCGACACCATCATATAGCTCTTCAGATGTTCTCTTTAGCTCATTTTCCATATTTGCATCCAAGTAGCCTACCATAGTTGTAAAACTTTTAAAACGCAGAAGACGGTTGCATGTTTCCTATACCGTTCAATTATTTTGTCAAGTTGTAACGTTAGTCTAACAGTTCCCTGGTTAAACTCCATCCGCTGTCGCTTAGGCGATGAAGCTACGAGCCAATACAGTTAGGAAATGTTTTGGGCTGCAGGGCTGAGTTTCCCAAAACATCAATAAACGCTGTCTTTTTTGTGGCTTAGAAAAACTACACTGCAAAAAAAGAAAAGCACCTAGCGCCCTCTAGTGTCCCTACTCAGTCATCTACAGCCAGGACGTACTCAGAGTATAGATGACACTGCGCGTGCGTCAAGGTCAAGGGGGGGGGGGGGGGGGGGGGATTAACTAAAAAGTTACTTTTTTCAGTAACGCATTACTTTTTGGTTTAAGAAACTGAGTTACCAACTGAGTTACTTTTTAATGAAGTAATTAGTAACGGTAACTAGTTACTATTTTTCAGTAACTAGCACAACACTGGTTCTAACTACGAGCAACACACAGCGTGATTCAGCTAGGTAGGTGGTTTGTTAACATAAAGTGACAGAGTTCCATATTTATTGGGCCCAGTGTTGACAGAGAGCGTCGCATGTAAGGTGATGTGGCGCGATAGTCAGATGCTCGCTTGTTGTTAGGACACAGTGATAGATCAAAAATAGGACTTACCTATGTGCTATGGTTCATACTTGCAATGTTGGGCTTGTTACTCTAAAAATGTAATGTATTACTCATTACTCTTTTCAAAAGTAATATCATTCATTCATTCATTTATTTTCTGTAACCGCTTATCCTGTTAGGGGTCTCAGGGGGGCTGGAGCCTATTGTAGCTGACACTGGGCGAGAGGCGGGGTACACCCTTAACAGGTCGCCGTAATGATTTCTGAACTTCTTGAAAGTTTTCCAGGAAGAAGAAGAAAAAGTTCTGTAACTGAAATTACTCCATTTAGACCTCAGTAAATGTTTATCAATTATTCCGTCATTAATGGAAACTTCATTCTTCATATTGGACAAACTTTGACGCATTCTGTCCTCGACTAAAAGTCTTGATGTTCCACAAGGTCACCAACTTACCACTCACTATTTTACCTATAATTAGTTCAAATTATTTTAAGATATCTTTCACTTTACTTATTACTCCCTGCCAACAGTAATTCATTACACTACTCGTTATATTACTTTTTCGTTAAACAACATAAAATTGGTAATTGCGTATCTCCCAGAAATTCAGATGTGTGCCTCCGTGTAAATGTCAGAGTAATCACCCAGTAGGCTAAGTAAGGCTAGATAGCTTTTTTTTTAACCTGGGGTTTTCTGCTGCCCGTCACATTTTCTCAAGGCTCTGTCTGATTTCATCCACCACATATCCAGCCACAGGTTTCATTAGTTCTTTGTAGCCTGCAGCTGTCCATGATTAAAATTCAGTTTTGAATATTTAAACAGTGTAGGGCTACAGCCATCCTCTGTGGCCGAGGAGGGCTCACCTTTGGTGCGGTGTATTTCCTAGAGCTTAACAATGTTGTGCTATCAATCATAGTAGGTGTTTCAGACTGGAGGTTTGAGGACATGTTTTTTTTTTTTGCAGGGGAAAGAGTTTTAATGTGACTACCTGCAGCAATAGTGTTCTTGTTATCTTTTCTCCTGACAAAATCAACGTAATGGAAATATTTCCAGCTACTAAAGGTAAGCGTTTCCATCTTAAAATCTAGCTTGCTGCTTTGTGACGTGCCTGTGCAGCGCAATGTTTATGAAAATGACTCAACTGATGTGATTGTTGTATTTCAAGTCTGTGCTGCTGTGATAACAAAAGTAACGTTGTAACAAGTTGTTTGGTTTTGGAGTAACTGTTATATTATTACAAAAATTGTATTAGTAATTAGTTACACTACTCCTTACTGGAAAAAGTAATAATATTACTGTAATGCATTACTAACACTGACGTATTTTGCAGGACTAACATTTCAGGTTTGAAAAACAGGAAACATGCACAATGTATTTAATGTAATTAATTATCCAATGTTATCTCTAGCAAAAAGCACATCAGCAGTAAGTTAGGAGTTCTCTTTCCTCTGCATCATAACAGAAAGTGGGACTACAGTGAGGTGAACCTATAATCCAAGATTGGCATCATAACTGTACTAGTATAAGGTTTTATTATTTTGAAATATTTAGCGGAGGGTGTTGCGAGGGTAGAGGTCCAAATAAATGATTAATAACAAAGAGGGGGACCTTGCTTTTTTCGATAAAGTTTAGTCCCTCTCCCAGCCCAAATAACTGTCATACCGTTCCTTAAATCCACAGTGCCTGATGTTGCTCTCTTGACTCGCATGCCTGTGCCCTGCTGAGGCATTTCAGACTAATGAGGTCCTTAAAAATAAAAAAATCTTTCCACACTCAATCTCCTGCTCTGTCTTTTGTCTCCGGTATGACCTATCGTATAAGACAGTCGGAGTCACTCAGCTCTGAAAACAAAACACAAATTACCTGACTTCCTCTCTTTCTCCTCCTCCTATTGATTTTTCCAAATTTCTTCTGCTGCTAAATATACTGTAAGAGATGCTGTCGGACGTGGGCACTGAAGGGAAGCCAGTCAATTGATAGGTGCTAAACTGTGGAGAGTGTTGTTCACATTTGCGCTGATGGGTTCATGGGTTTTACGACAAACTGAAGTGAATGGCTTTATTGACTCATAGCTCAGTCTTTATGTCCCGGTTGTATATGTCAAACTTTGGGCCTCGGGGGAATGTTATGAAACACTGATCTGACATTTGAGCTTTATCAGATCCACCAGGTAGACAGATTGTGACTTGAAGCAATGGAGAAGGATTTGTGACAGATTTCAGGCCTGCAGCGGTCTTATCTTGTCGCACATAAAAATACATTTTCCACAGCGACGAAGGTCGAAACTACATGACAGTTGAGCTGCTTTGGCTGTGTCTTGCTCTATTGATCCTTGCATGTTACATTCTCTAATCCACAGAAGGTGCTAATTGGAGAACATGATCATTGATCTCTTCTTCAATAAGGCCTGACCAACCATGCTTAATAGAGAAGAACACTGTCTTTTTTGCTCTATAAGAACAGAAAGGAGCTCAAGGAACTGTTAAGATTACTGACATCACAATCACACTCCAGCTGTCACATGTATGGATTTCGCCTGATGCTATAGCATCACGTAAGGGCTTGAAAGAAAATACAGATTTGAAATCAGTAACAAGATACATGTTTTGCCAGACCTGCCATCTTCAGTTTTCATGTCACAATTTTGGCTGAGCCACACAATCGATATATAATAACATGACAGGGGAGACAGGCTGACTGGAAAACTAAAGGAGGTGGTGTTTGTAAATCCTGGGTCAGCTAGACTGGGACATCTAGTGGGCACAGAGGGCAAAGATCAGACACTGAAGCATGCAAGCAATAATTTAAGTTGTTTGAACGAGGGGAACAATGCCACATTCACTCAGCATTCATTCACTGTAGATATTCTTTTACTCCTGACTTTTTAAATGCTCACACAGACTCATATATCAAAAGAGAGTATCTAACATCATCCCAGTACTAATGCTTTTTTGCCTCCTATAACTTATCAACTTAAATATATAAACCTCTGTATTCTTATTACTCACTTGTCTTCTGTTTGTTTGCCGCATTAATATTATGCCATTGCCTTACACTAAAAATGCCTAAAATCCATATGAACATTTACTCCGCTGACAAGTCAAAAGATGCATTCAAATACTTAAATCCAGCTTTGACAATGTGCCACTCACCTCTCTTCCTACACAGCCAGTAAGACAGTGGGAGCAGTGACATGAGGATGAGCGTGTAAAAGCCTCCGATGCCCTCATCAGAGCTGCCCAGGATGGATGAATTAAAAATCCCCATACCCAACACAGGTGAGTGATCACAATCACCACTCAGCACGTGTGTTTTGTGAGAATGATACACACAGAGATAATCAGCGGCACGGCTGTGTTTCCCCTCCTTCTGTGGGCGTAGACATATATGATTTGTACCTGTATGTATGTACAATTTTGAGGTAGGTATATTTACTTGAGTATTTCCATTTCACTCAACTGCATTTATTTGACACCTTACGTTACTTTGCTGATTCAGATTAATAATCTAAAACATAATAAGCAAATCAATTCTAAAATATTAATTTGGATGAGTACAAGACGTCACTGATCCCTTGGTTAAATTTATAAGCTACCCAGCTGTATTTACTATAAACACAAGTGCCATATTTACCAACTGTATGCTAATAACATATAAATGTACACATAAGTGCATCAAAAACTATAAATAAATAACATAATATACATTATTCTGAAACATGGGCCATTTTTCATAATGCGTTCTTTAACATTTGGTACTTTAAGTTCGTTTTGATGCCAATATTTTGTATTTTTCCTGAAGTAAAGTTTTCTTGCATCAGAGTATTTCTACGGTGTGGTTTTGCTGCTTTTGTTTTAATAATAGATCTGAGTACTTCTTCCACCATTGTTGTAGGCTACACCCAACAAACATGTTGTCATGCACCACCTGTTTTGATAAGGCGTGTGTATTGTTTCGCCCTCATGATCCAGCTGCTATTGTAGAGGTTTACAAAAAGATACCACCTACTCCCAATTAACCATTCACCCAGTCTGAATGAGGCCCTTTATGCCATCCATTTATGTATAGTTTGTGCTATGACAGTGTGTCTTGTAAACAAGCGCTGTTGTATTAGCTGCTGTTATGCCCCGCGACAAGACACAATAGACGTGAAACAGCAACATGGGTGGCACAGCATACAAACAAGGTGTGCAGCTACAGTAAATGGCAACGCAGCTGTTTAGAGATATCAGGATAACAATGTAGGAAATTTCCAATTTATGGCTCACATGAAAGTACAAAAACAGTGTTGCATGCAAGGTTCGAAATAAACAATGTATTATTTATACCAGGAATTTAATGCAGAGTGGGTGAACTTTGAATTTCACAGTGCCGGTGAGCAGGTGCCGGATGGCTAGAAACCTACTGGGAGAGAAGAAAGAGAATGGGAAAGAAGGTTGTGAGGGAAGAAAGACAGACCACCAGACTGTAAGAGAGGAAAGAGAATCACAAAATAGTCTGGATTTTATAAATAATAGGGAGGGCGCATTAGGAGAGGAGGAATCACAACACAGAAGCGCACTGAAGGAGTCACCTTCCTCATGAGGAGGCGTCAGCGTCAGTGGACGTTCAGTAAAATAAGTGCAACTTCAATCAACCTCCACTAGAGGTCAGTGTAGATTAAAGTATTGACATTTCAAAGTATTTCAAACACACAAATGCAGAGGCTTAAGTGTGCAAAGAATGTTCTGGTAGATGGACCTACATGTGACTTTCAAATGTTCTTTACATATCCGTTAAACTGATAAAAGCATACAGCACTTTTGAGCTGGTGCCAAGTCTGTAACACCATCTCATCAGCAGTAAGTCCTTCGCCTAACCTTTAAGAGGACGGCATATAGCCTGGCACAGAGCCGGGTGCTCTGGCGGTTGGCAAGATGGGGTAATAACTGAAGAGACACAGGTGTAATTTACATCAAAGGTGAAAGACTTTTAAAAAGACCTTGAGCTGGACGTTGACCTGACCTGACCGGATGTGCAGCAGAATGCCCGACTTTGACATGAATGTACTCTGAATATAAAACAAACTCCTAATTACAGCATGTGTAACATCTGTGTCGCCTCCTCTGTTAAAGAAACCAACTGCCAGCTGAATTCATCATTCATCATATTGACTGACTCACTCTGCTTAAGGACAAATACTGTTGCTAGGCCCACAGCCCATCCGTTTGTATCTAAATGAATGTCTCTGTGGACAACGGGACAACAAGCACGTGGAGCAGCCACTACGCTGATTCAGCAGCTAATCAAAAAGCACAAAATGATCCAACCTATACCAAAGGACAAATGTGCCTGTGCCGAACGCACAAAAACACTGCAAAGTCACTGAGGGCGGATGGCAGTGGGCGCACTATTGATGAGCAAGCATAAAAAAAGGACACAATCGCACGCAAACAAGATGCATATCAGGAATCTATACAATACCTCCACACAGGGACAATGTGTTTATGAGTCAATATGTGCGACCAGTTGTTTACATCACACAAAGAGATATAATGTGGAGGAAGAGAAAGACAAAGAAATGGCAAATTGGCTTTTTAATTATAAGGAGGTTTAATGGGAGAGGAGAGGAGAGGAGAGAAGAGGAGAGGAGACAGGAAAGGAGTGGAAGCTGTGATTGTCTCTGACAGCCAGGCCCAGTCCAGCGCTCTATTGTGTTAAACCTGTCAACTGTCACCACAGAGAGCGAGCGAGAGAGGGATAGACTGACGGAGGGAGATGGAGACAGAGACAGAGACAGAGAGAGAGAGGCTGTCGTCATGGACACGACACATAGCATCAATTCCCCAGGTTTGGGTGCACACAAAGCCGCACACACACACCTTCCCTATCTATTTCAACTCAGCTCCATGTATCGGTAAAAGCGACACAGACAGGCGTTCCCATTTCATCTATTATATCGTGCCGGTGAATGTATTGATCCAGCATATATATTTATATATAGCATACATGGTAACACACAATCAAACACACACAGTGCGGCATGTGCTTCAGTGCACACAGTTAAGTTTCTGCGCTGCTGTCTCTCCAATATTACCAGACCTTGTGGACATGACAAACCTCATTATCATGGCTGTGCAGGCAATGGCGCCCATTAGTATTCCGCAGAGCAGACACACAAACACACACTTACAAATACATGCACACACGCGGAGTGGGGTTATTGCATAGAAGAGTTGCATATGGCTCTCAGAGGATAATTGTTTCTAATTCTTTTCCTGCTGCTCTTCCATATTTGAAGTGATATACGGTGCGACATTCGTCTGAGGAGAATTCTATTTCTAGGCTGGATCAATCAATCCCTGCCAGCTGGAATGCGATTGGTCATAATTATGATCAGTGATTGTTTTGTCATTGTGCATGCTGCCTATTGACCTTACTGTGTTTGTCCATGAGCTGTCTTTTACAGTGCCTATCTATCTATCTGTCCAGCCAATAAAATTAGGAAGGCTTATGCTAGTGTCTCTAGGCTTAAATTCAAATTACATTAAACATATTTTACTGTAGCCATGCATGAATATTTCTGCCTCCATCCCAACACACTGCAGGTGTGGTGCTCAAAGCATTGAAAAATAACATTTAAGCATTTCCAACAGCAGCATCTCTTTCTACAAACAATGTCTCCATTACTGTTGAAAAACCACAGAGCTAAACTGTTTTCACTGGAGCTACTTTCTGCTGAAACACTGTAGCGACTGTTAAATCTGTTGACAGCGAGCTCTGTGGATTATCCACACCAACAAGGACACTGATTCTGCAAGATGGTGTTGAATGCTCAACAAACAAAATTACATACACATTCATTCTTTGTGGATGTGTAAAAGAGGATGTCTGTAAACCTGGACAAGTAAAACCTAAGCGGTTCCAATATCACTCCCCCGTCCACTCATTCACTCCTCCCTGTACAATAATAGACACTGGGTAGTTTACACTACAGTAAGCAGTACATCCTGGACACATGTGAATCACCAAGCTTGTGCGTCATCACTGACAGGTGTGGGTTTGCCACAACAACAGCTACTTTGGCATTTACAAAATGCAGAAAATTGCATTGTGGGATTGCTGGCAGAAAGTAGTGTACATGCCTATTTACGTCTATTGTGGTATTTTTGAGATATAGAAGATAAATGTACACACTCAGAAGTGTGTACATAATGTACATGAAATAAGATGCTAGACAATGAATATCGTGCACTGTGTAGTAAAGGAGTGATTTCATACGCAGACTAATTAGCTTTTGGGAAAATTTACAGTTGGACTAACTGTTGCATTTCAATCTTTCTGCATTTGTATATAGGAACAATTACTGTGTCGGACTTCCAGTGGGAATTAAATGCTGTTCATCCAGTGGTGACACTTTCTGCCAGGCACGAGGGTCAGTTAGACCACCTTCACACCTTGCATTAATATGTGTCTCACATCCATATTGTATCTTGATATGATTTAACCTGATTACATTCACGGATGGTAGCTATCCATGAGGCTGTATGGACTTTTGCTTGCTTTTGGAAGCAGGGAAAGACACTGTCTTAGACACCTGGAATGCCAAAGAGGAAAGCAGAGGAGAATTCTGTTTTATTATGCAGCTTCTTTCTTTTACTACTTCCTGCATACTTATGTGTTTAGATTAGGCAAAAAATTGAAAATGGCTATACCCTCCATTCTCAGAACATGTTTTTATTGTCTTTACTGGGGGAACGTTCACAATTTGGCAAGCAAGCATTTATGTATGCAGCTGGAATCTTCTGCAGAAGGACTTAAAGGGATAGTGCACCCAAAAATGAGAATTCAGCCATTATCTACTCACCCATATGCCGAGGGAGGCTCTGGTAAAGTTTTAGAGTCCTCACAACACTCAGGGAGATCCAAGGGGGAAGTGGGTAGCAACACAACTGCACACCTAATGACTGACGGCGCCCCAGATTAAAACGTCCAAGAACACATAACTGAAACCACAGAATATCTCCATACTGCTCGTCCGTAGTGATCCAAGTGTCCTGAAGCCCCGACATAAAAAGTTGTTTGGAAAAACGTCATTCGAACTCTGTTTTAGCCTCATTGTAGCCTGTAGCTCCAACTGCCTCTCTGTGGACTGTGCTCATGTGTGCGCATTTCCACGCCAGACCAGCGAAAGCACGTGAACACACATGAAGGTGGTGCCCATGTCTCACGGTCTTGAGCAAGCGCACACACGTCAGTACTGTATAATCACCCATTAGGTGTGCAGTTGTGCTGCTACCCACTTCCCCCTCAATCTCCGCAAGTGTTGTGAGGACTTCACCAGGGCGTTCCTCAGCATGAGGGTGAGTAGATAATGGCTGAATTTTCATTTTTGGGTGCACTATCCCTTTAACATTACACTCATTAGTTCCTCTCGGCTGCAGCAGGATTTTTGTACACAGTCTCCTATATGCCAATGTCATGGTGTATCTTAGATGGTCATCGTAATCATGTGTAGTTGCCCTTTTTATTGAGAGAGATTTTTAAAAACAAGATGTTTTTTTGGTGAAATAAAGGTTAAATAAAATAAAAAATAACTTCAGCTTTGGTCAGTGCCACAACTGTCCAGAGGATGATCTGGATGCAGGAACACAGTAAAGTCTGGTGGAAGAGGACAGTGATGAAGACCTTTACTGGATAAGACTGGGTGTCAACCTATACAATCAATACCCATAAGCTTTTTTGCTGTTTTCTTGCTAGCAGCTTAGCTCGATAACCACCTATTGACTGCTGTCTTGCTGGTTTGGAACAGTCGTGCACAATTGCGTATTTCCACCCATGTAGTTGTTATATATGGATTGAAAACACACACCTCGGGAGGTGGTTTGGCCGAACCGATCACAATCTGCCCTCAATGCACCTTGGATGCATTTACATCTGTACTTTCATATGGTCAAGCACTGGTCGATCGCAATCTGATCATCCAAAATGCATTTTAATGCAAGGTGTAAAGGACGTCTCAGTTTCTACTTGTGTGAATCAAGTTCATTCATTCAATTTTACAACTCCTTTGCTCTCTCTCTAACTGTAATCACTATCACTGATGTTTCTGTGTTTTATCTATTACTTTTGCTTTCAGTAAAAACATCAAAGGTCAACCCCCGTCTTCAGTCTTTATTTAGAGTGTGTTTAGCTCACTGCATAGCTGTGACTCTGTTTGCCTATTGAGCACAAAAGAATCTGCACCACTCGAGGTAAGTGAGAATTTATGTTTTTTATAATCTGACTGACCCTTTGTCTATTCAGCCATCTCGCTTATCAGTTAAGGGCCCTTAGCCATGCACACGTGGTTATGCTTGTGTGTGTGTTTGTGAGGGGTGTTCATGTACTGCTGAAAAACACAGTACACACGTGTACCAAACATGTAAGAACACTGATTTAACACAGAATGAGTGAAGCTTGGATAAAACCCTCGTAACACATGGTGAGCAAGCAGGAGATTCCTGGAAAACTGCTGTAGAGAGAACACAGACAGACAGACAGACAGAAACACACACCTGCTAAAGTCACTTTTGTCATGTACTCCTTATTCACATAAGCTGGCAGGAACACAGGTTATGACGTGTTGCACAATGTGGAGTGGGCCTCCACAGCTATAAATAACCCTGAGAGGAATCAGATTTGGAGAACCGGAGGTGGGAACTGATGAGATCACACATACCCATATGTGTGTGTATGTGTGCGAGCACATGCACACACGCAAAAGGCTTGGATCTGAGGAAATGGAGTCAGACTGACATCATATAGACTCAGAGACGGACAAGCAGAGGGGATCAGCGGGAAGGCAGCAGAACAGAGAGCGGGAACAGACTGAACACACCATGACTGAGAGGAGGGTGTGAGGTGACATCGAGACAGCTACCTGCAGGAAAAAGCTGGGGAGGAGCAAACTGCGGTGATGATGATGAGGATGACGACAAGATGGTGAAACTGGTGCAATTATTAGTTGCGTTGTGGACAATGGAGACGAGAGAACAAAAATAAACCCAAGATGTAACACGTTCCTACATGTATAGCACATGACACTGCAGCAGGCATGAGAAGTGTTGAGGTGTATCTAATATTTATGTGTGTTCTGAACATGCAACCTCTCAAGGACATCACAGCATTAATAACACATGAACACTTGTGTGTGATAGATCCCAAATGTACTGTATGTTCTGTTTTCCATATGAATATGATTTGAATATGTCTGACTGGCACCAAGGACATAAAGATTCTTCATGAGGGACATTCATATAACTGAAAGACACTCAGTGTGGAAAAGATGCAGTGTGTTTGTATTTCATTACAAAATAAAAGAAAAGGGATCAGCTATTTATATACAAACTAATCACTGGTGTGACGGTGCTGAGCTAAAACATGTTGCTTATCCTTCCTGTACTTAAACTACAATTACTGCCTCGTAGTATGCCTTAGGGAACCAGTCAAGTTGCAGTTACAGTTCACATCCATGTCTGTTCAACCATGACAGTTGAAAATGTTGCACAGTTTCAAGACAGACACCCAAGATTGTCATCGATTCAGTATCTATCTCTCCCTCTGTTTCTAAGTTATGATGGTAAGTACTGGCTGCTAAAGTGTTTTTGCAGAACAATATGATGTCACAGTGAAGTTGACCTCTGACTTTTTGGATATAAAATGTCATCACTTCATCATTTTATCCTATTAAACATTTTTGTCTAATAGGATGAAATTCTTGAGCTATGGCCAAAAACATGTTTACGAGGTCACAATGACCTTGACCTTTGACCTTCACCTTTTGAGTACCACATTCGAGGAAACTCCCTCAAGGCCTTCATGTTATATCACATTCATGAGAATAAGATGGATGTAAGGTCACAGTAACCTTGACCTTTGACCACCAAAACTTAATCAGTGCATTGTTGAGTCCAAGTGGACGTTTGTGCCAAATTTAAATAAATTCCCTCAGGGTGCTCTTGAAATATCACATTCACAAGAATGAGACGGATGCAAGGTCACAGTAAACTTGACCTTTGACCACCCAAATCTAATTAGCTCATCATTAAATCAAAGTGGATGTTTGAAACAAATTTAAAGAAATACCCTCAAGGCATTCTAGAGATATCACATTTAGTAGAAAGATACAGATGGTACCCGAAAACATAATGCTTCCTGTCACAGCTATCATCAGCGCAGAGGCATTAAAATGCATCAGCTATTCATACAAACTAATAGTTGGAACAACTGTACCAGGCTAGAATATGTTGCTTATCCTTCATGTATGAAAGTAGAATTACCACCTTGCAGAACATTATGATGTCACAGTGAAGTTGACCTTCAACTTTTTTGGATATATAACACCATCAATTTATCCTATTAGACATTTGTGGGAATTTTTGTCATAATTAGCGTAAGGATTCTTGAGTTATGGCCAAAAATGATTTGTGAGGTCACAGTGACTTTGACCTTTGACCTTCAACCACTAAATCTTAGTCAGTACATGGTTGAGTCTGAGTGGACGTTTGTGCCAAATTTAAAGAAATTCCCTCACGAGAATTAAACGGATGCAAGGTCACAGTGACCTTGATCTTTGACCACCAAAATCTTATTCGTTCATCATTGAGTCAGAATGGATGTTTGCGCCAAATTCATAGAAATTCCTTTGAGGTGTTCTTGAGATATCACGTTTACAAGAATGGTACAGACAGATGTATGGACAAACCGAATACATAATGCCTCCGGCCATGGCTACCACCAGCATGGAGACATAAAAATGTAGCAGCTATTCATACAGACTAATAGTTGGAATGAAGGTGTTGAGCTAAAACATGTTGCTTATCCTTCATGTAAAGAAGTGAATCACTGCTCCATTTTGCCCTCTGTTTGCAAAGCAAATACTTAACTTTAATCCAATGCACTGAAGTGGTTTCTACATGAAACACAGCACTGTGAGCGAAACGTTTGACATTTCTAGATAATTATTTAACACCGAACATGAATTTATTTATATATTTTTGTTAAGGAAAATCATCTCAAAGAAATTTTTGGAATAAGATCTTGTTATGTTTTTTAGGTGTGAAAAAGGTCTTGTTCTATTTTCCTTTGCGTAAAAACAACACATCAAATAAGGTTTAAATGACTGTTTTGTGTGTGTGTGTTTGTGTGTGTGTGTGTGTGTATATGTGTATGTACTGTGTGTATTTAGAAAAAAGTGAAACAGAGTCTTTGAATGACATATTACCTCACAACTGTGACAGCCACCCAGAGGCACGGTTACTTACACACACACACACACACACACACACACACACACACACACACACACACACAAACATATTTCACACAGCTGACTGACAGACGTCAAGCTGATGCAGCGCGAAAAGATGACAGACAAGTGCCACTTGAGAAATTGACTAGCAAGTGACACATTTACAGTTACAGAGGGAAGAGAGACATTGAGCATTGTTGTCAATCAAGAGCGGTGGTAATGAAGTCTCTCAGCGGGGCATGACATATTTGTTCATCTGTGTAGTTATTTATTTAGTACATTTGTTTTTTGTAGTGTAATTTTATTTAGTAGCTTTATTTATCCAAGAAAAGTCATGGGTGAGTTATTAGTTTTGTAACCCCTTACAGCCCAGTCACCAGAAGAAAAATGGTTTTGTATTTGTACCACAAATATAACATTTGCATGTTTAATACATATCATATTAATGCAGTGGTTCCCAACTGGTTGGTCCCGGGTCCACTCTGAATGGGCTGCAAGTGACTTGTAAAAGTATCAAGTTTGTAAAAATCACACTTTATTCTTAAGTACAGTGAATTTCCGACACAGAGCTTTAATTTTAAAGTGCTGTTTTCTGCTGTAGAGTGAGTGACTAACGGACAGCTACTTAACAGAGACAGCAAACTAGCTTGACGTCATGGCCAAACACAAGTGGCCAAATGTGTGATGTGATGCCAAATGTAATAAACTGTGTGGACCTTGAACTAATGACTAAGGAGAAATCTGGATCCCATGGCTGAACCAGTTGGGAACCACTGCATTTACATATGTAAGTCACAGAAAAATGAGCAGACTTTGGTCACCTAGGCGATATCCTTGCCAAACTGCAGATCACTGTTCAAGACCAATGAATAACAAAACCGGTTGTGACTTTGCAAGTCATTTCTGAGTTTTCAGCAGCATTTTAGGCACCAACCCACACTGGGTGTTTTGTGGTGACCTGTTGCTGTTCTTTCAGGGGGGACTGTGCTCCCAAAACCAGGTATTGTAAGCCAAATCATGATCGTGTCTTAACCATAACCAAGTTGTCTTGTGCCTAATTGGGACCACACATTAGTCACAGTATTGTATAAGTGTTTCAGTATATTGGCTACATAATAATGTGTAAATACAACGTACCTGTAGTTTGCAGAAGCCTACAATACCAATATTTTTTCCAGCATTTTGGTTGCCTCACAACCATCTTTGTCATCATCACTGACATAATTCTCCAAATTAAGCCCTTTGCTCATTAGGACTGTTCTTTGGCTTCTTTTATCTCAATTATCTAAATTGTTTGTCTGTAAAACACATGGCAACAGTCATGCTTTATGGAAGATGCTTTGCACGAAATGTAAATGTGTACTAACGTGCCATAAGAATGATTATTACAAGCTGACGGTAAAGTCTGAGGACAGAGACAGAATTAGGGGCCAGAATAAGGAAATAAAAGAACAGCAGTAGGGAAGATAAACATGCTGGTGTTTAAACTGGAAGTGTTTGAGTAGGAAAAAAAAACAGAAAAGAAATGATTATTTAGAGACCCCAACTTCAATACTTTCTCTTTTTAGCTTTGGCAACTCCTTCAGCTTCCTCCTGCTTAACTTCACTTCCCTTTCTCCCTTTTTGTGTCACATCACCAAAACACACACTTAGTGTAGCCCTGTCACTAGAAGAAAATATTGGCATTGTTTGTTTCTGCAAACCACAGAGAGATTACATTTGCATGTTTCATACATATAATTCCAGGGTTTCTAAAGTGTCATAGTTCTGATTACATGGAGGCCTGTATGAGCTGACTACTTCATCTGGGGGTGTAGGGGATAGTGGACAGAATGACAACTTGGCGAGACACCTGCCAAGCTGCAGACCACTGTTCAGGACCAACAAACCTGTCACTGTTTCACAGGCTGCTTTTTAGCCACCAAGTGTGGGTGTTTGTTAGTGACCCATTGCTGTTTTCTCACTCTGAGTAGTGCCATGAATAATGGTTGTTTTTTTACAGAGGCATTGCTGTGTTTCCTGCCGGGAATGTGCCACCAAAAACAGATATTTTAAGCCAAAACATGATCTTTTCCTAACCATAACCAAGTGTTTTTTGTGCCAACTTGACCATATGTTAACCACAGCACTGTTGAAACGTAAGGAAAACTTAAAGTTTCTTCTACATAATACTGTATAAATGTAATGTATCCATGATTTGCAGAAACACAATCAGTTATCACCACAGTCCTTTTTCTCCCGCCTCACTTCCATCTACTTCCCCTTCATTCCCTCCCTCTCACTCTTGTGCTCCCTCTGTGTCATGTTAACTAGAGGTCAGCGGCACACCCTTTCAAGGTCGTCCCTGTCCGAAGTCTGGTGTCCTCATGCCTGGATGGCTGAGTGGAACAGACAGCTCTGTCCCAGTTGGGGACCATCAGACTTTTAGTGCCTCTGACCACCGGCCTCCCTGGTGGATAGGCCTGATGAGCATCCTTTCTTTGTTCCCATCCACTGCTGTCCATTACAAGGAGTGTGACACAGACAGAAAGACAGGAGGAAGAAAATAAAGGAAGAGTGGGGGTATAAATCTAATTCAACGTTTCTTTAAATGAGTCCAAATGCTAATAGAGGTTTTTTTTTTACTGTAATAGTAAAACATACTGTGTCTTTACATTAGCAAATATAGCATTAGGTGTACTGTGTTACTTTATTTTGGTTTCTTTGAGCAGTTGAGGAAGATGTCATTTTGAGGTTGCCTTGAGATGTGAGTCTCTGTCATCTTCCAGGTGGACTGAAGTGTTTTGTGTTCATGGTGAGAAAACAACATGCGCCAACCATGACAAAACAGCTGATTATTATTCCGAACATGGCAACCATTTTCCATTTTGCTGAGGTGTCAGATGCTCTGCCTGTTTTGTCTTTTTTGTAGTGGCACCTCTTTGATGGATGAGGTGAGATTACGGTCTTGTGTTCATATTCATGTGTCTTTGTGAGCAGAGAGCCATGTTAAAATACTGCAGTGCCCTGTTGTCCCAGCTCTTACTTGCTCTACATATATAGTTTAGTTATCTTTGTCTAAAAACCAACGTAACTTTTACTGTATGGGGACTCACCATTAAACTCACATGTCAGGAGGTTCACAAATAAAAGACTTAACATCATGGAGTACTAATACTCTACAGTATTTGTTAGAGCTGAAACACTAGCAACTACTTTCATAATCATGCTCATTAAGGCAATTGGCTAATCAGCCAGTCACATGATAGCAACTCAGTGCATTTAGGCATGTAGACATGATCAAGACGACCTGCTGAAGTTCAAACTAAGCATCAGACTGGGGGCGAAAGGTGATATAAGTGACTTTGAATGTGGCATGGTTGTTGGTGCCAGACAGGCTGGTCCGAGTATTTCAGAAACTTTCTCGTACAACCATCTCTAGGGTTTACAGAGGATGGTCCGTAAAAGACAAAAAAATCCAGTGAGCCACAGTTCCCTGGGTGAAAATGCCTTGCTGATGCCAGAGGTCAGAGGAGAATGGCCAGACTGGTTCAAGATGATAGAAAGGCAATAGTAACTCAAATAACCACTGGTTACAACCAAGGTATGCAGAAGACCATCTCTGATGCAACAACACGTGGAACCTTGAAGCAGATGGGCTACAGCAGCAGCAGACAACACCAGGTGGCACTCTGTCAGCTAACAACAGGAAACTGAGGCTACAGTTCACACAGGCTCACCAAAACTGGACAATAGAAGGTTGGAAAAACCAGTCACCAGATCTCAATCCAATAGAGCACCTTTGGGATGTGGTGGAACAGGAGATTCACATCATGGATGTGCAGCTGACAAATCTGCAGCAACTGTGTGATGCTATCATGTCAATATGGACCAAAATCTCTGAGGAATGTTTCCAGCACCTTGTTGGATCTATGCCATGAAGAATTAAGGCAGTTCTGAAGGCACACGGGGGTCTGGCTGGGGGTCTACATGTGAGGAATATTCTTCACAATATTTTTTGCATTTTATATAGACCAAAAAATTATTCAGTAGAAGACAAAGTTTTTGGCGATTAGTATTTTATTGGGGCTGTCAAATGATTAATTAATTCATCTCAATAAGTCGCATACATCAACATTTGCTGTGAAAGTATTGTGGTTCGCTGCTAAATGCTTTGCGTTAAGGTGATATTTCAGGCTTGAAGTTCTCAGATGGTACAAGACTTCCTTCCTGCAAAGGTTACAGAGTACGGTGCTCCTATCAACACTTTCCTCTGGGCATTTTTTAAAAGTAAATGTTCCATTCACAGGGCCAAGCAGCATCATCTTGTCTGCCTCCATCGTGTAACAAAGCTACTGGCCTTCAATGACACATCGGGTCAAAGAGTACAACGGAACGTAATTAATCAGCATTCTTTGTTTTTTACGGTTTACTTTTTCTGTAATTAATCAAAATGAACACATTATTTTGACAGGCCCAATTTTAAAAAAATCATCCCAATCCAGTTGGCCCTGCATGCTCACTCAAATCCTCCAGGTGCTGCATTTACCCCAACATGGGCTTTTTACAAGTACAGATAGTGTCACTTTACATTTCCAGCATAATGTATCTTTGCTCTGTTTCCCATTTTATTTTATTGAAGCCCAAAAGATGGACTCGCTACTTGGCTGTAATCTCCAGCTGCCTGCAAAGGATTCACAGGTCAAAGTCAAGGGGTTATCTCCACATCTGGAAAGTGAACCCAATACAGAGAGGCCTGCATTTTCTCTAATGGCCAGCAGGGGGCAATTTACTGATTGTATGGAAGACTATGAAAAACTGAACCTACTTCTCACATGGTTTTCCTCATGAGTTCATGGTCTCAATTTCTAGTTTCTAGAAAGTCTTATCCAATACAGCTTGATGTTCCTTTTGTTAATTATGGTCCCAAATATAGTAAAGTAGATGATAAAGCAGGTCATGATTTAGGGTATGGCTATTTTGTGAATGACAAGTCACAGTCACAGTTCTTCACAGTTCCACCGTCCTGTCTAAATATGGTCACTTCTGGCTCTAAAAAGACAAGATGTCAGCTGCCAAAATGCCAAAGTCAAGGCTTGAAAATGGTAGTTCACAAACCAATGGGTGATGTCATGTTGGCAACATCTACTTTTTTTTATACAGTCAGTGGTCAGTGGTCAGAGTTCTTGTGCAAGGCTGCAAAAACAAACCCTCAAGAATCACCTCTGCATTGAAAGTAAAGAGTCAGGTGTCCACATTGTGCTCAGATCCACACAGCAGCAGGAGTGTGACTGAGAGATCCCTGAGGCCTTTAATAGCTATAGTTAGCTTAGATTTATTCACCGCTCTGATAGCTATAGTTAGCAGTAAATTTATCCACCTGCCAAGGGAACTTGTCAACGAGGGATGGAAAATACACTTCCATTGAGTTAGTTAGGCTTTAATGACTGAGGGGCTGGCTGGAAAGAGCTGATTAGAAAATTAATTATTTATCAAAATACTACTAAAAATTTCCCCTGAAAACTGAAAAATTGAGAACAAGTCATTAAGGTGTAAATTGAATGTTCTGAATTTCAAATCAGGGCTATAAGTCTTTATGTATGAGTGCACGTGTGTGTGTGTGTGTGTGTGTGTGTTGGGAAAGCATCTCACTACATGTATGTATGTACAGTATGGCTGAGTTAATAATAAATGTGTGTGTCGGGGGCACATGCGTATCTGTGTCCGATGGAGTCTGAAGAACTTTAATGAACCTTAAGGAACAAGCAATACCTTAACACACAGCTGGTCCGTCAGTCATTAAGCACAGACAGTTTGATGAGTACCCACAATGCTGCTGCTCATCTCCTCTTTCTCTCCATATTTTACACTCACTTCAGCCATGCTCCGCTCTCTGTCCATTCCTCCACTTCAGCTGGTATGTGCATTTTCCTTGAGCCAGGGTCGTAGTTACACTACTAGATAATGCTGCTCCCATTCAGTTTAGAAATCTCCCTTTATCCAACAGTCTTAACGAGCTACACATCCACTACATTTCCTCAGGGTGGCTGTTGAAAAATAATGTAGCTGATCATCAGTTTAGTTTTCAAATACCATAAAACTCCAAATAATAGCCCGGGCCATTATTTGCTTAAATCACTGAACTCAAGAGGCCTATATTTGGGACAGGCCTTTAATTCCTTTTACACAAAACTGTTGCTCAGCAAAGATGGGAAATACAATCAATTAATTTATATAAACCAGTATGAATATTATGTAGTGTATATAAAAAGTAGGATTCAAATAACATTAATTATGAATCTTTCATTTGATCGAGCTTCGACAGACAGTGTGTCGGAGAAAGAGAAAGAGAGTTACGACAATCATTTCACAGCACCCAAGGGTTACACCACTTTATCCTGTTAAAACAAAACTCACTTGGATTAATTTTTTTATGAAAACCCCTTTTGATTTTTTTGATTGGTGAACAGACTATGAATAACTAAGCAGGTAATCAAGGTACATATTACTCATAACTACTGTCTGTATCTGAAATCGCCCCTCAGGGACATTAAAGTTTTACCTTACCTCACCTCAGCTCACCTCATCTCACCTCACCTTAAAAATTACGCCTACCAATTTATGGATGATCAAATCAGTTGGTCATTCATTTAATAGTTGACAGCTAATCAGTTCCTGTCACTGTTGGGCAGACAGAGCTCAGCAGTGCAAACTGATTTAAGAACTCTTTTGTCTCTGCATCAGATGGTGTTTTAAACAGAAGCCTAAAACAAGCAGAGTTTACTGAGGCTGTACCGCAGTACAAAACCAAAACTGACTGATGCCTCGGGTGGGTGTTTTTGTATTTTTATGTGCTCTTTGATGTCTTGATGTCTCCTGTAGCAGGTGATGTGTGCCCATATTGGTTGGTGGGTCTAGCTTTGTGGAGTCCGAGTTAAATTTCCCCATGGGGACAATGTCGTCTATCTGTCTATCTGTCTATCTATCTATCTATCTATCTAGACATGGATTCATTTAGCTTTTTAAATCTCAGCTCTGCTTTCAATCCTGCTGATAATTTCAGTGGTGAATAGACATATCAAGGTCAGTTCTGAATAGGCTGATTCACAAGTAACCACGTCTTCACAATAGGACATTTTCTGTGGTTGCTGGGGATTCAGGTTCATTAACAAAGCTTCCTTGGAGTTTCCTAGTGTTCCTGACTCGGGTTGTTGAAAAATCACAGAGACGTATGCAATAAAGAAGAGCATACGATACATTCCCACGTGGATGTTGGGACTGCCTGGATTGGTTCACCAAGCTGAAGAAAACCAAGGAAATAAACGACACGAAGGTTGATCGATCTGTTGATGTAGCTTGCAGTTTGTTCAGAAAAAATAGTAGAAGCATGAATGTCGGTGCAGAGAGAAGTGGAAAAGGTGAGGGTGTTCCACTTGACCAGTCAGAGGCTAAGGATAATGACCTGCAGGAAGTGGCAGCAGAACACGTGCAGTTAAAGCACTGTTATATTTCTAGCTAAATTTATATAGTGTACAGCATATAAAGTTTAAAGTAATCATATATTTTACTTTTATCATGCACACTTACTTAACACAACCTATATGTTAATGTATTCTTGTTTCTGTAGTGTCCCTGTGCGCTTGCGTTATAAGGATAATTTGATAAAGTAATGGACGTCTCAGACTATTAGCTACAAAAACTGGATGATCAGCAAGTTTTGAGTATGGAGGTGGTGGTGGGGTGTTAATATGGAAACTTTCCATTAAGAAAGAAACTACTTGATGAGTTGAAGGTTAAAGGACCAGACAACGAGTGCTTTGTGAGAGAAGCTGTATTTCAGCACCACGGACAGAGACCCAGAGAAAGACAGAGATCGATCAGTCTTTTGTCCTCACGTCTCGTTTCTTTGTATTTGTTGTTCACTCACACAAGAACAAAATACAGATAAATGCCAACAACTCTCCTTGAAAAACACATTAAGATGTTTAATGCCCTCAAAATGACTTTTTACAGCTTTGTAACAAACAAAGAACTTTAAGTTCTCACAAATCCTTAAACACTCTGAAACTGTGGCCAAACTCTTTGTCTCCTGCTTAAATGCATTGTCTGCTTTCAAACACATAAAAAAATTAAATTAAATTAATTTTTCTAACTGTGCCAGAACAAAGAGAGAAAACCCAGACACCCATACAGAAACAGACCTTAACTTTATAACACATTTATTAGGTGGTTTTAGAGGGCGTACTGACTTACTATAAAATTGACAGAGATGAAAGCAGTCACACCAGATACACCATGTCAGACGTAACACTGGCTGAGCCAACAAAGTGTATTTGCTTGCATGGCTGTTATCAAATAATAACTACCACTAGTGAGTGTTAAAAAAGTTTTTAAAGATTATTTTTATTGGCTTTTTGCCTTTATTGACAGGACAGAGGGTGAAATGGGGAGACAGAGAGAGAGTGGGGACTGACATGCAGCAAAGGGCCGCGAGCCGGATTCGAACCCGGGGCTGCTGCAGCGAGGCAATGCCTCTGTACATGGGGCGCCGGCACTATGCACTACGCTACCGACGCCCCGTTAAAAAAGTTTTTAAAAAGCAGTTCCTCTGATCACAGCAACTTTTAGTGGTCAATTTTATTTTCTTCTTTGAATACCTAGGCTATTTGTCATTCTTCTTCTTCTTCTTCTTCTTCTTCTTTTTTTGCATAGATTGGCCAGTTAGCTATATTATCATTCCAAGTGTTCAGACATTCTTGTGAGCTACAGTGGTTAGTTTTGTTACTTTTCAAGCGAGAGACTCGTCCACCTCCAAACCGCTGGTGAAAACGCACCTAGCCATGCTACAACCACTGCTGACTTGGTAGCTTCAGATATCAACCTCCTCTCCTGTGGAACCATCTTCCTGTTTCGGTCCGGGTGGCAGACACTGTCTCTACACTTAAGAGTAGACTTAAGTCTTTCCTTTTCAATGAAGCTTATAGTTAGGGCCGGCTCAGGCTTGGCTTGGACCAGCCCCTAGTTAGGCTGATATAGGCCTCCTATGATACACTGAGTCTCTCTCTCTCTTGTTCTTAGATTCTGAAAAGTTGGTTCTTCTCCATTTGTTAACATTTATGTCCTATTATTGCATGTCACTAACTCGGCTTCTTCTCTGGAGCCTTTGTGCTCCACTGTCTCGCAGGTTCCCTTGAATCACAGCTACACCTGGATCCTGGGTCGTGGTTGTGCTGCTGCTGTGGTCCTGCCTGATACCTACTACTGCTGTTATCATTAGTCATACTTCTACTATTAATATACACATGATTATTATTGTCACATATATACACTGTCATATTTTAATTTATACTTATAACATATATACTACCTGAATACTATTATTATTATTATTATTATTATTATATTAATACCAAATTTAATGTTATTATAGCTGTTATCATTACTGTTTGCCCTGCATCTCTCGGTCTTTCTCTCACTTTCTCTCTCTGTCTCATCATCTCTTTCTGTATCATTTTATCATATGGATAACTGTGCATTTATGTATGTTCTGTGCACACAACATCTATTGCATGTCTGTTCGTCCGGTTGCTTATCCACTGTGAAGGTCCAGTGACAGAGGGATGTCGTATACTGTAAAGCCCTCTGAGGCAAATTGTGATTTGTGATATTGGGCTTTATAAATAAAATTCAATTGAACTGAACTGAATCGAGGGAAGACCCGAAAATATTCAGAGAATTACCTTTGGTGCAACTCAGTTTTATACAGTATGTGTAGTGGGGGTCCCTGCTTCATCTCTGTCTCGGCCCTGTTTTAACACAGTCCCTTTGGAATAAATTAATGTTACTGGTGTAAAATACAGATTGCCAAAAAAAAAAGAAATAAGATTTAAAAAAGCTGTGGTTGGTTGTGTTTGCTCAGAAGACAGAATTATGATACTGTCACACTCAGCTGTTGTAGTAGCCAACTGCTCGCCTCTCCATACTTCCTTCTTTGCTGTGATTGGTGTTTTCTGACCACAGTACCTGTCCTGATGGCTGCTAATAATAAACACATGCCTCAAAAACTTATGGGTGAGGTCATGTCTATACTCTGTGGGGCACCAAGTCAATCAACAAACAAAGCCTTGTACACATTCACACTTTAGAAAAGTCCAATTATGAGTGATTTTTCAATACTGTCTTGTGATGGACAACATCTCAGTGAGAGAAAGGGAATCAGCTATATAGAGCGTTTTTCTTCAGTTTCTTTTTTTCTCTCTGCACACCCCCCCTCTCTCCACCACCTCCTCTCCACACCTAGCTTTGCCCCCGTCACCCCCCCACACTCAGACTGCTGCTAATAGGAGTTTATTTTTAGCACGAGAGGTGTGAGTGTATACACATGATGGATGAAGGTGATGTTTCACATCTCTCTCGTACGGGGGGAGGGAGGAGATAAGTGAGGGAGGGAGGGAGGGAGGGATGGAGGTGAAAGGAGCAGAGGTTGAAGCAGGGCAAGAAGCAGGCTTGAGAGCTGTTACTATACAGGAAGTGTGGATTAGAATGGTGTCGGGCTGTGACAGGGACAAGACTTCCACCTGAAAGCCCCGCTGGCAAAGCAAACTGACCTACGAGCGGCTGAAGATCAACAGGCTGCCTCTGCACCAGATGATAGTGCTCTTTTTAGAGACATGAGGGAAGACAGAAACGGCCTGATGTACCATCCAATTAGAATACAGCTCACACCAGTCTTAGCTTTGGGCCAGAACAGAAATTTAATCACATATCATTTCTACCTTCTTGTCTTTCCTTCAGTATCTCTTGAGAGGAAGTCAGAGAGCTGGTCAGAGGTGAGAAGTCTGTAACCTGCTTTAAATCATGTTGGAAGTGGATATAAGAAAAAGAAAGCGCAGACACCACACTGATATAGACACAAGAGTACCTGACGGGCGGAGTGAGCCTAAGCACTGACTCAATCAGTTTGGGACAGAGTGAAATGTGAACAGCACGGAGCAGATTAGGGCTAAAACAGTGGGATAGATGCCAGGGAAAACAAAGGATAAGGAAGCAAGCAACAGATACACAGAGGGATTATTCAGCATACAGGGAGTGCACAAATAACTACAAACCAACTGTCGCTTTTCCTTTTAATAACTTGATCTGGAATGCCTCTGCATGTGCACAAAATTGGCAGCACGTGCGAAAACTGGGATGTAATTTTTAAATATAGATCATCAAAGAGGAACTTTTTTCCGCACAGGCTTTGACCTTGAACCTCCACAAGGAGTTTATTTTTAGGCCACCTTTCTTATCTTGACTGTGAACGCACGAGTCAGGAGGTGTCAACAACAGACAGAAACAGAAGTGAATAATCAGGGCAAGTGAGATAAGTGAGAATCTTCACATGTCTGGCGACAAAACGAGTGTCCTTAAAATGGATGTGAGCGCTCAGACGTGATAGAATGTGACGTTTTTCTGTCTCCGTCTATCCGTGTCTGTCTTCTCACTTTGTCGCTTTCTATCTTTCCGTTCCCTCTCTCTTTAAGATCTTTTTTGTTTTTTATAATGTCACACAAAAGATTATCAGATGACAAAACAGTTGTCACAACTTGGCACTGCACCCAGTAAAATAATAGTCTCAAATGAAGTGGAACAGAATCTTGTAAATGAATCCGAATATATCTTTCTGCTCCTGCCCTGCGAGGCGTCTCTACCAAAACCCGAGGCTTCGGCGCTGCCTCCCGCTGGGTTTTCATATTGCCTATTATGCACTGATATGAAACAACATCCAGCTCAGCCTTGCAGAGTGTCTCCTCTTCACCCCACGGTAAAGCACACAAGCAGAGGACCTTAGCTTGGAGTACCCTAAGTTATCCTTATGGTAATGAACAATTCCCTTCCCACTGTGAGCGCCATTACCACACACTGCGATACGGCTTAGAACACTCCACGCACGCAAATACAGCAACACACACGCACGCCCACTAACCCCTGCGAGTGCTTGTCAGAGTTTACCATCACAGGCAGCCAATGTTTTATTCATAAAGCCTACAATTGACGTTTAATGTCAATTTTCGTCAAAAGGAGAGGGAAGTGATGGACGGGTGTGTAATGATGTTTGTCAGAGACAAGAGGGAGGGTGCAGAGGTGACACCGTTAAACTTAATCAACTCTGCAGGTGCTTAAAGGTGATAAGTTCAGAGGGAATAAACACACTGTACTCCTAACAGCATCAGAAAGTTTTCATAATAAAATACAAGAAGTAATAGCAGCACTATTTCTCACACACAAATAAAGCTTGGCATCCCTGCGCCGGGGCTCAGGCTCGGACCGAACATATTTTATTCATAGTTGAAAGGTTGATAACAAAATCTCTTTGGTCATAGCCATGAGCAAGCTACAAAGAGAATCAGCTTCAGGGTACTACAACTGGAAAACGGTGTGTGTGTGAGAGAGTGTGTCTATCAATCCGAGCCAATGTGTGTGTTCATATACCCTCACTGGTGTGGGCGCATACAGGCCAATGCAACAGAAAGGTACAGCAGCACATGAGGGAGGTAATCGGAGGTTATTAATTAGAAAGTGCAAAGTTCTATCGGCCTCTGGAGGAAGACTAACGCCCAGTTTCATTTAGAAAAATGTCAAAGCCCCTAACAAATGACTCCTACTCTGAAGAGGGAAATTAATGTGACCATTTCTTGGTGCTCATATGTATACTGTGAAGTGCAGGTGAAAGTTCCCTGCAGTAAAATATGTAGTGTTGGGTGCATTTTTAAAAATGGATAAGTCACAGGAAGCTAGTCTCTGCAACACATGATCACCTAAAGAGAATAAATATACTCTAATGACCGGCATGTACTGCTGCTCATTACACAGCTACCAAAGACATTAATCATTAGACATGAAATATTGATTCAAGACTATTCATTACAAGCTAAAGCAATTTACTGGCCAAAGCAATGTGTCTGTGTACAGTTACTGTGGAGTAAAGTTGTTGGTGTTGCTTGTTAATTTGATTAGAAAAACTTAACCTCACTTTGAAGTTACTGTGAAACTGTCATTTGTTACTTAGCAAAAACAGAACCAGTGTGCAGTCAGAGGTCAATACTTCATGGGCTGTAAACATGTTTAAAATACATACACTGGTTTGTCTGATACCATTGTGACTGAAGGCAACAGAAAAGGGACAAACAACCACAAATGCTGTGGACAGCTTTTGACCTGTCAACACAGATGTAACTACATTTAGGTGTGCCAGTTACACACCTACTGGTTCATTCAGTGTCAGTGTCTTGGACACAAATTTTGTTTCTCCACCAGTAGGGAACTACACGGTATTATCATGGGACAAGAGCACAACAGGGACACGTGACAGTATTGGACAAAGATAAAAGTAGTTTTAGATTGCCATCTGTCTTGGAACAGCTTACATCTCTATCATTCTCATTGTTAGATATTGGTGCATCAATATATCTATGACAAATTCAACCTCATTAGAGGTCTAATCAGCTCCCAAAACTGAAAAAGAACACTTGTAAAGGTGCAAACTAAGATGACAAATTCAGCCTCTTTAGTTTCATGTCAAACCACAGCTGTGAAAACTATTATTTCTTCACTTCACAGAGTACTCCATCCACAGAATGATTATTTGAATATCAATTACTCATCCTGTGTTAAGTTGAATTCATGAAGAAAGAATTTAAAAAAAACAGAGAAAATTCCCAATGAATCGGAGTACACAACTTGTGCAGTGTAATTCAAGTCTCATTTATCCAATTCTATGCTCAGTACTTGCAGCCAATTTGGTTGTTATCAGGCCATTAAATAGCCATTATCAGTGATGATGACCTTGAGAGGTATGGGTCAATAGGGGCCTGCCACACCCACTGTAAGGTTGAGAAGGTCATTATCAGGCCATGAAATGAAACTTTCTGCTATAAAGGCCTTTCATGGCACCTTGTCCTATGTGTGAGAAAGTCCACATGTAGTGTGAAGGTGAAGGGTGGTCAGTGGGTCAAACAGGAATTTTATCCAAGAGACAAAACCAATTTGAAACCAGTTTTCAGGCCCAACTGTGTTCTTTGGCTAAACCTAACCACACTGTTTTGGCGCCTAAACCTAAGGTAAGTAAAACCCAACAAACTGGTATTGGCTTTTACATGGGCCAATAACAGCTTTCTGAACCACCCAGTGCTTAGATAATGGGAATTTAATGGGCAGATAACATCCTGATGAGGTGCAGCACTGCTACACAAACCTTACTATTAAAAACACATTAATGCAAGTAGCACACCTGGGGCAGCACGTGTGTTCAAACTCACACACATGTCCAGACATGCTACTCATGTTTTACATAGTAAGGTTTTAGCAAAGATGTATGTGTATCAAAAGTGCTTAGCGTATGACTGGATAAATGAGGCTGGGATTATTCTGCATGAGTTGTTTGAGAGTTTGTAAGAGAATGTTTTGATATAGTTTAGCTGTTGTTCAAGATGGCCCCCATTCACTACAATTTATGAAGAATTTTCTCAGTTTTTTGGATTCTTCGTTCACCATGGAGGGATGGGAGAAATACAAAGTTTTCCACACAACTTCCACATAACACAGGGTGAGTAACTGATATACAAATGATCGTTCTGTAGTTGTAGTATTCCTTTAATGAAACACTTTTCTCTCATCTTTTAAAAATGTGTGCTAATTTCATAAAATTGTAGAAAACCAAGCAGCAATCACTGCTTTCTAATCTCCTTAACACACTGCATGAAGCATAAAGCAGAGGCATGTGACACTGATGGGAACAGGAGGTACTGTAGGAGGAGAGAGGAGCGGACAGAAAGAAGGAGACCTGTGAAGTCAGCTTGGACTGTTTATGTTAAATGAGAGCACGGCTAAAAGACAGATCAATAGGGCTCACAGAGATTCTATACAGCCAAAGCCTCAACATCTACAGACTAAGATAATGTCATACCACAGAGTGAAGTGGAAAGAGAAGAGACAGTGTGTGTACAGTTATCTAAACTGGTATACTAAAATGTGTTTGTGTGCATACGTGAGCTGGCAAACAAGTTGAACAGTATTTAATACATCTTAATTGCACTAAACAAAGCCAGTCCCACTATTAGGTAAATCGACACAAACAAAGCTCTAGGGCAAAGAAGGAGAAGAGGGGACACACACACACGTGCACCAGCATGGCCTTGTTTCCCCTACAGAGGCTAATGAAACAAACTAATTAGTGGGCAAAGTAGGGACAAGAAGGAGGGTGACTACAAATGACTGTCATCAGTAATGTGCACACACAAACACCAACGAGCCATAACCAGACACAATCAGTCTCCTAAGCATGGTGTAGGTCTATGGTGGGATAGGCAGGGGGTGCTGATCACAGTTTTAATTGACAGGACTAATTATAGACGCAAGAGCCGATACAGACACACACTGTGTGGTTTTAAGGCTCAGTAGGGGAGTCAAATCAAGAAGTAACTGGCAGAGTTTTTTTTTAAACATGATCAACTGACTTTATCCAATGAGGTGGAATAAAAACACCAATTAACTCGGGGATTTCTTAATGTCATGTGTCCTTTTCTGCATAGCTTAAACGACTGCTTGGTTCACGCAGTTTGATGGCAGAGTAAATTCTGCCTCTCCATGCCTGACTTAAATGGCACGTCCCTCAGCACCTTGGCACAGCCAAAAATGCCACAATACTCAAATACCAAACTCTGAATGGCCTTGATGAAATCCCTCTGTAGCACAGCCATTACACAGTTCAGCCCTCACTGGCTCCCATCGTACTGAAGCAGACATTTCTCTCCTTCTCTTTCTCTCTCCCATTGGAACAGACACACAGGAGCCAGTAGTCATGGTAACTCCATTCTGGGTAAACTTAAGGATGTGTATGTGCATACACACACACACACACACACACACACACGTTTTTAATAAATACTTCATGGAGGGGAGCCGTCGAAGGGGCTGTGGTAGATGTTGGAACAGAGAGGAGTTTATTTTGCAAAGCACGATGTCAAACTCTATAATTTACCAAGGATTCTATTTCCTGATTTGACTTTATTGATGTGTGTCTATCTGTTGGTGTGTACTTATGCATGAGGCGCCCAACAGATGTCCGGAACATCAATCATTATAATCATTTCATCCCTGACGTGCATTTTAATGGCTGCAAACTTTCAGAATCAGAAAAACATTTGCTGGCCAAGGTTGTGTACACATACAAAGAATTTGACTTTGACTCATAGAGGAAGGTTACAATATTGTAACCCTAGTTCTACTAATACAGCCGGAGCACTCTACTACTTTCTTTGGGTAATACTTCTCTAATCATGATCACACATTGGCACACCGAGAAAAGCATAAACATAGGCGACCATTTAGGACGTTCCTACCTGTGTCTGACATCCTACACCCCTTTTTTAGCAAGTGGCGCAGGAGTGACAGCGCCATTAGGTAACGGGCTCCATCTGTGATAATAGAACTAAGGTTATAACATTGTAACCTTAATTCTATCTCACACAGGCTCTACCCTCTACTAGACTCTTTGGGTACAGTCCAATGAATGAACTCTGTGCTGCGACATAAAATTGACTCACACTGAACCTGACTAGCTAAAGGTTAGTTGCCGTAGCCCACCTACTTCCTTATAGCCACCGCCACCGTGACAGAGAAGTAGGGGGCCCCAGCCATCCCAGATGGTGAGCAACCAAACTGGATGGAGCTGTAGCCTAACCTTGCAGAGGTCGAAAGACAAACACAGATACCTGCACACCACATTTCCCAGGTCATCAAGGAACATGGAAAACATGTTGGTGTATCATGGCCACAAGGGAGTCAGGTGCAACATAGCTAATATACACCCAACCCTTTCCACCTGTCCTGTATTGTTCCAGCTGCTCAGTGTGCTACTTGCCATCACTGAAAAGAAAAAGGGTGTCCAACACGGGAATCCTACACCCTATATGTTACTGGGTCCACACATATTCGGGTAGGCAATTACCCAAAGAGTCCATGGTGGAGCCTGC
This sequence comes from Epinephelus fuscoguttatus, assembly GCF_011397635.1. Classification (NCBI taxonomy): domain Eukaryota; kingdom Metazoa; phylum Chordata; class Actinopteri; order Perciformes; family Serranidae; genus Epinephelus; species Epinephelus fuscoguttatus. Next base: position 21,905,995 of record NC_064767.1, read on the forward strand.
GTGAGATAGAACAGCTACGAACCAAGTAACGAGTAGACAGGACTATTTTTTACACAAGTATGTGAACAAATAGCTGTTCATATTCATGTATATAAATCACCAATGTCATACAATTAAAATAAAATAAATATGTCTATATAGAGACAGAGCGCAATTAAGTCCCGCCCCCACTGGAGGGAAAAACAATTCACCGTTCTCCATTGACTTTGACTTGCATGAAGTTGGCTCCTTGTCATTTCTGTCTGCTAGCAAATTACAGAAACAAGCAGAAAAGGTGCTATGTGATGGTATGCACTACCAACAGGGTAATGAACCCAGAAAAAAAATAAACCTGAGCTTTTAAAAAGACAAAAGCAGATAAATATGTGAGGATTCTGACACTCAGTGTGCCTTGTACAGCCAGCATTATGCTAGCCAGACAAACTGTAAAGGCTGACACTAATGAAGCTATTAAAAGAATGGTTTTGATATTTCTCAGCTTAAATGATGATCTTAATTGATCAAATAGTTGTAAATATCAAAGTACTTATCTTGCTTTTCTTCATTGGGATCATTTCTTCGAGTTAAGTTTGGTAAGGAGAAGAGACACTGAGCTACACTGCCAATACTGAGTTTGTCTACATTACTTTTCCTCTCTGGTAGACATAGTTTGCTAAAATAATCTTTGACATACTGATGTCTTTTTTTTTCTGTGCTGTAGCCGCAGGCGCTCTGTTAGCGTTTCAGCCCTTGGTTGCATATTATGACACCGATTGCAATCTGTCTCTATCAAGTCAAGTTTTCTGTAAATAATGCAAAGAAATAAATACTGAATGCATAAACATTGACTGGATAATTGTGTGCAGTCTGTGCATGTCTATGCTGTATATACAGCAGACAGGATTATATTGACAGTGACAAATGATATGTACATATTCAAAATGGTGCATTAAAAAACTGTACATTTCTAATCTGTAAAGGCAGTAGATGATGTTTTGGTGTTATGGGGTTATTGACAGTGTATGAATAATTTAACTGTTCAGTTGGCAGGAAGAAACTGTTTTTGTGTCTGGTTGTTTTGGGGTACAGCGCTCTGGAGACCCTAGAAGAAGTTTGAGCAGGTTGTGTTCAGGGTGTGAGGGGTCTATTTGTTAATCAATTATTAATATATTTTAAAACTGTTTATGTCTTTGTTTCATCATGGAATTAAACAGTATAACCCAAAGCTTAATTACGTGGCTGTTTTAAATGCTTTTCTTTTTTCATAAAAGATAAGGCTGGGGTTATTCTGTATTTTTCTTAATGTCAACAAATCCCATGAAAATATCAAAACCACCGTCACTTGTCAACCCTTCCCAATCCTGTCAAAACCATTGCCTTGTGAAGACCCTTACAGAAACCTTTTTAACAACTTGATAGCCCCGTTGTTACAGTGCATGCCCCATAACTGTAGCATCTTGGGTTTGATTGCGGCTTTTGGATGTTTGTTGTATGTCATAGACACAAAAAAATATTGGTTCCTCAGCGGTTCTTTCACATGGGTTGAGATGCTATAAAGCAGTGGTTTCCAATTGGTCCAGTCATGGGGTCCAGATTTTTCTTAGTCATTATATCAAGGCCCACACATTTAGTGCCATACTTGCGTTTGGCCATGTCATCAAGCTCATTTGCTGTCTCTGTCTCACTCTGCAGCAGGGGACAACACCTAAAGAAAAAAGCTCTGTGCTGGAAATTCACTGTACTTAAAACATAAAGTGTGTTTTTTACAAACTTGACACATGCGAGTCACTTGCAGTCCATTCGAAATGGACCCGTGATCTATCCACCAGTTGGGAACCATTGCTATAAAGCACCTCTGCTACACAAAGAACTTTTTAAGCCGCAGGATCTTTAGAGTTTCTCTTGTGATTCTTTACCCAGTAAGCAAAACTAAGCTCAAGAACCAGAAAGCCTTTAAGCTCCTGAGTTGTTCTTTAGAGGTTCTCTGCTGATTCTTTAGTTTAGTTTAGTGTTAACTACATTAAAGAAGTGGCGCTCCACCTTTTTGCCTCCATGTGTACAGAAAAATTCCAGGTTTGAGAAGGTGATGTTTCCCCTTATAAAATATAAGGCTACTAATCCCTTGCATGTTGTTTAGAGATACAGCTGCACATTGCTTCCAGTCAAGAGCACAGGACACTGTATATCTAAAGTAGTAGAGAGCATTATGTATGGTATCCACCTACGCATGACATCACTTCCTGAAAAACAGCCCAAAAACATCCTGTATACACGCTACAGGCAGACAGAGCAATTCCTGGTATAAAAGGCATAACATAATCTTAAGACCTTAATTATTCAATCATACTTGAGCTAATAAGCTGCTCTTCTATCACCATGAGCTGTGAACGTGAAGGAGATAACCTCTGTCCAGGGCTTAAAGCCTTGAAAACTGTACTCTAAGACCGTAGTGGATATGATGTGGCCTACCGTAGGACCTGCTTACAGAGGATGTCAGATTTGCTTGACTCATTCACTCTGATTCCAGATAAGAACACACTGACACTGTTAGCTCTACCGGAGTAGTAGCTTTTGATTGATTGATTTTTAAAAACAAATCTGTTTTGTGTTATGCACACTTACATGCGCCTAACCCCCATGTGACACCATTACAATGACATTGCAGTTAACAATCCAAAATACATTTTATTTTACTGCTCAGTCCTGAAGCAAAACACTCTGCCTTCTATCCAGGGCAAAAAAAAAAAAAAAAAAAAAAAAAAAATATCAGCCACAAAAACCCTTTCTGAAACAAAACTCAAATTTTTCACGATCATCTAACCAAAAGAAATCAACATAGATTGAGACCATTTCACTGAAAAGTACATCCGTAACTGTATGTCTTCATATACAGGACAGTAAAACAAGAAATGAACCTCACTCTCAACTTAACCTAAAGTACACAACAAACAAGAGCAGTAATCAAAACTGAACACACTTCAGGACTCCAAGAACTGAACTCCTGAAACTCTCAAAACTCCTATTTACTTTGTTATTTTCATACAAACTACAGTGCTGTGAGTGTTTCTCTTTTGCTGAAAGGCAATACAATTGTTAACTGTTAAACACAATGCGACTCCCTTTGTTACATATTCAGTACTCAGTTAGTTATTTAAGTTACATTACTCCTATAGGTCCTAGATAGATATCAGTGTCTCTTCTACCCCACTGGGTTAGAACTAGAGGTGCCACAGTAATGTAATGTTTGAGCATTTAGGATTCAGAATATTTTAAACCAAGACATGATTAACAATCACTCATATTAAATAAGTAAGTTAAGTAAGTACGTGTCATTTAGAGGTAGGCCTATACTGACTCCTTCAAGGTGTTATCTGGCATGATTTAAGGGACCCCATGCTCAAAAACTGAAAAACAATGTAGTGCTATATGTCACCTCTAGTGGTTCAAAATAGCACTATTTGATGGGTGCCATAAAGCACCAAAACAGGTTCCCCTAGGATTACAAGCTAATGATTGCTTTGCTATCATATAAAGGCAAAAATCCCCCACAAAATAATCTTTAACAAAACCTTTGAAAGATGATTCAGAAATACATAGTTTAATCTATTTCAAAGGCTTAGCAATTTATTCTAAAAGCTGGGCACTGCAGGTTTTAGCAAAGGCTAATAACAGAGGAGTAAACAGTGTATTTGTGGGGAACTATTTTCAGTGGTGGATTAATATGCATTTGGTGGAGTATTTCCAACAGCAGGATAGAGTATGTGGGATTGACTCAAAATAAACTACAGTGCCCACGTTCATTGAAATTAAGAAACATGTCATCCAGTAGTACAACAGTGTTCATTCATGTGTTTTTAGAAGATGTTAAACAACAACAGTCTAAGGCACAGAGAAATGAACTGTATCTGGTTTTGGCTGCACCTTTTAATGGGATTTGGTGACACTAAAGCCAGTAGTCACTGAATTTATTTAATTTGATATTATTGTCATATTTTTTTCAAAAATGCACATCAGTGTTTCTCTGTTGAATCCAAAGTTGGATTGTTTGAGTTTTAAATGCTTTAATATTGAGGTGTGACTGTTTGAATGTGGTACTTGGTGAGACGTTTGCTCCCTAAAACAAAATGTTAGGTTGGATATCATATCCACTGTTACTGTTCAAGAAAAAAAAAATTGTTTACATGTAGATTATACGGTGTGTGTGTGTGTGTGTGTGTGTGTGTGTGTGTGTGTGTGTGTGTGCCTCTCCTATTGCTGTTTTCCAAGCATGAACACAAAGCTCTGCAGATGTCAAAGTCTGAGAAGATAACGAAGAGAAGAGCCGAGGCAGGGATGAACGGCACGGATGTCAAATTAGCATTCACACGCCGCTCTATTGACAAGGTCATCTAAACACTGCTTTGTCTCCACCTTCTAGGATCAACTGCTGGGATTCAATAGATCCTCCCTACTCTGTTGTGTCTTCCCCAAGGCTATGCGAGCTGCTGCTCAATATCACTCACAAGAGAGAGAGGAGAAAAAAAGGAGGAAAATGGGTGTAAAGCTTAGCAGCAGGCTGTCAATAGGCAATGTTATAGAGGGTGTTTCTGGCAAAGGACACTTCATTCAGCCTAAACTAAGCTCAGTAGGACAAAGACTGTGAGGACATAAAGGATATAAGATGTTTTAAGTACCCAGAAAAGATTTTCATGGCGACTACGCAACTTTATTCTAATCTCAGCGCACACATTAGCATTATAAAGTTATGTGTAAGTGTGCAGGGAGAGCTAGAGAGGAGGATGGGTGAGTTGACGTCGCACTGAGAGCTGACTGAAGGGCTGGATAAAAGGCTGTGTGTGTGTGTCTTTCTCCCACTGAGAGTTTCTCAATGGAGGTGGAATGCCACTTGCTTCCAGAGGGCAATCTGTTTGACTGCTAGAGGGAGAGCAGGAGGAGAGAGAAGGACAGAGCTGTGGGAGGGAGGAGGAGGATGAGGAGGGAGGCAAAAGGCAGATAGAAAGAGGGGAAGAGTGAGTTCATTCAACCCCAACAGCTTTCTAATTGTGCATGCTGATCATTGATTCAATTCTTATGCATAGGAAGTGAGCAAAGTGGAAAAACATATATGCCCAGAAGCACACATACATATGTATACAGTACGAACATACATTATTCAGAGACTAATCTTTAAGCTGTTTGATGTCTGTGCTTTGTATCATCTGGAGAGAAAACAAGGCACTTAGACGTACTGTACACACACACACATACACGCACACACGCAAGCCCTACAACTCCACTCACGCTCTTTGAAAAATGCTTGTTTTGGATCTATGCAAATAAGGAGTGCTCTCTTTCAGGTAGAAAACAAACTTAGTCACTGACACAAGACAATAAACTGATGGGACCAGCAACACATCCATCGGTTAAGATCTGAAACCACCTCTGATAAATCCACAACAAACTCCAGTGAAGACCCCTCTCCACTTCTGTGCTAAGCGGACCCACCAGCAAAAGCTCTGGGTGTGGGAAGTGGAAGTTTTGGGTGCCTACCTTGGGTGAGTGTTCCCATGAGGAAGTGGTAGAAATAGCGAGCCACCTTGGTGAGCTGCCTCTTGCACCTTTTCCTGCACTGGCTCATCTTGGTGCAGCTGTGGTGGAAGTGGAGGTGATGATAGTGATGGTGTCGGCTAGTCTGCCAGGGGAAGCAAGCTCTTAAGGTAGGAGGGGAGGAACAGAGCACTGTGAGTGTAGGTGTGTGTCTGTATGTGTGTGTGTGTGTGTGTGTGTGTAAGGAAGTCTGATTGCCGCTGCCTCTCTTCTTCTCCTCACTCACCCCCTCTCTTTCCTCTCTCTGTCCTCCTCTCCCCCCTCTCTCTGTTTCTCTCCGCTCTTCTCTCCACCTGTAGGGCGCTGGCTGTCAATCAGCCAGCAGCGCTCTGCCTCCTCCCCCTCACATTCTGAGAAGCCCCGTCCTGGTCTTTCATTGGCTGGGAGGGGAGTGTGGCGGAAAATTACGGACCGGCGCACATGCGAAAGTGCGTGTGTGTTTGTGTATGTGTGTGAGCTGTATACTACGAGGAGGCTGGCTTGAGTGGCAGGTGGTGGTTTTTCTCTAGCTCCACACATCTTGATGTTTTTATATTTTTTTCTCCACTCATGGCTCATAAAGAAGACAGCCTCTGAGTGTGTGTGTGTGTGTGTGTGTGTGTGTGTGTTTGAAACAGCAGGAGGTTGAGTAAAGTGACAGAAGAAACAAAGCAAACCCATTAATTAGCATCACACACCATCCCTCTCTGTCTGTCTATCTGTCTGTCTGTCTCTCACTCGCTCATTAATGGTACTCATAACAGCCGGGAAAAGGATCAAGAGGAGGTGGAGCAAAAAGGGAAAAGTGAAGGAACATGAGGAGACAGATAGGGAGGTGGAGATGGGGCAAAAAAGGGGATGCATAATTCATATCTTTCCCTCCTTTCTCCAGTGTGCTAAAATTTAAAAAGAGAGGAAAAAGCTTGACAGGAGAGAAAGAGAGGGGGTTGTTGGACAAATATACCAGCCCTCACCAGCAGCTGATGAACGGATTATTATCAGCCAGCAGAGAGGGAGGAGAAGAGAGAAGAAAGAAGGAGAGAGGAGGAGCTTTTAAATCCTGTGGCATTGAGAAGGAAAGGTATTTATGTAAAGCCTCTCTGTCTGCATCCTCATCATTCTGCCTCCTCTCGCTCAACGTGAACACTCACAGAGTCACTAAACGAGGAAACGCACTCACCTTGTTTTCCCTGCTGACACATTTTATTGTTTTCCCCTCCACAATTCCCACATTACGCTACTAAACTGCTGCCACTCCTCCTTTATCCTCTGTCCCTTCTCCCTGATGCTGAATTAAAAGTGATTACCGTTACCACAGCAACCCCAGACTCCATGGATTTTTCTGGTAGTCTGAGTGGCAGACACACGCGCCCTTACACACACACACACACACACACACACACACACACACACACACACACACACACACACCTGTCTGTTCCTTAGGTCAGGGAGAAAATCAATCAAATGTCAGGCAGATGCTTCTTCTAAACGTTCCTGTTCTCTTCCTACAGACTCTGTGCCCTCATTCTCATTTAGAAGTCACAAAGAAGGGTCAAAGTGCAGGTGAGTGTTTGACAGCAAGCTATTCTGGACCCCAAAGAGTCGATGCAACACTGTCAGACAGAATAAGGAGCCCTGACATAACCAAGTAACACAGCAGGTTTCTGAGCATGTGGGAGAGCAGATGGGAAAGGTTTTTTTAAAGATCGTATGAGGATTACTCACTAATTATTATAGTTGACTCCTGGCGTCTTGGTTCAGGGATCTCTAATGATTCAGGTCGGGATTAACTCCCCGACTTTGGAGTGTGAATGCAGGGTTTCATACATGCCTAATGTGCCTAAACCTTGTATCAATATGCAATATGTGTGAGGTTTTCAAAGGTTAGTCGTCAGCTCAAAGTGGCTGTAATCAATGTTTCTATATCAACAACGGATCACGTGACTACTTGAATGTGAAAGGGCTTTCCTGTAGTGGCAAATTCACAGAGAATTATCAGCCAACTCTGCAGTTCCAGCCATCACAGCATTGTCACGGCTGATAAAAACTCAAATGTACGCTACCTTACGGTAATCAAACAGAAGATGGACAAAGCAACTAGCTGATGAACACAGTGGAGAATTTGGCAGCAAAAGAGCCAAATATTCACCTCGGGAGTTGGTAGAGACCAAAAAACAGAGCTATAACAGAGTGAATATTGAAATTACAGTTGTCATATGGACACAAACACAACACTAAATGAATGCTAATGTTATTCTATGTGTGCTGGATGCATTAATAGGCAACTGTTTACTAGTAAGTTCACCATATCATCAATAAATATAATCACAGGATCAAGATACACTGACACTAGAAGGGCACTTGGAGAGCGCAATTGTTCGCCATGGCCAGACTCCCACCCACCCACCAAAGTACATTACTGCGTTACTTTTTTAAAAAGTAACCTGTTACTTTACTGCGTTACTCCCTGAGTAAAGTAACTCAATTATTTTAAAAGTACTTCCAATGTTACTCACTGAGAAAAGCACTTTTGAAGTACTTTTGAGTATTCTACATTTCCTATTGGGCAATGAACCACAGGGCGCTAAGCCTACATTTTTTGTCTCCAAAATTTGAAGTTATGGACCACTTGCCCTTCACTGAGATCCAATTCAGCCGTCACTTTGACCAGTAGAAACACAGAACGATCTGCTGCCGTAGACAACTGTATGACAACAACACCCCAGTATTTTTAATATTTCCTCTAGGGATGTTACCAAACAGAGTAAAAGGGGGAAATGATGGTGTGAAACAGCAGAGGCACTTTGTCAACCCGCTGAGTTAACGTTACTGTCATTAGCATCAAGCTAGCAAACAATGGTACATCCTCACAGTCGGACATAAAGTAATAACATTAACAAATAGCGGCGGGGCTTTTACTCACCACAACTGCAGAGGCTCCCAGCTTCATTTGAAACAGACTACATTATAGACGGTCTGTTATTTATTAATCCCTCTGTGTGTTTATATATTTACTTTTATCGCTCTGTTGTCTTTGTAAAGTTAACATATCGCACCGTCATTTCAAACTCAACACTTGTTTCAAATTAAAAGCCCCTTATAACCTCGGCTAGAGAATCCCTCCATTTTCTAAATAGGCTTTTATTCTGAAACATTTGTCAGAACTTCCTGTGGAAGATAGAGTAGCTTGACAGTTTACGTATGGGGCTTCAAATGTAGCTCCTGCCATCTGCTGACGCTTTTAGGTGACTACAACAACATGTCGGCTGGCACATGAACAGACACAGTGACTCAAATAACAGTAAAAGTGATAAAAATAGGACAAGAATAACCCGATGACATCACACACGCCGTGAAAGACGACCGGGGATAATTGGTGAGTACCAGCATGTAGTGTGTACCTGGCATAATGCAAGTCCTGAGTCTGAAATATGTCTGTCAGCGAGTCCTACTCCACCTATTTAGACTCCACCATAGACAACGGCAGCATTTCTCCGACCACGTAGCGAGCCACAAGCTCTGTGGCTTCTTTCAGGCTGATAGGTTTAACGTTATCTCCGTTATTAGAACCAAACGGCACCCGTTGCTGTTTCGGAGCTGAAGGACCAACATTCTAAAAGTAACGGAAGTAACTGATGCCTTGTTTGAAAACGTACTTAAGTATTTGATTACTCAAACAGCAAACTAACGCGTTAGGTTACTCATTACTGCAAAAAGTAATCAAAGTACAATAACGCGCTACTTTGTAACGTTGGGTACTTGTTATACCCAACTCTGGTGGCAAGTCACCTCAGGTTGCCCCAGTGAGTGTGAGTTAACCCACACTAACAGTGTTAGCTCTGTCACTGTCAGCTCTGTTGTTAGCACAGTTAGCACTGTTAGCATTGCTGATAAAGCTGTACCAACCAACAGTGGCAGGACAGTGTTGTTATGTTGCTGTTGTTTTGCATTACTCTGCCTCTGATTGGCTCACTCTGATATTCTCACACTAACCCTAGCCAATCTCACTCCTAATGCCTAAATCTAACCAACCCAACCACCTAAGGCAACGAGTACCCGTCAATCAGAGGGAGAGCAGGGTTGGTTGTGCCTTTGCCATCCCAGAGCTAACACTGTTAGCTCTGTCAGCACTGCTGCAGCTGCCATTCGGGCTCAGCTACCTCCATGTTTGCCTGTGATGTGCGTGCACTGAGAGTTTAATTACAGTAAAATGTAATTTGTGTATCTGCCCTATGATTCCAATCTGCTACCAGATTTAATGGGTCTTACTTGATCCAGGCAAAATATTTCCACCAAGTTTAGTGAAAATTCAACCACTAGTTTTTCTGTAATTCTGCTAACAAACAAGCAAACACAGACAAACACACAAACAGCACCGAAAACATGACCTCCTTGGCGAATTGCCAGCCCTACATCAGGTCACAGCAACATTAAAGTTTAGTGTTGGTACTGGTTGTTTCTATACTTTATCTTTGAGGAAAGTTTGAGGAAAGCTCCCCAGCTGCCCCACAGTAAGAACCAACTAAAACAGCCCACAGTGAAACTCAGTGCAGCACAGAAGCTACAGGTATATTTATGTTGACATTGGTGGGCAAGCAGAGCAGACAGCAGTCAGCTGAAGACTGATGCCTGCAGGCCCTGTCTTCATCACCCTGTCAGTATACTGCATGTCTGACTCTGACAGCATGTTAGAAAATATGAGGTGATCCATACTGCAGTGCTCAACTCCAATAACAGAGTTAAGGTATTAAAAATGACCCCCGAAACAGCAGATTTATAATAACAACAAGTGCTGAGAACATTTATAGTCAGACTAATACACATAAATTAAGTTGTAAAATGGCAAAATGTTGTCATAAAAATGAACAGCATAATCTTCAGAAAGTTTATCGCAGGATTACAAGCAATCAATGAATAATCATCTCTGTGTTTCAGCTTTAACTCAGCAGACTGGTTTATGTAGCAAACAAACTAATTTCAACACTTTTTCCTTTTCATACACACTGTGCAGAAACAAAAAACATCCACACTCTTTCATGCACACTGTTCATCTCCTTAAGCCTACAAATTATTTAGTAGTTTAAGAAAGAAAGCATGCACATGCACACTCACACTCACACATGAGTTCATACAAGTATTAAGCTAGAGAAGAACTGAAGCCATAGATTGAGTGATCAGTGTAGCATGAAGGATTAAAGACCTGCAGTGGTGGCTGCTACAACACACATCATCTCCCGCCACACACGTATGTGTACACACAGGAGATTAACATGTATGATCTGATGGTGATAGGTTAAAGGTGAATACAGACAGCTTTGTGCTGAGGAGATGAAGGAATGGAGGAATTTATATGTCTGGAGTAATCCTCTGGGGTCGCAAGCTCTGGCAGAGTTATTGTAAATTTATTATGCATTTGGATCAATATCCATGTGAGTTGTTTTTTATCACACCAGCATGACAAACATATTGACAGAAACCGTATAATACCAGAAAGGACTCTCAGTTCAGTTGACTGTAAATCAGTGTGACAGAGTCAGTCAGTCTTGATGATGCTGGATCCTTTCCTGCTGTTAGCACATTTCACATCATGGCAGATATTTTTCGAGGAAAAAAAACAAACTTTTTTTTTAGAATAAAACTGAAGCATGTGTTTTATGCTGTGGTAATGTTTTTGATTTCTCTGTGTTGAAAATCTTCAAAATTCACAGTTTATGTAGTTACTGTTCACATGTAATTCTTAAAATCAAACATTGTGTCTGATCAGCTGATAATTTTGGCATCAAAGCAGAGTTGTGAAAAATGCTGGGCAGCTGGTAAAAGGAGACACAAGCTGGGAAGAACTGATGGTGGGTGTTTACCAACACAGTGATCATAGATGCCTTCAAACTACACTGCAGAGGTTTGACACGGGAAGTCAAGTGCATGACACGCTCGCAGTTCAAGTAATTATTTGTCAGATTACTGTTGTTAGGGGACTGAAAAGAAAAATGGATGTTGCCTTGTTTCCTTTTCAAAAATTGACATTAATAAATATTTTTGAGCTTATTAAAGAAAGAAAAAATGGACAAAAAAACCCGGACAAAGACTTCTATGTCACTTACTGTAAAAAATTCTGAAAAGTTTCATCTTTTGTGTCTTGAACTCTTTGTAGCTGCACTCTTTCAACTTTGTATTGCAACTGCTACACAACAATTTCCCTCACGATAAAAAAAGTTCCAACTTTTCTTGTCTTATTTGAATGCCTTTTAAGTGGGTTGTTCAAACGGACTTTGCTTATAAACATGCTAAAAATGGCTTTTTGCCTTAATTAGATAGGACAGTTGGGGCGTTGAGAGAGGGGGGATGATATGCAGCAAGGGGCCAGAGGCTGGAATTGAACCCACGGCTGCTGCAGCAAGGACATTGCTAAATGGGGCAGGATGGTGGTTCGGTGGTTAGTATTGTCGCCTCATAGCAAAAAGGTTCCTGGTTTGAACTCAGGGTAGGGGGTACGAACATTGAGTGGGGGAGCCCTCCTGTCGGTAGTCTCCATGTTCTCAGCGTGTCAGCGTGGGTTTTCTCCAGGTACTCCAGCTTCCTCCCACAGTCCAGAGACATGCAGGTTAGGTTAATTAGTGACTCTAGGGGTGTTTTCACAGTTGGTCCTTTTCAACCCTCTAAAAGGACTTTGAGCGGTGACAAAATTTTTTGGCATATGTGAACACTCCAAGAGAACTTAGACCCCTCTGAATCGAACCAAACTCAGACCACCCTGGGGGATGAGGAGTAGCTTGGTCAATGGAAGATACTGCACACCTTCAATGTCTCCAATGTAAGACCAAAAAGAACTGAGTCTCTTTTCTGTTGGTCCACTTTTTGGTGCACTTTAAGAGGACTGAGTTTGGTTTGTTCAAAAAGAACTACATGTGAAAGCACCCTAAAGTCCTTATAGGTGTGAATGTGAGCGTTGTCTGTCTCTGTGTGTCACCTTGTCCAGGGTGTACCCTGCCTGTCACCCAATGTCAGTTGGGATAGGTTCCAGCCCCCCTGCGACCTTCAACAGGATAAGCAGATATGGAAAATGAATGAATGAATGAATGCTAAAAATGGTTTCTACTTAAACACACCATATGTTACACCATAGTTACTTTTGGAGGTTTAAAGCAGTCCCGCCATCAGGGGGTTCAAAAGGTACAGAGGACCCCAGCCCAAGGCCCAGAGGGTGCCTATGTAAAGGTCCATGGTTGACCCTTAAATGGGATCAAGTGCAACAATTTATGACTGACTAACCACCTAGTTATATGTATTGACATGATAGATAAATGTATTGTTATCATTAAAACACATTTCAACTTGTCATCTACCTATCCATCCCCTGGCTGAAACCACAGCAAGCAGGCTGAACATGCAAAGGTGAGGAGCTAGGCAGACTACCAAATAAAACTGCTGTGAAAGGGTTAGTTTTAAAGCTACAGTGAAGAATCTAGTATCATATAAACTATGTCATCCATTGGCACCAACAGTAGCCTGTCTCCTAGGTCGCCAAAGGTAAAGTAACACTGGCATTTTTCAAAATAATGTATGTACAGTCTTAAAATTACATTATTTATCACATTATAAACACTGTATTTAGAAATGGTGATGTGTTATAAATCTAGTTGTTCATACATGATTTGATCTTATGATTGCAATAATTTCCTCAATCAATGATTGATTTTACTTTTCTCCAATCCTTCATTGGAGGTCTTTTTTCTCTCCTTGATTTGTTTGAAAGTAATAAAACTGTCACAGTCTCATTTGAAAGAAAGAATGTCTCTGTTTTGAAATAACTGAGTGACCTTTTGTGTTTTGTAATAATACTGAGTATATGTATGCAAAACAGGGCATGGCCTGGACGGGTCTAAAACACTGGGTTTGGAAATATTTTTAGAGGCTTCATCTCTGTCACTACAAGGCTAATGGCCAAGAGCTTATTTAAATTAGCCTTTTGGTAATGGAGCAAACTGTGGATGGCTGAGTGGTGGTGGTGCTGGAGTGGGTTTGGATGTGGATGTCAGGCCCAATTAAAAAAAAGTGTCCCACTGTCTTTAATTTCTAAAGGCTGGACAGGTTTAAAGTCTTTTTCTGCAGCAAAAAATAATCTAAAAATAAGCAGCAAACTTGGTGCGAAAAGTCCATATAAATTTTTCTCAAGCTTTGGACCATAAATGTGACTCAGATTTGAAGTCAGAAGTAATTTTACCATTTCTCAGAATATTAGCTGTCACTCAGGAGCCTGTCTTCCTTCTGGAAAAGCTTTACATATTCAACACCAAACTATTTTACCTCCAGCTCTGACACTGTGGGTGCGGTGTATGTCAGGCCCTCTGCAGATATCTGGCAGGTTTACGGAGGATGTAGAGAAGCTTGTCTTCAACGTTGAGACGCCATTCGTTGAGCCAAACCAGACAGACAAACAGAAATAGTAAGAAGCAGCAGTAAATTTAAACAGTGTCAGGACTGGCTGACTGTTCCCCAGCAGGAAGATGAAGATTTTCTACAGGGGGTATGATGGAAGTGGTTGGAAAGAAGTGGAAGGAGGGGTGTGGCTGCTTCAGAACGAGAGATCTGTTGTTGTTTTAGACACTGTGACACATGTCCAGGATTTGTGCCAACACTCACCCACCTGTTCTCAGAGTACATATGTGTGTGTGTGTGCACGCTTTTGTGTGCGTTTTTCTAATGTTTCCATCCAGGAGTCTGAGTCACCACCACCAAGATGTCCAGGGTGTGAACAAAGCAGAGCCAAATCCAGGCTGCAGTCTATTAGCGACTATTACCAAGAAACACAACACAAACAAAGAACACAGCACCTCACATGGCAGGCCCTTTTAGCACCAATTATCAGCTGACAAAACCTTTTGTATTGGGTGTTGATTTTTTAATTGAGACTTCAATCAAATGCCAGCAGCTCTTATAATTGTATTCATGCAAGGACTAAAAATAGTTTCAGTCTTAAAATGTCAGTGATGAAAAAAACATAGAAATGGACCGACAGTGAGGCAGGAAGGAAGGAGGGACAGACAGAGAGGTCAAATAGACAAGAAGAGAGATGAGTTAAGTCGCAGACAGACTTGCTGCACCATTGACCTGACGGTGATGCTCTAGATCTGCAGGACTGTCTGAGTGATTGGATCCATCATTAAGATGAAGACCCTGGAGGCCTAAGACCTGCCCTGACCATGAAGTGGCTGTCAAAAACATCTTCAAGCAGACTGGGAATCTGGGGCTGTTTTTGGCAGGTCAACAAGAGGATAAATCTGCCCCGACTGTGTTACTGACCTCACCTGCTTCTCTCTTTCCTCTCCCAGTTTCTAAAATAAGATTTGTATTGAATCACAGTCAGAGAAAAAAAAAACACTGTGAAAGATCAAGTTTGTGTGTCTGTGTGTTGCGAGGGACAACATAACGATTTTCCACAGATTTGGAACCGGCGCAGGAGTCTGTGCAGGCTGCCATGTGAGCACAAAGGCACACAGGAATGTTGGAGGGCAGATGTGACACCGACACTCCAACTCAAGTATCTGGCAAAGAGACACGCACATACACACACACGTTTGTTTTTAACACTATTTATGTGGCAGGCAAAAGCACCAGCTGGTGAGACCCACTCAACACTCTATTCACTGGGAACACGTGACCGTGGAGGGAAGGAGAGGAGAAAGGGAGGAGAAAGGAGAAAGAGAGGGAGGAGCGAGGAAGAGGCACAGGTGGAAGCACTCGGCTTCAGGGATATGCAGTTATGCCTTAAATACAAAGTTATCAGGGAGATGAGAAAAACATTCTGAGTCCTACAACCTCCCCCAATCCACTCCTGCTCCATTTACCGCCTTCAGGCAGAAATCACGTGATATCAATTAGTCCCCTACTTAATATATCTGATTTGTCTTGATATGAATGCGTCATTCAATTAAAATGAAACTGACATGCAGATTGTTTCTGGTACGTTGCTCATTTACAGTTAAACAGAACATAACGAAGGGTAACTGAGTAGGTGAATGAGCGAGGCAATCATCCAAATCCATGGTGATGGACATTATCTGCGTATGGAGTGTGGCGAGTGCATCCCACAATTCACCTGTTTATTTATACCCTCCCCTTTAACATGCTGTGAGGGCTCTCCACAGCTGCAAGTATGACTTACAGTGGAATGACACTCCATAGTGAAGTACAAGCTGGGAGGGATGATTTGGAAAAGTAGGAGCTTTAATCTGTAATTGAAAGTTTACCACAAATTGCAGCATCTCCTCACAAAACAACCCCTGCAAACCCTCAAACATCACACACTCTTGTTGAAAGTATGACTAGTGTGTAGTGAAGATACTGGTATCATAAGAAACTAGATGATATTAAGTATTCATTGGTCAGGCTGTTCCCATGCACTGTTTGTGGGTATATCTACGAAAAGTAATGCACCAGAATTCATAAATAACCAACGTAATCATGAGCCAGTAATACCAACCATGTAACCGGGAAGGCTGCATTCACTTGACCAATACACTGACAGAACTAAAGAAAGAAGTTGTCTAAACAGCAAAGCTCAGCATAAGGAGGCATGTTGGGGTGGTGGATGGGCCAAACAAACATAGGACTGTCCCACAGGAAACCACTGTTCATGTCCTATGTGAGACCAAGAGACCTTTAAGTTATTCTAAAATATGTCATCACCGTGTTTCTTTTCCTAAACCTAACATGTAAAATAAGGTGACAACGCCATTTGTGGGGCGCTAATTTGTTAGATACAAACCACTGCATTTGGATGTGCTGCATTGGTACCAAACATGTCACCCTACCTTCATTCATTCATTTTCCATAACCACTTATCCTCTTGAGGGTTTGGGGGGGGTGACAGCTGATATTAGGCGAGAGGCAGGGTACACCCTGGACAGGTCACCAGACTATCACAGGGCTGACACATAGAGACAGACAACCATTGACGCTCACATTCACACCTATGGAAAATTTAGAGTCACCAATTAACCTGCATGTCTTTGGACTGTGGGAGGAAGCTGGAGTAACTGGATGAGAACATACAAAATCCGCACAGAGGGGCTCCCCTATACCCTCTTGCTGTGAGGTGACAGTGCTAACCACTATACCACCGTGCCGCCTCACCATATCTTTTTGGGGGCTAAATAACACTCCAAAGTCAGGCTAAATTTTGGTGAGGAAAAGTAGCATTGGCATTCTTCTAAAAGCGGTGTGAATATTTCTGCATACTGGGGTCCCTAAACAGTCTTAGATTTACATAAATGATCTAAGAGATTTACATAAATTAGCACATTACAAACACTGGATTTGGAAATGGTTTAGTGATAAAGACTAAACTTTTTTGTTCACTCATGATTTGATCTTGATTTGATGTCTTGCAGTAATTTCTTCAATGCTTTTTTTTTATTTTTAACCTTTTTTTTAATCTCATGCTAACATGCTAAAATCGTGTAACCTTAAACACACCATATGTTAGTTACTTTTTTTTAAAACTTTTTTTTTTTAAATGGTGTATTTTAATTAATGTCTTGCAGTATTTTCTTCAGTCAGTGCTTGGTTTTTAGGTAAAAACAGAGATAACTGTCACAGTCTTGTCTCTGTGTTTTAAAATAAATGACTTGACCTTTTGTGCTTTGTAATAACACTGAGTATATGTATGCAAAACAGGGCATAGCCAGGATGTGGACTGGATTTGGAAATGCTTACCCTTATGGTGACTGAGATGGAGTCTCTACTCCATCTCAGTCACCATAAGGGCTAGAGCTTATTTGAAATCTCCTGTGTTGGTGTTAGGGCTAAGGTTGTATGGGTTGTATGTGATGGTGGTGCTGGAGCGGATGAGGGACCAAATTTGGAAAATGTAGCCCATAATTCTTGATGGCTGGCCTGGTTTCAGTGTAACACTGTTCTAAACTGTGAGATTTATAAAATCAAAAGCTTTGCAAGAGATGGAGATGACCTTTATTAACTGAATAGTATGCCGAGAATCTCAGTCAAAGCTCATCTGACATTTTTCAATGAGATAACTTTCACAATGGACATGACAGCCTTCTGAGCATTCCACACATTAACTTTTGATAAAGTAAACAGTAACGAACACTTTCTAGATATAAAAGACTCACTACTCCAAGGTTAGAAAAGTTGCCATCTATAAATATTTGATAAACACAACCAAGGGATGCATCAGTAAGGTTTGAGCAACTACAGTTCAAGAGGAAAGCTGAAGAGCATCTATCCATGTCTATGCCTTGCTGATATTTAAGGGATCATTTGGAAAAGTAAAAGCTTTAAACTATAATTGAAAGTTTACCACAAATTGCAGCATCTCCTCACAAAATAACTCCTGCAAACCCTCAAACATCACACAGTCTTGTTTTAAGTATCACTACAGTGAAGCTACTGGTATTATATGAAACTATACATCTGAAGGCATCCACTGGTACCAACCATGTCAAGCTTCTCATTCCAAGGGCTTCAAATACCAAGGCTTTGTCATGTCCCTCAGCATATGGTATTGATGCCAAAGGCCCCCTTTGGCGTTTTTATGAGACACATCATACTTTCAACCAACTCCAATGTAAACCCCTACTTGGCCATATTTGATGCTGAGAGACTGACAAGGTTCTGGGAGGGGGGGACAGAGGGGAGGTGGATGGGTCAAACAAAACTGGACTTTCATCCAGAAGATCACCATTCGTGTCAGGTGTGAAACCAAAAGTAAACATTGCTCTTCACGTAATGTTACCCAGTTTATGTACTATCGTCGTGCACTGACCCTTTACATCACGTCATGCAACAAATGTATTTATTTTAAGACAAAACATCTTCTTTTTATCTAACCAAGCACTTTGTTTCCTAAACGTTGCTGCAATCATTTAACAACATTAACCATGTGTTAAAATGTGCTTCAGCTGTGTGTCACATGAATACGCCATAGGTTGCCCAGTGCAGCACTGTGAGATGCCAAGGGGCATGACAAAGGGTCAGTTTATGACCTGGGAATGGGTTGGCTATCTTGTTGGTACAGGCTAAATAAACACAAGGCTAATGGCCAAGAGCTTATTTGAAATTGCCTGTGTTGGCATTAGAGCTTAGGGTGGATGGGTGGTGGTGGTGCTGGAGTGGGTGTGGATAAAGGGTGTGGCCTGATTTCAGTGCGACACTGTTTGATACTGTGTAAATCATAGAATCAGAAGCTTTGCAGTAGATGTTTCCTATCAGGCCATTAACATACTATAGAACCACAATTCACTGAATACTATGTTGAGACTCTCAGTCAAAGCTCACTATACATGACATCCTTTCTAGAGTTATATCTAGCAAAGTAAAAAGTAAAGGACAGTTCCTAAATACAGAAGACTCACTATTCCTATTGCAGCTATTGCAGAGAACAAGAGAGCACCTGTCTGTGTGTGTGCCTTGTTGTTATTTAGCAACAACACACTAAATACTGTTTCAAAATAGTTGGTGAATATTGTCTTTTTAAGCACAGTACTGTAGCCACTGGCTGTCCACTGGTGCTGACACCAAATACCAGAACATAAGCTCCATGACACTGCTGCCATCTGCAGGCAAAAACCTGCAAAGCCACAACTCCAGGAGCAGGCATCTGCCCCGAGGGCAAACAGATGGACTGAGAGAGGACACAGGGGAAAATAAACTTCACAAATACACACAGAAACACACTTGCACACACAAACCAACTTCTAACTTTAATGAAGACCATAGAGGAAGAGGAGATATTAATGAAGCTGAAACGCAAAGTAACTAATGATGCATGGCTCTTCCAGCTGGGGGAGAAGCATGACTATAGCACACTTCAATTTGAATACTAATGAATATTCATTAAAAGCTGTTCTAAAGATAAGAAAATATGGATTGCAAAATAATTATTTGTGTGTGTGTGTGTGTGTGTGTGTGTGTGTGTGTGTGTGTACGCAAATATGTGCATGTGTGTGTGTGTGTGTGTGTAAGAGTTGCCACCAAATACAAACCTTATGTAGCTCCTCCATCCCTGGTCTGACCACTATTGTTGAACAGGTGTATCAATAAAGTGTATTGCTAAGGTAATAAAAATAGTCTTTGGGTTATCTTCACTAGTCTCTACCGCTCTTCACCCTCTCTGCTTTGTGCTCCCTGACTTCACTCTGCGTAGTCTGTACTTGTACATGATACACAGTGAGGACCAAAAGACATATTTTAGCAACAAAGTGAGGACAGTTTTGCAAAGTGAGGACATTTTGGCTGGTCCTCACTTTGCAAAGGCCTGTTTTAGGGTTAAGACTTGGTTTTAGGGTTCAGGTTAGAGTTAGGTTTAGGTTAGGGTTAGGCATGTAGCTGTGATGGTTCAGGGTAGGGTAAGGGGCTAGGGAATGCATCATTTCAATGAGGGTCCTCACAAAGATAGAAGTACAAGAATTTATGTGTGTGTGTGTAGGTCAGGCCAGAGAGCAGAGGAGAGGCTGCAACATGATAATAAATTACACCAAAATGTTAAAATGAATCAATAACCTAAAGGAACTGGTAATATCGGAGCTTATCAATAAAACAGTCTTCAATAATTTAGCCATAGGACCCTTTTATTTATTTTTTTACTGGGTTTTGATATCCAACTAATCCTTGTTAATGGACAATCTTTAAGGCAGATTGGAGGGGCCTTCAGAGTTTGAATAAAGACAAGGCAACTTATGGAAAGGCACTACACCATTTTGAGGATAGATGTCTTTATAAACATAAAGGTGCACATAACTAATGCTCAAGTAAGTTTAATGACAAATATTAAGGGTGTAACAATCAAAACAGTAATGTTTTCAGCAAGCAAAATTATCGATCTGCTCACACCTGACTTAATAGCTCATGAATAAATATGTAAATATCTTGCACTCAACAGAGAAACACAAATCTGAAACTATATTGATATCGACTGGTTTGGTCTCAGAGCTAAAGCTCCACCACAATAACTGAATACAGCAGCACATTTCTGACATATTTAATATTTATACACATACTTTGGATGATAGAGAGGAGAAAAAAGTCTGGAAAAGTCAGCCAGCACTCCACTTTGAAATACAAAGTGTGGTGGCTTCCCAATAAATGGCTGTACTAAACAATGTAGACCAGTAGAGGGCAGAAACAGACCTGTATAACCACAGCTGCTGTAGGTCTAAAATATTATTGCACATAAACTCATGATTGTTTTCCTCCAACAGTTAATTTCCTTGGACTTAAAGTGCCCTGCAGACAAACTCATGAACAAACCCATTCATAAAAAAATGCAGAAATGCACATAAAATTATACATCTCAATACTATATACTATATATTTCACCAATGTGTTACCTGAGGACCTCTACCTGAATAAGTTAGGCTGTGGAAAGGTTGGCACCCATTTCAAATTAATATTTAAGTAGATCAAACCATATTATATCTTGGTAATGACTTCAGATAAATCTTATCTTAGCAAAGCAATTATTTGGCCTGGCTTTCCTTAGATTAGTCTCTGGCACCAGTTTACGCCTGTCTGCTTTTATATACACTTAATTATCTCATCTCCAGAAAATATGGCAACACTGTAATTGAACCATTAGAAGGCGGCACTGGAGGGAAAACGCAGAGATATTTACTGGTCTGTGTCGTTGCTTTAAATTTAAGGATCAAACTTTTGCTTCGCTTCTCGCTCTGGGCATCAGAGTTATCTGTCAGTCTGTATCAGGTCAGTATTGTGATGGTATAAAGAGCTGAAAGGTCATGAGAGGACACGGAATGGTGAGGATTTGCATGTATAAAGAGGCAGAGGGATACAGAAAATAAATTACTGGGAATAAAAACGTGTCACACTTAAATTAATCTTTGGCTTTGCTGTGGTAAAATAAAAACAAAACAACAAATTTTAGACTCAAGCCATGACTCTCTTTCACTCTGCAGCTACACAAACACACTCTCTCTTCTACTGTTCACAGCTTTTATACCCTGTGGGAGCTCCTTATGTATTCCTTTGGATAAAGCCAGGAATGAGGCTGCTACTGTATAGAGGATGAAGAAGAAAAGGGGGGATAGACCCAAGGGAGACAAGACTGACAAATAAACAGTAAGAGATAAGCAACAGGAATGGATCACTGGGCCATGAGGTCGACAAATAACCCACAGGGGAGGTTCTGTGGCTTTCATTGTTTTTATAACAGGCACCAACCAGCAGCAAAGTCAGCCGAGGCCTGATGTCGGAGAAGAGGTACACCAAATCACACACTGCTACCTGCCACCTCCTTGAAGGCATCAAACACTCTGCGAGTGACAAAAAGGTCTCTGATATTCCTTAAGTGCCTGTGTCGCCGTGAACTCTTGCCATCGCATCGCCTTTGCTACATCTTGCTCTGCTCCTGTTTTACATGTTATCATCTAACACAGACGCTCTGTGTTTCCTCTGAAGCCTGCGTCTCTCTTCCTCTTGCTGTCACACCCAACCTCTTGGCTGCTTGACTGCTGTTCTACCCCCCTCCTCCCGCTCTCTCCCTGCATGTCTGAAGGCAGGCAGCAGGTGTTTTGTGACTCGGAGATCAGAGAGCCTCTGAGAGACGGGGCCCCTCTGAGCTAGGCTGCCTGTGTAGGAGGAGGAGAGAAAAGCTACGCTTCCATTTTCAGAGTCTGTCTTCCTCTCTGCAACAGGAGAGAGCGCTTATCCCACCCCCGGACCACAATCGCACCGGCGCATGTATCTTATTCATGTTATATGCTCATGTATGTCTCCTATAGGCTGAGTGATGAGCCTTTTTATTAAGAAGGATGTGATCTACCTGCTGCTGAGTTGAGGTGTCACTATAGGGAGAGAGGCGTTGTGGGTGCACACATGCATGGACTGATACGGCAAATGAGGAGAAGAGGGAAGGAGGGTGCAGAGAGCAAGGGAAATAAAAACAGTTTTTCAACAGTCCATTCTGTGCATGAAATATGCAGATGTGACTCTAAAATACACTATGACTTTGCACTGATTAAATGAAACCTTTTTGAGGTAACCCAATTTCACAGCACTCCAGTCTCTGACCTAAAACTAGTTTCAGTGATGCTGACTCAAACACACTCCATCACTGCTCTCCGCTCTCTCTGTGTCTCTCTTTCACTGTGAGAGTAGTTTTGTTAATTATACCTCATTAGTCTCCATGTAGCTGCAGCGATGATGCCTGTGTTAATGACAGGAACATTCTTAATGCAGGAACCACTTCTTATTCACTGTCCCTCTTTCTCGCTCACCTGCTCACCTTTTCTTTAAGGCCAGCCTGCGAATGGCCAAATGAAAGAGCATCCTCTGTCTAACCCGCTGTGATGATGTATTCTAAATATAAAACAGTCATGGAAACAGCAAAGCTTCCAACTTGTGGGCGGATGACTAAAAATATGGAGTGCAACATTTATTTGTGTATGACATAATTCTCCCTCTGCAAACATCTTGCCTCCTCTGACTTGCTTCTGTGTTTGCTCTGTTTGTTGTTTTAGGAGTTTGTGCAACACACAGCTCGTGGTTGTTACAAACCATATGCGCCATATGGTTTGTAAGAAGACAAAGGAAAAGAGAAATACTGAATCGGCAGAAAGAAACTTTATTGATGACCAGTTTTAAAGACATTTTCATGTCAAAATACAAAACATGTGTTGGTTCCTGCCTCTTTAATGCATGGGGTTGCATTACTGTGTTCTATTATCACGTAACTCCAGCACCTTTGGACCATTGGACACATGAAACGATAAATTTGAAGAAGTCCCTTTGGGTAGTAGCCACCATGATGTACATGGTGGCTACTTTTTCATTGTTTTAGATAAAGTACTAAATGCTCAGTTGTAGAAATAATTGTTAAATTTATCAAGAAACACACAACTTCTATGGTTAGAGGGACAGAGGACTTTTTGAAATGGGGTTGTATGAGGTACTTTTTCACAGTCAGTGTCTTACATATAGTATGGTGGTTGGCACAGTGCCTGTCTGGAGAAGCATGTGGGAGTAGCACCCCAGAAAATCAGCAATGCATTGCTCTGGAAAGGGATTTTCAGCAAAATATATTTTAACTCCAAAAATAGCCTTGCTAAAAAAATCATTGTCAGTCTAAGTAGACGCTATATTCAGAATTTCTATCGCTTCGCTTTGCCATCAGACTTCCCTTTCCTTTGGCGCTATTTTTTCTCAACTGCTACTGCTTCCCACACAAAAGCGCAGCTGTGCCGCGTAATGTATTATGCCACAGGTCAGCTGTTTGGGTCAGACTTTCACTGGTTTATGCAAGAGACAACGGTTACAAGAAACAAAAAGATAAAAAAAAAAAAAACGAGTGGTTAAGACAGCAACAACAAAATGCCATTTACTGTGGAGACTTTTTTGAGTATACAAAGGAAGAACTTTTGCTGAAGGAGACTGAACATGCCACAACGAGGGGAATCATCTATGGAAACTAGAGGCCAAGAAAGAGCACAAGCTAACTGTGTCAACTGTAAACGCATGCTCATGGACCCAGAGGGAGCACAGAAAAGCAGTCAGAGCTACAGGCTACAGTGAGGCTAAAAACAGAGTTCATATGACGTTTTTCAAAACAACTTTTTATGTCGGGGCTGCAGCACACTTGGATCACCACGGATGAGCAGTATGGAGATACTTTGTGGATTCAATTTGGTGTTCTTGGACGTTAGTCTGGGGCGCCGTCTGCCATTAGGTGTGCTAGCCGCTCCACCCACCGATCTCCGCAAGGGATGTGAGGACTCTAAAACTTCACCAGGGCCTCCATCGGCATATGGGTGAGCAGATAATGGCTGAATTTTCATTTTTGGGTGCACTATCCCTTTAATATAGCATCCACTTACACTTATATGGTAACCTCTATCCACAGCGGTACATTGCTGTGCTCTACTGTTTATAATACACTCACTACAGACAATACAGTGCCACCTCAAAAAACCTGAACTATCGCTCTAAATTGTATGAATCGATCCACATGGCCATAACATGGGCCCTCACACTGAAAGTAAAACCCCTGATTCGTTTCGTTCTTTGATAATTCCAATAAAGTTTCAAACAAGATGAGGCCATCCTCAATGTTGGCCAAAAAAGACAGAAGCATTACTTCCAGCAATTCTACTATGGACGGAAAACAAGAAGGAAAAACTATGAAGCTGCAGATGGCTGGAAGATGCAGACAATATGGTCCGTCTGTTCTGCAGTAGTGGAAACATGTAAAATACTACCCCAATATTAAAATTACAAATTAAAAGCTTATGTCTAATCTTTTGACAGCAACCACATGGTAAATGAGAGGGTGGGACTACTCAAACTACAAAACAGCTGACGAAACATGCCTGACATGCCAGAAATCTATTTGACTGTCCGACAATCAGATCATTGATCAGCAGGCAATTAATTAGGCACAGTTACCCTCTTTCAAACACAATCTGGCCAAAATCTGGCCCATCTCTAAAAATAGCTGGAGACGACCACCTCAGGTTTAAAATCAGAGCTGTTGTGCCACCTGCTGGTGGGGACAAGTTTACCTTTGTCGTAAGAGTTATTGCCTGCTGGAGTGGACACAAAGGATACTGCCTAAGATGACACGAACCATGGATCAGTGGTTTTGGCAGGAAATAGGCTTGAGTCCTTTTGGTAGCACGTTGGCGATTCTCCATCCTCTGCGCCCATGTATTTAATTTGTGTGTTTCCTCTTCATTGCCAGCCTCTGTTACCCTCATGGCTTCTTGTGAGCCATTAACCAGGGGCTCAGTCTGGTGTGTCTGATGAGGACAGCTGCTGGGTTAAACGACCCATCTGTATCTAAATGATATAATCAGTCCTAATAGAACAGGGGACATATCAGTCCCATTGCTGTCAACCATCAGAGGACAAGAGGTCACCTTCACTGTGATTTAGGCGCCATCCACCTGATTGGAAATCCACAGAGACGCGCCTGAAGCTGTGGAAGTGCCTATTTGTGTATGGGACACTGCGCGTTTGTGGTGTCAGCTATGCATAAAGTGTCAGGGGTGCCGTTTGTCTTTCAAGCTTACAGCAACTTTTTGCTCAAGTTCCGTGTTACAGTGCAGAAATTTGGAGACTGCCACAGGAAACGGTAATTATTGATGGGAAGGTGTTTGCGCCTCTCACCCTGAGGGGATAATTCATCATAAAGTGTCAGTGCAAAGGTTATAGAGGTATAAGAGCATGCTGAGCAGGCCATACTATGAAACATACAGCCTCCAACTCACTGACAAAAAAGAGAGCATTTCAAATATATTTCTTTTCTTGACAGCTTCTCCATGTACGCTCATGTTACATGTTTCATGAGCCTGATGTGATCCTCACTAAGAGTACTAATAGCAGCTTTGATCATGGGAAGCGCTGTACTTAGACTTCACTACTATAATCACTAACTCTCCTAATGTAATCCCTCACTTCTCTTGACAACATCTAGCTTCCTTAAAGAGCTCTCTCTGTCTGTCTCTCCAGCAGGGCAGCCGCTGAACTTTCCACCTCGCTCACAACTCAATTTTCAGAGCTCACTTGCCCACTCTTGCTGGGCTCCTTAAGTGCTTCCACTCTTGGCTATTTCTGCTGAGTGGGGGGTGTACTGTGCGAACGCAGGAGACACCTCTGTCTGATGACACTGGTATGATGGTGTTGGGGGGTGGTCATAGTTACTGAAACAGAGATCCTGGGGAGTGAAGCAATGGAAAATAGTTTTTCTGTGTTTCTCTCTTTCTGTTTCTCTCAACATGTGGGCAGGGAGCCAGGGGTGAGCCAGAGTGAACTGCATCCCACTGTAACAACACAATGATGAAAGACTAGACACTCAGCAGACACTGCAGCATTTAGACAGACCTGACAACGTAAACACAAATGCACACTACAAAGACAAACATCTTCCAGGGAACAAAAAAAAAATGACGCTGGAGTTGTATTGATTCCTAGAGGACGCCCAACTCGTTGCCGGTAAGTTTTCCCCTAACAAGCAGCTCATCTATCCTCCATCATTGTAAACACAACTGTTATGTAACCACAGAGGACAACGAGTGTGTGCGTGCGTGTGGGAGTGAATGCTAATGTGAGCATTTGTGTACAGTATGTGTTCTTGCATGAGTGTGTGCTTGCATGTGTGTTTGTGTAAATGAAAGGAGCCCCACTTGGTTGAATTCACACAATCACCCAAAGGCTCCTGGGAAATCAGTGGGCGGACAGGTATGGATCAGTGACAGGAGGAGGAGGAGGAGGGCGGTTAGGTTGGATTGGGTTCACTCTCTAACACACTTTAACGCTCCCGTTCTCTCGGTGTCTCTCTCAGGGATTCTTTCTTCTTCTTTTCTTCGAAATAACTGAACTTGCTCTGGGTAGTTAAGAGGTGCACGTTCAACTGATGCACATCTCTCTGAACACCTGAACTGATCATTATGCAGCCATACTGGGGGTTAAATAGGGCTCTGGGGAATGAGCAGCCATGCTAATTTCCCTCTATTGACAAAACAGGGATCACAAAGTTTTTAACAGAATGTTGAGGAAGAACTAATACAGAGGATTTTCTCAAATTCTCAATGTAAGTTTTTATGTTTGAACCTAAACCATAAAATGTTGTGTACATTTACTGTATTAATGATTTGTAACATTTCCCAGAAAAGTGATAATTCTACTCCCTTGATCATCATCACATCATACAAATACAATGCCTCTGGATTTTTTTGTATTTAAAAAAAAAGGGTGGTAGGTACAAAACAAATGTCATTTTGGGTAGTTCTCATGATGCTGCTGTTCAAGTGTTTGTTTTTCTGATAAGTTTGTGATGCTATAAAAAACGGTTTGATGTCATCATTGACCGCTACGTCTGCCAATCTGTGTACTCACTAACACCAGCGCTACGCGCGATTGGTCAGATGGCAGGAACTTGATACTGTAAAGACTGCTCCTGCGCAGACTCTGGGTGCATCCCAAGTTCCTTAAATTGCATCCACGTTTCCCTCACTTGCGTCTTTTCCTTGCATCTTAGTCCCTCCTACCAGAGATGCATGGAGAGATGCAAGGAAACCATGCGAGGCAAGAGGACATGAGGAAATATGTTTTTGGAGAAATGAGATGTTGTTTCCACTGAAATGACACCCATTTCTGATGCCGGCAGCAGCTGATCACAGCTGGATCAGCTGTCAGTCAGCTTTAACAGCTGTAGAGACTTTGGTGGAGTTTGTCTGCACACAAGTGCACTGTGCTCGTACTAATTAAGACACAAAGTTCTCACTGCCAGAGCAACTGGAGGCGATCTTCTCTCTGTTTAACAAACACCTACACATGAATAACCTGCATTTTGTATTTATAATATATATGTGCTGTGTCCTGTTTAGAGGCATTTATTGATATTCTAATTGTAAATAAATTATTTAATAACCCAGAATACGATTATGGTGCACACTGACATTATATATTAGGCTAAATGTTTCAGGAAAAATTGGATTCTGTAACTCTGGACTTACCAGCCTCACATGTGACTGAATGGAAATAACGATAAATGATGTAAAAAGAGTTTCTTGCTGACAGACACACTCTCTCTGACTTTAATTGGCTCTGTAACAAATGTTAATGTGATAACAGATTGTGAAAAGAAAATCTTTCCATTAAATGAAGAAAGTGTCTGTTTTATGTTGCTCAGACCTAAAACCCAACTAAACCTCAATCTCTTTTCTGTCTTCACTCCAGTATGAAAATCTGGAGAGATGCTCTGTATCAGATTAGTCTGATCAGCTGCAGTGTCCAATCAATACAATGCAGAGGTGTGTCGGCCAATAAAAGACTTCTGCGAAGGCTGCTCTCGTATATTCTTGCTCATCACTCCCCAGAGATCCCTCCCTGCTCCATGCTCCTTGCTCCTCAGAGCACAAACAAAACCTTTGGGACGGCGTTACAGATGGCGTACCAGAACAACTTCAGGTTCAAGCGAGAATTGAGGAGCGAGGAAATGACAAAGGGTTTGGGATGTACCCTGTGGCTCAAGATGACATCACTAACACAAGATGGCAGCAGCTGTGTCTGGGATATTTTGGGTTCTTTTTGGATTGGGGGAGGAAGGAGAGATGCATCGTCCATCTGTTGAGCACAAGTGGCAACCTCCGGGGGTGACAAATGAAGCCAACGCAAAGTGCTAAAAACTGCAGTTCTTCAAATGGCCACTTGAGGATGACTCCAGAAGCCAATAAATCCCTGTAGACCCCCATGCTAAAATGTCCAACTATACAGAAGAACTAAACATGTCTGTGGCGTGGTACAAAAACAGTTCTGGTCTCTACAGCTAATTTCACAGTTTATGACACCTGAGCAGGGGTTGAATTTTTTCATAACTCACCCTTTTACTTTTTATTAAGGCCTACAATTACAGATAATTAGGTGCATGTCACTGTGAGTGACAGGCTGTCTGTCATTAATGTCCTCAGCTTCTCAGTCAGAGAGCCACCCTTCGCTCCTCCACAGTGCTAGACTCTCAACCAAATATGGTCACTTCTGGCTCGAAAACCAAAAATGGCAACAGCCAAAATGCCGAACTCAGTCTATGGTTAAGCATGGCAAAACTGTGACAATGCAATGTTTGCACAATTGATTTAATTCAGTTTTCCTGGTGCTCATGTGTTAGACCAAAATAAAAAGACAGAAATAAACATCGATTCAACGTGTTTTCCATGCCTCATTACTCAAACTCCAACGATACAAAATAAACAGGGTTTATTTCCCGACTAATGTCAGGGACACAGACCAAATGATTATCCAGCACACCTGCCGAGCAACACATAAAGCAGGCAGCCACCTTTTTAACTGCATCATCTCACTGCTGATACCCTGAGCTGTAAGAAAACATAATAAGAGCAACTCAATACCAAAAAATACAAAGAAAAGAAGCAGAGCTCCTTCTCCTTTCATCAGTCACTGTGACAGGCCTGTGCATTTCATGCTTTGCAGGGACAAAGAAACAAACAAACATAAAACAAGTCTATAAAGGTCTCGTGCAGGAGGTGATAAATGTGTGCTTATATGTGCATATGTGTGCATCTGTATGTTTTATTCAAGCACATCAGTGACTCTACTATCGCTCTCATCTCTTCTTTTTCCCCTCTGTCCTCCTCTGTTATATAGTGGGGACGCCCTCAGTGTCAGTCAGTTGCATTTTGACCACTTTGTACTTTATAGCAGTGGTTCCCAACTGGAGGGTCGTGGTCCAAAAGTGGGTCCCGGTTCCACTCTATATGAACCACAATTGACTGGCGAATGTGTCAACTCTGTAAAAACCACACTTTATTTTGAAGTAAAGTGAATTTCCAGCACAGAATTTTTATTTTGATGTGCCATTTCCTGCTGTAGAGTGAGTGACTAACAGACAGCTACATGACAGAGACAACAAACTAGCTTGATGTCATGGCCAAACACAAGTATAGCCCTGTTTCCACTGAGCAGTACGATACAGTTCAGTTCAGTTTGGTATGCTTTTTTCCATTTCCACTGTGAAAAGTTGCAGATGGTACTAGTGGAACCGTTCTGTATCGTCCCCATTTTGGTCCCCCCTCTGTTGGGGTACCTAGCACACAGATCTGGCACTAAAAGGTGGAACTGTGAACACTGCAGTCTGTTGATTGGTCAGAAGTGGACAGTCACTCTGCTAAGGGCTGAGCTGTGGCTGGTTTGGAGAGTTTTATTAGTAGACTGTAAATATAAATTTAAATGATGTTTTGCTGCCTCTGAAGTTGGAGGGAAAAAAAAAACTTAATTCACTGGGCCGACTACCAGCAACTTTTAAGGTGGAACATTAACTTGTAATGTTACTCAATGCATGAGCTGACAACATGAATCAATCAACACAACTTAAATATTCCATGTGACAGCTTTGACCATCACTTTAGTTTTTATATGACCTACACTTCTAGTAATGAGTGGATCATCAAGCGTATATATTAATTTCGACTAGATTATGTGAACTGCATATATTCTAATCCTCACTCGGGGCAAGTGAGGATTACATCCACATCCATCCAACATCCATCCTATCAATTAAAGGCAAAAGCCCAAGAAATAATCTTTAAAAAAAAAAAAAGAAGGACGGAATGCACAAACCCACTATTTTTAAATATCCCAAGGAGAGAGACTCTCACTGCAGCCTATTTTATTTTGTTCTGAAAATGTTGGCATGCAACCTCATTCTGTGGACGATAAATGAGGCGCAGACTTCCATCTGTGTCACCGGTAATGAGGAAATATTATGAGTGCTGGACGGAGCAGTGAGTGACAACAACCCCGTCCACATTTAAGAGTACGGTACACGGACCAAGGGTCTAGGTACCATGTCTGAAGGGTTACTTTTGGTTCAAAAGGTACCATACTGAAAGCGTTTGGTGGAAACAGGGCTTATGACATTGAATATATTAAACTGTGTGGACCTTGAGCAAATGACAAAGGAGCAATCTGGACCCCGTGGCTGGACCAGTTGGGAGCCACTGCTTTAGAGTTCTTTTATGTTTCCTTGAAACGTCAGTCATAAAAATGGTGATTGTCAGCGCTGTATTAGAGCTGACACATACTGCTAATTGGTCTCCAAATTGACACACACGTGGCTAAATGTGATTTACAGTCTCAATCACTGCAAATAATGTAATGCTGAGGGCGATAATATAATGAGTATGCACTGCAAGGCGGAACAGAACAGCGGACAGCTATCATTGACTAAAACTACGTTAGCTGCTCGACAATCCAACAAACTACTACCTTTGACAAGGTCAACAAAAGTTAAACATCGAGTTGAGTTTGATGGAATTAATTTATGAATTTAATTACTGGCTCCTGCAGGCATATGTGCTGTAGTGGCTTTTCTGCTATAATCTCTCATCCTCCTTTTGTCAGCACTGCCTTATCCCTCCTTTCTGCATTACTCCTCCACTGTTTTCTTCTGAAATATGAATCCGTGTGCTCCTCTCTCCCGCTGCTAGCCCTGCTCTGTTATTCTGCAGGGGTGACAGAAGAGAGGAAGCAGCACGAGGTGAGCCATGCAGGGCAGCGGTGAAGAAAGAGAAACTCTCAAGGCTTCACAACTTTCCTTTATCTATAATATATAGAGTGGCTGATATTAAATGCAGCCATACTGCCCCTTGTTTCCGATGCACTAAGTCTCCTGGCTTCATTGTGAAGCACTTCTCTGCAGAGCCTTTTCCATTCCAAAACTCTTCAAAAAGTACTTTTCTTTGTGGAAAAAGGCCCGGCTTTAACCCTGCAGCTCTAAAAAAGATACTATGGGGTTTTTTCCTCTCTTATGTTCATTTATCCGTCTCCCCCCTCTTATCGACCCATCTCAGCCAACCAATTTTGTCTAATACACCCACTATCTCTGACTCAATCTTTTCTCTCCCATCCTTTTCTTTCTGCTTCTTAAGTCTCGACACTCTGTTTGGAGGGACGGACAAGGACAAGGGAAGACAAAAATGCAACAGTAAAAAAAAGAAAAAGAAAAGAAAATAGAAAAGAGGAGCACTCACAAAGAGTTGAAAAGATGAATGCTGCAGTGAATTACACACACAATTTGAGCAGTCTGTTGCTCTCCTGTTGCCTCTTTGGTTCGTAAAATCATCAGCATATACAAACACTCTGTCTGTTTCTAGGTAGTCTGAGTGAGACACACACTTACTGTATATCAACCAGAGCGGGAGAAATCGTCCTTCTGATTCATGCTGTCACACACACACAAACGTCCACAGAGGATGTCTGAGTGTTTATATCACGGTTGATTTAACCATCTTCTGTATTAGCATAGATAGAGGACGGTAAGATTTCCTCTCTGTGCGCTGGCACATCGCCTCATGGAGAAACAAAATATTCTGACAGTCTCCAAACAAGGATGGATAAGGAGAGCTGTCGCTGCAGGGACAACTGCTATTTCAATAGTGCTGAGGTGACATGTTTACTGTGAGGGACGGCCAAGGACAGATGACCAAGGCACCAAGTCACTTCATAATGTTGGACTACAGTACATATTATTATATACTGGATGGATCGCCATGAACTTTGGTGGAGACAGTCAAGGTTCTCAGATTATGTGTTTCTCTTTGGTGACCTCTGACTTTTCTTCCAGCGCCTTCATGAGGTTGACATTTCTAGCATTGAGTGAAATGTCGGCCAAACAACTGTTGTATGGATTGTCATGAAATTACTACACATATATTAGTGTGTAGATGTCCTCCCCAGGCTGAATTGTAATAACTTCCCCTACCTTTGAATCAAGCGCCATCATCAAGCCAACATATTAATTTGTCCAATACACTGGTTTATGACAAAATGACTGCATAACTAGTGACATTTCATCTGCATATCATGTTTTTCTAGAGCCCAAGTTGGTGTCTATCTTTGAGCCAATAACATACAACCCAAAAGTATTCAGTTTACTATCGCAGTAGACATCCAGGTGGTGTGTGTCTGAGAGAGAGGGTATATTGGTGTTGGGCAACATGACGGTATATGAGTGTGACAGTAGAAATGTGTCCGCTGGTAGAGATTTGGCAATTACTGTTTCTACAGTGGGAGCCATTTGGGGCAGGCTATGTAGCAAATAGGGGTTGGAGTCATGTGTGATCTTGTGATTGTCAGGTGATTCTCAGATTGTTCTTGTGTGATCGTGTGACCTCACGATTACCGTGAAATCAGCTGCCTCGCAAATTAGCATGATTTGAATTTATTTGAATTTGAATTTATTAAAAGAATTGCCCCCTTCAGATATAGCATCTCATTTTCAAGGGGCTCCTCAAACACAAACACAGAACAAGAACATACAGACAAAACTGCATTACATGACAAACATACACGACAAATACACAGATACAGACATCTCGCTCATCATCTCCCACCCACATCCCCTGCCTTCAGTTGTTGTACAAGAAAAATAGAAGTGGATAGGGTGACCTCGAATAGTGACATAGCAAATTTCAGGACAACATTTCAAAAACATGAAGAGGCTCTTTTTAGATGGGGATATAAAGAAAATATAAATATAGAAACTTGAAACTAGAAACGGTTTTTAGGTAGCCTAAATTCCACTTTTTTCTTTTGTGTATAACTCAGAGTACTGTGTCATGTGAGGCAGTTTTTTGTTTGGATGGAAGTTCCAAATAAAAAAAAGAAAATAATGGGGCGTTGGTGGCTGAGTGGACAGAGCAGGCGCCCCATGTACAAGGCTGTTGCCGCAGCAGCCCGGGTTCGAGTCCAGCCTGTGGCCCTGTGCTGCATGTCATCTCTCCCCCTCTCACACTTGGCTGTCCTATCAATTAAAGGCAAAGTGCCCAAAAAAAAGAAAATCATCACATGTGATGAGGTATGGTTATCATTACCATGATATCAGTGTTGGACATTACTAATTGAACCACATCTCTCAGTAGCGTGGTGGTAACATCTCTTTCTTGACTTTCTGAGTCAGACAGCTTTTCAGTACTGAAGCTGATTAATTGTCCAAGTAGTGCAGTAGCGCCACAAATGCTTCAAGCTCTAGGACAGCTTGAGCAATGGGCTCCAGGGAAAGGGAAAACAAAAGTGGTGATAAGGGGCAACCCTGACGTGAGGGAACTGGAAACTTGGAACCTTGCCGAACAAATGTTTACGGTTATCACCACCGCTGAAGGATTAGCATACAATACCTTGATCATAGAGATAAAACCTTCACTGAAGCCCATGTATCGAAGCACGGACCATATATAGCGCCATTCTAGTCGGTCAACTGCCTTCTCTGCATCTAAAGAAAGGATGGCATTGTGATTGTCTGAACTTGAAGATGAATTTATAACATGAAGTAAGCAATGAACATTATCATATCCAATCATGTTGCCAAAACCCTAGCATAGAGTTTGACTTCACAGTTCAGGAGACGTAAGGGCCTGTGAGAGGAACAGTCAGGAGATGGCTTATCTTTCTTCAGCAAAAGTGAAATGTGCAGTGTGGTAGCATCCTCAAAAGTTACAAGCTCTTTTTCCAAGGAAAGGCTCTAAAGTCCAGCAGAGTTTTTTTTTTCTTGAGGTCTGTATAAATGTAAGGAAATAAAACTGATCATAAGTGATGAGACTGACACCAGCACCACACTGAGGCATTTAGATGGAGGAAGCACTTCCGAAAGACATCACTTACTAATCGTAAAGTTTATTCTGCTTGCTGCTTCGCTGTTGGCTTTTCTTGGCAAGACCCGTCCTACTCTGCCTCTGACTGGCTACATTGCACTTCTTGACACGTCACTCACGTATCTTGCCCATAGAATGTAAATATTAAGTGGATTTGCAGTGGACACAAGAGAAATAGTCACAACAAGGGCCAAGAAAAGAGCTGAGAGACAGAGAACAGTATTAAAGGGATAGTGCACCCAAAAATGAAAATTCAGCTATTATCTACTCACCCATATGCCGATGGAGGCTCAGGTGAAGTTTTCGAGTCCTCACAACACTTGCGGAGATCCAAGGGGAGAGGAGGTAGCAACACAACCCCACCTAATGGAGGCTTACGGCACCCCAGATTCAAACGTCATACAAACACATAATTGAAACCACAGAATATCTCCATACTGCTCGTCCGTAGTGATCCAAGTGTCCTGAAGCCCCGACGTAAAAAGTTGTTTGGAAAAATGTCATTTGAAGTATTGAAGTTTTTAACCTCATTGTAGCCTGTGGCTCTAACTGCCTCTCTGTGCACCACGCTCACGTGTGTTTTTTTTAAATTGTAAACAGTTCAACTGAACCTTTTTTGCTTGCCTATTTGTTTGGCTGACAGCTGATTTGATATAAAGTAAAAAAAATAAAAATAAAGTAGCTTTGCAACAAGGAAGTTACTTTTGCCATTTTCTTGCTACATTGCTCTGGGGATCGTTTCAATGTAGTGAAACTTTATTCTAATATAGAGTAAGTGGTAGCTTCGCTCACTACATATCCCCATGCCTACTATGTGTACATTTCTATGTGTATTTTTAGCACAACAACCATTTCTAAAGACAGAAATAGAGCAGCTTTTTCAATCCACAGTAATGGCAAGCAACTCAGACACTCACCAGCTAACAGGATCGGACCATTTGTGTGTGTTTGTATGTGTGTGTGTCTGTGTGTGAACTTGTGTTTGTGCATCGCTCATAAATCCTGAATGGAGTTTTTATTATTTCCTGTATCTCTCGGGAGAGATATGCTCTAACCAAACAGGCATGGACTGCAGCCAACACATTCAGATCTTCCTCAAACACGTGCATGCATGCACACACACAACACTATCCACAAAAGTAAAAGTGAGTGGGCCAACGAGGAGAAGTGACAACAGAGAGACGCTCGGGGAGTGAAGAGTGGATCCAGTGCTGAGGGAATAAGTGTTGTATTTCTGACAGCTAGTATTACTGACTGTAAAAAGTAATGTTTTCTTATAGGGAATGACTCTCTTCTATATGATACACACACATATACACACTCACCACTGCATTGAGCTGGAGAATAAAAAGTAAATATGTCATAAAAGTCTTCAGAGGCTGTACTGACAATGCAAACCCCATGTTGAATACATAAACTAGAGTCACATTATGATAATGTGATACAGAGTACAGAGCACAAATATCACAAAAGCTCTTTGCGCGCAGCGTGTAGGTGTGTGGTTCTCTATTTGGGTGTCACAAAGATTATAATTTAAAAGGCAGGAGAGAAAGAGCAGAAGTGTGACATTTGAGCACAAAGGCCATTCTGCCACCCACTGTACTTTGTGTGGGGGACACAGTTTCTCAGGCTTCGCCATCTCGTTACTTTGGAGATCAGCTCCCCGTGGAGTAGCTTCCTGCACACTCACTGTATAGCAAAGCATACTGTAGTGTAGTGTAGGAGGACATGGAGCGGAATAGAGCCTCTACATTGTGACTAAACACACCAGCTGTGTCTATGTGTGTGCATGCATGTACAGTAAGTGTTCTCGAAGCTACTTATAGATCCAGGCAATATGTGGAATGCCTTCTCTGGTGCAGTGAGCTTGACAACATCATACTGTACTTTTAACTCATTTATTATTAGAATTACAGCAGCCTGTAAACATGTTTTAGCTTTTCTGTAGCAGACGTTACATTATGGTATACTTTCCATTAAAATTAACTGGGAGACTACAGTAATCATGAATGAGATTTAAAATATTTATTATCATGTCAAATTTTCACGCAAACTCCACAGGCTGCAGCTCCTATATAGCAGAGCGCTCTGCAGGAGGGAATCTGAGCTTCAGCCCCAGAGGGGAGTCTTAAAAGAGGACCTTTTATGGTATTCTGTGTTTTCTGTCACATATAAATGTTACAAAATCAGATGTTATATTAAAGTGGACAAAGTTTTAAATAATGAGGTAACATATGTAAAACTTGTGCAAAAACCTCAGGCTCCAGATCGTTCTGAATATTCTGACAACATTTTTTTCTACTTTCGAGACAAGCTCATATCAGCTCATGGCAGATTTCATTATGTGGTCATCTGCTCCAGGCACACTACTGCAAGTGTTACATGTAGCTACTGTATCTGCTAATGCCATGGAAACATGTAATCTGGGTTGCCATTGTTGTTCATTTTTCCCCCACTTGAACCATATTCCTGCTGAAACATGTCCTGTTGTGAATATTTTGGTTTAAAGGATTTTTTTGTGATTTCTTTACAGTATAAAGTGCCGCTGTTCTCTGTTACAGACATTGCCTGGCTGCAAGATGGATGCATCAAGAAAACTCGATACAGCATTGGAGGCAGGGACTCGTTCATTTCTATGAAAGTTGGTCAGCTGCGCATGAAGCCAAAAAGTTCAACTGCTGCATATAAAATTACCCAAATGATTGCAGTGTGTGGCCCACAGAGCAAGTATACTACAGACTTCTGCCAGGCAAGCTGGCTACTTCCTGTTTAGCCCTACGCTAACCTGAATGGGGATAAAATGATTCAATCGTACAGCTCTTCTAGACTTTCTAACTGTTACTAGACCAAATGGATCAAATCCCGATAGTGTAAAGAGTCATTTCAGAGGGCTTTGTGAGGCTCAAAAAAATGTATGCACTGATTTACAGACTTTTTTTTCACAATTTAAATCTATGGGAATACATCTTTTTTTTGGGCCACAGGGTATCATGTGTCGGATGCAGTTACACTGTTTGACCACTATAAAAGTTGGCTTCAAAGCCCTGTGCACTTCCTTGGGGCTTGGGCTGCAATGATGAGACACTGCGACCGCAGGTAGGGACCAATCAGAGCAGACTGGGCTTCTTTGGGGGAGGGGCTTAAAGAGACAAGCGCTAAAATGGAGGGTCTCAGACAGAGGGTGAATGCAGGAGGTCCAGCACAGACAGTATGAAGTAAATAAAATGTTTTTTGAAAATTAAAACCTGTAAACATGTTCTTGTAGAAACCCAAAATACAAGTATGAAGCTGAAAATGAGCATACTCGGTCCCCTTAAAGTCATAGGCTGGTTGTGTTGGGTGCCTCACAGACGTGCAGCACAAATAGTGAAGGAACACGTTGGTTGCCTGAGCTCAATGTCTCTATTCAACTGCAACAAACTTCCAATAACAGTAATGTATATTACTTTTTTAGAGATATAAGGAAATAAAAGTTTGGGCACTCAATTACACAGGTGTGTATCCTGATAATAAAAAGCGTGACCATGTTTTTTAATCTTATTACGACTAAAGCGACTGATAAACCTGTAGCTGGCTCAATCTTGATCTATCAAATTTTTTTATTAATTCCAATGAAATCGCCTGCAGGTGTTTTCATTTTCAAATCCCATTTATCCCTTAACTAACCCCAGACAGATTTCAGCTCTCAGATACCCCAGAGAAATGGAAGCCAGAGCTCTGCAGCAGCCCAGCAGGTGTTCAATAACAAAGCTAACTTGGCTCCAAGCTGTTGGCTGCAGCTGCATTGTCCTTTCTCCAGGGCTCGAAGTGGGTACAGCTCCTCTGTTGGGGCTGCTTGTCTGTCGGATTGAATCTGTTGTTCAGGTGAGCATTAAGGATATGATGAACTGGGTCACACACCTCAACCCTCAGAGCCATCAGCCAGCTCAAATCAAAGCCCCGGTGACTGTTTGCCAAGTGTGTACCTATATATGTCTGTGTTTGTTTAGGCGCAGACTGTCTGCCTGTTACCGAGGGGCTGCTGTCCTGTTGTTTGTATTGCTCCCTCACTCGTCACACAAGGTTAATTGTTGAGATGACCTTTATCCAAGCAAACACCTCAGAGACATTACAAGCCTGGCAACACCATCAGTATGGAGAGGACGTAAATACACACACACAAAGAGTATGTGTGTGTTTGTTTAGAGAGTCGACACCGTCCTAATCTCAGAGTTTGCTGTGGAGCCATGAAACGGTCCAATAGATGGAATTAGATTGTGTGATGTGTCGGCCAGTCAAAGTATTAAACACAGCTGGATTTTTGCCAGCTGTTGGGCTTCTGTGTGTTGTTGTTTAGATGGTTCTTTTAATGTAAGGCTGAATAAAGCAACAATTGAAGAAAGCACTAACGCTGTGTGTCCGTGTGAACATATTTGCATGTCAAAGAAATAATACAACAAAAGACGACCACTTGATATCCAAATATAGAAAGAAAAAAACATGCATGCACCCAAAAAAAAAAAAAAAAAAAAAAAAAAAACCCTCCAAACTGGTTTTAGGAGGGTTATAACAAGCTGGGACACTTCAACCATTTGACTGTGTGTTCAGAAACACAGCACAACATAGTCCACATCTGTGGCAACGCTGAGAGACAGAGGGAATGAATTCTGTTTAGTAAACAGAGGTTCCAGTAGATTGCAACCGTCGCCTTTAGTGTTCGGGTAATTTGAAAGTGACGTGGAGAGCAGCATAAACAAAGGCACTATTGTCAGCTACACTACCACCACCTGTTAAGACCTCGAGTTTATTAGAAAAGGCCAGAGTACAGCGCAAGTGATGAGAAACTGTCAGAGGTTTGTGTGGGCTTAATTAGGCGGGTCTGGGCAAGCGTGTCTGAAAAAAATCTTGAGAGACAGTCCAATTACTAAATTCAGTTGAGGCAAAAAGTTGGGCTTTTTTCTTTAAAGGCAGTCTGCTCCATCCTGCCAACGCAGTGAAGCTGAACATTAAAGTTGCATTCAGCCATTTTTTTTGCTTCTAGGGGGCAGTAAAGCCCAAAGATGGACACAAAGATCTGACAAAACACATCCAGCAGCTGTGGAGCAACAGTCTCACACACATATAAGTCCAATATTCACTGGTCTTTTGGCTGGGTTTGAAGCTCCATGGAGCATTTTCCTCAATGTTTTGATTTTCCAGCCCACAACTTTATTATGATGGTTCACTCCCACCGCCCTCATCATTTCCAGACTCAGCAGGCAGCTGCTTTCAGCGGAAAATGCTCTGAAATCCCGCTAACTGCTTGGCACCAAATGGCAGAGAGACAAAGTTAGCAACTAGTAGGTGGACATGGTTGTGGTGGAGAATTGAGCAGCTAAAGAATCAGCTATTTCTCTCAGGAGTCACTGGATACCAAAACAGAGCTTGAGGGAGACTGAATATACATTCACTGACACAACTCAAAATGAATGATACTTGCCATATGAACTTTAGGGATAATATGTCAGTGTTGTGTTTGTAGTTTGTGGTGCTGACCCCTTGTGACAAAAACTGCAGGTTTAAATATCTGGGTCTGTAGATGACTAGATGTAGCTAAGAGGGTAGTGTACAATGGTAATCAGCATTTCCTGCTAAACACATCTGTCTGCTGCAGCTGGAAAAAGCTCCATAGAGCTGCAGAGTTTGGTAAGAATGTCTTTATGGTTCTGTCATTATAAACAACATCTTTTAATTTACATGCAGCCACATGACTGCTGTCACATGAGTCAATTAATGTGAACATTTTGATGAATGCACCATGCTGTTGGTTCTGGCAGAGAATAAACTAATCGTGCACATCATCATCTGATCAACATTAGCTGAGTTTGAGATTTGCAAACAGTCAAATGAGTCACAGCAGAGCAGAGGTGGATGAAGTAGAAAGCTATGCTAGAAGTACAGATATCTCACCAGGGATTTATCGCCCTTAAGTATCAAAGTACTTTATTATATTAAATGTAATTAAGTATTGAAAGCAAAAGTACAAGTAAATGCTGGTAATAAAAGTGATCAGAATTCTGAGGATTATGAGGTCGTTTTCTACTTGACATGTACACCACCTTAAAAATGAAGCGTACATTACACAAGAAGAAAAAAAGAGGTCTTCTCCACAACGTAAAGGATTTAGAGAAAACCTTCGACTATCCAAAGCTTAAGCAATGCAGTGGAGCAGTCACTGCAAAGTTACCTGTCACAAATCTTTATCTCTGTGAATCATTACTCGCCCTCTCTGCTGTGGGATGCCATTTTCTGCTTCTATCATGGAGTTGGTCTCATCGTCGAGTGGAATGTAGTCGCTGGAAATCCAATCGAAATGTAACTTGGCTTTGAAAGCACTTGTTTGCACTCGCCCTTATTTGATTAACCTACGATCCAACTTGCAAGCCAGGACCACTGATTTGCCAAACATTTTATTCTGTGGTAACAAAGAGAAAATGCTTAGGAAAGTTTAATTGTAGGTTAATCAAATAAGGGCAAGTGCAAACAAGTAGACATAGATACTGGAGTAAAACTGGAGTAAATACTTATAAAATGTAATGATGTAAAAGTGAAAGTTGACAGAAATCTGAAACTCATGTACAGATACCTCCAAAAGATACTTAGGTATTCTAACAAAGTGTTTGTTACATTACTCCACTGCTGTGGAGCCTTTGAGCTGGTAATTGTAATCTGACATGCTCTCTGTCACTGATAATACAAAGAGAGGAGGTCCACCAGAGCCCGTCTGACCACACTGAAGCTCGAGGAAGGGAGGACAGGTGTGTTTTATGTTGGCAATGCACATCTTGGTGCTACTGCATACTTTGTCTTTGAGGTACAGTGTTCATATCAAGTTTTCAGGATCACAGATGGCTGCTTGGCAACCTGAAAATTGTTTAATCCAGGTGTGCACAAACTTTTTTTGGGATGGGGGCCAGATTAGATAACCTTAACCCTAACCCTAACTGTTTTTAAATCTTTAAGTGAAAATGAATTCAACTTTCCACGACTCCTGAAAGTGACAATCCTCAATGTCAACTTAACACTTCTTTGCTATGGCAATGTCTACACCTAGCAGGAAATGTCTGCTGCTAGGTAACCGTTTGTTTGCTTCTTTACCATCTGTTCCAACACATTAGTTCTGCCTGAGTAGTTTCTACCAGATGCATGTCTGCAAACTATATGATAGTCCTGCTTTATGATTAATGGAAAAAATGCAAAGTGGTCTTGCTTGATTAACCAGTATTGTTTGAAGGGCCACCTATAGCATATTTTGAAAGTCAAGCCAACTGTTGTTACAAATTGTGACAATGCATGATTTCAATCTGAAGCATCCTTTCAGAGATCCCAGCGTGGAAATAAATGGAAAAGAGTGGGACTGATCTGAAAGGTCAGACAGCGACCAGGATCACCGTCATTTTCAATAATCCCTGAGTGACTGCATATAAAAGGGAGTGCGCAATAATCATGATTTGAATGATGAGCTCATAAACTAATAAGAAGGCAAAACTTCCGCTGCAGCAGTTGTGATCCAAATAATTAAACTATCCACATTTCGTTGCCAGAATCATCTCCGTGATTGGCTTGATCCTCTGGCCTCTCGCACAAACACACCAGCACATGTGCTGCTGCTGGCTGCCAGAGTTGTCTCTATTCCACCTTCTCTGCGCTCATTTCAAAGAAGTCGTTAGGAGAGAAGTAAGTAAAGATAATTGGCTCATATACACAGGGGGCAACCCTCAGGCAGTTTTGGTACTGCACACACACACAGCCAAAGATACACACAGGCTGTACAGGTGGTTCATTAAGGTGCTTAAGTGAGTGAGGAGAATGGGGGAATAGAGAGTGGCTGTAGTCATTAACAGCCACAGGCAGGTGGCATTACAGAGTCTCGAAAAGAGAGCATCTAATGACAGCGTAAAGGGGAAAGAGCCAGCTGAAAGGAGTCGGACAATATCTCCTCTTCAATATTATTATATTGCCTCTGAGGTTCAAACAACTTGCAGCCATGAAATTTGGGTGATCTCCACGAGTGTGTGCAGGTGTCAGTGTTTGTGTGTCATTGCGTGCACACGTGTGTGCTGTAATTGTTTATGAGTGTGTGTGAAGCGTGCCAAATCATAGTCCTCCTCTTTCTTTTTTAGTGTGTAGAGAGCTGAGGGAAGGAGAGACCCCTAGATCCCCGATCCGAACCACAGCTGGCGAGGGGCGATAAGACAAACAGGCTCCCCCATCAGGGCGCAGCTGAATAGGAGCAGAGGAGGAGAAGATGAGTAAGCGGAGGATGGGGAGGAGACACGGGGGAGGTGAACGGCAGAGAAATGTCACAGTTTTATAAGACCAACACAGGGGATGGCGTCGATGTGTGTGTGTGTGTGTCCGCGCACATGCCTGTGTGTATGTGTGCATGTGGGCGTGAGTTTGAAATTTCATATTGGGCCATTAACCGGTGCCATTACCCAGCCTTATTTCCCATCTGTCTATAACTTTTTCAAAG
Source organism: Epinephelus fuscoguttatus (assembly GCF_011397635.1). Lineage (NCBI taxonomy): Eukaryota > Metazoa > Chordata > Actinopteri > Perciformes > Serranidae > Epinephelus > Epinephelus fuscoguttatus. The sequence goes on from NC_064767.1 coordinate 21,949,174, forward strand.
TGCTATACTCAAAATGCCAAACTTCAGCAAGGTCAGAAAGACACAGGCACAATGACAGAGAAAAAAAACAAAGTCTGGCGAGAAAAATACCCCCCATTTGTAAGTCTAACAATTCAAGCATGACTCACACCTAGAAAGAGTCGATAACGAGAACCGGCCTATTATGTAGCGAACAGTGCATCCTAAGAAAAACAGCCTTGGCTGCAAAAGGTAGGGAGAGACTACAATGCATAAAGTTCATTTGAAGTTCAGCTTGGCAAGCTGACAGAAATTCCCACCAAAGTGAAAACTCCACTCGCTTCATTCGTTTCACACAGTTTCCTCATGCATGTGGTTATTAAAGCTATGATGGACGTGCTTACATTATCGTTGTCGAGCAACCATCTTAAAAGCTGATAGTGTTTTCAAGATGATTAAGGTGAACTCTCTGACTGAGTAAAGGGGAAGCGAGGACGCTGGAGATGCATTGTATTAAAGAATACTTCACCCCTTAAATGACCATTTGTACATCAATTATTTCCCCTGTGTTAGGTGGAATTTGTGGAGTTCACTTATTTCTCGCATGTTTCTGTTGAACGAAGAATCCAAAAACTGAGAAAATTCTTTCTTGTCTTTGTGTTTAATGACAGCAAAACTATATCAACACATCTGTTTACAAACTCCCATACAACTCATGCAGTAGAATTCATGTCTCATTTATCAGTCGTACACTTTTGCCTTATAACTACTTATTTATGCTCTCTCCAAAGCCAGACTCCATTGACAAAAAGACTAATTTTACTTCACTGAACATGGGAGCTGCTGGTCCATCACTGCCTCGATCCATTGGTTAGTGTGTTATTTTGTGACTTAGGTGTTTAAAAGGGTTAGTTCAGATTAACCAAGATCACAGAGTAACACAAACAAACTATCAATTGAGACAGTGGTAGACGAGCATCTTTTGTATTCAGTGAGGTAAAATTACTGTTTTTGTCAATGGAATCTGGCTTTAAGAGAGTGTAAGGTTCATGTTCAGTTCAGTTCCCAGTCAGAAAGCGCCGTCTGCTTGCGAAGTATTATATTGCATGAGTTGTGCGAGAGTTTGTCAATGAATGTTTTTAAATGCGAACACCTATGACTTCAACTCAGGGCTGTCTCAAATACCATTTTTGGGGGCTTTGAAGCTTTAGCGATAATTACTCAATATTTGAAGCTTCATCGTGACCTTGAACTCAACATAACTTCAGTAGGTCTTGGCACTGCTGCATGTGTGTGTGAGAAAGCAAAAGATAGAGAAAGGGAAGAGAAGGCGGAATGTGGACTATTGCACGCAATGTTGCTGTAACTTATTACCAGCTTGGAACACTGCAGGTCAGGCTGCATTTCATCCGTTCCTTTTTGTCATCAGACAGGCAATTTAATTGCTTGAAGCAAGGGTCAATGACAGTACAGAGGACACCGGCTTCATTTTAGTCTGACACTTGGACCTTGTTTCAATTTCCTCCACCAGTTTTCTGTTGAAAAAAACAAAACATAAAACGAAGCATACCGATTTGGACATCGATTACTATGACAACAATTGAAGCTTTGAAGCATTCAGGTCAGCTGTACTCCCTCAGTTTTTTGGATTCTTCCTTCAGCAGGGGCAAGCAGGAAAAACAATGTTTTCCTCATGAATTCAACACAACACGGGGGTTTAGTTTTTGATATACAAGTGGTCATTTGGGGGATGAAGTATTCCTTTAAAGGATCCCTAAAAATTAACCTAAAAATGTGCTCTGTTTGAGTATTTGTGTATGTGTTTATATTGTGTTTATGTGTGTGTACAATTTAGTATTTCTGACTGCACTAGAGTGTATCACTTCCATTCATAATACAATTTGAAAGTGCTCCCACTTGAGTGAGCTGAGTGGAAACCCATACTTTGACACTCCGACACAGCGGCTGTCTTCTTGTGACAGAAAACAGTCTTTGTCGCGCTGGCTGAGGGCGAGGGGCTGATAAAGGAGGTGAGGAGAACAGAGGCGAGGGGATTATTGTCATAGCTTTCCTGTCATCGCTGCCACAATGCGGGTCACAAATTCAGCAGAGAGGAGAGGAAGAGAGGGACACAAGAGGAGGAGGGGGGTTCCTACTGGGCCAAGACGGCCTGCACTTTGACTAACAAATGAGAGACAAAAGGTGTCATCAGCATTACTGAGGATCCTCACATCCTCAGGACACAAAGACACATCATTTCTTTTTTGTGCCAAGAAAGAGCACTGACCAGCATCTTTTTATTCCTCTCTGTCCTCCACAATCTCTTACACACACACACCATCAGGACAGTAAGAGCAGCTGCCAAAACCTTTCATAGCTTTCCTACTGTATGCGCACACACCCACACACCTTAAGTGCCAATTTATGAGATCCTGCCTTTCATTGCTGAGGTGTTTGTGCACTTACTGAAGACTGCTTCACCAAAATACACCTTTTTTTTTGTCTGGTCGACCACCTTTCACTGCTCATGGTAACTAATTGTCTCTTGCATTTATTACAGAAAAAACTGTTGATGCTGCAAGTCACATTAAACGCATCGGCTCCTTAGTGACACACAAGGAGAGATCCCAAGAAAATGAATGTTTTATCCATATGAAACGCCAGAATTTGCTGAGGTAAATAAAATAATACCGATTCTCAAGTTGTACAACAATACAATAGTAATGGTGCACGTATTCATACATGGTTACTGGTAACAATACGCCCTGTAGAAAAAGAACAGCATCATGCATAATGCATGATCAGCAGTGGAAGCAGCGTCTATCAACAGGCTTGGTTCAGCTCTTCTTATTTCAAAGTTTGAGCCTTTAAAGAACCACAAAGTACCAATCATTGCTTATTAGAGCGGAGCAGCAGCGCAGTCCTCATTGTTCCGTTCTATCTTTAGACCGCCTGTCTAACTCAAAGCTAAGTGAAGAGCAGCGCGGAGGATTGTTTAAGGAGCTAGTGAGAAACCGAGACATGGAGCGACCAATTCATCTCTGCCGCTGTAAAGACATGGCAACGAAAGAGGAACACACACCTGTCTGTTTTTCTCTCTCCTCCTCTGTTGAAGGCATGCCAAACACACACACATGTGCACACATAATCTGTCACAGGCTTTCCTCAGTGTGCGTTTCCCCCTGTCACTGTTTTCTTTAAAACACAAAGGAAAGCAGGAGATGAAGGACTGAGGCGCAGGAGGGAGCACAGTTTCCCTCCGTTACAGGTCTAGCACAGTGTGTGTTTGCAACTCCAAGGCACAAACTCTCTCGCACACGCATGCAGTCCTGGCTGAGACTGGCTGCACACATCAGTGTTATTCATGTCTAATGCAAGCTCGCCATAAAGATTTCATGGAAAAGATTCTTCCATGGACCAAAATAGAGGGTGTAAGGTTGGGAGTAGGACACATCCAACACTGACAGTACTCTGTGCTGTATATGAGCAGCTGCCCAAGAACATTTCGACCCACTTTAACAAGATTCATAAAGACATGTTGACGTCATCTAGATGTCTTCCAATCCCTCATTCCAACCCAAAGAACATCAGACATACTTGTCATGTCTCGCTGTTGTGTGGGATAAGGAAGCACACTTGTAGCTGGGCGCTGCTGTATGATTTAGCCCATGTCTGACCCCATTTTTGAGCCACAAGACTCATTTTAGAGCCAGACCAAATTTCAGCTTTGCAGGGCAATGTTTGCCCAACGAATTTCGCCTTTACTGATCACGGCCCGATACGCTGCTCCCTATCAGTTGTCTCATGTTCAGATGAAGTTCTGACATGCACAGTTGAAGTAGAGCTGAGAGTTTTTTTTCACTCAGTTAGTTAGTTGCAGTGTTTTTTGGTGCTGCTAACTTCTAAGTCTAAGTCAGCGAGAAGGAATCAACACTTCGACTGACCTGTTTTTGCAGAAATGGACTTCTAAGCTCTCTTTGGGACGTCTGTCTCTACATAATCGTGAGCTATAGCCTAACTCCGCTAGCAAACAAACGTCTACCTGCCTGCAGCCCAGAGCTTTCAAACAAATCTTTTTTGACAAGTGTCAATAACCACATTAGTGCACAGTGGCCGATGGACTGTTTTATTGTCCAATTTACACGTACAATGTGAGCACTCAGGTCATGGATTGGCAATTAGACCGTAGAGTGTGTGCAGATAAATTGTGAACTCTGGCTGTACGTTGCAGACAATTTACTCGTTTAGTGGGAGTCTAAAACTGGCTCAAATTGTGCAGTATATGCCCAGCTTATTGCTAATAAAACATAATATTCCCAAAATGTCCTATACCAACAATAATACCTCGAGCATATCAGCAGAGGTTGACATGCTGAAATATTCCAACAACATGACATTATCATTAGCTTTCAGATGTGGTATGGGAAGTGAATCTTCTTCCACTTAGTCATTGAGCTGCAAGCAGATGAGACAGGATTACATCATCTGTTTGTTGACAGAAAACTGGTCAAAGTCAACAAGTGTCTGTGATGTGTAGATGCTACTGGTGTGTTGCACATGATGGCATCAGACTATCGGCCAATTTTTTTGTACTTTGTGTATCATTAAAAAAGACAAATTTGCACAGGATGACTAGTTTGTAACAAACATCTGCACAATGTCATATAATAACCAACCGCATCCGATCCTTCCAGTCGCGGTAATACTGCATTTCATCCAAGGACAAAATGAAAGAGGTGCTAAAAATATTTCCCATAAGCATTATGCTGACATAAAGCCAGACTGAGAGGCAGGCGGGTGGTGACAGAGGTTCTTTTCTAGCTGCTTGGAGGTGCTGACAGAGAACAGCTGTGGTATTATAGTTCTGAATCAACAGATCAACGGGCATCAGTCTCACCTCCAGCGTGTGCGCGCGCTTGTGTTTGTGTGTGCGTCTGCTGTGTTTCACTGACTGACAGCGCGAACCCCCACTACTCACTAAATGGATGCTGCATTAGTCTATAAAACTTTGATTTGGTTTCACTGCCTGGAAAGCCTGTTAAATAATAAAAAAAATGAAAAAGCAGGAGATACAAGACCAGATGATATTGGTGCCTGCCAAGTTTGAAGTTATTCCACTTTCGTCAAACAACTGACCCACAGGGTCGCATCTGAGCTTATTAAATTGCTGTTGCCTGTAGTCTGTGTGTGTGGAGGTGTGGAGGTGTGTGTTTTTGTCTGGCTGCTTGCCCTGATCACATTTAACTGCATTTTAGATGTTTTTTTCCTTCTGAAAGTCTTTGATAGAGATGGGAGAGGTTCAGAGAAATAAAGGATCTGAGAGCAGGCGACTCGTCTGTGTTTTTAGTTCTCGTACCACAATCACTATCACAGAGAGGGACGACTGAGCGGGTCTCTAGAGATGACTTCTATCGTCCTCTATCTCTCCCTCATAAACCACAAATCTTTGATCTGCTTCACACTAAGCTCAAAGATTTTTTACCGTATGCCCAGGAATTACATATTAAACACACATTCAAAGGGGGAAAATTGAATAAGCCAAGACTCTCAATGTACTGTAATAATTCAATTATTCACTTTAACAGGGTTGTGCCGAGACTTTTGGAGGTGCAGCTGCTCAAAGTTAAAAAGGGGCACATGAAACATTATTTTAAAGCACCATACACCAACAGAATTTACAGCATTACCTCATGAATTATAGCAACCCATATTCAATCAGAATTTAACATGAAACCTTGAAGCAAGCCAAATCATACTATTGTCATTGTATGTCAAGTTATGAATGTTATAATGTCTTTTGAGTGGACTTTGCCTTTAAATTTCTCAAAAACTCATCACATGAAATTTGACATGGACATAGTCAAGGTCAGCCCAAACAGGGATCTTTTAAAAATTTCATATAACCTATTTAAGCTTTTTTTTTTCAAATGAAATATCTAATGTGAGGAAATGATGCATGTCTTATAGTGTAACTTGAGGTGACTTAACCTTGTATTTCACAAAAACTGTACAGTAAAATATCTGAACCTTTGTATGGTCATAGTCAGGGTCATCTTTTCAGCTAAACCATGAAGGAAAGGTTTTTTATCATAGATCAAAGATGATACAGCTATGTCATGATATTTAAACTTCAGAGTTCCCTTTTTATTTCCGTCGTTTTACTCGGTTTATCAAATGTGAGAAATTATTGCTGAAACACACATCCTTTGCTTTTTGGCCACTCCAAGCCCCTGTACCATAACAGACAATAATCAGAATCCAAGTGGCTGCTGACAGGTATTCACAAACAACAGCTTACTTGACCGTAGTAAGAACCACCAGCCAGTGGATATAGACAGTGGAGGCAGGGCAGTTGCACTGGGGCCCACGTTGTTAGGAGGCCCATAGAGAGCGTGCCCTCCAACTATATGTTAGGCAGAAAACGTGCCCCTGTGAGTAATTTAGATTGCCACCTTAGAAATATACCTGTTCAAAGAAAAACCCCAGTAGCAGCCTTTAACAAAATACGTTATGGAATATAAAATATATTCTTAGACTACATAAACTATAAATAAAGGTATTTTTTTGTATTTTTTTTCCTACACATATATTCATTCATTCATTCATTGTAACCATTTATCCTGTTGGGGGTCGCAGGGAGCTGAAGCCTATCCAAGCTGACGTTGGGCGAGGGGTGGAGTACACCCTGGACAGGTCGCCAGGCTATCGCAAGGCTAACACATAGAGACAGACAACCATTCACGCTCAAATTCACACCTACGGGCAATTTAAAGTAACCAATTAACCTGCATGTCTTTGGACTGTGGGAGGAAGCCTGAGTAGCCCCACCTTGGGTTCAAACCAGGAACTCTCTTGCTGTGAGGTGACAATGCTAACCACTGCACCACGTGCTGCCCCCTACACATAAATGCAATCATGATTTCTGGGTGATATGTATGTTGGTGTTATCCAGGTTCAAATCTCTATTTGATCATGTAACGATAAGATTATATGGTAGCCAGTCTAGGTGCATAACAAGTAACTAGCGTGCCTTAGGGCCTGTCATAATAGCGTGCACTGGGGCCCATTGTAACTACCCTACGCCATTGGTCAGGACCACTGTTAAACTTAGGTTGTAGAACTGATGCACGATTTGAAGGTGACGCTATGTAAAGCTAAAATTTTACATGTAACTGGACAATCAAGAGCACAAATGCTACTCACCATCTAAATGTTGCCACTGAGTTTCTGTCTATGGTGTCCTGTATGGCAATGAAGGGCACATCATAGATGACCTTTCTGTGGGTGACGTTAACTGTCTGCTAGCGACGAGGTTGTTTAAATTATAGCTGAATTGTTATTAATTGTTAAAAGTTCTTCTTAATACCCTGTCTGCATGTTAACATGCTGCACACTCACAGTAACGTTCCTGCGACTGACATGAGGTCATTCAGCAAACATGACAGTCACTGTCACAGACCGAACAACACACAAACCTGAGTGGGAGGTAACATATGTACTTGTTTCATCATATTAACATGTGATCTTAATGAATTCAGTCTGTGACTGTCTTTGCAGATTTCTCATGTCTGGCACACTTCACTAATAACAGACTGAAATTTTAAAAATTCATAACTTTGGAATGATAATAAAGTGCTGCTTGTTGCATTAGAAATTATTCACTGTGGAAATATCCCAGATGGCCTGTCTAATTGTATATGTCAGCTCATAGCACAATGCATGATGGGTAACATTTTCTCTTATGTTCTCTGAGACTGACTCATCTGACAGGCAGCGAGATGTCTGTGTTTTGTTTCTTTAAATGTACGACCTTAATCTGAGTTCACCCTGCCGCCCTCATCGAGCTGAAGGGCTAATATGAATAAATCTCCCTCAGTGACAAACAATCCCTACACATAAACACACACACACACACACACACACACACACACACACACACACACACATATTACTCTCCATCAATGTGCCCAGTGTGCTCATGACTCCTGCCCACCCAGGCATGAGAGCTGGGGCTGCAACTATTAATTTTACATCCACTTTAATCACCTTTCCCACCTCTATGGAAGAGAAGAGAAAAGAGGAGAGGGTTAAGTAGGAAAGCATCATTACTGATACCGCCTCTCATTCATAAAAGCACGGCATGTGGACGGGAAAACTAAGGAGGAGGGTGAAAAGTGAAGGTGAGAGAAGAGGTGAGAAGAATCTGCAATAGACCTCTGCCTCTCGCTTGTCAAACTCTAATGACTCCCTAATGTCAAGATCTACTCAGGAATATCAATGAGATAGTACTGTACTACACAGACACTCCCACAAACACACACAAACACTCCTCCAAAGCATTCACAGAAGCACACACAACCGAGACATTTCCTTGTACTGCTTACAGATTGCCTGACCTCCAAATGAAACTACTTCCAACATGCCACGCAACTTAAATACAGTAAGGTAGAATAAAATGCTGTGTGCTGGTGGGTCAGTGATTGATTATCAAATCTTAATCCATTGATCCAATCCAAATTGATTCAAGCATGCATCCAATAAAGTCCGCTTTTTAACCTTTGCCAGATTTCAGATCTGTAATGACCTTTTGTGGGCTGACAAGGCAGAAACACCACAGAGTTCTGAGAGGAAGCCTGTTTAATGTTCACAGCTTGTAGCCAGTGGTGGAAGAAGTGTTCAGATCTTTTACCTAAGTACCACAGTTTTAAAATACTCTGTTACAAGCAAAAATCCTGCATTCAAACTCTGACTTAAGTGAAAGTACAAAAGTATCAGCTTTAAAGTACAGTCCTAAGTCCTAACGCATTCACATTGGCGCTATTGTCCACTGGTCCACTTCCACGGATAGTACGGTTCGTTTGGAGTGGTGTAAACGCTCAATCAAACTCTGGGTGTGGACCAAACGAGCAAACTGGGGGTCTCCCAGTGGGAAATGCAAATGGACTATCCAGTGAACCAAAGAGAGGAAGTGATATAGAGCGCAGTGCATTTTGGGTAGAAAAAACAAACAAAGCCGGCATCACAAACTGGGAGAGGCAGAGGTAAAAAAAGAAAAAGTTGGAAAATGTCTCGTGGGCAGATGTGGAGTAGTGAAGAGGTGCAGGCACTTCGATATATGGTCAGAGGACTATATATTGGATGAAGGGGATGGATTTTCTTCTTCGTCATGCTTTTTCTTCCTGGTCAGTGTCGTTTCGGGCAATACTGCCCCCAAACGAGCAGCTGTTGTAACTGCGTGACATTGTCCAGACGATTTGGTCCCCTTTAAAAAGTTCAGTGTGAAAGTGAACCGAACCAAATGAAGGTGTGAAATTTTTCAGCATTCCCTGCCCAAACGAACTGATTGAACAATATTACAGGAGAGGGTGTGCTTGAATGCCATTTGTAGCATGACAGTGATGTGGTCATGACCGAGGCACTTGCCTTCAGCCACTCAAAAACAACTTTTTCGACTTCCTGCACTCCAGGTAGGCATGTACCTGCATTGACTAGCACTATGAATTATATGAATTAAAGAAAAAAGACTAACTCCTTTAATCTGATTTATAAGTATGTTTGAGAATTTCTACCAATGCACTCGTTAAGTTCAAGTTCTGAAATTGTTTCAAGTTCAATATTTTTAAATGTTACTATGACAGTTGCAAGTAGCAGCCTATCATGAGCATTTGTCAGATCATTTGTTTATAAGATATCCTAACGACCCTTTTTTAGGTGGCTTTTTGCTAATCAGCTTTTCAGGTCATTTGAAATAAAGGACAAAAAATGTTTCAGATACATTAGTTTAATAATGTTGACTGCTTATATTTAAATATTAGGCTATATAATATTTTTAGGATTGTGAAGAGTTCTTCCAACCGTTCATCAAACTAAGTCTGCCGTATGGATCAAAATTAACAACAAAACAATAATTTTGTAGCAGTTTTGCAGCCGTCTGGTTTTTGCAATGGCAGTTGCAACGTTGCCATAGAAATAGCAGAGTAATATTTGTAGTCATGAGCCAGGTGCGCTGTTATGCTGACTTGAGCACATTCTAAATGTCTTGTTGACCATTCATAGTGCTTGGTCGTAACTGCTTGTTGTATAATTGTAATTACTTTATACATTGCTGGGTAGCTTAACCTATAATAAGATATCATTACTATTAGATAATTATGTTTCGTATTGATTACAGTATCTAACAATGCAAAGTAGTTAAAGTCATCAAATAAATGTAGTGGAGTAAAAGCTGCATATATGGAAATACTCAAGTTTCTCAGGGCGCCCGATAGCTCACCTGGTAGAGCGTGAGCCCTGTACACTAACGCCTGGATTCCACTGGGTGCAGCTGTGGCACATTCTGGAACACTGGAAACCATTCATTCATTTTCCATAACCGCTCATCCTGTTAGGGGTCACGGGGATGCTGGAGCCTCTCGCAGCTGATTGGGTGAGAGGCAGGGTACACCCTGGACATGCATGTCTTTGGACTGTGGGAAGAAGCCAAAGTACCTGGAGAAAACCCATGCTGACACAGGGGGAACATGCAAACTCTACACAGAAGGGTTCCCCCACTGTGGGTGGGTGAGGCGACAGTGCTAACCACTGCAACACTATGCCGCCATGGTAACAGGATACTGTATTAGCTATTATGCCATCACTTCTAAAAGGAAGGTCAAGGATTTTACCATCACAGCCTTGACACAGACGTATAACATATGCACACTGACACACAGTACCGTAAATAAGAATATGATTGGCATGTGAGAATCCTCCAGGCATATTAAGGCACATAAAATTGAAACTTTAATTAACTTATTCAATCTCCAAACTGTGCTGAACCTGCGCAGTGAGCCAGGAGTGTCATTATACACCGACAGTAACGTCTCCTTTGATGCCAAAATCCAGCGGAGCCCCTCTCAGTCATGAACACGGAGGAATGAAACAACAGGCCCATATTTCAGTGCATGAATCTTATACTGGCCTCATTAATAATCGTTACCCCTCTTAATGACTTTCTCTGAGTGTGCATTACAACGAGCGCACCACGTCTCCTTAATTCGCCCTCATTAGAAGCAAACATCTTGTGGTTGGGGAAAAAAAAGAGATGGCAAGCGAAAAAGCAACCTTCAGACAGATGCTACTCTGTGACTTTCTTCAAGTACGCTTTTCATTATGGCTTTAATAATTATAATATTTTAATAATTTAATAATTGTAATATTATTTATATTGCGTCACTGTTCAATACCATGCTTGGTCATGCACAGCAAACTTGAATTTACAAGCAAATCAAATAAAGAGAAAGCATTTTCAGCCAGCTTTTATCTTTAATGTGCTTCATAAATACAAAAGAAACTCATTCTCTCTGAGTTTATCCTATTGTGTGTTTTCAGTTTCTGCCTGTTCACCTTAAGCTCCTCAAAATGTTCTGAAATACTGGGAAAAAATATAATTACCCAAAGCTGGTTGAGAATTGAGCTGACTTTAGCTTTACTCCAGGGGAGATAAAGACCAAGCTGTCAGGAAGTCTGACACCTCGGCCCCAGCAGGCCGCTGAGAACAGCCCTGCACTCTGCGACGGGTTTGGTGGCCACAGCTGAAATTGTAGATGAGGTGACGACCTGGGAGCCAGACTGACTTATTGCTATGTTGCAAAATAAATAATAAATAAACTACAAGAGAAACGTCCTAAGCTCCCACACATCCATATAATACTTTATTTAAAAAGTAGGAACACTAACAAACTGACAAATTTTCATAATTGTATGTGGGTTTTAGTGGAACTCTCCCTCTAGCATTACAGTTGTATGATAGCAAATGGTCGTGGAATAAGAGGTGCATGTCAAAACCGAAGCAGCACATTAGTGTCAGCTTGAATGAAAGACATTGCCTGACATAGGGTTTCCTTGTTGGTTTGCTTTATAGACTTGTCGGGATTATTATTATATTATTATAATCCAAATGACTATGGTGTAAAGGAAGTAGAGGATCTGACCTGCTGGTGACAGGAAAACAGCCTACTCCTGAATGTCAGCAAAACAAAGGAGCTGCTAGTGGACTTTGGAAAGAAGCAGGGAAGAACTATGCCGCCCTTAAAAATAATGAGTCCTCCATGGGGAGGGTGGACAGCTAACGTACTTTGGTTTCCACATCACCAGGGCCTGACATGGGCGCTACATACTGACTCAGTGTTACGAAAAGCAAGGCAGAGACTGCTTCACCTCAGACCCTTGAGGAAATTCAGGGTATCCCCTAAAAAGAAATTTCTACTCCTGCATCATCAACAGCCTCCTGATGGGGAACATCACTGCCTGGTACAGAAACAGCACCGAACAGGACCACAAGGCCCTGCAAACAGTGGCTCGCTCCGATGAACATGCTATTATTAGGTGCTGCTCTACCCTGGATGTTTACACCAGGCACTGCAAGACTATGGCTAGGAGAATCTTAAAGATCCCAACAGCCTGGATAACTACCTGAGGTAGAGAAGAAGGTATCGTATACACCAGGCCGGAACTGAGAGGGTCAGGAAGAGCTTCTACCCTCAGGCTACAGGGGTCCCAAATGAGAACACTGCCTAAGGCCTTGGAGTCTCTGTGTTACAAGCAGTCAAACAAAATCAGCCTACATGACTTGTTGCCTACAAGCAAGTAGTTGTTTAGACCACTAACAAGCTGTTAGCTAATGTTACCCAACAAGCCCAATGTCAAATTTGTCTGTGACTGGATCAGACTGCTTCTTTGTTAAAGGAAAACTTCTGTATTTTTAAACCTGGACACTATTTTATCATGTTTTTGTGTCTAGGGGACAAACACAAACAACGGTTTTTGAAATTGATCCAGTATCAAGAGACAGAGCACTGCAACCGGCAATGTGAGACAGACTGCAATGTAGACACAAGATTTTCATGCTCAGGCTGTAAGATTTCTTTCATTCACTCCTTCCACGCATGCTCACTCACTATCATTAGGTATCATTGTCAGGGGCTGTAAATTGAGTCATCAGCTGATTCACAATCAACCAATAGCATAGCCACACACTTTCTCTGTCAGCCTATCATCTTACTGCTCCTCATTTACGGTTCTTTCTCGACCCCAGTTCTTTCTTGCTGCAGTCGTGCACACCCTCCACCTCCCCATCACCACCTAGTCTTTACAGATTCATCAGCCTCATCTGCCTCAGCAGTCGGCAGACTCAGAGTCAGCAGCCACCACCACCACCACCAGTGTCTGGACTACATGGGGGGATTTGTCCTGTTGCCACTCAGATGTCCCTCGATCACAAAATATTTCCCTCTGGTGTCCAAGTGAAATCTTAATCAACACAAGTCATCTGTTAATCTGTACACTCATATCTGTATTAAATATTATCTTAACTTAATTTCTCTGTGTCTCCTGATTGAAGTGTGATCCAAAAGATTTTTAATGTCATGGCTGAATATTAAGCTGATTTTGACAGACTGTATCAAGTGAAAGGTAAAGAAAAAAAATGTATTACCCTGTAGGGTTTTTTTTATGAAGCTGTCAAACACAATAATAATTTGAGTCTGTCGGCAGCAAAATCAAGCATTTCTAGTGGACTTAAACTGACCATGCATAATTGCCCTGAGTGGTTTCACCACTGCCAATTGCAGTACTTTCTCCTTAGTGGACCAATTTGTTTTTAAAAAAAAATGTTGTTCCCATTAGTCATTCAAAGACAAAAACATGGGAAAATGGGGTCTAGGCTGAATAATACTAAAATCTCCCTTTAAGTGACATGACTGAGCTGAGGCCCAGCATGACGCACAGTTATCAGTGGTGAAATGAAAAGCACAAAACATAACTTCAAATTCATGTTAGACACTTTCAGTAGTACAAAACACAGCTATTTAAGCCAAAACAGCAGCACTGCTAACAAAATGTCATGTTGCAGCAAGACACAAGCTGCTGGTGTGTGTGAGCAGATGTTTAAATACATGTTAACTCCAGCATGTGTAGCCCTCTGTAGATGTAAGATTAATAACTCCCAGAAACAAATGATCAAATAAAATGGAGAATAATGATGTCATAATTTGGTTTGTCTGTTTGTTAATATGCTGATTTGGAAGCTGCCTGACCATTAATCACACCTCAGCTATGTCAATAATGTGTTATGCAAAACTGGCCCTGAATCCTTATTGATCTCATCACGTCTCAGCTGAGATTTGAGCCACTGTGAGTATTGTATGCTATTGGGGTAGAATTTGACGATAGACTCCCTCCACCTGTTTCGTTCTTTACTATTTGGCCTCAGCAGCTCCCTCTCTCTTTGTCAATGCCTCCCCTCTCCCCGCTCTATATACAGCATTAAGCTGGGGTCCACCTTTGATGGTAATGTCAGTGGCTGCTGCGCTGCTCCAGGTCGGTAACGATCCCATTGCTGTCATGACTGTCACCCCACCAATCAGTCAAACCTGCCAGTGTGCGAGTTTGTGTGCGTCTCTGTCCGTGTGTGTGTGTTGTTGATTAGTAGACTCCATTAACTCTTATGAAATTCTGGCGCCAGGCCACGGTGCCTGGGGAGAAGCACTTATGGAACGTCAGGTTGCTGTGTGAGTAATCGGTTTACCAGCGCCAGAGGGAGATAGCGGGGGGGTGGGAGGGGGGGGGTAGGATTTTCAAACCCCATGGCCAACAAGCAAACATCCAGAGCGAGCAGTGTGCAATAGAGATGATTAAAGCAAATGGATTTCCAAGTACACAAATATGTTGTTGGACTTCTAAAGTCTGTGTCTTTACAAGTGTGTAGTTTGGCTTGGCTGCCTGAGAGGAAGTACAGGCTGGTTCAACAGCGGAGTCGGGACACAGCGACACAGCGCTGTGAAGCCGAACGCAAAATTTCCCGGCTCAGCATTTCAACATTCCTCAATAACCTTCTCCCCCACAATTGTAATGCCTTGAACCATATCGCAGCCTCCAAAATGCAATTGGTCCTGTTTCCTTCTACCTTGTCACACTGTGCATATTTAGCTGGTTGCGAATTTGGCTGACTTCAGCATCTCTCCTGGGAGAGATAAAGACCAAGCTGTCAGGAAGTGTCCCCCCTGACAACCTGGCCCCAGGCTGACGGGGGAGCAATGATAAAGGCAGCCATTTTGGGGCTGGAGCAAGGGCAGCTCTGCCCGTCAGCAAGTTAATAATGCTACACAATTGCTAACACAATGTTGTCCGACAACATCATACAGTGTAACAAGCATTGATAAAGATTTTTAATATTGACTGAAAAGTTCAAATTGGAGTCTCTTCATCTAGCATGTCATTTACAGCACTTGTATCATTTAAACTGAAGTTGTTTGACTTTTCCACACAAACTGCAGCAGAGTCAGCACTGCAAACTGTCTGATGGATATCCATTTCTGATTTGATAAAGGTGCACATGAGAAGTCATGTTTGGGATGATACAAGTTGCTTTACTATTAAACCTCAATCTTTCCTTTGAATCACAACAGAATAATGTATAACCTTTTAGCGTCTATTGTTGGATGAAATCACACCCACTTCCGCATGCCGAAAGTGGGATTGGCAGCCTACTGCTGGGCCAGCTTCATTGAAAGAGACTGCTGCTAGCTTATGAACACACCCAATGATGTACCCTGTGGTCCCTCCGCCTCTCTCACAGCCCAGAGACAACAAAACTGGAAAGTCTGCTGATCCAGCGGAGAGTCGGAGGGTCGTTTCCTCTGGCTGAATTAGAGTTACTACGGCCACTGAAGGTCTGCTTCCTGGAAATATGACAGCTACAGTAGCTTGAAAAATAGCAATATGGGTAGTTAAAGGGACACTTCACTGATTTTTAACAAGCCTTGTGTCACTGCAGTGTGGGCAGTGGGCAGATGAACAGTGCCGGTGGATGAGCAGGGAGCTCCAGGCACTACCATCTCGACACAGGGGAAAGCCGAACACCCAGAGCTTCCTGCTCATTTGTCCCAAAGTCCAATAGCGTGACCTGCCCTATTCCACCTTCCTCTGCCTCTGATTATCTTATCCTTGTTCCTCATCCGAACCTCAGCCATTCTCACTCCATATCCCTAAACATAATCAACCCAACCAAAGAAGGCAACGAGTACTAGCCAATCAAAGGAGGAGTAAAGTAGGTCATGCCTTTACCATTCGAGGCAAAAAAACAAAACAAAATTAGAGGCAACACAGGGAAAGCCAAACACCATTCATCTGCACACACTGCCCACACTGCAATGACAGAGCTGGTTGTAAATCTGCAAAGTTTCCTTTTCACAGCTGTAGTAACTCTAATTTAGCCAGCAACTGTTGTGTAAACACATGTGTAAACAAGACCCAACGATACATAAAGGAAGTACAGAGGCACTGAAACCCAACGCAGTGCCTCTAAGAGGGATGAGAGGGGGCAGAGTTCCTAAATGTTTTCGAGCAAAGACAGTGCTTAAAGCCACCAATGAACTCAAGCTGTGCCGTTTCACAAGGCGCTCAGTTGAAAGATGCCTCTTCGAGCCAGCACCCGACCTGCTGCATGCCACAGCAGTAGGGTGGCAGCCAATCTTGTAGCCTTGACGTCTGGCAGCCCGCTTTCGTCATGCGGAAGTGGGTGTGCAGTGTCTACAGTCCAGGTTAAACTCTCCTGACTGTTAGGACCCTTACGGCATCGCTACAGACCAGAAACAGCCATTCTACATTAAACTTGGCTTGATGGGGCTATCAGTAAGGCGCTGTGTGCACTGGGAGACATTGTGTTTATTCTGACTGGTCAGCTAACTGACAGATATTGACAAGGCTCTGCCCGCTGTGCTTTCTTTGCCAACTGTTTCGCAGCCATGCACGCGCATTTGTGTGTTTGTATATGTGTGTAAGTGTGTCTGTGTGAATGTGCACGACTGTGAGTTATTGACTAGACCTTGTCCAAAGTTTTGTCAGAGCTAACTGATTGATTGTAAGACCAGCTGCAGTGTTCTCCTGCGCTGTCATCCCTCAGGCCAAAACCCGGTGTGTGTGTGTGTGTGTGTGTGTGTGTGTTTATGCCTGTATGTGTGTTACGTGAGTGCATGAGAGATTTTGCTTTTGACAAGAGCAAACCCCAGGCTTCCTCTAATCACCTCCACTCTCTGCTGTGCTGTCAATCACATTGAAGTTGTGGCTGAAGAACCTTCAGTGAACAGAGTAAATGTCCTCAGCAGGCCTGTTTACAACTAAATTACAGTCTCTTACTGTCTGCTTGTTTGTGCCATCTCTACTTTTCTCACACACACACACACACACACACACACACACAAGGAAGGGGACAGCCACAAATTCTTAAAATCTTACACGCTGCATCATCTGCTCAAACTCAATTTTTCACACATGCACCGCTTAAATAAGTAAAAGAAAAAATGGGAAAGATGGCAGCGTGCACACACCCACACACTTCTCCAGACATCCTTTCAATCTCAGTCACGCGTGCCCTTCAGACATCCTCTACACAAATGTTTACAGGCTCACACACACGCAACATGAGCGCACCCACAGTGATCCCCTATCTTCAATCTAAGACGCGCTGTCTGATAACCTCTGATGACAAAGGACTCTATCTTATACACACACACACACACACACACACACACACACACACACACACACAAAAACTGAGTCAAAGTGCACAAAGAAAGGGGAACACGGTCGCCACCCACATCGTAACACACAGTAACATTGTTTGCATGACAGCTGGTGTCTTCTCTTCCCCATGCTGATGAGATACTACCAGTGTAATGGAGAATGGCTGAGCTAATGGACAGAAAATCATCCACTAATGCAGATCAGATGTTGTGAGTGACAGCACGACGAAGCGAGAGAGAGAGACACACGCCGAATGACACGGAGCTCCGTCACACTCAGAGGCACTTTCCGTCAGTCAATCAATCAGTTGCTTGTTGATAAATATCTCTGACAAGGAAACAGCATCACACGGATGTTGAGGAGGAAAAAAACTTCTGGTACATTTGTAATACAATAATAATAATATACAATAAATCAAATATATTTGTCAATTTTCCATTCCCCGCTGCCCATTAAGTCATTCATCCTCAATCTGGGATGTATATTGACTTTTCCCTGCTCCTCCTTCTCATCTTTCCATCTCCCTCTCCTCTCCTCTCAGCAGGCACTTATAAATGAATGTGTTTACAGAGCAGGAGAGGAGTAAGGGTGCAGGGATCAAGAGAGGGGTGAGCAGGGCTTATTTTAATTAACGATCGCCCGTCCTCTCCGTAGATTCAGTCAAAGATTAAAACTCGTTAGGATTGACTCCAGCGTCCGGGCCCATTAAGATACCGGTCCCACTGTGGACTGAAAGAACTGGAGAAGAGGGAGGCAGGAGACAGGTCAGGGAGGCAGACTGGGTCGAGGATGGACGATGGGAGAGCTAAAAAGCGAAGGTAATAGTATAGGGGCAGACGAAGAGGGGAGAGCTTGGAAGGAGAGGCAGGATGAATCAGGACACGGAAAGTGAGACACTGAAGACATTCTGTTAGAGACGGAGAAATATATATGATATTATTATGTAATCTGATTTGTGAGACTGGAGACAGTGAGGGGGAGGAGTGTGATAGAGTTAGAGGAAAAGAGAGAGTGCGGTTTAAGTGGGGACTGTCAGTCAGATTATTTAGAAATATAGTGAGGACATTAAGAAGACAGGGAAGAATGGATGGGCAATTACATACTGTAAACTCCCTCTTTTCTACATGCAAACATCCAAACCACTTTAAGAGGCACAAATTTGAATGTCAGAAAGAAGTCAGGTTTCAGGTAGCAGCTACCTCATAATTACAGGACCATACTGATGGGTTGTGCATTAGCAGGGTATGATTGGCAGGAGTAGCTTTTATAATAGGGCAAACAACACCTACAATCTACCAAAGAGCATCTCTGGGATTTGCACTTTCGCACTTTCCTTCCGTCCTTCCTTTGCCCCTTTTCCCTCCTTCCCATCTTTCTTTATCCCTTCCTTATGTAACCAAAGTGACAGATAAGCCTAAGTGAACCACTCCAAGCATTCCTCCATGTAGGAATCCAGTCATTTCACATCAGCAATTCTGGCACTTCCAGGAGGAACCAGAGCCCAGGAACCCAGAGAGGATCCCTGATGAGGCGGCATGTGTCACACATGTCCCGCCACATCAGATGACACATTAAATCAAGGCTTTTAATTAGTGCCAGTGGCCATTTCGATTCTAGCTGCAGCAAAAACTGTCATGCCGAGAAGGTGACTTTATGCTAAACTCCCTCTGACAGGCTCAATTATGAAGCCAATCAGAGTGCTGGAATCGGTTTGGACTAGCAAATGTAAATTATTGTTTGCACCATGGGCGCTGGGTTGGGGGGAGTGTCATGTGGCTTCTAGACCCACTAATGCCCTTCACCTCAACACCCCTACCCTCTCTCACAGCTATCTGTGTTTTGGCCGACTTACAGCCTGGCGTGCCTCTGAATGCCAGTGCTTAACGCTGCTCATTAAGGGCTGCGTGTGTGTAAGAAATTAACTGTCCAGATCTATCAGAGGCTGAACGTCTCTGCTACAGCTGAGAGCCGAGCTGCTGCGTGAGACAAGTCAACTGTAGCGGATGTTCTACATATTTTAAAGAGAGAAACTTCGGCTCAAGAAACCTAATGAGTGAATATTTGCGTCTGTCAGTGATGACTGTCTTGTTTGTGTGTGTGTGTGTGTGTGTGTGTGTGTGTGTGTGTGTGTGTAAGCGTTGCATCCAATTGTGCTGACTGTTACGAAGTGGGCGATCGGCTCACTTTGCCAAGAACGTACGCAGTCAATCTAGGAGATGGACTTCATTGCCTAACCTATCCCCCACATGCTGTACATCCTCTAAACACAAACACACACAAGACAGTGTTTGCACACAATATTAGTTTCTATCCAAGGGTGTCTTTACTGTGTTCACACATTTACAAATAAACTTGAATTCCCTGTTTTCTTGAGTCCTTCAAACGTATTTTTGAGCTGCGTTCATCTGACCTCTAAATGCTCTCACCCAAAACCAAGAGTGCGAGATTTTCCCTCAGAATAATGAGACACTTGGAGAGAGGAAAAGACAAACACAAATATGGCATAATTATTTCAACAATCAAAAATGATTTCATTATTCTATCAATAAAGCAATTAGTTGAATGGCCACACCAGTTTCTCAGAGCCCAAGCTGACCTCTGTTAATGTCTTGTTTTATCCACTACAGAGTCCAAAACCCAAATGTATTCAATGTTCTATCACAGAGTTCATACAAGTTTGTATGGAAATAGGCTTACAAACTTTATACCTTTCTGCAAAATTCGAAACACACACACACACAATATGTTCTGTTTATATAGCAATGTCCTAATGACAAAGCTGTGAGTAAATGCAAGATGGGTGGCAACGTTTGTGATAAATTACTTATTCTTAACCACAGTATGTGAACTGAATGTTTTTTTATCTGGTTTTATTTGAGTATGAGAGAATAAGGTAAGAGTAAGTGGCTGCCTTTAAAGCAGAATGAAGCAGGTGAGACTTTCTTTTTTTAAGTGCCCTGAACTGATGTTTCCTACCCTGGAAATCCAGAGTTCTCGTGAGAGCACAATTTTAATTTGCTCAGCGAGTCACTCTGGCAATCAGTAATGATGCTCATTACCCATGCCGTTTGAGCCGACCTGCACCAATCACATCAGTGTATCTGATATAAGCGGGCCAGAGGCGAGCTAAACAGATAACAACAGCGCTGTGATGACGAAGTCAGGAATCAGTCAGTAAACATTGCAAGATGGCTACGGATGAACACCAGTTGTTTGAAACGGCTTTGGCCGCTACAATTAACGAGCTAGACTTGGCTTTTTCTCCAAAAGAGGAACAGAAGACGGCGCTCGAATCTTTCCTTTGCAAGAAGGACGTTTTTGCTGTTTTGCCAACCGGATATGTCAAGAATCTAATCTACCAGTTAGCTCCGCTGGTAGCTAAGCTCTGGATACGTCACCCTGTGTATTGTTCTGATTGGTCGTAGTGTTATCCAATTGCGTGCAGTGATATTTTCAAATGCATGCTTGCTGCCGCCCCTCGAGTTGGGCCATTTTCATTACTCATGGCCAGACCCTAAATCTTTCTAGATTTGGGTCTGGATTTCCAGGCTAGATGTTTCCACTATATTACTTTTGAATCAGTAAGGTAACACTGATTCTAAGCCTAGTTTTTCCCACGTCCTCATGCTAAAATCCCCTGTAGATCCACATTATAAATCTGATATGTTGAAAAAATGTTCTTCCCAGTGGGGCATACACCTGGAGCACCCTAGGGGGTTTGCATCCTTTACCCTTTCTCCACCAGAATTGTAACCAGCATGTGTATGCAGATTTTAAATGCAGGAAATCCCGTTAAAAGTAGGTGATAAACTGCTTTGCTGTTGCCAATAGGCTAGAGCTGTGTACAGTAGTAAACAGTAAAGCAGCATGGAGGCCAGTGAAAATGTTATGATGGTTCATTTTATTTTATAACTCTGACTCATCCAGTCTCTCTCTCTCTCTCTCAAACTCTATGCTGACTAACTTTCAGTCGATATTTGAGCACTGCTTGGATGAAAATTGACGGTATTTATTGGTGGCCCATGATTGAATCATGTTGGCAAAGCGGCTACAGTTATCATGTCCACCGGAGTGTCATGTTTTCCATCACTGCCGATCAAAGCCGATCGAAGCTGGTGTCAATAAATAACCATGACTACTGCAAAGTCATCTGTCCCTGAAGTGAATGCTGATTGTGACCTTTCTCATTAAATCAAAAATCAAGATGATAGTGGGTATTAGAGAGTTTTTCCAACTATTACATTTAGGGCATTTCTGCTTTAGAAAATGACTTACCTGGTTAATCAAGCGTTGCAGATTAATTTCCTGTTAATTAACTAATCATTTGACCTCTAAACACAGAGAACAAATCTCTCACATAAGTGGTGGTGATTATCCTTCTACACTCAGCCACTCTTACATGTATGGCAAGGTTAAACTACTGATCACTGATTAAAAATGAGAGAACACAAGCGGTCGGCAAATTGGATTTGACACTTAATCTGAACATGAGAAGGGAAAAAGAACAAACCATCTGCACATCAGGCTGGAGTGGCATGACACATCACAGAAGGAGAGAATCAAGGTAGAGCACAATGCAAACATGCCGTAGACATCTCAAAAGTTTTGGTACAATATGTAAAACAACAACACATACTGTGTGATGATGCAGGCTGTTATTACCAGACAGAACAAAGGGATGATTGGCAGACAGGCTGCCAACTGCTACTGACAGATCAACACGTTCTCATCCCAAGTCGTCACATATTGCTGCTTTGTCAGTGAGTTCAACATTCTGTTTCGCAGTCTGGACTCGCTGCTGCCCCAAACACTTTCCAGAAATTAAAGTCCAATCAAGGCCTATCTGGCATCCACACCATAGTTGATAATATAAGCAGCCAGTTAGGGACTGCATCGTAGTTGATGACGTAAAATGCAGGCCGCAGCTCACAGAACAGTAAAGGCAGCTCCCAAAGAGACTGAAGTGCTGACTCTAACATTGGTAAACACAGCAATAGGCGGAATTATTGCAGAAATAGAGTCAATAACAATGATTAAATGAGAACAAGAGAATGCACTTGCAGAGATTCTTGGAAGAAAAGATGTTTTTTGCCTTTCTTCTAACTGGATTTGGCAAAAGCTTGATTTATCCACTGGCTCTGTCAGTGATTAAGATGATGCTGCGTGGTGTTTTATTACACTGATTGGCTGAAGGAGTTTGTCAAGACGAGTAGTCCCACCCACTGAAAGTGTTTGAGGTGGCAGCAGTCCAGACTGATGAAGAGAGTGAAACAGAATGTTGAGCTCACGTCATCAGGACGGTCTTACCAGACTAACTAATTGAGCCCTGAGATAAAATGTGAAGCGAAGAAAAAGAAGCATGACAAGGTTGAGATAATAGCTGCATATGCATATGTAAAAAGAAGCCATTGTATGTGTGTGTGTGTGTGTGTGTGTGTAGGTGATATGATTCCTCTGGAGTGTGGCTTGTGAGGTGGAAGAGGAGATTACTGCACCACGCTTCTATAATTACCTCTCATCTCTCAGCCGGTGCTCTTAAACACAACGGGGAATGCCAGGCTACCACACACACTCCGACACATGCACACACACAGTGGGGCGCACTTCAGTACAATGTAGCAGGCTGAGAGGGAGTTATTTCTAGAGGGTTACATTTCACTCAAATGGTGATTGGAGACCACCCACACTACCTTTAGGCAACATAGGTCAGCTTTGCTTTAAGCACATATGCACACACTCGCTCTCTTTCTGTTGGTGTGTATGTGTGTGTGTGTGTGTGTGTGTGTGTGTGTGTGTGTGTGTAAGTAAGAAGAGTGACTCACCTGTAGCTGTCCTACCCACACAAAAACCCACTTAAGAATCCATTCTCACAAGTCATGCACTCACATCACACTATATACTTTTCCATTTTAGTGGGGATTATGCAGAAAATCACCTGTCACCTGTTCTTTCTGTGTCTCACACACACATGCACACACAGTATACACCGAGCCACTTTGCGGTCAGCTGTGTCTGTAATATGAAAACTATCATAAACACAAGACCAGCGGTATTTCTCCACAGCTTAAGCTGCATCATATCTTCATTACACTGACTCGTACTGGCGACAGCCTGCTCTAATAACCATGCAAACCATCAGGGCTAAGTATGTTTTAGAGTTGACAGCGTCGTACAAAGATGAATTAACCACGCAATTCAAAGCTTTGAAAAAGTCATTAAAAACTATGCCAGGAGTAAATTGCTCCGCCACACTGAATGACTTGGTCCCTCTCCCTCTCCCCTCGCTCAACTATTAAAAAAGCAATATGACTTCTTGTGGACAGTCGGACTCAGGGGACCACTTCAACAAGCTGGACTGAATAGAGGCGAGGAGATGAAAGAGGAAATGCTGATTCTTCCGAGAGGTTTACAGAAACTTTCATCTCCTCCACTGTCACATTTACTAATCCTCCATAATGCATCTCATTATCAGGTGGATATTGCACACTAATCTGCAAGTGATTACAGAGCCAAAGGTAAAGTTCCAGAGCAGCAGGGGAAAAGACAGTCAAGCTGCTGAAGTGTGTTTTGTAGTCTCTGAGTAGCTCTGTAAAGCCCAGTGTTTGTCCAAGCATGACGGTCAGCACACTGTGGGTTGGCTGACATGACTTACAATCCCCATGTTGAGGTGTAGCCTAACGCCTGATGGATGTTTATGAATGCAGCTGAACAAATTCGTCTTCTTTTTCTTCCTCCTTTTTTTTTTTTAAACTTCCAACAATGGAGTGTAGAAAAAGTGCTGCTTCTTAACTCACCCACACACACATACCCACACACACGCTTTGATACACACAAGAATATTCACAGATAAAGATACCCACACATGTCTGTTGCACGCAGGCAAACATGGTTTCACTGAGACACCTTGCAATCTTTTCTTAATTTAGGATGCATTAAATTTGTGACAAATGAGATTATAGTGTCCCTGTCGAGCCCGAGGCACACAGCTGTCTGGACAGCCACTGTTTCCCTCTGCAGGCCTGAGATGTGTTCAGGCATAAAAGCAAGCATTTTATTTAGGCAGCTGGCACTTAACAGGCAAACGGTGCTCACACAAGCGGGGGAGAGCTGTGAGCTATAATGTGACAATAGGAGGCTGTGGAGAGGGTGAAACACCTCAAGAGAGAGCTCAGCTCGCAGAGGAGCACATACAAAGCGCAGGTATGTGCAGGCATGCTCGTTTCCAGTCAATGAACTGCTTCATTACATCGCGATCAAACTGATAGAGTGGAAGTGCTGTCATCTCAAGGAGAAAGAGAGCGCAATACAGGAGCGAGGTTTTTTTTTTTTTTTTTTTGTATCCAAGCAGACACCCACAAACAAAATTACGCACACATTTGCCCTATTTGAAAACCCACATGGCATTAAGAGTCGCTCAGATGTGTGCTGTGCTTGCAGAGAGTATCCTATCAGCTCTTTTTCAACTACAGAGCCAGACTTGGGCAGATAAAGCTCACGGCGATAGGAGAGATCTCGGTCAGAAAGTGATAACACACCAAACAGATCGTGGAATCTGCTCCACTATTTGGACATCAGATCACGGTCAGACAGGTGTCACCAACCCCGCAGCGCCTTTCATAACAGCCAACGACAATAAGGTGGTCTCCCATAGCTGAGCCAAGCCGGTACAAAATAAATTGTTGACAGAAACCAAACATTACGCACCACATTATGCAACCACACTGGCATGCAACACTGATATTAAAAGATTCAATATGTGTATTTTTCTTCCAATTTATCAAACTATAAGTGTCCCTCTACTTCTGTGGGGTATCACAGCAACTAGACGGATAGAACAGAAAATGTGTTACCATGGAAGCTGGGAATTAAAGTACAAAAAAGGCAGTGAAACTTATATAAAAACTTGCGCTGCAAATAAACTGCCAATATGCGTAAAAAAACAAAACAAAAAAAAAAACAACACATTTTGCGCTTTTTCCTTTGGTGATGAGGTGGACGGCGGACAGGTTGTGACATTTGCAAAGCCACCTGAAGTTAACAGGACAAGGCTGCTTTCGGATTATCAGCTTTACATATTGAATCTTTTATTTTCTCTGCAGGCGACCACACAACATCCACCGGTGTTCAAGACCCCAGTTTACTCACCCGTTAGCTGGTCATAGGATCCGTCCAGCTCTCTGGAGTCCGACAAGCTTTGGTCACGGTTTTTCGCCTTCATTTTCCCCGTGTGCGCCGGAATGTGGAACTGTGGGAAACAGCTGATATGTTGGCGATTCTGTTTGAGGAAAAAACAACAGTGGTTTTGTGTTGTTCGCCTTCACGGAGGATGGCTACAAGTACACTAGCGTTAACAAGTCATCATTGATTTGCCATAGATAAGACAAGAGAGCCATGTAAGTTGTTATTTCCCCGTGTGTCCCTCTCTCTCTCTCTCTCTCTGCGTGCGCTCTCGGCATCCAGGAGCTGAGTGAACCAAGCGCTTCTGGTCGGCACTCTCACACGGGCTGGCACGCGCGCACGCACGCAATTAAGTACGCACACACACACAGGGAGAGGGGGAGCGAAAACCAGATACAGAAAGAAAGATTGCTTTGGTTTAGACAGCTGTTTTGGAGATCATAAATGTACACATAATTTCCAATATTTTCCCACAGTGGCATTAAGCAATACGGTGCACAAAAACATGAGCAGCTCATAATGAACGAGTGAAGAACAAATTAGAAACGACCTGATAATGAATGAATCGTTAATGAGTACCAAACACATGATTATATTGTGGGTAATGATGGAGAGCACAAAAAGGAAAGAAAGGGTTAGATAATCATGAAGTAATGAGATACAACTAACTACTCATGTGCCACTTTACTTTAGGGTGACACATAAAGTATAGGCCTATATGATGATCAGGTAATGAGTGATTAATGAGGTCTGACTGGTAAATGCTGATTCAAAGGTGATCAGGAACAACTCATGAAGAAAGAGGTTGTTATTCCTATTTACAGATACCTGTGAGCTAATCAATAGGCAACCTAATGATTCAATGATATAGTATTCCTGTCTGTTCTAGTAACTCATTACTATGCACTACATAGTCCCAGAGGCTGCCTTAAGGCGTGGGTTACGGGGGTCATGTCCCCTGACACAATTGCTGGCTCCCTTTTAAGAGGAGGTGGCATACTTGTTTTTTTTAAGATAGCAGTGGTATCTCATCAAAGAGACAACCTAAGGCATCTATTCATGGGCGGATCATAAGATAGTGGGTTCTTGGGCACAGATGTGCAAAGGGCCCCTCCATCTCTTCAACAGAGGAACAAGACACACAGACTTTGTGGTGGTTTTGTGTCTCTTTGTGGTTGTTTTTTTTTCCAATTGTTGTAGTTATGTGTCTGTTTGCAGTTCTTTTGGTTCTTTTTGTGGTCATTTTGAGTTTCTTTCTGGTTGGACAGGACAGAGTAAAATGGGGGGGGGGTTGCATAAGTGGTCGCAAGCTGGAGTCAAACCCGCGACCGCCGCAGCAAGGCATCGCCTCCACACATGGGGCGCCGGCACCATCCACCACACTACCAACGCCCCGGTACTTGTGAATTTGAGTGACTTCCTTTGGACCTCTGGACTTTGCCCAGTAAGCCTGCTCAGTAATCCATCTGTGCATCCATTGGTAGTTTTAGTGAGGAAACAGTGGGCATGTCCATTTTCAAAGGGCTCCCTTTAACATTCACCTCAAGATATCTTAATGAAAATAGCTTCTATTGGTACCCTAAACTTCAGAAGGCTTGTTCCCACTTTATTCAGTTCAATTTGATTTATAAAGCCCAATATCACAAATCACAATTTGCCTCAGAGGGCTTTACAGTGTACAACATCCCTCTGTCCTTGGACCCTTACAGCGGATAAGGAAAACTCCCCCCAAAAAAACCTTTAACGCGGGAAAAATATGGTAGAAACCTCAGGAAGAGCAACTGCAGAGGAATCCCTCTTCCAGGACGGACAGACGTGCAATAGATGTCGCACAAAACAAATCCACATAATAAATTTGCAGTAATCTGTATGATACAATGAGACATAAAGAGAGACAGAGAGATAAATAGAGACAGAGAGATGCTTTGTTCCCTACAATCAATGCACTCCTTCAAATTTGTCTTTTCAAGGAAAATGACAAGCAGCGTATTTGCAGAACAATGACTCACCTAACACCTTTAGAAAAACACATTAAAACAGGTACGTTGTGGAACTCAACATGTTAACTCTTCCTGTTTTGACATAGCTTTCTACTAGCCTAGACACTTCAACAGCATAATTAAATTCCTCAAATTCAGTTATGGCTTTTGGTTTTGTTGTGCCAATCCAACATTTTCATTGTCCCCCTCTGGCGACCCCTATGAAAAATTTCTGGGGGTGCCACTGTATATTAACCATCAGAGTCGCTCCTGATTCGTCTACCCACATGTTTGTGTGCCGTATTGTAAAGTATAACCAGCGACATCTATCTGACTCCATTCACGCATGCCATTAATATCACCATCACATCCTCCCCTAATGTTCTTCACTGAGTCAGAGCCGTGTCGGATGTGTACAGAGACATCAGCAGGAGCAACAAGGAGCACATTGCTGCTGCCAGGCAGAGGTTCTGACTATATCTGATCTATAAATACTCACTGGCTCTGGGAAGCCTTGTGTCTATCCCTTTTCCTCCTCTCCTCTCTTCCTCTCAGTGTCTTTTCCTCCCTTTGCCTCGCTTCTGCTCGCTTACTACGGTATGACATTTGGTCACAATCTGTCAAGCAATCTGTCTTTGACGCCATATTTTCCTACATTATACCAGGGTTTGCATCAATAATGCTCCTTCCATCCCTCTATCCGTCCGATTATTCATTTATCTCAAGCGTGAACTGTTGAAATGTTAGTCCGTCTGTTACTGTGCGGTGAAGTTATTCTTTCATTAAGATGTTCGTGTCCTTTACCCCCCGCTGAATGAAGGGTGTAAACTGCAGTGCGCTGAGTGTTAGATTCCCTCCTCGTTCACCACTGTGCTCAGTCATCCATCCTGATCTCTGAGGAATCTATTGACATCTGAGTCAGACATGTGTCACCAAAAGGTTGGCCATAAGACCTTGTCTTCAGATGGGGCTGCCTTACGGGTTGTATCCGTCACTGCAATAACCATTCAAGTGTCACATGTAGCAGTCCTGTTATGCCTGCATGCAAACACACATAGCACGTAGCCCTTGACCTGGCTGTCATCATGTGAGCATGTATTATAGTGTGAAGTTCTTATTTTGCAATGATCTTGACTGACTTGTTCTATATGCGGTCTCAGAGTGGCACCCAAATTTGGTTTAACTATCAAGCATGTCTAGAAAGACTGCAGCTGAAAGTTGGTTTTGTCTTTCACAGAGAAAGGAGGTCAGCTGTGAAAGTCATGTTGATTACAGTAGACTCAAAGGGCCCCAGTATGTCTCCAATTAAGTGCTTGTGGGATCGTCCAACAGCGTCAGTGGCCCCCCTCCCGACACACTTTCCCAAAGTCGAAATAGGGGGGGCTGCACCTGACAATTTTTGGAACTTTACAAAACCATTAATCTGACAATCTGTCTACTTCCTGCAGAGACTGAGCCGGTGTGCACAGGTGCTAAGCTCTCTCTTGTCATTCTTCCGAAAAGTCCTACAATAACTTTTTATGTGAACAAGCAATGGTCCCAAAAGTGTGTGCTCTTATCCCTGTTAGTACAATTCATTGCACGGAGGCTACTTAATCACCCTTTCCAGACATGGTTGGTCCACATCACATGAAATAGTTTGGTTCAGGTGTACTGAAGACCACATGCACACTTTCAAATTGGAATAAAAGATAAAAATCAGATTGTCCATATGACTTTTCAAACAACTTCTGCAGCGTAATCGGCTTCCTCTTTATCCATTATGTGCAAAATGTTCCAGACAACAATTTTTAAGTGTGATTATTACAGTAAGTGTTTGCCACTTGTAACAGATGTGTTGGTACCTTTGGACTCTACCGTTACCGAAATAAACTGAAGCTGCAGTTCTCAATGAGACACAAAACTGCCCTCGCTCCTCTGACTGACCGTCCATTGTGTAATTACACAGCATAATTTAGAATTTGCTTGTTCTTGTGTTTGGCAGACCGAAAAGAAATGTGGGTTTGACTTGCTAACATTCCTCCTGGGTGAAAACTGCTGTGTTTGCAAGCGTTAATGACACACTGGAAGCATACACAAATGACTTTGGCCGCGGTACATTAGGCCAACTCTGTTTGGTCAGATGTCTGATTATTGCCTTTTGTTCTTTTAACTCAACACACAACAACAAGAGGACTTAAAGTTGGCTGTCTTGGCTTCGCTTGTTTGATGAAACTTTAGGAGCAGCTGGTGGGTACACCCTCATAGTGTCCTGGCCACCAGTCTCATCACCATAGTGGACTAGATTAAAGATTGCCACCCTCGCTAGTCGGCACCAGAGATTTTAGTTGGTCATGTACACATTTAAATTATATATTGTGATTCACCTAATAAAAATGCCCTTGCAATAATCAGGCATGTTTTCCAAAGAATATCGTTTTCCATAAATATTATTTGCTAATTTTCATTTAGTGAGTTGTTGTCATGTTTTTTTAGGACAATGTTCAGTATTCATAATACTCAATGCAAACTGCCACACATTTCAGCAGCATATGAATACGATTTGGTTACTGAAAAATGCGATTAACAATTTAAAATGGCTATGTGATATTTTTTTCTGACAATATTCAACCCTATAGATCAATCTGTGGTCAATTCTGACTGTTTCTTGGGAGGTTTCTTTTTACTTTTAGACTAGTCGACTAAAGGCTAGTTCACCTAACACAATTTTCACCTCGATTTTGACGTCACAGAGGATCTTGAGAGCCACCTTGGGTCAAAGGTGAGTCGGCAGATAGTCTGCCACGACGAGTCCTCATGTGTGAACAAGCCTACGAGCTAGTCGCCCCCTCGTCTGAGACTGGGACGGGATATCTGGCATGCTAGAAAACTGGAGAAGGCTGACCCAACTGACAAAGAGCATCAGCCAATGAGAGGCGGGATACACCAGGGAACTTCATAATATCCTGTTTTGTTCACGCGTGACAAAACGTAGTTTGGTGACATCACCGTTTTATCTGGGGCTCTGTTGGCGAGAGCTTGGTGGAGAAATCTTGTGGTGTGCACACACAGGTCGTAACGCAGTTGGCGAGACTCCCAATGATAGGAACACACGTCGCCAGGTATGAACACTCAAAAGATTACGATAGTGTCAGCGACTCAAGACTGGTCGGCCAGTCGTGTAATGTGAACTCACCTTAAGTTTAAACTATGAGTCGTTAGGAACGTCCCTAATACAGATGTCTACATGGTCAGTTTATCTGTGATCATTTACTTTTTAAATGTTAAGTTTGACTGAAAGGTACCAAAACACCCTGGAAATCAATGAAGTGAGATTTTTTTTCTTTGTTTGTTTTAATATTTTACCCTGTCATTCAAGTAGCTAAAAGTCTCATTGACATTAAAAATATCTTTCATTGCACTAAAAGAGCCTGTAAAAGAGGTGAGTTAAGGCCATGAGCAGTTGGATGTTCCCCCTTTTAAGTCTCATTTGAACCCTGCGTGCTGCCAGTAAACAGAGGGAGGCCCACAGTAACCACAAGGCCTGCCTTTTTCTGTCATCTAATACCAACAAAATATTTCACAGATACGGACGATTGGATAGTGATTGGATTTCTGTGTGTGGTAAATGAAAGGAGACAAGGAGAGGTGGATTCCAAATGAAGGCGAGGAGGAGTGTGCAAGAATGAAGGATAGGGGAAGTGGGGAGATCGATTCATGGTGAGTTAGAGGGGATTTAGTGAGTCAGAGCCAAAATAAAGACAATCTGCGAGTCACAGTTGAGGAGGCTGTCTGGGACTGCGGGGTTAGTCGTGGGGTCAGGACTTCTAGACAAACCTAGATTTGGACGTGCACACGTCCACAGCTGTGCAGTGACCCAGAGACAACCTTGTTGTAGCCCAGAACAGAATAGCAGATACTGGGCATGATGCCAGCTGGGTAGGAAGGTCTGCTGTTGTTTTGTTAGCGGGGTGTTATTTGCATCCATATTTTCAACAACAGAAAACATTAAGGGCAAAGGAAGGGTCTTTTTATGCTTGTGAAGGTCATTTCCAACAGCTGACCCACTCTAACAGTGAGAGGCTATTGTTGGTTAATTGTTAGATTTTGAGACAGGTTTATTTGAACTCACATAACACCTTTGTATTCTTATTGATTTGACTGTTTTAGCCTATGATCCTATTCAGCAGTGAGTCATCACAAATCCTCTGTGAAACATGTCTACCCATGCAGATATTTGCAATTTTTAGTAAGCTCCTCTCATTTCGTAACTCAATGTAAAACACTACTTCCCAGTGTGCATATGAGTGCAGCTGCACATTGCATTTTAGGAATTCAAATCAAGCCTAAATTAGCTGTTTAATCCCAGTCTACACACGAACCTTCAGCACCTTGTAACCGGATTATTCACACCCACTCAAAAGCTCAAACAGGCGCTCGGACATACAGGTTATATCATTGGTGTCTGTTAGTAATTGATAAAACTCAGTGTTGGGAAAGCAGGAGAGGAGAGGAATGGCGAGGAAAGGAGGGGGAGTAACACTCATTGAACTATTGAGATGCACCCTCTGGCTCTCACTGCAACCCCAAGGTTAGTCCTCTGTCCTTGGCAACTCTCTTATGAGCCAAACTGCACTGTGAATATTAATAGCACAAAAGCCGGGATTCCCAAACCAAGGTGTGTGTGTGTGTATACTCAAATAATAGCCGCAATGACGGCAAACACAATCTAATCAGCACGTCACATACTGCATTGTATCAGCAGAACAATGCAGCATTTTTCAATGTTAAGCTTCACCTCAAACACACTGTTCAATATTTGCGGTTTCTGTAAAGGATCATGGGAGAGCAGCGTAACGATTCTTTGCCAGAACAATTCTGCTCCTCAGCAGAAAAGATGGAATAAGAAGGATTAACTTGGACAAACCTGTCACTGGTGGTATTTCGAGGCTTCGAGCTTCCCAAAGTAGAGAGAAAACCCTCCTTGTTAAGCAGTATTAAAAAGCACTTCAAACGTCTAAATGACACTTCCTTTCATTATTCACCACAGCCTGCGACCTCCAGCACAGAGCTGTCAGCTCGGCCTCAGTCACACAGCCAATATTGGCTGAGTGACTGATTGATGATGTCCGGTGAGACTCTCACACACAGAAGAATCCAGGCACACACATCACTGCACGTTAACAAGACATGAATGAATATAAAAAACAATTAATGATTCAGGCCTTGAGAATTTTAATAAATTTGACTGTTTGTACAGTAGCTTCGAGTTGTTCCCAATATTTTATGGTGCATGTGGTCTTAAGTATCTTTTACATGTGTTTTTTTTTTAAATAAATTCATAAAAAAGTAAATAAGAAACCATGTATCTGTTGTTGTAGCTCCTTTTGCTGCTGTGGCCCATCAGGTTTATGTAACCCTCTCTTCTTGATTTTTGGTGTTCCCCAGGGTAATAAGCGGGCTACAACATTTGTTCTTCTTCGGTTAACTTTCACCAGCACAGCAAGACAGTACTAACACATCCTAAGTTTGGGGTACAGCAACATCTCTTCACTGTTGAGCACAAGGGACTCACTCCCTCTGTGTATCACTCATACCCGTTCCCACAAAACAAGGGCAGGTAGGAACCAGGAGAACACAATGACTCCACTTAAACACTGCACATGAAAATACAAATGAAACAACATACAAAGTGCTATAAATGACAATGAACCAGTACCAGTAACTCAATAATACTGAATATATTACTACTTAAATATAAATAATGTCTTCTTCTTATTCTTTCGGCTGTTCCCTTTAGGGGTCGCCACAGCAAATCATCTGCCTCCATCAAACTCTATCCTCCTGCATCCTCTTCTCTCACACCAACTGACTTCATGTCCTCTTTCACTACATCCATAAATCTCCTCTTTCGGTCTTCCTCGAGTTCCAACCTCAGCATCCTTCTACCGATATATTCACTATCCCTCCTCTGAACATTTCCAAACCATCTCAGTCTGGCCTCTCTGAAGTTATCTCCAAAATATCTAACATGAGCTGTCCCTCTGATGTACTCATTCCTGATCCTATCCATCTTCATCACTCCCCAAGAGAACCTCAACATCTTCATCTCTGCTACCTCCAGCTCTGCCTCCTGTCTTTTCCTCAGTGCCACTGTCTCTAAACCAAACAACATCGCTGGTCTCTCTTTTTGTGTTTATGACAAGTTGACATAATGATTATTATTGTTATGACAAAGACATCTTCTGGTAATCTGGTAATTGAAGAGTGAAGGTGGTAATGTCACTTTGATTAATGTCAACTTGTCATGACAAAGACAACTTCTGGTAACATCACTTTGATTAATGTCAAGTTGTCATAATCAAGACAACCCAAACAATGTCAACTTGTCATTACAAAAACTGAATGGCACTTAATGACAGCAGTCATAAACGTTTATGACATGTACATAATGTTTATGACAAGTTCATGACAATGTCATGTCATAGTTATGACAGTGTCATGTCACTCTTGTGTAGATACCTTCAAGTAAAGTGTTACCTAATGTACACATTAAAGGGCCAGTGTGTAAAATGGGTTGAAAACCGTTGAAAACAGTGACATCAGTGGTCAAATTCTAGATTGCAGGGCTCACTCGCTCACCCCTTCCGTCGGGTAAATGACGGTGGCCTCGTAGGGACAAAAAGCCTTGTGCAGACACAAGTTTTTCAGGAGTAGGTCTATCTAGCGACAAGGTGAATGTTTATTTAGAAATCTAAACCATGTTACGATATTGTAATGAATCCCTCACGCGCAGGAGACCA
This sequence comes from Epinephelus fuscoguttatus, assembly GCF_011397635.1. Lineage (NCBI taxonomy): Eukaryota > Metazoa > Chordata > Actinopteri > Perciformes > Serranidae > Epinephelus > Epinephelus fuscoguttatus. The sequence continues at coordinate 21,983,633 of NC_064767.1, forward strand.
GAGTAGCGTTCGAGAAAAAGGCCCGTTTATTTGAGCACTCCAAAAACTCCGGTAACACTCCAGGGGGCAAAAGACTCTGTCCCAAACTCTGACTCTTCTAGCGTAACACACACACACTTCATACACACATAGTCACTTACAGTACCCAGCGGGGCAGCCATCCCCTCTCTGCTCCACCAATCTCCAGCCCACACACTGACTGACAGTGTAGCCTGTAAACAAAACTCAGCTGTTTATTTAGCCTAGCAATATCTCAGGACTATAGTAGCTGCAATGGACGACTTTGAACGCGATTTTGAAGAGTTTCTTGTAGCGGACACAGATCCAGAGCTATACCTGTTTGAGCCGGAGCATACAGATGAGGAACTCCACGTGTTGGATGCTGAGCGGTCGAGAAGAGAGGCTGAATCCTCCGCTCCCATTTTGCTGCACAGAATGGGATTCAGTGCTACCATCGTTGGGGAGATATATCATCAGGAGGAAAAGCGCCGCAGAGAGTGCATCACAAGGAGTGAAGTTGTGTCTTCTTTTCCTCGCAGATGACGGTTCAGATTCATTCTCTCCTGTTGCGTGGTAAGTGTGGTCCATTCTCAAACTTTATAACTAAAAAAACTTTTCACTACTCTGTATCGACGAACTACTAACACACTCTGCTGTTTCCTCCTCCTCCTTCCTTCCTTCCGCTGTCTTCGTTGGTTTATTTATACACGCGAAACGCGTTCTCTGGCTGGCTGGATTGTCCGTTCGGTCTGCCGTACATACATGACAGCACAAGATGGTGACCTCTCTAAAGCAAGACCCTTGCTTATATATATATATATATATATATATATATATATATATATATATATATATATATATATATTAAAAAAAAAAGCATAATTATAAGGCTACGAAAACCAAATGAATTTTATTTCATAGCAATTATACACTTATATAAACATATTAATGGGTAGAATATTCAGATTCAGATTTGACAATAAACCATGCCAAATATTACACACTGGCCCTTTAATAAATAACACAGTAACATAAGAAATAAAAATGACCAAAAAATATAACATGTGCACTAATTATGGTTACATTGTCTTACATGCAAGAAATTGAGGCACATACTTAAAAAAAAATTCTAATTTTAGTACAAATCACTAATTTCATATCCAGAAATACAACTCAGGCTCAACATGTTTTATTCCAATTACGACTTCCACTTGATATCACATCAGGAAGTGGTCATGCCTTCAAGAAGAGATTGAGTAAACACCTCATCAGCATGAGACTACAATCCTAAAGCTCAAAGACTTGAAACATACATAGATCAGTTTCATATATATATACAATGGTATTCATGAAGATTGTATCTGCAAAGGAAAAGTAAAAAATGTGTCTTTGAGCAATGAAAAAAAAACTAAAACCATGATTTAAAAGCACATTATGAAACAAAGTGTTTTTAATTTTCTATTCTGTTTAACAACACCTACATAAAGTCCGATGTCCAGATGTAATGGTAACTTACTTTCTCTCAGATGGGCCCACTGAGACCATCTCCTCCTGGACAGATACATTTTTTTTCCCCATATCAAGCTCTCATTTGATTAAACCATATGTTGTAAGTATTGGCTCTAAGAAAAGTGATGAAAGGGTATGTGACATTAATTGACTATAAAACCTCTAAACCGCTGTATATCTGCAGGGAGTTTTCTGTATCAAATGTCTTCAGTCTCATAAACTTCACTTTCTTATATATAGTTCTAATATCGCTTGGCTGCAAACCATCTGAATTTTAAAAGCATTATGGTTTCTCTCCATCTCCCCACGCTCCCTTCCTTTTGGCCGTTTATTCCCATTTAAACCTACTACTATCAGCTCAGTCTGTTTTCATCAAGCTCGCTGTAACCTTAATCCAAACTGACTGTCCGCTCTCGCTCTGCGCCCGTCCCCGCCATACTCTCATTCTCTTTTCTCTCTGTATCTCCATCTCTCGGAAACCTCCATCCCCTCCTCTTAGCCAGAGATATGTGATGACGCCATTCGGGACAGGACAAGTGAGTGACCTTCAGAAAGCATGAACAGATTCCCTCTTTACATCGGATTTTTTTTCCCTCCACTGTAATCACCCTTGACTGTAATTGTCTTTATTTTGTTTGGTGGTGCTGTCTCAGGAAAAGAAGGATAACCCCTGACCCTGACCCCCCCCCCCCCCCCCCCCAGGTATGTTTGCTGTCTCAGCGAGCATTTAAAACCTGTGATAGCTTTTGACAGATGTCAGCTGGGCTGCTGCTACCGACGTCACCTTTTGCCTGAGGGATGACACCCTCTGAGACAGAGTGGCACACACACGCAGTCATGCCAGAAGTTGTCATCTGGGTGGTGAATTTGTGACAGAGTGGCTGTCCAAGAATTATAACCTCCCTTTTCTCTTGCCTCACTTTAAAGTATACAGCTCCGGTAAACTATAGAAAGCAGCCACATAATGTTGCATCTCTTCATGTTTACTGGCCTGGAGGAAAGAAAAGGAGGCAGAATAGAAACCTGTATGAATTACTCATGAGTGTGAAGTGCATGCTTTCTCTCCCTCTCCACCTCACTCGCTTCACTCTTCATTTTCATCTCCTCCTCCTCCTCTTTTTTCCTCCCTTTTGCCATCTCCTTTATTCCTGCCATGTGTCCTTGCGGAGTCTGTCCCAGACGTGTCCTCTCCGTCCAGACAGTGGACTCATTTCTGTGGAAAGGTAGACAAACAGACTCTCACACCCACACACACACACACATTCAGAATTGGAGCATATTACCGGGAGGTGCCCTCTATGATGGTTAATCAACAGACAATTGATGTTTACATAATTCATCCATCTGCTGCGCACGTTCCTCATTTAAATACTGTCTGAAAGTGAGAGTCTCAGAGTCGGTTTACTGGGACGTCATTTTAAAAGCCTCTTTGTGTCCTGGCAGTAAGTTTATAGAAGGCTTTCACAGAAACATAAAACTGACTGTTGTCGTGTTATTGCCTCTTCATCATATGATAAACCATCTCTCTCTGAAAAATTCAGTTTATAAAACTGTTGAATGTTTTTGCCAAATACAGTGCGTTTTCGAGGAAACCTAATTGCTGCCTGGATTATGCTCACTAGAAGTGTTTTCAGTCCAGGAAGTGTTACATTCGTTTACAAAGCTGAGGACTTTGACATTGGAGACCAGGCTTTGCAGAGCTACTGTGTAGTCTTAAAACACTTTAAGGTTGGGGAAGGGATGGGTTGTGTCACACAATGTGTCCCATCTGTTGACTTCCATAAATATTTAACCAAGTGGAATGATCTTTCCTTAACCTTGACTAAGGTGTTTTTACTTGCCTGAACACAACCTTAAAATTTTTAACAGTGCTTAAGTTGCCAGGAGAAGATTTTGTAGGAAAATTTAGATTGGCTCTGTATGAACATTTTGCAGCATTGCAGATTTAGGTCCTACCACACATTAAAAGACTTTGAAAAAACTTTAGTCTGAAACCCTCTCACATCTAAAGACAACGTGAGTTTTTAGTCACACACTATAACATTTAGCAAAGACTGGGGATCTTGCAGGGTCACTATTTGCAAGACTACAACTAGATTCTATTTGAGATTATTGGCAAAAATTGATGTCTGCATTCATAAATATGTCATCATTGGTGTATTATTACCTCCACCACATCAATAATCTGACTTATTCTCGTAAAAGGAGAATTCCAGATTTGTTTGTACATTCGGCGGGTAAGTCGTTGGAGGGGTTCCATAATGTTTCGCCATCTTGAAAATACATCCGCCAGCAAGGGACATACAGCCCCACCTTTGGCGTTTTCATTGAGAGCCAGGCCAGCGCTGCATCACTGAGAAGCCAAAGGAGAGGAGCAAGAGGCACTTCGCTACTACTGGGGCAAATTTGAAAGATAAAAGTCCCACTCTTTGAGCATAATGCAGGATCATGCATATGCAGCATCACGGGAGACGGAATCCTCGTCGCCAAGAAAGCGCAAAAGGGAATCAAAAAGGCAGCGTGACCGGTGAATTCAAAAAACGAGGGTCAACATCGAGGAAGCCTTTTCCAGGTGGAAAGAGCTGCTGAAGGAGAAAGGCAATGCAATCACAGGGATGAGGTGTGTGAGGTTGAGCCACTTGTCAGTTGTCAAAAGACAAGGCGTGATTGGTTTGTTTCGATTTACACCCGCCCCAACAGTCCTACGTTGTAAACACAGCCAGTATGGTGAGGAGGGGGTTTGTCAGCTCGCATCACGTGTGTCTGTGTAGGAGCCTGAATGAATACTCCATGAAGTATTGGATGACATGGTTTCATCAATGTTGTCATAGCTTTTGGTATGATCAACACTAGATGGGAGAAATTCCTACACACTGTGGCTATAAGAAATAGGCCATATTAATAATTCTTTATGTGTCCACATAAACACATAACTCTAGAGACACAAGATAAAAGGCGTCATATGTCAACAGCATTCTTGTTAATTCTGCATCAATATAACCAGGAAAGAAGAACTGTATTTGCGTACAAATTTCACCGCACTATTTCAGTGGGAGGAGACTGTGGGAATGAGAGGTGAACCATTTCAAAAATCGAGATTTCTCACTAAATATGTGCTGGTTGGTGGATGAGATACATGCCAAATTAAAAACGACTCTTGCTCACTCCACAACTTCATCAGCTACTCCTCCTTTTCCACATTACAAGAGAACCAAGACTTGTTGTCATACTAGTGCCACCCAGGAGTCTCCTCCATGTTTACTCTCTACCTGGTTTGCTGCTAGAGAGAGAGCACCTATTGATTCTTGACAATGTTTACGTCATTGAACTTCACTATTTGCATCAGTCGAGACTAAAACCTTACGATACTATTAAACATGTTGGACTTTGTTGGAACGTCAAGACAGGAAAAAGACTGACAAAAGACAGCTTGGACTGAGTTTTATGTCCACCTTAAACCAATCGATGGAGATCACAGCAGCTGAGTTAAAACTCTCACGAATTTATTCCAACACTGGAAAACTGTGACAGTGAAATCGTTTAAAGGTTGTTTAGTGTAAGACCAGCATTAAAAAAAGATTCTTCATGATGCTGATAAATAGTTTAAGAGGCATTATATTTCTTTCAAATGGTATTTGCTGATGGGGTGCCCTGAAGGCCTAGAGGTTAGGGTGCTATGAATCACAGCATCCCCAGTTTGTGTTAGCCTCGGGAACTTTAATGCATGTCACTCCCCATCGCTTTCTGTCCTTGTTTCCTGTCATTTCTGTACTTTGTTTCTTTAATACAACGCAAACGATTTGCAAAAACACTTTCAGAAAGAATGACGCCAGCTGAAAGAGTGAACAAAGGAGAAAGGACGTATTAAACTATGTGTCTGCGCAGAGAGAGAACTCCTGGTACCTTGTTCTTCCTCACTCGATTTCTCTTTTTCAAGAGTTGCTCAGCATGAAAACACATGTATACACGTATGCATTCTCACTAACACACACACATGCACTTCCTGTGCTACCCCAGAGTAATGAAAAGTTGTGTTTAGTGGTCCAAGAGGCTGTTGTTTACGCTATAAACCACAAACCTCAAATTGATTTGCTTATTGGATAGCTGATTGTATTGTTCTCAATTCAGTCATCCCAGATGAGAGTGCCACTGAAATTCAAAGCTAATATACACGATTGGAAACACATAAACCTCGCTATATAATCACCCACTAATGTTTCTCAGGGGAAGAGTCAATTTTCAAAATGAATTTTCATTGACGTGTAATGGGCATCGGCTGAGAGGCAATACAACCTCTCATGTTCTTCTTGTGTTGGTGTGTGTATGTGCCCTTCCATCAGCAATGCAACCTGAGCTTGGGTAATGAAGCAGTGACAGCAACCAAGCGCGCAGAATGCAGTTAAAGTCCTCCTCGTGCCAATGAAAGCAAATATGGTTGACAATGGAGAGAGGAAAAAGAAAGAGGAAGAGATGGGATTCAAGTCTGGACACTTTTTTTTTTTTTTTTTTACAACCTCATTGATTAGAAGGTGACTCTAAAGACATGTTGGTGAGTCCTATTTTTCTCAACATTTCATCACATCCTTCATCTTGATCTGTTACCTATTAAATATCCTTTCACAACAATCTCATTATCACTTCCTATTTCCGTGATGTGTCATTGATCTGCCGGCACAATGAATTGTCATAACTTTCCATAAACCGTTGTCGTTTTTCATCAGTGTGCCGTCAGAGTAAACAGCCGAAATGTGTTGGACAAACACTTACAATAACAAATCATCCCGGGTTGGGTGAGGACAGCTAAATAGCCATCAGTGTGGGGAAAAGCCCATAAAATCACCCTGTGATAGATCGCTGGGGTGTGCTTGGCCGAGGCAAACGCACAGGATTTTAAAGGCGCGAGTGGGAGGGGGAAAAAGTCGCTTAGGAGATGGATGGAAAACAGAGACTGGTGGGTAGATGTAGGATATGATGGAGAGAGCAAACAAGAAAAGTGCCGATGTGCCGAGCAGACAGATGGATGGAGTCTGGCGGGCCGGAAACTGCCCCAGCCTCCACCCTGAAATGTGTTGTCCCATTAATGTCGCCGGGGGGTTGTTTTCATGCTGCAACAAAAGTTGTATCACTGATACTGTTGTGATGGACGGGGGAGGGCTCGCATTGCTTGCTTTTTAGCTCAGTCCCTCTCCACTTGTCTCCACTGTGAGAGACAGGAGCAGCAGACATCTGAATCACCACTGCATGATGATTTCCTCTCTCATGATGCTCTTAAGAGCGTTCCTCTTTTTATCAGGATGCTCTTTACAACACCGCCTGCTCTTATCTCGTAAAACTCATTGTCAATCTAATTACTCGGACCATCTGTAAAGTGGTTGTGTGATCAGTGTGCTACAATACCAGAGGAGAATGAATGAGATGAATGGGCGCTGGAGAAATTAGATTTGAGTGTATAATATATTAGATAAGTCTGACCACAGCAAGCTGCAAGAAGACTTTTAACAAGCATATTTTTCCTCTAAGTGTCAAATCCGGCGACACAGATAATGCTCTGAGTGCACTGTTTCAAATGCATTGTATCAAATCAGCCCATGGTTTGTGTGTGCTCTGTGTGTGTGTGGAGTTGGTTATCTCTGCCTGCATTCGTGAACGTGCATGTGTGTCCTAGGGGTGTTGAATAAGTAATGCAGAGGCGCCTAATGAAAGATAATGTCTAGTTAATGATCTGTCAAAATGAAGTGTTTGCTCATTGAGGAAGGGATCATCCCAGGCTTTAATTTCCACCCTGTGACTCATATTGGAGGATATTACTTCTTTGTAGACAAAGTATACACACACACACACACACACACACACACACATTCACATGTACATATAGTGCACACATATACAAACACAGACTCACACACACACAAACAAAAAATACAAAAGCATTTCAATGCAGAGTGTATTATGCTGTCGCTGAGCTCCGGTGCCAGTGAATGTGCCGGTTTGTTTGTGTATATACTGAGAAGTGCTGAAGCGTCTCATCAACCACTTCAGCTGCCTGCGGATTAACAGAGGAGATGGAAACAGAACACAACAGCCAAACCACCCATAAATGGCCATCTAGCCAACAGCTATGGAGGGAGGATTAGCCTCTGCTTTATTCACCACACATCGTTGTCAGGAAGAGCTCTTACCACTAATCTTGGCAACAGCTCTCCTCCTCAGCGGGGCTGAGCCGCCGCGGAATCAGTCTGAATATTTGAAGTAATGAGTGTTGATACAGTTAACTGTACAGAGGTGCCGCTGAAACTTGAACCAAAACAATGCACACACAGCTAAGTGAATGAGTCTTTGAATGGAGGTTGAGTTAAAGGAACACTCACACACACACACACACACACACACATATGCAAACACACATAAGTCTACTTGGTTCGAGCTGAGAGGTGCTGGCAGATAAATATTAAGTCAAAGATAAACACACACACACACAGTGCTCCAAGCAGGGAAAAGAATTGCAGATGAAGCGGTCGGAAGTCAAATGGAATCTTTTAAACACAACACCACGTGGAAAGCGAGACAGCTGAGAATACCAGACATCAGCTGAGCTTGTCTGTCTGTGTGTGTATGCATGTTTGTGGGTCAGAGTGAGTTGCCTATATTTACAAATTCATATGCAACTAGTTTAATATCATTAAAATTGTTTAAATCTAGCAAAATGCAAAATTCTTTGCTGTTTTTACCCCCTCAAATTTGAAAATTTGCTGCTTTTGTGGGTTTTACTATATCTAAATTAAGCATCTTTGGGTTTTGGACTGTTGGTCGACATTTTGAAGACGTCATCTTGGGCTCTGTGAGTTTTGAGTGGGCACTTCTCACAATTTGTTTGACATTTTGTAATTTAACGATTGCTCAAAACATATTTAGAGCGCCTGGATAAAAAGTACACGTGGGTCAAGACTGTAAGAAGTTGACTAAGGGTGCTTTCACACCTGTCCTGTTTGGTTCGGTTGAATCGACCTGAAGGTTATTTGCCCCCTAAGTGCCGTTCATTTGGGCAGATGTGAACACAGCAATCACACTCGGGTGCGCACCAAAACAACTGGACCAAGGCCTTCTTGAAGAGGCGGTCTCAGTCTGGTTACAAACAAACTCTAGTGCAGTTCATTTGTGGTGAGAACATGTTCCGACCTCGATCTGAATCAGCTGCAGTCACCTTACACATTGTTTGGGTTAAACATGAGCATGTTACAGTCCTGGACGATTATTGATGTGCACCTCCTCCTGTACTGCCTTAATATGCACATTCAGCACATCCAATGCATCAAAACATTGTTTTCTAGTTGGAGCTGCGCCTCGTTTGTGACATATAAAGTGTCACATTTATCTTGCAAGTGTACTCGTCTTCAACATTTTGTTTACTTCCTGGATTTTTCCTGCATGGAAATTCTGACCAATCAAGAGCGGCTTTCTCACACAAGACATTTGAGCTGGTCCGCTTGTAAATGCTACCGTGAGAATACTAACCAACTCTAGGCAATTACGCAACTTTGTTAAAAAAAAAAATGAGTGCCTGATTCAGACCAAAGCAAGACAACTCTAGGTCTGAAAGCACCCTGAATCACGGCAGCAATACAAGGCAGGAATCACAGTAAAATATTCAACAGGAAACACTTTAACTTTGTGTGATTAATTTGCATGTCAATACATATTTTCAAATTGTTGTTTTTGTCTTGACTACTTTCACTCAGAGCGTGATTATTACATAGCAAACTTTCAATCACGTATTGCAGAACGGACATGACATCACAACATCACAACAGTGGCGGAGCTGTTGCAACTGTCACAATTTTGCAACACTGTTGGTAATAATAGTTGTGATGCAAAATATTCACAGTGGAGTATTTCACATTTTCTTATCAAGTATTCGTCATGTGCCTGATGTGTAAAGGCGAGAATGTTGTATGCCACCACTTCTTATCACCACTACAGACGGCGCACCTCTCAATTTATCTGATTGGACAATGGAGTGGGGGGGGGGGGGGATGACAAAATGACATCAGGCACGTTTCACTCTGAATTCAGAAAACTGTTTCAGCTTGAGGCATTCAAAAGATTGCATTACAAAAAGCTGCCTCGGGCTGCTAAAACACAGTGTCTGATCGAGACCTGACACAAGCATGAGGAGAGGTGACAAACAAGGTATTGAGACTAATTGTGTTAGACAGACTAAATGGGAAGGGTACACAGTGGGAATAGGTTGAGTGTTTTATTGAAGATGCCAGGATGCCAGACACAGAAAGAGTATATCCTTTGATTTATTGGTAGTGAATATCAAACTTCATGTTTCTGCTGAAGGTTTAACAATACAATGGAAAGAGATAGGTTTGAGTGGTTCTTTAAAGGACAACTTCGGTATTTTTCAACCTGGGCTCTATTTCCCTATGTGTATGTGTGCGTATGATTCATGGGTACCACTCGTTCTAAAATTGGTTCAGTATTGAGGCGCGATACGAGCTAAAACAGTAATGTGGGCAAATGCGTCATATATAAAAGTGCTTTTTTTCGCCACTGACCGGTTCAGATCGCCAGTGCTATCTGTTTATTTAACTCTATATTTGTTAATACTATTGTTTAAATTTCTTATATTTTCACGTATCTTTCCTCTCTTGCAAGGAGTACCTGTAACATAAACAATTTCCCCTCGGGGATCAATAAAGTATTTCTGATTCTGATTCTGATCTCTGTAGATAGCATATGGTAGCGGCCCTGGGGCAGTGGTGAGTGTGAATGAGTGGAGTCAGCTGTCAGTCAGTGTTGGAGCAGAGAGGTCCCTGCTGGGTACTGTAAGTGAGTATGTGCGTGTGAAGTGTGTGTTACGCTACAAGAGTCAGAGGACGGAGTCTTTTACATGCTACCCCCTGGAGTGTTACTGGAGTTTTTGGAGTGCTCAAATAAACGGGCCTTTTTCCCGAACGCAAGAACAGGATGTCGCGCAACACCCTGTAAGTTACAGCTTTCATAGGTTGCCTTTGTCGGACAGCGAGATGCTGAAGTTGTGGCTAGTTGTGCTACAAATGGATGCTAACACTTGTGTCCAGACACTGCGCCTTGCAGACCATCGGGTCTGCAGTGCTCACTTCTCCCAAGATGACTACTGCCAGCTGAAGAAGAGAAGACATCCAATCCTGAAACACCTCTTCCTCAAGAAAACGGCTGTCCCACGAGTAGAGAGAGCTACAGACACAGTGGAGCAAAGCTCGTGACATCACACAGCCCAGAGGTAAGGGAAAAGCTAAGTTAGCATGCTATTTACAGAGATAGCACTGGCGATCTGAACCGGTCAGTGGCGAAAAAAAAAAAAAAAGAAAAAAAAAAAAAACACACTTCATACACACATACTCACTTACAGTACCAAGCAGGGACGCCCTCCCCCTCTCTGCTCCAACACTGACTGACAGCTGACTCCACTCATTCACAGTCACCACTGTCCCAGGGCCGCTACAATATGCTATCTACAGAGATAGCACTGGCGATCTGACCGCCACAAAAAAAGCGCTTTTATACGGGACGCATTTGCCCACATTACCGTTTTAGCTCGTTTTGCGCCTCAATACTGAACCAGTTTTAGAACGAGTGGTACCCATGAATCATACGCACACATATACATGAGGAAATAGAGCCCAGGTTGAAAAATACCGAAGTTGTCCTTTAAGTACAGCAGGTTAGAGATAAACATACCTACTGTATCCTTGATTGTTGGACTCATGAATAGATGCTGTTCTACTTGACTTGCCTTGGTTGGACTTTCAACAGGAACTTGATTTATTTTCCCAACAACAACCCTACAATGGCTTCGGTCATGCAGTTATAAAGCAAAAAAGAAGAAGACTGCAGCTTTTGTTGTATCGCCTGTGAGAGGATGCACTGCAGGTTTCATTTTTCACAGCCTACAATATGAGGTTATCTAAGCTTTACCTCAACCCACAGAAGCAGCGGCGCATGAAGCGGCACCTGAGACAAGGATAAACTACCAACCATAGTTATTCATTATGTCAGTCAGTGAAGCACACCACTGACCATGCTCTCCTAATGTGGTACATATGTAGCACTGTGATAACCTCCTGCACGTATACATTAAATGCAAGCACGGTCATGTACATTGACACAGAGAGCCCTTCAGGGTATTAAATCATCAGGTGTGGCCAGACAGTTCCGTAACATATTTACTATGACGGATAAGACACATGATGCAAGCCTGAGGTTTGAGATTATTTTAGCGGAAATGAAAAGAATGCACTGCTGTTGACATTGCCCGAGGCTAAACCACAAACCTGGGCTTAATGAACGCAGCAACCACGACGCTCTTATTCAAGGACTGAGATTAAACCACGTCTTTCCCGACACAGTCTGTTTGCTTGTCCTTTTCTCTCACGCTGGACACTCATGTGCCTTTCAATTTGAGCATGCGTCATATTTATCCATTATTCTCTGTAAACCACACAGCTCCAAACTTGTGTGGTCTATTGATCCAAAGTAGTGTGCAGTGTGATCAATGTGCTTTGCCATCCATAAAGCCTCCATCTCTGTGTGTGTGTGTCTGTGTGTGTTTGTGTGTGTCATCCCACTTAAGACTGGCATTTACTCTGACTGGTCGATACTATTATAAACTAGTGAAGTGTCATGTCTTTAATTTATGCGAGTCGTGTCCCTGATCAACACAAGGGAATGAAGATAGATCCCCTAACTATTGTCTAAAAGCAAGCAAACTTCAGCCCCAAGGCTTCCATCTGTCCCTAAATGTCGACTGGCAGTGTGTGTGTGTGGGGGTGTGTGTGTGTGTGTGTGTGTGTGTGGTCTGGTTTATAATGACCAAGCAATAAAGGATGCACATGGGATGTGTGGGATACAATTGGCAAAGTAGGGAAGGCATTTTTCACATCCCACTGGCACTCACAAATCTTCCACTCAGAGTTGTTATCATACTCTAAAGAACTAAAATCAATGGATTTTTTAAAACAGATATTAAATCCAGATCAATATTTTAATAATCTGACCTTTGTGTGAGTAAATCCCCCTGAGGATTTCATTAACGCCCGGTATTTGCTTTTCTCATTTCTCGCCTCTCACTCACCCACCAGATAATCAGCATTCGACTCCACACTCCCCTGTACCTGTTGAGAGGGGAGCAGTGGCAGAGCCAAGCTGTCTCGGGCATCCTGCTGTTTCCTCCCACAGGGCAGAGTTATCATCAAACAGGGATGCTTCACTCGAGCTCACCCCATCTCTGTCACCTAACCACCACCTTAGTGCCACATGGCTACACAGATTGAAGAGCAGGATAGCAGGGCTTGGTTCAGATGTATACGGTGGCGCTCGCCATGCATTCAATCAAAACACAGGAAGACAAGATGGATGTTATTCACTCAGAGCACAGCAAAGCCAGCGCCATAAGAAGCAGTGGGTTAAATAATGTAAATTCTGTACAGGAGGCAAATATTAATATACCCATTAATGATGCTGCAAATAAACCCCAGAAAGAGCTCGGCAATGATGGTGTAGCTGATTCTGCCAGTGCGCACATAACATAGGCAAAAGAAAGACATGCAGGTGAGTATATTTCCATATACAGATATTTAATGGCCTGCTGGCACACATAATTGGGCAATGCTCTCAACAGTGATATAACTTCCATTCTGACAGCGTGGCTGGTTGGTAATAAAACTGAGTCAATTAGTGCCTCACCTTACCAGTAACAGCAGGTTTAACAAACATAACAGTGAACTCGGAGGCATATTTAGATACAACTAAGGAGCAGTGACACTGATGAAGCACATCACCATAACGGTGGCCGCCATCTTGAAGTCTGTGGCTAATAACTAATAATTAACTGTCTGTAAATTCAATTAAACCCACAAACCTGCAAAAGGGAGGCTGTTATTGTCAATACAGTTCTGCATATCACCTTCAGGATAAGGACAAGTTATAAAAGCATTAGTGGGTAGTAACGGGTTGCATTTACACTGTGCTTGAGTAGTTTTTGGTTTTATAAATTGCGACGACCCCTCTGCTCCACTACTGTAGGTGCACCTGTTTTCCTGGCTTTTCTTTATGTTTCAGGATGCAGGTCAAGGCAGAGGGACATCTTTTACCTCACCTAGGCCAGTGAGCTTCATGATATACTCTAAAGCTGACCACCTTCCAGCAGACTTCCCTCTTCCCTCACGCCACTGCTGCTGTTCTTTTGCTTTCTCTACAGATATTACCACACAGCCATGCACGCAGACATGACTGATTACTGACTTTCACATTTATTTAGTTATTTACCATTATTTTGTAAATGATTACGCTTTATTGTAAACTTGTCTCGTCTCCCATGTTTGTTGCAGCCTAAGAGCCAGGTTGTAACAAAATTTAACTTGCACTTAGGTGACCAACATTAAGTGTCAGGACAACGTCTAATGCCAACCTATATTGGACATAGGACACTGACGACAGATGACGCTGATATTTTTTGGTTGTAATTGTGTTGTTAAGTAACTGAAATCCAACATCTTCCAAATGTCTCATGCCTACGTCCTCTAATGACAGTTAGTCTTGAGATATGGAGACCAGTACCCAACGTCTGCAAAACGTCATAATGTTAACGTCCAAACCATGTGAAATTCTAACATCATAAGACATTTAAATTAGCATCAATCCAATTTTAATTCCAACCAAAAATGAGTCCAACATCTCTCTGTCATATTGACGTCTAATGTCAGTTGGAAAGAGTAGTTGTATTGCAGAATACTTTTTATTCTTCCTCAAGAATATTTGCCACAAAATAATGCACTTCTACACCATTTAACTGGGCTACTCATTTTGTTACTTTTACTAATACATTTCTCTATAAATCATTTTAACATTCAGCTGACACGATAGAGATTCTCCATGACAGAGAGATAAGAGCCAATCATAGCAATGCAGATGGAACTGAGGTTTATGTTTTGGACGTTATAACATGCACTCCACATAAGTTATTAGCTACCTGTTGAGGACCTGTTTGTATGAAATAATTTGATGTTACAAGTTACATCTAATAAGGTTATTCACTATTAAGTAGTTGTATAGGAGATACTTTTTTACTTACTTTTACTCTAAGTATTTATTTTCTGAGTACTATGACTTTTACTTGAGTCAATACAATATAAAGTAACAATACTTTTGTTGTTTGTTTCTAGTGAATGCAAACGGTCTATAGCAGTCTTCTCTTTTACACATGGAGCACACAACAGGAGATAGTCTGTGTCAGACATGTTGTCATCTACTGTAAATCCTCCATTTGGTTTGGGTGAGGGGTGACACTTAGATAGAGCATGTGAGGCAGGACATGACTTGGACTACACCGTGGTCACAAAGCTAGTTTGTAATTTGGTCACTAACAACAGAGTCTCTTTACCTTACTTGAACTTGTCTGAAAAAGAATTAACTTTTGCCCATGTCTTGTCATCTTCTCAATTATACATTTTAATTGCTGTCTTTGTGTAATTGACCTCTCTCTTTCACTCTTGTGGTGTTTGTTTTCTTCCGATTTTAAAAAGAGCCTGATAATAGAGACGTTATCTAAACCCTAACTCGCATGCCGTGAAGTCTCCAGACAATTAGCCACTCTATCCACACATGGCTCAAGCAGATATTACACGGTCTTTGTACTGGGGAGCTGGCAGGGTAAAGTCCGTTTAATGGCCGATCCAACTGATTTGGACATTTGCGTTCTCACAGCTCCTCTGCATAATGTCTAGATAATTTCAGGTAGGCAGTGCATGTGGGAATGGGGCTTATGCTGTCACCTATAAACTGGTGCAACCCTAAAACAAAAGCAGCTAAATGGAATTCAGACATAATTAAGTTCATTATTCACACCTGTGCTTTTTTTAATCGTCTGTGAAAAAAGGACGATATTTTTGCCTCTATAGGTGAAGCAGAACTGCTGGCCCTGAACTGCACGTCTTTTCTAGCTGCATGAAATTGGCCAGGGCTGGATCCTTAATGAGGCACGGGCGCTCCCTCCCATCATCAGCACGTTTCCCAACCCTGCCTTAGCTTTGCATTAAACAAATCAGTGATCTGAGCCTTTTTTTTTTAACACAGATGGTGACAGTTGTTACCCAGCAGACAAAAAGAAGATGTCACAAAGCATCAGAGGCTGTGTCAGTCACGAAATCAGACACACAGCCAATGGTTAAAGACAGCTCTCTTACCACCTGGCAAGAGGTTGCCCTTGCACACAAGCTGACATAGATGGCATGGTCAACCCTCAAAAGCACTCACAACACCTGCAAACACATGCACACAAACACACAATTTTACTTATGCTGTTTTGCTCTTGCCTGAGGTAAATTAATGCTCCCATTTTAACTAATTTCAGACTAAAGGATACTGTACTTCAGAGAGGCAGGGAGGCACACACACACTCACACACAGAGTAATGAGATTCAGACTTATTATTAGTTAAAGCAGCCATTAGGCAGGGATTTGTGGGAGCAGTGTTGTGGCGAGGGGCGGTCCTCACAATCAATACACCGATGCTGCGGCACTGCCTCCCATTAGCAGCACATATTTGTGATTGGAGAAGCAAACCTGAGGCCATTTGTTCTCATAATGCAGATGCAATAACACCCTTGCAGAGCACTGCCCAAGTCAAAGACCCAGCCACAGAGAAGTTGAAGGAGGTTAATTAAAAGCAATCTGGAAACATGAATCCAACTCAGTGCACATTCTACTGTATACATCTACCCCACATCATCCTACGAGGAGACTAGAAAAATATTCAAGTCCTAGGAAAATATATTGGAAATAAAAGTTCAAAAAGCAACAGGACAAAGTGATCATCCCACACTGTGCACAGCATGCCCCTGATGCCCCAAACAAACATTAAAGCAACCAGGCTGTTTTCCAGGCAGTAATATGCACAGCCCACGCTGAGGGAGACTGCCAGTGGACCTGTCATCATCAGCACAACCTCTGGACCTGGTTGTTACATGTCTTACAAACCGAGGTTGCAGCCAAGCCTGGCAGGAATTTCATGAAGACCTACGTTGGTTGTTTCATGGTTGAACGGCTTCGGGAAAGATAAAAAAATAAATAAAATAAAATAAACAGATCAAAGACACCACCAACCTCAAGAACCTGATATCAGATTTCTGGCAGGATGCACAGACTCGATGAGAAGGCTAAAATGAAAATAGAAGAAAGAGGAAAGACAAAAAGGGAGAGAAAAAAGGCTCGCAGGGGTTAGAGAGAAAGACAAAGAGTGGGAGAGCGATAGAAAAGCAGTGGCGTGATTGGAGAGTAAGCAGAGCTCAAGGCTTGGCGATGACAGGTAATCACTCACACACAATATGCTTTGACAGCACAAGAAACGTGTCAGAAAAGATCCCCCACGCAAACAAGCAACAGCACTCAAAGTGACACATACACACAGGCATTCCCACACAAGACAATCATTAGTGTTTGTAAATTACTGACATGGTTCTGGTGAAAGTGAAATATCAGGCAAAAGGAAACAGCAACTCTCCCCTCAGAAATGATTTGTTAATACTCAGAAGATCCTCAGGGGTTTATAGCCCCGGTTTATTTGCTGGATTATGGCATGCTGGTTCTATATTTAGTAAATATTGATGAGTCAGGTTCAATCTCTACCACACTGAAAGGTCTGAGGCAAGCCAGGCTGAGCTGCTGTGTATCGATATACGCGCAATTACAGTTAGGCAGGGCTTTCACCACTTACACACAGGCTGAACGTGCACATTCACTGCGTTTGCATAGCACAGGGCCAACAAACCCAGAGTGTGCACAGTGCCCTCAGTACAGAGGCAGATGTGCCATCCAGAAGATGAATCTACTCCACAAATAAATCAGACCTTCATAGAGTTTCCTCCAGAGGATTAGATTTGCTAGGGCACACCTGCGCACTTACACATGCAGACACATACTGTACAGTAGTTAACTAACACACACACTTAATGTCCAAACACCCGTGTGAGAGAGACACACACAATCATGAGCATTCGCGTACATGCGCTCACACGCAGGTGCAGGCATTACATAATAAAGACTGCCCTCCTAATCCCAAGGTGTTTGGAGTTCCTCGCCCTCCAGCACAGCGGCGGAGAAACAAGGGGTGAGGGGAGGAGAGGATGCAGTGGATTAAATTCTCTAATCTAACATGAAATCAGTCATGAAGGTGTGTAGATTAATCCTGCCTCTGTGTCTGAGGACAGGGTGGAGCTACTCCCCCGCTTGCAGTGAAGCTGAAGGTCAAATTCAAACAGCATGCAGCAGTGGAACAGAGCCATGACCAGAGCGGAAAGATATGCATCTAACTGTATGAGCTACAAGATGGAGTCAGGGACAGAGCTGAACCTGGAGTATCACACTTAACAACGTGCTTCTAATTTGCTGTTGTTTAGAAGATTAAAATTCAAACCTCATTAAATACAAAACAAATTCCTTTATAATTTAAAAAAAATACTGGAATTTGATAGATTTTGTTTTAATAATTGTAGGCTGGATTCTACATATGGGTTTTTATGCAGTAGTATGTAATATGTGTGGGATCAGGGATGTGCACAAATACTTGCTAAAGTTGCCAGAATAACATCCCATCTGCCCTCTTTGGCTTAGCTGTTTCTCTAGGGGAATTTTTGTGGTGTTGTTTGTCTTGTAAAGGAGAAATCAGAGGAGCCCATAATTATACAAGTTCAACCAAATCTTAAAGAAAAAGTGACATGCGACACTGTTGTTGCTGACCATCAATGAGATGCCCTGTGAATAAAAATCTCCACATACACTTTCAAACAATGCACAGCTTGATACACTTGAATCATGTCCTACAATAATATCTTATGCATCTTATTATGCAATCACAAGAGCCAATCTTGGCTAGCTAGCCAGCTGGCTAACATAAAGGCAAAGCTGGCCCGACGCATAAGTGAACAAAGCGGCTGCTTAGGGCCTTGTGCTGAGCACAAAGCTCCCAAGAGCACTTGAAATGTCCCACAAACAGATCTGCATAGGCACCCGCCTCCCACTCCTATCAAAGCCGATGTCAACAACTTCCATGAGAGGATGAAATATAACTATACCTCTTGCCATGAAAAGTAAAAAAAAAAAAAAAAACATACTATGAGAGTGAACTGCAGGAACAGCAGTCAGGTAAACTGTGTTCTCTCATCTCCAAGTTAATGTGTTAGCCTGCAGTGCATCCCTCTATAGTCTGTCTGTCTGTCTTGCCAACCTCGCTGGGCAATGAATCCCTCGGTCTGTCTGTATCTTGCTTGTTTGCCAGTCACTTCCAGGCTGTGCTCTGTGAATCTGTGACTGACAAAAGTGAGAGTAAAATACAACTGTTTATTATGCAGCTCAGAAAAGATAACAGCATCATGTGTGAACATGTGTTCAAATTCATATGTGCATGCGCAAAATGAAACTCCTGCTTTCCAGTAGCAGCCTCTGTGACTAAATATAAAGGTGATGGCACTCCTCACAGGCACACATAATTTAAAAGCAAGACAGTGATTATCTAGTTACTCAGTCAAGGTTTGGTCACAACTCTGGACTAATGCAGTGTGTAAAGCAATGGAGTGACACTGACTACTGATTAAATATTGAATTTAAACTGTCAATAAGCTGGGCATACTGGGCAGTATGGTCAGGTATCTCTCTGTTCATAATAACCATCCAGTATTCAGCCAAGCAACAGTATAAATAGTTTTATACTTTGCATAGTTGCCTATAGTTTACAGGTGCTCAGTTTGTCAGAGGAGATGCTGGTTCATCAGCCAGTACAAGCAGAGATTTAGTAGATCCACATCCAGCCTCAGCCAGTGCTAACACAGACACAGTACAGGTGGTCTCAACAAACACTAACATGATTAAAATGTTTATGTTTTTTATTCTAGAAATTTTGCCCTCTCTGGGGTAATTTTATGTTAACATTTTATTTAAACAGTGCTACTTTTGTCTCTCTCTCTCATTTGATCACTGTACCAGACCGTACATACTATTATTAGATATTTTAAACCTGTGGCCTTTACCATATGGTTGCATTGTTTTTGGCCATATTATATTCTTTACCAGACAGGTGAGATTAAGCCCTGACTAATTACAACATGATACAAGGGTATGTACCGAACAGACAAAAATGGTATTTACTGTAGTCTGTTTAAAGATAGTGTTGCTGCTATTAGGTCCCACTTATGTCTTCACATGTTTATTTGTACATTATAAGTGCTTAAACTAATATATACAATAAATTGGTGCAGCACCATGTGAAGTGGCAAAAAGTTACGGTGAGGAAGCCCTCAAGACCATAGTCTCGCCACCAGACAATCAGAGATCTCCGCCTTCTGATAGTCTGGGGACATTCCTTTCTAAAGTGTGTTTAACACACCGGCGAAAACGGCCGGCAACAAAGCAACGCCTCTTGCATTTTTGAAAAGGACACGCCTTCTCGGAAATGTGCGCTCCCCCTTTTCTCGTCCGCAAGGAAACAAACACACAGAGAGCTTGAAAATGGATGCCGAGAGATTAAACTCCGTTTTTCTGCTGGTTTTCTACCCGAAAGTATTTCTAAACAACAAGGCGATTCCCTCTATAGTCTGGCCAGACAGATGAGTCATGGCCTTGTAAAAGATTATGTTTGTTTCTTTTAGTTGGCGAGAATGTGTCGCCGCAAATGCGACAAACATCCACTAACTTCGACGGCGTTTTCTGTGAGCACGGCTGAGCCATTTTGTACAGAGTTCAGCGAGCCACCGAAGGACGGCCCTGCAGATTTACTATTGGTTCTGCAACGTAGGGAGTTTTTTTAAACTCTGAAATTGTATCCGCCCATCTAAACACAAAATCAGGGAGAAAGTCATCAGTCTTTAGTTAAGCAAAGCGTCTAAAGACTGACTTGTGAGTCTACCCAGATCATATCTGCTACGGGCCCCCAAAATTCTAGGGCCCTGCATATAGGGAGCAGGCTACATGCAAGAGAGAGACGTCAGAGAAAGTGATGCAGGAGGCAGCTAAGGAGAGAATAACTTTGCAGGGGTGAACTGAGAGCACCAACAGGTGAAGCATTATTACAGAAATGTCAAAGCCACCATTTCTTGCGTAGTTAATTTACTGGGAAATAGGCCTGTTTTCCCAGAAGCATTTTTTAAAACGTCAGAAGAGGGCTAATAACTAACTCAATACAAACATTTCAATCAATGATAAATACACAGTACATAATAGCTGTCCATAGTATTGTAAATGAGTTTCATCTTGAACATAATTTTAATAAAGAAAGTGCTTTTCTGTAGAGGGATAATCCCAAAAGCTCCAGTTCAAAGAGCACTGGAGAGCCTGTTGACCAAGTGAAATACTTGTAATAGCTATGGTGAAGAGTGAGTCGATAAGGCCAGAAAATGTGTTCATGAAATCCTTTGACATTTTGTGATTGTTTTGAATTCTTGAACATATTTTTATCATACAAAACTAGATATATCCTACTCCAGTCTAATGCCTGGGCTTCATCAGCAATTACTGAGTTGCTATAAAATAAGGCAAGAGCAATATTTGCGCAACTTGGTTGTTCTCTGAACAATTTATTTAGGTGTGAACATTTAAGCCAGATTTATACTTTAGCATCACCTCTATGCAGAGCCTATGCCGTAGCCTATGGATAGGGCCTATGCTGCTGTGAGCAGGTACACTTGTGTGGTGGTGTGTCTGTGTTACTCTGCAGTTACACATCCAAAACACTAGTCGGCAGCAGGGTTTCTGTGAAGTGCTGTAAAGTTCAGTTGATTCAAAACACACTTTAAACATGGTTTAATAGAGACAATTTCAAATACAAATCGACTTGGCTATAACTCGTAGCATTCACAGACAAAGCACTTGTCTTTATTTGGATACATTTACCCCACAAATAATGCTAATGTTATTAGCACAAGCCTATGGCATTTTAGCGGCTAGCAGACTTTTCTTCTACTCACATGAAGCCAGGGACAACAGCAACATTTAACAAAGGTAACGTTGCAAAATTTGGCTCCATTACAATTCACAAGGTTCACAACAAAACAACTATCTTATACTAAACGTGTTTTACAAACAAATATGACATGCTAACATCATTAGCACAAGCCCACAGCGCTTTACATTGTATAAATTAGCCTTGCAACGCGTGTAGATTTCCTCTGCTCAAATGAAGCCAGGATAAATTCCCTAAGGATAAATCAGAAACAAGACTTAAAATACTATTTTAGTGGAGTCTTTACTGTCATCCTAATTTCTTGTTTCTTATCTGTGAAATTAAAGTAAATAAACGTTTGTTTCCACTGAGGAAAATGGTTTCAGCTTACAAAAACAGACAGGAGGTCTGAGTCACCGCAACATGTAGTAACATTTCTGGGGAGGTGCACGTTAGGCTTTGGCGTAGGATACAGTGTAGGCTCTATTTCGACACAGAACTATAAATCCTGCATTACTGTTGCCCCTTTTTCAGGT
This sequence comes from Epinephelus fuscoguttatus, assembly GCF_011397635.1. Taxonomy (NCBI): domain Eukaryota; kingdom Metazoa; phylum Chordata; class Actinopteri; order Perciformes; family Serranidae; genus Epinephelus; species Epinephelus fuscoguttatus. Next base: position 22,005,650 of record NC_064767.1, read on the forward strand.
TAGGGCAACAGCCCCTCAAAATGATTGTTGTGCAGGATGATGGGGGGACTAAGTGTTCGGTATTATTACTATATCTGTAACCGTTTTAATAATCTCCAATCAGATCTCACTTAGGATTTATCATATCTAATGGTTTTTGTTCCCAAACACAGAATCCACTTTCCCAGAGTGGTACAGATGCCTGGAGTCCTGAAGTTAAGAAAAACATCACCTTTTAACCATAAAAGTTTTGTAGCATCCAACCATGTCTAAAGGCAGTTAAAGTTAAACAGGCTTTAAATGGCCAAGTTCAAATGTTCGGAGAGAAGCCTGCCGTCAGAGAGAGAGGGCTGAGACAGTAATCTTTAAAATTGGGATAACGTTGCACACTTTCACACATTATGTCCTCAAAGGTCATGGAGTTACATTTGTTTGTACATGGTAAAAGTGACAGAAGTAGTTATGTGAAGAATAAAAAAAGAGAGCTTGAGAGAGAAGTTTAAATCCTGCATACTTTCTAACCTCTGCACACCTGGCTACACACTGAGTGAAGTGGGGATGTTTAATGGACGGCTGGTTTCGGAAAGCTACAAAAGCTGTCAGATGCAACCCCCAGTTCAGACGTCAGAGAAGGTGCAGGATGAGAAAGTTTTAGATGCTGTTCGACAATCCACCAAGCACTTCATTTGAGGAAGACTCCTTCAGGCATAGTTTCTCTTGTCTGGCTATTACTTATCTAAGACGCAGAAGTATCACTTATCATTTAGCAAATGGAGGCTGTTCGTGCTAATAAGAGGTATAAATCTATTAGAATGTAAACAATGAGTGGTAGGAGTAGTGTTTAATCATAGCTCAGCTAATGATACTGCAGAAGTGCTTTTCCGCAATTTATATTTAGTCCCCTGGCTGCAGTGAATCAGCTGCCTCCTAAGTAGTCTGGCTGCCGTCTGAATTTTTCACTGAATGACAGGAAAATATTGGAAAATAAAGCTATTTTTAGGATGTCTTAGGGTAGCCAGCCAGTTTAGAGAATAAGGTGGGGCTTTCAAATGAAGCTGAGTGATTGTAAAATGCACCAGCGATTTCTCCTACACTGCTAAAACCCCGAGTTTGAAGTTAAAACTTACTCTGTGGAGGTTTAATTTAAGTTTCTGCAGTGGAGTAGCTTTATTTATTCTCTGGAAACACTCCAAATTCCTGCAGGGCTAAACCTTCATTTCCACAATTAATTTCTTTAAGTGTACACACCACAATGCATTTGGAGTAAGACTAAACCGATTAAACAAGACAGACACAAAATAAAAAGACATTAACAAATGATACAGATAATGCAGGGCTACAAATACTGAAAGACAAGACCTCCTAATTGATTTAGTTTAATCTAAAGCCAGACAGCGTTCCCTTCGGCGCTGACCCTGGGTCTGGCGCTGATAGACAGCGGAGGAGACAGGGTAGAAAAGAAGAATAGGAATGGGCCAATGAAAGAGAATAGTGATACAATGCGGGGACTAAGAGGGTGGAGAGGGAGATTGGAAAGCGAGAGCTGAAGGGGAAGGAGAGCATCAGGGATTAAGTGGCAGAACTCGGGGTTATGAATGAATGACAGAGCAAGGGAGAAGAGAGCACAGGGAAGAGGCAGGGGTGACTCGCTGATATATTTCACACAAGACAAGCTTAAATGGAATAGAGGAGGGAGATGAAAGTTTGCATTAGTTGCACTAAATATTCTTTTTTGCACTCGGGCTGGTCTGAATTTCATGAAAAATGCTCCCACACACAGAAGATTAGAGAACTCTGTTTAAGACCATAAATAAACAAAGAGGAGGCAAAAAGTTGCCACCATGTCTTGTGCAACATTTTTTGAGACAGAGAGCGTGATGGAGAGAAAAAGCCCAACATGTCAGAGGTCACATTTTTGCTAAACAGAGCTAAAAGAAAAGTAGATATCGGACTTACATTTGTCTGGAGGCCAGTAACACAACTCAACACAACTAAATCCATGTCTGCTGGGTGTGTAAATTGTTTGCTAACCAACTACAGCCTTGAAATTGCTTACCAGTTTAAACTGATAGCATTAAGTTACTGCATCCTCCATACTGCTGCTGGCATGCTACTTATCTAGCACCTGAGGGCAATAGGCCCGCCTCTCCAGCTGTCCCATAGGCCTGTTGCCACAGTGGGCTTTGCAGGGATTGGTTCTTGCAATACGCCTGTCAAATCCATCAGGGGGGGCACAGGTGTAACCAATATTAGTGCTAACTGAGGGTGAGCTATGGACACAGGAATCAATACAGCAGCCTAAATACAATTGAGGGGAAATGGACACAAAGCAAAAATACATGCAACGCAAAACAGACAAAAGATAACTGATCAATACACAAATATAAATTAAACCCAATAACTAATATATAAGCTAAATCAAATTAAATTAAGTTAAATTGAAAATCAAATTGTGATTACTTTGGAAGTTATTACGATTGTGATAGAAGTCAGTTTTAGTGGGAAGGGTCATTTTTGTGTTAATATTTTACTGGGAAAAAATCAAAAATAATAATGATGTGATTTTTGTGGGGGTCTGTGTCAAACAAACATGTTCTCTTGCATCTGAAGTATGATTTGCAGGCTTACTGCAGCATTACAATGCTTAATTTTTATTGGTATGTACAGTAGTGACACATTTTACCTTTATCAAAAAATGATACATCTTGCAATGTGGATACTGCACTGCTATATTGCAATTTCGATTAACTGTGCTTCCCTATTTAATATCTACCCTGTGACACTTTTGGATGCCTTTTTTTCAGTCTTCTTAGTATAACATGTTTGTTTTTGCCTCAAATCAGGCGGGAGCTGGTTTAACCAGTGAGCTTGCTTGACACTCAGGGTTGTGGAGATTTTTCAATGTGTGCGTTTAAGCTCCTCTGCAGCCTACAGTTTCCCTTAACATCCTTTTCTGCATGAGCCACAGAGACTCTGCCTTCCTTATCCTGCTAAACCGCAGCCACCCTGAAGTGGAAGTCCACTGTCCTTTAGCCATCAACAGTTCTCCTCTCCCTCCTTCTCCCCCCTCTCCTCCTCCCCTGGGAATCCTGTAGAGTGGAGGCTTCCCTCTCCTCTTGATAAACGAGCTGTAGGAGAGGGAAGCTACACGTCGCGCGGAGGAGAGGCGACTATTATACACGGAGAGAATGGGGTCGTGGATGAAGGAGAGTGGAATGAGGGAACAGATAGCAGCTGCTTTCACAGATGAAAGTGGTGGCTGGTCACTGGCCTGTGAAATACAAAGAGAGGAATGGCTGTCATTTGTTGAGGCTGCAGCTCCGCCAGAGAGAGGCAGAGAGAGAAAGAAGAGAATCCTCTTGTCTCCTACTGGCTTTAGTTTAAGGGGTTTTCTGTTACCCGAACTTTCCTTGTAAAGCGGTGAATTGTGTGAGCAGAAAAGTGATCCTGAGGCAAGTATCAAAGGGGAATTATAAGTGCCATATTCCTCATGTCCTGCTGACTGCTGTGGCTGAGTTGTTTTTTACAAGTTTGGGTCCTTGAATTACAGCCAAGAGCTTAAAAGAAATAAAAATCGATACAGCAGAGCCAGTTATCATCTGTATTATTCCATGCATTCTTCCTCCTTGTTGAAGCCTGGTGTGTAGGCTACATCCGGCAAAGTAGCAACAGCAATTTCCCTGATAAGATTATCTCGCATGAAACTGGCTACCTCAGCAGTCAGTATTAGTATATCTATATGCTACATTAAAGATATTTTTTTAAGTCTGCCTCAAAACACAATATTTTTAAAAACCTGGAAAGAAATCTAAATTATCTCGGACAGTGTTTGCACACATGCATCCAAATACAAGCAAATGCCGGCAGCAAACACTCAGTCAACAACTGTGCATCCACTTGAGCTATTACAACCAACATTCCTCCAGGCTGTCTGGCAGTCTGCAGGGCAAGCCTGCTAAGTTGTCAATCATGCAACCACCTGACTGATCTGCCAGCTCCCGATGGCCTGAAGGGAAATAAGGGCTCATTTCCTCTACCCCCCCCTTAGAGCTAAAATGGCATGGCAGAGGTACAGAGGTGCATGGTAGAGCCATTTACACATGGCATTTACTCACTAAATGTGCTCACTGGCCTTTGGATAAGGCACACTCACTGACTTTCTCTGGCCTTTTTTTCCTGGCGAAAAGGGACTAATTTATCAGCATTCTTTGGAACACAACAGTGGTGGAGTATTTAGATGTTTGTCGGGATATAGTGGTGAAAAGGCCACTCAGATGACTTCATTTCTGCTCTCATTCCCACTCATTTTTTCAGTGCTTTCTATCTGCCCCTGCTGTGCCCTGAGAAAGTGTGTAAAGACTCAACTACATGTTAGTATTGATTGCTCTCACAAGGATCTCTCACAGGTTTAGAGATGATGTTGGATTTTCTCGGTGCGCCCTGTCCATGTGTGTATGTTCACACACCATGTGAGTGGTATGAGTGTATGTCGATAGAGTGAAGAGTAGAAATAGTAAATAAAAATACGACTTCACATGAAAGGACATCCCTACGCAAAGCTAGAACCCCAGGGCGCAAACACAGAGCCTGATCAATAACCACTACACAGCCACAGGATCAAGATCTTAACCATTAACAATCAATTTCAATCTTCTCCCTCTAAGCCATGTATAAGCCATGTATATACCCTCCAATATACCGTTCATAGTAGCTCTCGGTTACTGATTTACGACCTTTGTGGCGTCTGTTTTCTTTGCCTTTGGCAAAAGAAGAAAACATAGAAGGGGCTGAGAGAAGTAGGTTTATTATGTATGGACGTATAGGATATTCCTTTGAAATTTGATGTGTGAACTGAAAGAAAAGATATGACAGGCATTCCTCCTTCATGTGCACACTACAGAAAATGAGCTAAAGAATAAAGAAAAGGGAATTCTGATGAGATTAGAAAGTGAAAATGAAAGAAATAATAGGACAGTGGCCAAGAAAAGTTGTAGAAAGAACAGCAAAAGGGGGCACATGAGGAGGATGGAATAAAAGATGCTTTGTCCCATCATGTCTCAGTGCAAATAAAGCGCAAAAACAAAGAGAGCAACAACAAACACGTTTTCAACCAATGATCTTAGGGGGAGGAAAATTGGACATGAAAGTAATCTCAGTGAAGCTTTATCTTATTGTGTTAGAGAGAGGATTCAACAAAGGAAGCAAGCCGTGGTCTCCTGACTCAAAGTAAAGGATGAGAGGATGTTGCCTGTGCGACTAAACAGTAATCATCTCTAATTATTTTTTGCCAAAGCTCAAATCCCTGCAATCACACTGGGGCTTAGCTACACTTATCGCACTCTGCACTAATGGGACCAGCTTGATTGAAAATGGAGGGTTATCATTTGGATTTATCACGCAAGGGTGAACGTCCATATATAGACACACACACACATACACAGGAGTTTGCAAACTTCTGTGCACCTTTACTTCAACAAACACACCACTAATGTTATATATAGGACACAAGGAAACAAGGAATATATTGCTCATAATTTGTGTGATTTTGTACTGTACAGACAATATGGATGGTATACAGCAGCGTTTACTGTGCCAGCATTCTAGCACACACCCTAACACAGACACACTCTGATGTAGATTGCTTGCACCACAGGAGCAATCATTAGATTACACAACTGGTGAAGTGACTCCACATGTTGTCTCCATGGGAAAGCCTTTGTGTTACAGCGGTAAAGCTTTTCTGAGTCACACTGAAATTGAAGCTGAAAGTCTGTTGTTAACATGGAGGTCAGTGAGTCTCAGTCATGTGGGTTGTTAACACAGATCGTTGTCCTCAGGGCTATGTCACAACATGTCAGCAGTGGTAGCATTTAATTGACCGTTTGGTAACCCCCTCCCCCAAACAGTGATTGTCCAATCATATGGTGCAACTGTAACTAGGCATGGCAGGCAAGGCCATAACTACCATTGAGGACACCGAGGTCATGACCTCGGTATTTTTTCCTGACCTAAATGAATGAATAAAATGAAAATAAAAATAAACCAATTCATTTGTGGGGTGAAAGTACGTAGGAGGACCGATGGAAGGTGATTGAGTGACTCTCTCTTCTCTATAATAACAATTATTTAAAAAAGAAAATTCTGGTACTCTTGTTTGATCGACGCAGCTTTCATACAGCTTTGCACACACATTATTCTTAGATGGATTTCTCAGGAATGCAGGGTCACACAGAAATGCCACACTTCTCATATGAAAGTGCAGGACCAGAGCTTTCCGAGGATACCACACACATCATTGTGCTGTCATCCCATCATGCTATAAATACAGATTAATTGTCTACAAAATAAAAACCTGACGAATTTCTTTACAATCCATTATACAGATCTTGTTATCAGTCACTTCATATAGTGAGGAATATCGTATCTTACCACGTCTTAGGCTTGCGTGTGTTTCTCCCTGTCTATCCACATTTGTAGTCCGGCTTTCAAGATGCAAATATCTCCATATTGTCCAGTTGACACTCCATCAAACTTTGTATGACAAGACCAGCGTACTTCACCTTTACGCACCCAGACAACTGTAGCCTAATTATGCATGCTGACAGGGCCGTAATCCCCATATACATTGAGGGGGACACACACCCCCTCCAATGCCCAAAATGTTCCCCCAATATATAACTGAAACTGAAAAACAACAACAAAAAACATTCAGGTCAGGCCAAAGAGCAGCACAGAGCACAGAGAAGTAAGTCAAGATCATGTCGACAAGAAAATGTCCAGAATTTTTTTTTACTGCAAAGTGGCAAATATTATCTTGGAGGACATCATTGCACTTGGTTGACTATTTTTCTAATATCTTAGATGTAAATATTGCATGTTTATTTCAAATGAAACACATTTTTGACTTGTGAATGAGTCAATGGAATTTCTTGCAATATTGAAAAAATACTGGCAATCATGTCCACCTGGCACAAACCACATGTTTTGGACAGCTGTGAAGTGACAGAATGTCCCAGCATCATGGTTCTTATATTGCCAGATTCCAGAGAGTCTCTCCTCTTCATATATGGCAGAATATGTCAACTTCCAACTTGCTATGGTGAGATACATGTAAAAATGTAAGAATTTAGTAACACGGATTGTTTTTTTCATTGATATAAAAATTAATATAACTGACAACTGACAGATAAAGAGAAGTACTTCCTGCTAAAGAATAAGTGGTTCAAACATAATTATAAATACCCACAAACAAAGTTTGGTGAAAGGCAATTTCGCTATAGTATGAAGTGGGAAGAGAAACATGATAAGATGGGATTAATATAATATGATGTGTGTAGTTCTTTATAGATGTAGCCTCTTAATTTGGCTGTCAAAGTACACCAGATTGAAGGCTTTTGATATATAATTGACAAAAATTTCGGACCCCCCCACGTGCACCACGACTAAATGACCTCAGTATTTCAAAAATCCTACGTACGGCCCTGATGGCAGGCCTGTTGAGTTTTGCGTTGTGCATGCAGCTTTATTAAAAGCATGAGTTTGGAGGGTGATGCCTTTTTTTTAGTTTTTTTCAAAACCAAAAACACAAGAGCAGAAGTATAAGAATGTGTTGAACAGTGTGTTTGTCTGTCTAATGCAAGCCTCAATCATTAGCATGTCCTTCAAGCTAGCCTGCTGCCTTAAGTAATTACCAAGCTGTCCTTCGATGGCCAAGGAAACACATCAACAAACTAAACAACTTTTGATTTTCTTCTGCATTTCTTTTGAAAGCATAAATTCTCATATGAAAGCTGGTATTCAAATCAACAGCCATCACAAACAAATAAAGGCCAGTTGCTAAAGGTCAGGTTGGAATTACCTGTAGTCTACAACAGCTCACTGGATAAATGTTTTTATAATGTACATTCCCACAGTGTTAACGCCATCAACACAACATTACTAACCACCAGAGTTGGGTATAACGCGTTACAAAGTAACACGTTAGAGTACTTTGATTACTTTTTGCAGTAACGAGTAACCTAACGCGTTAGTTTGCTGTTTGAGTAATCAAATACTTAAGTACATTTTCAAACAAGACATCAGTTACTTCCGTTACTTTTAGAACGCTGGTCCTTCAGCTCCGAAACAGCAACGGCTGTCGTTTGGTTCTAATAACGGAGATAATGTTAAACAGTTAACGTTAATCAGTCTGAAAAAAGCCACAGAGCTTGTGGCTCGCTACGTGGTCGGAGAAATGCTACCCTTGTCTACGGTGGAGTCTAAATAGGTGGAGTAGGACTCGCTGACAGACATATTTCAGACTCAGGACTTGCATTATGCCTGGTACACACTACATGCTGGTACTCACCAATTATCCCCAGTTGTCTTTCACAGCGTGTGTGATGTCATCGGGTTATTTTTGTCCTGTTTTTATTTTAATACTATTTGAGTCACTGTGTCTGTTCATGTGCCAGCCGACATGTTGTTGTAGTCACCTAAAAGCGTCAGCAGATGGCAGGAGCTACATTTGAAGCGCCATACGTAAACTGTCAAGCTACTCTATCTTCCACAGGAAGTTCTGACAAATGTTTCAGAATAAAAGCCTATTTAGAAAATGGAGGGATTCTTTCAGCCGAGGTTATAAGGGGCTTTTAATTTGAAACAAGTGTTGAGTTTGAAATGACGGTGCGATATGTTAACTTTACAAAGACAACGGAGTGGATAAAAAGTAAATAAATAAACACACAGAGGGATTAATAAATAACAGACCGTCTATAATGTAGTTTGTTTCAAATGAAGCTGTGAACCTCTGCAGTTGTGGTGAGTAAAAGCCCCACCGCTATTTGTTAATGTTATTACTTTATGTCCGACCGTGAGGATGTACCATTGTTTGCTAGCTTGATGCTAATGACAGTAAGGTTAACTCAGCGGGTTGACAAAGTGCCTCTGCTGTTTCACACCATCATTTCCCCCTCTTACTCTGTGTGGTAACATCCCTAGAGGAAATATTAAAAATGCTGGGGTGTTGTTGTCATACAGTTGTCTACAGCAGTAGATCGTTCTGTGTTTCTACTGGTCAAAGTGACGGCTGTGATGGGAGAATTGGATCTCAGTAAAGGGCAAGTGGTCCATAACTTTAATTTTGGAGACAAAAAAATGTAGGCTTAGCGCCCTGTGGTCCATTGCCCAATAGGAAATGCAATACTCAAAAGTACTTTAAAAGTGCTTTTCTTAGGGAGTAACATTGGAAGTACTTTTAAAGTAATTGAGTTACTTTAGTCAGGGAGTAACGCAGTAAAGTAACTGGTTACTTTTTAAAAAAGTAACGCAGCAACGTACTTTGATTACTTTTAAAGTAACCCTTACCCAGCACTGCTAACCACTCTGCTGATCTGAGTTGTTTTTTTGTTTGTTTCTTTCTTTACAGAAATAATGTTTTCATACTCATTCAAACATTCAAGTTGTTTCTTCTTTGCTGTACTCCTGATTGATGTTCTCATTAATGTTGAGGGAAATTTCAGTATTTTCAGCCTAGACCCTTTTTTCCCTCATGTTTTTGTGTCTAGGTGACTAATGGGAACAACAGTTTTTGAAACTGGTCCAGTATTGAGTGAAAATGCTGCAGCCAACAGATGGGAAACAGGCTGCTGTGTACCTCGAGACAATTTTGTACTATCAATATACATCCACTAAAAGTCTCCTTTTTGCTGTTGACAGGCTCAAATTGTTATGCAAAGGACCCAATGAGAAATGAAACGTTTATATACTGTTTCCTTGATCTGGTCTGTTAAGACCTTTTCCAAATGAGCAAACAAAAAAACACACACGCTAACATCTGGCTTCTGTATGTATTAGGTAAGGTTACAATCGGCATTAGCATCTAGGTCAAATGACTCTGCAGTGGTCACTGGTATTTATCGGTTCAATCAGCATTAATGGAAATGCAGTGGTGGAAAAAAGTTTTCGGACACCCCATGCATTTGTGAAATATTGCATTAAGAATCACTCTTAGTTCTTCAAGTGCAATTTCTTTTAGTACAGCCACAGCCAAAATACTAAATAAATCCTAAAAAAGCCATTAAAAACTTAAAATTGATTGGTTCCATAAAAAAGAAATTTTGAGTATTGGGTCATTTTGGTACCAGTGATGAAGGTCGTTCTTTTTATTAAAAGACACAATTTTTGTTGCCAAGCTTTGTGTCTACATAAAGCCAGCACATTTGAAAGTTCTTCAGAGACAAAAATGGCTAAAACAAGGAACCTAACGCAGGAAACACGCCTGAAGATAAAGATTCTCAGCCAGGAAGGGTACAGCTGCCGCCAGATAGCCAGGAAGTGCCGATGCAGTCCTTCAGCAGTTGGATACACTCTGCAGAAATACAGACGAACCAACAGCTTGGAAGACAAACCAAGGCGTCCAAGGGTTTCTTCAGCAAGAAATGACCGCATCCTGATCCGCATGTGCAGGCAAAACCGCCGAATGACATCACAGGAGCTTCAGCAGCAGTGGTCAAACCAAACTGGTGTCCAGTGTTCCACCCGCACTGTACGTGGCCGACTTTTAGATCATGGCTTAAGGTCCTACAAGGCTATCAAGAAGCCCCTGATCAATGAGAGACAGAGGTTAGCCCAGCGTCGTTGGGCCCAGGCACACAAGAACTGGACAGCCAGGAACTGGAAGAAGATTTTGTGGTCAGATGACAGTTTCCAGCTTTATCTTCCTCCTACTAATGTGAGGGTACGCAGAAGGCCAGGCGAAGCATTATCTCCAGCATGTACAGTACCTACTGTCAAGCATGGTGGAGGCAGTATCATGGTTTGGGGATGCATGAGTGCTGCTGGTGTTGGTCATCTCACTGTCTGTGATGGCACATTGAACTCTACCAAGTATTGTACCATTCTCGAAACTCACGTGCTCCCTTCTGTGCGTGCACTGTTCCGTCGAGGTAAAAACTGGATGTTTCAACAAGATAATGCCCCTTGCCACACATCCAAGGCCAGTAGAACTTTGCTGCAGGAGCACAGTATCCAGGTCTTAGAGTGGCCAGCTCAATCCCCGGACATGAGCCCCATTGAAAATCTGTGGTGGATTATCAAAAGGTCTGTTTCAAAGCATAAACCAAAGAATTTAGAAGAATTAAAAGCAGTAATTCAAGAAGAATGGGACAAGATTACCCCTCAACAGTGTGAAAGGCTCGTGGGGAACATGCCAGCCAGGATTAGAGCTCTACTACGTGCTAGTGGCAGGACTACTAAATATTAATTTGATGATGTGATGGTTTATTTATTTTTTGTTCAGTTTTGAACACATTCTCTGTTATTTGTTGACTTTGATACCGACAATGTTGAGAACTGACATATTGAAACTGTCAAGAATTTAGTTTTGTTAGTTTTTCTTGTAAACAATCAACAAAAAAATATAATTTGTATTTGTTTGTATCTGTCTAATGCAGCCACACCTTTTGAAACACAAAAAAGATTTTTCCACAAATATTTCATGATAATATTTGAGACTGTGTAAAATTTTAAGGGTGTCCGAAAACTTTTTTCCACCACTGTACAACACCCAGGTGAACGTGCTAATTTTTGAAACTGACTGAATAAGTAAGAGATTAATAAAGAAGTAATTACTATAACATTTTCACTGTCCTCCATGCTGTTTCCTATTGTTTACTAACCTGTTTTCTGGCCTGTCCATGACATCGAACGTGACACACCATTAAAAAAACAGAAAGGTATACTCTGCTGCACAGTCATGTACACCAGGGGCGATTGCTCTGAGACAACAAGGGAGGCTGAACTTCCCCTAAAATTTCACAGAAGAAATGGTCAAATATGCACTATTGAATTTACATTAAAATAAGAATTTACATTGTATTAAAAGTGCACTAGGATGCATTTCACATCATGACTATGATGTTCAAACGTCAGCTGTTTTTCACCAGTTTTCAAACGCGACCTCCCTGTCATACATTCTCGTGTCAGCATGGTGGACGTGGAGCCTCCAAGCATTCCTATGAGACAGCGCTGAGCAGGGTTTTTTCATACAGCAAAGCAAGGCGGTCAGTGGATAAATGCAAAAAAATTGTCACTTCCAGGGAGGCTCAGCTTCCCTGGGACCTAATGGAGCAGTAGGTGGGAGAGGATGCTCTGTGTATGTATGATGATTGGAGGAATTGTCTAAAAAGGCTGAACCCTTTGTGACTGACAGCGCCAAGCATTTCGAGCTCAGTCCCATGTGAGTATTTCTGACAGAGTGCCGTCCGGAGTTCCTTATTTCCATAAGCAATATAGCTCATTTTCACTGTTAAACCCATCTGAAAATCTTTGAGGTGTGTTTTGCTGTGTTTCTATGGCATGAGTGTGGTTGAAAAACGGCCGGCTTCAATGAAATGACTAATGGGAACAAAAGGCAGGCAATAAGAAAATGGTCCATAGCCTATTTTAGTGGGCTTTCCTGTGTTTAAAAAGTCGCGTACATGTGCTAATTTTGGTGGAAAAGAGGTATTATTGTTCCTGCAATAACTCAATTTGGGATACTTCAGAGCGACACTTAGACACAGTAACAAACAGACAAGTGAAAGATTTTTTTTTAAAAAATGGGCAAAAATGCAGAGACTCAGGAACACCTGAAATGACTCTCCAACACATTCTCACTCCGACCTCGTCACCTATCGACGTTTGGTCATGGACTTTCCGCATACAGATACAACGTGAAAGGTGCCTGAGGTGCATTGGTTGTTGACCCTTCTGGGACACTGTGTCAAGTTCTGCCTGTTACATGCATTGTCTTCAAAATACACTTCCATTATCACAGGAAATGTCATGTCATTACAGTGGCAGTCTCTACATCAAATTATTGTTGTTGTTTTCCTTCAACAGTAAAAGCACATGGTTAGGTTTAGGAAAAAAGAACAGGGTTTGGCTTTATAATCGTACGGGATGCGAACACCACGCACACTCCCAGGTGAAGGTTGGTGTTTGTTGGACCCATCTACCATCCCTCCCGCCCACCACACTACAACTTTTGTTATTGTTCACTGTGTTTCCCTCTGACGCTGCTGGGCGCCATTAAACTACAAAACTAACTATAAACTATAACGGCAACTGGCTGCATATCACACCGACGTTAAAGAATGGCTTTTATGGTCGATGTCTAACTCTGCAAGTCACTGCCCAAGCCCCACACTTTGATGACTTCAGAGTGAAACCAGGTTGGACTCTCTCTGTACTGATGGAAATATTGCTGTGGAAATGGATTATACTGAATATATCAAGTTAACAGGCAACATATATCCATATATCCAGTTTGTGGTTTGCATTAACTGTGGAACAGAGCAGAACTTAGAAATAAAAGCCTGTCTCTCTTCCTCTGCCACGGAGGTAGACAAAAATGCAATTTGAGAGTTTACAAAATTTTTTCATTTACCCTGGGAGTTTACATTCCCTGTCATGCACTGCGAGTATATTGGCAGTAAATCCCATTAAAGTCAAATTCAAACCAAAGCTTTTTCATTTACAGGTGCAATACAGGAGAAAATGTGACGTGTTTCTACTTCAGAACAGCTGTGCATCCCACTGAAGGTGACTCTATTGAGATTTGGATTGATTTTCACTGCAGTATTTACTGCATGATTTTATGTCCCTGTCCTGTGTGGGCTTTATATCATAAGAGAGCTTGACTGGCAAGGTGTTGCACCTGCAGACTGTAATGTGTGAAAAAACAGTAAATGTAGGGGGACATCAATATTTCAGACTTCTTCATACAAAGTGAATGATTCGGATGTTTTCCCCCATACTGCAGATTTCTAGCTTAGCTGTAACCAAAGTACGAGAAGGAGGCAACACAACAAGGCCTGTTGTATAAATAGACTGTAGGAGAAAAACCTCTTGCAGCTTTTTCTCTCCATCCACTCCCTGCTCCTACTTAGAAGGTTGTGGTTGTGTCTAAATACCGAATCATCTCATAGGAATTTGTGCTGACTTTAAATGGTTATCCTGTAAGGCTGGAACACATTCTGAAAACATCTACAAGAGATGTAAACTGAATAAAGAGTAAAATATGCAACTCATCAGCTGAACTGACGGACTGTGTTGCTCTCGTCTCTCTCACCGCAGCTCTTAGTTAACGTAGCCTGACAAGACCTCCTCCCACAGCATTTACTCTGTGTTGGACTCACTCTGGAGCACATGAAAGTTTAAAATAGAGTGCAGTTAGTAATGGAGAAAGAGCTAGGAACTGCTGCAGCTTAGTTTTTCCAAGAGCATAAAATTATGTAAAGCTGTATTTTTGCATGCTAAGTGCTTTCAACCTAAGGGTCTGACATCTACTTTCCATTTAGGGAAAGGGGTGAAAAAACCTTCTCATTTAAAACACAAAATCCTTTAGATTTTCTCACGTGACCCAAATTTGAGCTCAACTGCTTCTCTGATACAGCAAATAAAACTACAAGTCTCCCTGAATCTTCTTGATCGTGTCCTCTAACAAAGTAATTGATCCTTTTATCGTGAAAGGCTTAAGCTTTTTGTCTCTGGTGACCCATCTGCTTTACGTCCTTTGTACATACAGCATGTAAGCCTTGCAGGCTAGTTCATGGCTTGAATACAGATAAACTGTTCAATAGCAGAGCTTGCCTAAAGTGCATCAAGTAGACGTCTATCAGATTGTGTTTTCTCAGCACATGTAAAGGCAGAATCAATCAGATTAAGGCTGAAATGGGGAGTTTAGAGTCTGTCGTCATTGCTATGAGAATACCGGAGAGAGCAACGAACTTCAGATTGGACAGGAAAAAACATGAGACAAAGAGAAAGGAGAAAATAAAAAAATGAGAGTGTAAGAGGGAAAGAGAAAGAGAGAGATGACAAGGCAAACTGAAGGATGCCACGAGGCACCTACACCAATCTCAGAGGTAGATAGCTAATTAATCTCTCAGCAGGAGCCAAACGTCAAAATACCGAACCACAGACCCAAGACGACATCGAGCAGGAAGAGGAGGAGGCGTGTGGAAGCATCAACAGGAAAAGAGGGAAACTACAGAATATAATGAGAGGAGGAAAACAAGTGCATGACAAACAATGACAGAGATCATAGCGTGTTCTTTAGACTGCATGTAACTTGTCACGTCGGCAGATCATTGACGGAGTGAAGGATCATCTGATATTCCAGAAACAGCCTGGAGTAATCTGAACCTGAGAGGGTCCATAAGTTGGTTTTTGAAGCATCAATCAATTAAAAAATCATACTGACAATCATACAATTGTGTTACTTGGACAAATGCAGCAGCTGCACGATGTTGTGCTAGAGACAGTAGACCTCCTTAATTACAAGCAGTAAATATCCAGAGGGTCCATCTGTCCTGATTTAAATTTGGCTAGCCACAAAACATGTTTCCACTTCAGTATGAATAAAACATTTGAAGAATTTCACTAAATAAAATACATTCCAATATGGAATAAACAATTCTGACTTCTTATGAAATTATTAAATATATATCTGATACATTGAAGTAAGTGTAGCCTACAAAATTTGAGCACTTAATTTTTCCAAAGCTGCTTACTCCAAATGTGTCTGTAACCTAAATTATTGATATGATATGCCTACATGAAATTTTAACTGTATTCTTCAACTGAAATTTACTTGACGTGATCAGTTAATTTGTTTGACTTGACATGACTTATCACTTAGAGCTGTACAATCTTTGGCCATCGGGGGAGAGCAGGGTCGGTTAGGACAGGGACAGCTGGGACAGTGCCTTTTTGGCAAGTTAAAAATCAAATATGCCATTCACTATGCTCTAACTCCGCCACAGCTTCTTCACTTTCAACCTCTAAGCAGAGACTTTCTGACTAATCCTACATTTTATTCACAGTTTTGAAATCTACAGTGTGTAACCAAATGTTGTTTCTGGCCTATCTGATTGTGCCAGTGTTAACTTAGCTGTCTGAATTTTTGGTGGTAACTAGCACAGGAGTCCAAACTGTGTCCTCACTCCCTAGAATTACAGCCTTATGGTTGTATGCCTTTCCAAACCAGTCAAGTTGCAGCTACAGTTTGTGTCCATGTCTGTGAAAACATGGTTGCCTGAGCCTCACACGCATCTTCCCCCGTCAGCACAGAAGATCAATACAATCAGCACAGTTTCAAGGTAGGCACCCAAGATTAGTGTCACCAATTCAGTATCTGACCAAATGTCTCCCTTCTGTTCCTGAGATATGACACTGAATAATGTCCAGAAAAGCATCTTTGCAGAACATTTCAATGTCACAGCTAAGTTTACCTTTGACCTGGACATATAATATATAATGTAATTACCTCATCATTTTATTCTATTAGATGTTTGTGCGAAATCCTGTCATAACTAGCGTATCAATTCTTCAGTTATGGCCAAAAACATTTCTTATGAGGTCACAGTGACCTTGAACTTTAACCACAACATTCGAAACAGGGAATTGTTGATTGCAAGTATTCATTTGTGCCAAAGTTGAGGAAATTCCCTCATGGCCTATTTAAAGCATTCACAAGAATGAGACAGATGTGAGGTCACAGTGACCTTGACTTTTGACCACCAAATTCTAATCAGTTCATCCTTGAGTCTGTGTGGATGTTTGTGCCAATTTTGAAAAAATAAATCACTGTGTGTTTTTGAGATATGTTCAGGATCCAAAAAACAATACAGATGCAAATTCACAGTGACCTTGACCATGTTTGTGCCAGTTCAAAAAAAAATCGCTCAAGATGTTTTCAAGATATGTTTATGGTACAGAGAATAAGACAAATGCAAGGTCACAGTGACCTTGAAATTTGACAACCAAATTCTAATCAGTTTGTCATTGACTCAAAGTGGATGTTTGTGCCAAATTTGAATACATTTCCTTGTAGTAAGTAAGTAAGTAAATTTATTTATATAGCACTTCTCACTTCTCACTTCTCACAGAGAGGACTCACAAAGTGCTTCACAAGATAAAATACAAAAAATACAATAACAGAAGCAATGCAAAATACACAAAAACAAATAAAAAGTAAAGTGCAGCGAAATACAGAGATGATACAATGGACAATTAATGGAACGCATGCCTAAACAGATGTGTTTTTAACTGCTTTTTAAAAATGTCCACGGAAGAGGCCGCTCTCAGCTCATGAGGTAGTGCATTCCACCATTTCGGTGCAACAGCCTTAAAGGCTCTATCACCTTTCGTCTTTAATCTTGTGTGAGGGACAGTAAGTAGGTGGCCTTCAGCGGACCGCAGTGACCTGACAGGACAGTGAAAGGACACCAGATCCGTCAAGTATGCAGGTGCTTGACCATGGAGGGCTCTGTAAGTGATGGTTAGAATCTTGTGCTGGATCCTGAAATTAACACGAGCCAGCCAGGGATGCCAGGACTGGAGTGATGTGAGTGAACTTATGAGATCTGGACAGAAGCCTGGCGGCAGCGTTCTGGACCAGCTGGAGGCAGTCTAATGAAGTTTTATTTAGACAGGTGAAAAGAGAATTACAGTAATCCAGACGTGAGGAAATAAAAGCATGGATGATCATTTGTACCTCGGAATAAGTTAACATGGATCTGAGTTTGGAAATGTTTTTGAGGTGGAAAAAGCAGGAGCGAGTGACAGTTTTGATGTGGTCATCGAAGAGCATGGCCTGATCAAATGTGACCCCAAGGCTTCTCAACTTGGGGCGCACATTTGCACGAGGGACCCTAAGCAGCTGGCCACTTTAGATGCTGAGGCATCAGGTGCAATAATTAAAATCTCAGTTTTAGCTGCGTTCAACTGAAGGGAGTTAGAAGACATCCAGTCCTTAATTACATTCATACAATCGTACAGTGAGTCAATTCCATCGGTCCTATCAGGGTTAAAAGAAAGGTGGAGACTGGAGGAAACTGGAGGTCATCTGCATACATATGGTATGAGATACCTCCAAAATTGTTGATGACATCTCTGAGAGGGAGCATGTATAGCGTCAAGAGGATAGGCCCAAGCACTGAACCTTGGGGCACCCCGCAAGAAAGGGGGGCAAACTCTGATTTATGAGGGCCAACAGCCACAGAAAAGATCAATCAGACAGATAGGATTTAAACCAATGAAGAGCGGTCCCTGAGATTCCTACCCTGTCCCTCAGCCTGTCTAAAAGGATGTAGTGATCAACAGTGTCAAAGGCTGCACTGAGATCAAGCAGAACCAGGATAGTGGATTTACCGGCATCGGAGGCCATCATGATGCCACTGGAGACCCTGAGAAGAGCAGTTTCTGTGGAATGTAACTGACGATAACCGGACTGAAATTTATCTAAAATATTGTAACTGTTCAACGCTGTCACTAACTGGTTTGCAACTGCTTTTTCTAGAATCTTAGATACAAAGGGCAGCTTGGAAATGGGCCGGTAGTTACTAAGAACATCGGGGTCCAGATTGGGCTTTTTGAGAAGCGGCTGAACAACCGCTTGCTTGAAATGGGATGGGACACGACCAGAAACCAGTGAGCTATTGATTATGGAGAGCAGAGATGGACCAATAGTGCTGAAAACATTTTTCAGCAAAGTTGTGGGCAGGCTATCCAGCGGACTAGAAGAGATCTTCATAGTGCACACAAGATCTGCTAAGTCTTAAAGTATTCTTGAGACATTGCGTTCACAAGAATGAGATGAATGCAAGGTGACAGTGACCTCTGACCACCAAAATCTAATCAGTTCATCCTTGAGTCCACGTGGACGTTTGTGCCAATTTTGAAGAAGATTCGCTAGAGGTATTTTTGATATATCATGTTTACAAGAATAAGACAGATACAAGGTCACAGTGACCTTGACCTTTAACAACCAAAATCTAATCAGTTCATCCCTGAGTCCATGTGGATGTGCTAAATCTGAAAATGTTCCCTGGGGTTTTTGAGATGTCACACACACAAGAAGGAAACACATGAGGTCACAGTGACCTTGACCTCTGACCTATGACCACCAAAATTTAGTTTCTTCATTGTTGAGTCCAGGTGAATGTTAAAAGAGAGATATTTAAAGAGATGCTGTCAAGGTTTGTTTCAGATATTGTATTGATGATAATGAAACAAACGGTAGGAAAACCAAAAAACATAATATCTTCACAGCTGTTGCCAATGTGAAGGTACGAAAAGTAGATAAAAAGAGAGGTATTTCCTGATTGAAAAAGACCCGATGTGAAGTCACTAAGTGAATGTTCACTGAGTGAACCTCATAGGCCTACATTTCAACTACTGAGCATAATTTGAAGGTGCAACTTCAGCTATTTTGACCTCTTGTAAAATCTCACATTTCTTGAGCTGATAGGTGCCACTGAAATAAAGACTCAAGAGACAGCCAAATTCTGTATCTCAGTAATTAACGAAAGCCTTGCAGGCAAGCAATGTGTCCCAGATGACCCTACCAACTGTCCCAACCATCCCAGGGAGCCAGAACTTTGGGAAAATGCACTCCTTGTACATTATACAAAGATATGCCTTTCACGTTTGACTCTGAAAAACTAAATTGTATAAATTGTTAGTAGACACCTGCATCTGTTCAGAGATCAAATTATTTTCATTACTATTCAAGTAGTCTGTGAGTAATGGAGGGTTGTTTCATGTCAATACAAAAATATTCCAATTGACTCTGCTCTCCCCGACTGAAACTGGGTTGCAGAGAGCATATTGACTAGCAGAAATTCCATTTTGTCCTTTGGGCAAGTTACTTAAAGACTTAAAGGGTCACTCTATTGATTTTAAACATTCAGTTTAGTCATCACAAGCAGTGAAGATCGGCCTGGCAAACTATCGGGTCATGTCCTCTGTGGCTCTGGAGAAATAACTCCACTGATGTTGTCAGCTTTATTTAAGCGCAATGTAATATTGCTGGAGTGGTCTATTAATTGGCAACCATTAATATAATCTGCTGTCAGCGACATTTGTGAGTTCAGCTGGGGGAACAGTTGATCAGTGCCGGCTAAAGATGAGTGGTCATTACTCTTTGTTAATAAAACTAAGGGGGAGACATTAAAGATTAATAAATTATAGCCTACCTTTAGAGATTAGAAAGCTGGGTATAATGCCAACCTGGAACTGAATCCGTAACCATTACATATTTGAAGTTTTGCAATGGCAGGATTTAATGCTAGGCTGGTGTGTTGACAGGTTTTTACAGGTGTTCATGCTGTTGTTCTTAAGTACTATAATAATACAGAACAGGCAGATTGGAGAGATACAGGCAGGAAGAAATAGGGAGGGAGAGAAAGTGAAAATTGTATATCCTCTCAGCACTTATCTTGTCGTCTTACGAAGTACCTGAATGATTTCAGACTGCTTTTCCATCTCATCTTGTTCTCTGTCCTTCATCCTCACACACTCATGAGCACACCCCCCCACATACATGCAGTCATGGGAGCATGAAGAGAAATCCATCTCGAGGGAGCGGGTGTAAAGGCAGGTAAGCAATGGAGAATATGAAATCTATTTCTTTTGAGGATAACAGTGTGAGACACACACACGTACACACTCTCACACATACACATAGTGTTGTTCACACAGTTGTGTCATACCAGACAAATGCATCAAGCCTTCCTGCTGTGACTGGGAAAAAAACACCCAGGTGCATCTATCATTGGGTTGCTGACTAGTCCCCAGAAAGTCTTTGTTGACACTGCACTCTGAGGAAATTGTTGGTATACTTGATGAGTATCACACACTCCAACAGACATGCACACACGTCTGCCCAAACATACACACACAGATTAGCCCCTCTGAGATAGTGGAACCAAACATTAAAGAAGGGGCCCTGGGTAGGAGATAATAATAGAAGCAAGACAGAATCAAGTACACACAAACAAGTATTGTATACAGAACCAGAAAAAAAATATTCAGGTCTATTAATGTTAATGCTGTACATTTATATGCAAAGAGATTTGCGCTTTGATCACAGGAGCAACATTGACAAATTGCATCTTGTCGGCAAATAGTCCGATAACATTTTTCTAATTACCCAAGGCTATCACTGTAGATTGAGATCCATGTATAATGCACACACACAAACACACAAACACGCACACACTCATCAGCCGCTAAAGCTATGAGCAGGCTATCACTCTGGCCCATCAGCTGTAATAGGTTTTTCTACAAACACCATCACAAGCGAGCACATGCACACACACACACACACACACACACACACACGCACACACAGTCACACCTGAGGGGGTTCATTCTGTTTTTGCTATTTTTGGCCGTGAATGAATCCCATCTTTCATAACTTGCATTATTCAAACAAAATCCAAAAACCCTCTGATTGGGAGAGCGCCGCAGAATGCCACTGGGTGCAGGGATATGCAAATGCTCTCTCTTCAGAGTCGTCCCTACGCAAACACACACACCCACACGCACGCACTCAAACACACACGCACACACAGAGCGTCAGAGCCATAGGCGTAGCTGTCCACATGACAAACGAGGCTCTGAACTCAGGGCTATTCAGAAAGGTCTGCAGCCAGACTACAGAGAGGGAAACCCCATCACTCCCCTTCCCTTCCACACCTGCTCCCACACAACAACACACACACTTTCTCTACCTTGCCTTTTTTCATTTCTTTCTTGTAGTGTGCTGTATTGGCATGACAGTTGGTAGTGTTGCCAGATCATCAGGAACAGAAGGAAACTGTAACCTTAGTCCTCATTGAGTTCAATGTCTAGATTTACACCAGCAACATCACGCTGTAGACTTCTTTCTTTTCACCATTATCAATATAAAACCATGTTGAATTGTGCGACACAGAAGACCAGGACAGGTTGTGTTACATCTCTTACCATAAAACAATTGTTCTGTATGTTAAAATATTTCCTCTATGTGAAAATGAGTAAATACAGGCAGCTGTGTCTCAGGTGGTAGAGCTCCATGCCAAATGGTATAGAGCCTTTCCAATGTTCCGATGACTCAAAGCACACTACTTGTCACATTCACCCATTCACACACAAATTCACTGACTGGTGGTCAAGGCTGCCATACAAGGTGCCACCTGCTACTCAGCACCACAGGGAGCAATTCTGGGTTCAGTATCTTGTCCAATGATACTTAAACATGCAGACCAGAGGATTCGAGGATCAAACCGCCGATCCATCTCCTGAGACACAGCCGGCCAATAAATTTCAGGGTTAGCATTTGGGTTTGCATGACTTTGATTTTTGCTCTGAGACAGTTTTATCACTTGTTCAATTTATTGGACTCCAGAAATAAAAAACAAAGTTCTTACCTAGAAAATGAATAAATTTGGCTCCATGCTGCTGTCTCTGCCTCCGTCCTTATTACCATCAGAATCATTCTTCTGAAGGACATGGTTTGGAAACAGGTGCCTTTAATTATTGCCTCCAGGACACATAAGACCTAAAAGAACATTCACACTTGATCAGTATTTCACCTGAATGACTTTTGCTCCAAGACATGTCTAATTTAATGAAAGTGTGTTGAATGGCAGTAAATCAGAATGATAGATATTGTTCCTACCTTGGCTGTTGTAGTTTTATATAAGACTCTTCAGCATAACTTTTTTGTCTGACAGAAGAAATGAAAGATATCCTCCAATAAAAAGCACTTCCCAGACAAAAATCAAATGTGACATATCTAATTGAGCTCCTCGTTGACATGCTCTTACATAACACATGTAGCTCTTCTCATTACAGTAATGAGGCCATGGCTGCAGACTCCAACATGTAAAGGACTTAGACAGGAAGTCTTTACAATGTTAAGAATGAATGGACCTGACAAGACTAAGGGCAGCTCTCCCTCTTCAACCTAAATTTAACATTATCAGACTGTGCTTCATGTTCCATTGTTTCTTACATGAGCCCATTTCACTGAGGACAGAGCTGCAGGGGCACGCATTAAACGGAGGGCTTAAATGTCAGGTTACTAGATTGACTTCAGTAAAATTCATCACTGGATTTTTTGAACAGGGATGGCAATGGGTGTTAATGGCCTAGAAATGTCACTCATACGCAGTCCATCCACGCGCGGTGCTTTCCGGAGGGCCATGGAAATATGGCTGGGTGGAGACGAGGACTGCTGCTTTGAATGGAAACCATAAACACAAAGATTTGCATCTTAGCTGCTGCTGCGCTTATCTGCCTGAAGTGTCTTAGAGGGGATGAAGTGGAGAAATGTCAACAATATTTATATGCTTGGCAGTTTGTTTTGCATGTGTGTGTGCGTGTGTAGTGGTATCTGCTTCAGGGTAATTTACAGTGATTGCGCTCAGTTGTCAGTGGACTGTTTTGGCTCTTAATTAGCTTTCTGTGTATACAGTTGAAATTAAATTCAGTCCATATTATCTGCTTCTTACTGCTTCTGTTTTATTCCTACACATACAGTACAAGGCTGCAGATGTAGACTGTGTTGATTATTGATTAATCTGAAGATTATGTTATGAGCATATCGCAATTACCATAGCACAAAGTGACATCCAAATTGCTTGTTTTGTCTGAGCCAAAATCCATATCAAAAAAGATATTCGACTACTATCATACACATCTGAGAAGCTTTTATAAGTTAATTTTTTTTTTGGCATTTTGTTAAATCGATTGACTAATCGATTAACTAATAGTTTCAGCTTTATACAGTGGGTTCACTTCAAGTTGGAGGCCCAATTGTAAAGCACTCCATCTGTCAGATGCTGTCAACATTTACACAAAATGTATGTGAGCACATGAGCTAATTCAGTTTTGTGCCATGAAAACCTAATATAACTAATTAGAATCAAATTATATGACTTTTATGTTCAATGTATTCTCATTCAGTGCTTTGTATGCCATCTTCCGAGAATGGACAATCAATCAGTCCCATAAGTCTTTCCTAAATTAGTGCACCGATTCATTAGGTTGTGTCAAAGATGCTCTATAATGTAGCATTGCAAGCTACCAATGGTATGAAATGGTTCCTGTCTCCTACCTGGGTGAGGTTGTCACTCAAGTGTTGTGTGGATGGATGAATGCAGATTCAAGATGATACAACGCTATGTTTGCTCCTAATTTTGCCACTTGTTTTTATCTGCTATCTTAATATTTGATGTCAGCCGAGTACAAGATCATATCTGTTGTTAAGAGATCTCGCAAGAGTGTGTTGCTGTGACAGAGACACATCTCAAACAATTGATTAAGCCGTCTGAAAAATGCCATTTTAGTGTTGGTGAAGATTCTCAGTCATCCAGGTCATGGTAATCTTAAGTGCTATATCGTAGGTAACTGGACTTGCTACTCAACAGTTGCTTATGATGTACAGTAGCACTTAAGATTGCCATTTTTAGTGTTAGAATGTTTGAGAGATATGTGGCTTTTGAGAACTGGGTCTAATATTTACTTAAGTGACTACAGGGGTAAAGAATAGCTCATATTTACTTTTACTTTTACATTGGTGTGAACAGACGAAGAACCTGCCACTAATCTCCTAAAGGGGCAGGGCAGAGGCTAAACTGGCATGACAGAAATGACTCTTAAGTGCGCCATCTCCTTTCGGAAGCATTTCTGGTTGGGTTAGGAAAATAATCGTGGTTGGGTGTACAACATATATAACTCAAAATAACTCATCTAACTCTAGGAATAACTCAAAATAAGTGTTGACCTTTGGTTTTGCACGAGACACAAACACCAGTCTCCTGGGTTAAAGTCCTGTGTCATTAGACACATCTACCCACTCCGATCACCTGCCTAAGGCCCAGATCACATCGAAAGCGTTTTAGCAGCTGGAGGCACCTTTTTGTAATTGTTTTTAATGTAATTGATTGTAATGAAAAAAATATGATACTCTTTGTTCATGTTTTTTGTAGTGCCGTAACGGTACATGTATTTGTGTCGAACCGTTCGGCATGACCCTGTACCAAATTATTGGGCACAGGATATTATTTTATTTTATTTTGTTTTATTTTAATTCTGTTTTTGCGAGCTGAACCATTTAAAATATCTAGTTCCCCGACGGACATAATTGAGTGACGGACCGAGTCCGACCGTAAATCTCCGCTTTCACTTTGTGCAGCGCATTCTCGCATTTTGACAACATGGCAAGTGAGCCTGACGAACCTGAAGACCCACCCGCAACCCTTAAGTCTTCCGTTTGGGAACACTTTGGTTTCAGGGTAAAATACGAAGATGGAAATAAACAAGCGGACAAGACAAAAGCAGTGTGCCGACACTGCAGAACAGCGGTCGGGTATGTACTTGGAAACACGTCTAACATGCTAACGCATCTAAAACGACACCACCTGAGTTTCAACGTTAACCGGCACGACTAGAAAAAGCAATCTGGTGAAAACTACGATATCATCGTCGTTTAAAAAGAAAGAGCATTTCCCTGACCATCGCGCTAAAGAAATAATCAATGCCATTGGAGTTGAGTAAAATTGTTTAAGCTGCACTTTAGATATAAGCATGTTTTGTTTACTGCACTTTAACAAAGTGGGAAAGCTAAGTAAGTTCCTAGTAAAACTGAATCTGAGCAGGCTTTAAAGCTGACCAGCTGCACTATACTTTTTATTTTAATTGAGTAAAACTGTTAAAGCAGAAATTTATATTTATATTTTTCATTCAAAAAATGTGTTAAAAAACAGCAGGATTTTATTTTTCACTTTTATATTTCTATTTTCATTCAAACAATGTGAAAAAGCAGGATTTTATATATATTTGTTTCATTCAAAAATTGTGTAAAAAGAGTTAACTGCTGTGGTGGTATGTTTTAATAAGGTTACCAATAAGTAAAAGATATTTAATAGTTGTCTATTTTTTTCATTACTGTACCGAAAAAAAACGAACCGTGACTTGTGTACCGAGGTACGTACCGAACCGTGATTTTTGTGTACCGTTACACCCCTAGTTTTTTGTGTTGCGATGTGCCTTGTGTTTCTGCACTCTAAGCGCCTGGTGTTTTTGCTGGAGCACTCTGAACTCCATGAGTTTAAAAAAATTCAACTCAGAGCGGAAAAGCGCCCTACGTCATCTCTTTGACCTCATCTTTTTCCCACTGTCCAATAATTTGAGAGGTGGGTCTTCTGTGGTGATCACAACAAGTTTACAGTTGGTAAACAATGGAGGAGAAACTGGTGGTAGCGGTTGCTTGAATGCTCAGAGCTGTACGACCCGACGGTAGACAGCAGCTTGTCAAACTGTCCCGGAGTCACCCTAAAATATGCCTGGAAATGGCCATCATGGAGGCAAAGGTCCTGGACCAGTTGGTGGTACTCCCTGTGATCCACAACCTTTTTTAAGGGTCTCACATACCCACACAGGTTTCTGTTTCCCTGTGTCCAGCAAACATTTTATTATTTTTTTCTTCTTTTTTTTTTTTTTTTTTTACTAGTGGCAATCAATTTTTTAAAAAAAAAGGCAGTGCAGTGCACCTCACATTTTGCAACCTGCAAAACGCTTTCTGTGTGATTGGGGCCCAAGTGGACTTGTCTCTCTTTATGCTGCCATACATTCTCTGACTTCCTCCTTTGCTTCTGACAGACTGCAGCGCGTAGGTCACGGCCTCCTGGCTCACAGAGACATGGGTTATATATGAATTATAGAGCTCTACATTTCTTAGGTTTAAATACAAACAGTGACTGAGGACAGCCTCTTATGTTGGTGCAGGAAAAAATAGCAGGACTAGAATAAAAGCTCTTACAGCATTACTCACAGAAATTACCGTCATTTCACACACAAGTGAATTGTTCGTCATCATGTCATTACAGTGGAGCTTTTAGCGCAAGGTTACCATTCAATTTTTAAAACTATGTCTGTACCATCTCCTTCATGTAGCATACAGTAAAGTATAATGTTGTGCTGTTTGTTTACCTGTCTGCAAAATGTCACCAAGACATATGTAAAGAAGAAAATATGGTGGGACGATTGCACTGATATCTGTTGTTGTTGTTTCCAGAGAATAGATTTCTTTTTGTTGCATAAATTACACATTTCTACCTGAATATAAAACACATTACTATATAGAATTTGCAAACATATATATTTTTCATTACCACAGAATGCAGAGATTCTTGTGTATGCTGCTGTGTCATTTCACTCCTCGATACTTCCTCAACATTTGCTTGTTTTCCATTATGGTGCAGCAGATCCAAAGAAGGCTGTCTGCACTGTGTGTTCCTCTCAGCCATATCAACAGACACCCATATCAGCACATTTCATGTAGGACATATAATGAGTGTCACAGCACTGTGTGAGGGAGCAGATTTTTCCCTCTCATGGTGTCGTTTTAAATCAAATTAAAAACAGGGTAAATGAGAAAGTCCTGCTGCCCTACAGGCACAAACCAAAACACAACACCTATAAAAGTTCACATCATATTTTATATTCATAGGTTTCAGACAATTTGGGCCATTTTTGAAACATTTCCAGGATCTTCTTTTGAACAAAAGATCTACTTCAGTATCCTCTAAACTGGTTCATAACTCATGCATGCACTCCAGTCCTGATCCTTCCCACAACACAACACACACACACACACGCAGCACCTTTCCCATTTCGTTATGAAATATCCATGAAGGCTTGCAAAAAATGCTTTCAAATCAAAACTCGAAATAGGTCATGTTTTCTTTCTTCATCTTTTTTGATTGCACATGACAGCAATTTCTCAAACAACAGGAAGGGCTGGTTGCATGTTTCAGATTGTGTGTGTATGTACGAGAGTGAGGGAGCGGAGGAGACGGAGGCAGAGACCGTGTGCAAGAGGGACAGACTGGAAAAGAACAAACCATAATGCACATTACGTTTTACTTTTTAGTTTCAAATATTTTTCACGTTTATTAGAGTATACACATTTGTGTCAGTGTTTTCTGTTTCTGTTTGCTCACATGTGCAATGTACATGATTATATGAGATCCTATGACATTGACCGCACTGCTTCACACAGGAAATAAAAGACACACACACACACACACACACACACACACACACACACACCAGTGCTTCAGTGTTATGAAAGGAAGGCTGAAACAAAAGATGAAAAAGCAAATAGAGAGAATGAGGAATCAGTGAGCCAGGAGAGACAAAAGAGAGTGTAGATGACAATAGACTTTCAGAGCAGAACGCCAACTGTGACTCAGCCATTTTTTCTTTTTTGGCAGAACTCAACTCAAAGAGAAGAAGAGGAGAGAAAGAAAGAGAGACGCGCTCATGTTTCTGGGAGCAAAAAAGGTCAGTAATTAAGGACAAGAAGAATGGAGAATAGTCACATCACGACAGGATGTGTCACTAAAGTATTGGTGACATTTTGCGAAGATGTATCATTTAACTTCTCAACCCTACATTTAACATAACCATCCATCCCTCAATTGGAAAGTGAAGACAGGCTGAGAGTGCTACGGAAAATTACACAGTGAAAAACCTGATGTGATGTTAAATAGCAGCTTTAAACAAGGCTCAGTCCTTCGGAATCAAAGCAAAATACAAATTTCTACTCAACATTTTTATGTTTAATATGCATGTGGTCAAAAGGGGAAAATAGGTTTGGGCCACACTAGCTCTTTTGTTGTTGTTGCTGTAACACAGATGGCCATGAGAGCAAATTGGCTTTCTGGACTCCCACCACACCACCATTTGTCCAACATTGCCTTAAAACTGATGAAGATAAAATGGTTGAAATCCAGATCAGCAAAAATTGTAGTCAAGAGGACATATTTCCAGTTTATATTACTGCCAGGCATAAACCTGGAGGGGATCATGTGTTTGGTAATGTGTGTGTGTGTGTGTGTGTGTGTGTGTGTGTGTGTGTGTGTGTGTGTGTGTGTGTGTGTGTGTGTGTGTGTGTGTGTGTGTGTGAATGAGCGTGTTGGTGTGTGTATCCATCTGTCTGCATCTAATCTTGCAAACCACTGCACCAATAAGCCAGTTCTTTTTGTGTGACCACGTATGACTGTATGCTGAAGGACTTCTTGTGGTTGCAGTGATTTATTATTGTTGAAAAACCTGTTTTATTGACTGTTTTATACTGTCATCAACTTCTGACTTCTAACGACTCCTCAGGGCCAGTAGGGGCCACAAGTTTTCTAGAAATTTTACAGGCCACATTTGGCCAGTTTGGTCTCATCTAGTACTGGAGCTTCTGCAGATTCATTCCATACTCGATACATTATGATTCACTAAAGTTAGGGACGTTACAAGATCAATCAGTCCCTGTTTTTGTTATCTTTGCCACAATCCTGACCAAGGAGCTGCACAAATGCTGCATTTTTTTGTGCCCCCAAATTCATTGTTTTCAATGTAGACATATGGTAGGCGTGCTCAAATGCCAGGGTGTTGCCATCACATCGTAAATGCCCTCCTGGGCACCTATTTTTCAGGGCTCAACAGCTACACCCATAAATAACTTTTGGAATGCAGCAGGCACTGCATGTCATGTGATGAGGACCAACCAATCACAGCCAACAGACATCTTTCTCTTCTCCCATAAATATCAGCCTGTGGTAAATATGTTGATCATCAGAAGTTGGTCATTGTAGTGCAGGGCCGCCAGACCTTTACATCTGTCCCACGGACAACAGGCCTACAGGTAAACAGGTTATAATGTGGTGTTTGTTGAGGCTGCTTAGCAACCTCAGATGAAACCTGCCGCTGCACTCCTGAAAGCTGGCACAGAAAAGGCACAAGAGTAACACCCAGTGCGTTCCTGGGGGTTAACAACATGGCCAGTGGCGTGCACAGACATTTTGAAGGGCAGGGGCGAAAAGAAAAAAAAGGGCACATACAGAGCGTTCTCGCCACTGAAGAGGGCACTAAGTTCCGCGTGTTTTCGAGGGCACTTTAGACATGTTTATATGTTATACAAATGGCACATTATATAGCCTTAAAACAGACTAACTAGACAGACTACTCAAGTTAGTTTGTAGTTCGGATCAGCATCCACGAGAACTGTGTAGATTCAGTGTTGGACTGTGAAGAACACTGCCCATTGGTCATTTTTCCTTGTTTTGTGCCTCTACCATAAGTCAGTAAATTGGCAATATAGTTAAAGTTTCCTATTTGGTCTGTGTTTACTGTTGTTATTTCCTACTTTGTTGAGCTGTAGCCTACTGATAAATTTATACCGTTCAAAGTCCAGTTATGAACAACACGGATTAAAGATTTCCAGCTGTGCTGTATTCATTCATTCATTTTCTGTAAACACTAATCCTGTTAGGGGCTCCAGGAGGGCTGGGGCCTATCCCAGCTGACATTGGGTGAGGGGCGGGGCACACCCTGGACAGCACACCAGACTATCACAGGGCTGACAGACAACCATTCACACTCACATTCACACCTATGGGAAATTTAGAGTCACCAATTAACATGCATGTCTTTAGATTTTGGGAGGAAGCCGGAGTACCTAGAGAAAACCCACACTGACACAGGGAGAACCGCACAGAAGGGCCCCCCAACCCAGGGTTCAAACACCCACCGCAGGTTCAAACCATTGGCCCTCTTGCTGTGAGGTAGCAACTGACCACTGCGCCATCGTGCAGCTATAGCTGTGGTGTAGTTATTAGAAGAACATTCATCCTCATAATTATACTGTATATTGCACATACAGTGCCTGTAGGCAGGAAAACACTATCTGCTTTGTGCAACACGCTGTGACTCCGTCAAAAATAGACATGTATTTTTATTAGCTCCTGGAGAGTTTCTGAAATACGCTGTGTTGCATCTGCTGGAATTACAAGAATTGTCTATGGTGACCGCGACCAGCCCGGACAGATCCCTGGTTGAGATCTCCTATCTACTGAGTGCACTTTTCTAATCCCAACCCTTGTGTATACATCCTGTGCTGTCACTCACTTTTGTCAGTTGACATTTTCTTGTCTTGTTTGCTTGTAGCGCTGCACTTTCATACCGCCCCCCTCCACTATTTCACTAACCTCCTATCATTATCATCACAGTGGGATACAGTCCAGTCAGTCCATCTGACACGTCCGTTGAAAAACAGCTCCAGATCAATGCATCCTCAGTTACTGGAAGCCATATTTTTCACCACCACCTACAGTGCCTTGATTTCCTCGTGTTTAGTTTACCACCCTGTGAAGTAAAATTCACAAAGAGCTCTATCTATAAAAGCCGCACTCAGCCCATATTCATTTCTAACACACAATCAATAAACACAATAACATTAATATTCTCATTATTCTTCTTTCAATTAGCCGGCCTGCTCTGATTGAAATTCTGTCCCCATCCTGTAAAGGATTTTGATTCAGAAAGATTACACTGAACAAAGGCCACATCAGCATAATGGATTATATATAAACAGTACTGCACACCGACACACACACACACACACACACACACACACACACACACACACACACACACACACACAAGTACTTTTGGGGACATTACACTGACTTACATTCCTTTCCTGCAATAGAATCATGTCCCCAGATAGAGGCTTGTCTTAACATATAACGCAAAATCTATATGAATATTTTCCACCAATTGTACAAGATAGTATAAGAGTGGTGGGAAAATTCCTTCCTCCTTACATATTTAAGGTACAGACACTGTAATTTATTGCAGCAGGAAGCAAAGTGAAATAAAAGGAGACACACATTTCTTATTTACTTTTCATTCTCAGCAGTAAAGCACCAACCAGCTCGCTTTGATCACACATCTCCCATTAAGACTCATTAATCTGCCGCCCCATAAAATACACCTTGTCTTTTTTGCATAAAACACAGCTCCAACAGATCCCCCCCTCCAGCTCCATGCACTTTTACAGCCACATGCTGTGAGCATAGACACACGAGTCTATCTCCGGATGGTGTATGTGTCTGTGTGGCGTTATGGACACCTGAGGACCTCTTCCTGGCCATTAAATCAGATTTACACCTCCTTACACACCCTGTCCTCAGGGCATCCTGCTGTCCATTTTTCCCCCTTCTCATCTCATTGATGCTTTACTCCTCCCATCTGCCCTCTTAATCTGTTCTCCCATTTCTCCTCTGTATTGAAACTCTTTACAAGCTTCATTCCTTAATTTTTTTTGCTCTTATGTGACTGCCCAGGTGTTTTGATGCTTGATCAAAACACAGTCTGCACAGGAGAAAAAAAAAGTGCCAGGAAAGGGAAAAAAACAACACAATCACCTTTGTCCAAATGCTAATGGACCACATGCTGATCCTCTGGCAAGGCTGAACAGCTTTCACCTTCATTTTCATTCCCTCTTTCTTTCCCTCTCACTCTCTTGCTGACTCTTCATGCATTAAACACAGAATTTAACCTCCACCTACAGAAAGCAATCTCTTTCTCTACCTGGCAAGCTCCCACCCACATGCAGGTCCACCCATGCACTCCCTGACATGATTCCAGCTACAACAACCACTTCAGCGACTCTGCGAGTTGGAAGATGGAGAGCTTACTTCACTTAAAAAATAAAAAAATAAATAAAAAAAAAACATTAAAATATACATGACATAAACCACAGGCACAGGAGAAGCTGTTGTCTACCCTCTCAAGATTAGCTTTGGTGGCGTTGGTTTCATTTGCAAATGAAATTACTTTCATAAATAAGAGCTGTAGGTGTGTAGTCATAGCAACGTAACACTTTGCTGAGAGAGGATACTTTTTGTTTATCTGGCACCAACATTTCTCTCCCTATTTTGTTCTGAAAGTGTTATTGCATATGACTCAAAATTTTTATTGGTATATTTAGATCCAATCTGTCTCCTTTGTTTTGAATCTCCACTGTAACTCAACATGTTCTGCGTTTACAGGATTTATGAACGATCGCAAATAACCTCAGTCAAACCCTGCTTCGTGACGTTACAGATTTACTGCTGTTGTTCACAGGTTTGATTACCTAACTGTTGTTCTTTAGCCTCATGAGGGTGTCTTCAAGTGCAACGGCATGTGTGAAAGTGTAGGTGTATGGAGGTGTGTTCATTATTAAGTGCCACATTCAGAGCGATAAAAAGAGTGGCTGAAATTGATAGCCCCTTTAATACCACCTGGAATGAGGAGCTATGTTGACACAGAAATTGATGAAGGCTTTAATTGAACCAAACCCTCCATCTGCCCGTGACACCAAAGACTTAATTTGCCTTTTAATTGCAATCAATAAAGCGTCATAAGAGCCCATCTTCAATCCAAAGTGTCCGTGATTATTCTGCGGCTACACAGTTAATGGAAGTCATCACCCACTGACGGATGTGGTCATAAAGTCAACATGAATGATCTAGATTCATACCCATGGTGCTGATCATGGTGGCATTCTGATTGTGTGTGCATATCCTGTACTGGATGCAAAAAAGTAGAGGAATCTAAGTGCTTTGTCATTTTGCACATTTATAATTCATGCAAAATATATTCAAAGCCAGACTCTGTTCAAAGAGAAGAGAGGGACGTCTCGCAAAAAGCATATAGCCTCTAAATCATTTACACAGAATCAGGAGACTGGTGTGCAGACAGGGGAGGCAAATCCTATAACCACCTTGCTAAATCAGCATAGTGATCAGGGTCGCCATGGAGAGAAAAGGTTTTGTTTCAACACTTGGGGGGAAACATAGAAAGAAAATTTGAGCATCAAACAATTTCCTGCACTCTGGTGAATTTTTATGCACTAATTTGTGCCTTTTCTGCATCAATTCATGATGTACTGTAGGTTTACACATCATCGCGCAGTAACTCGCTGCCTCCAGTCATTTTAATGAGGGGAAGGTGGCAGAGGGAAGGGGGTTTCCAACAAGGTGGAAGGGGTATAAAGAGGTTGCCACCCACACGCACATGCACAGATTTTGCTCTGCTGCCCTGAGTTGAACATGTTAAACTTCTGGTAGTTGCCGCCTGCCTGCCGATCAATTAGCGGCCATCACGGAAGCACAAAGTACACAAAATGGAGCAGCCGATAATGTTGTCTGAATACCTGGAGTTACAGCACCAGCAGCTTACAAGGACAACCAGAAGAAAAACTGGGCCTGGGATAACATTTCCACCAAACTTTAGATGACTGGTAAATTGCCCAAATAAGTTTCCTTGCTACAGTATGCAGCTACAAGCTAATTTGCACTTCTGCTAGAGTTCAACGAAGAGCCTGCGTGGCATCGCAGTCGTGCACCATAGCGGTGACAGAAGCTTTTAAACAACCATTAATTTTTCAGGGGACCACTCTTGCAGGTAGGCGTTTTTTAGGGCGGTTGTTCAGGCTTAAGCAACCAAGATTCCATGTTTCCCTGACATTAGCATGTAACTGCATTTAGCAGTGTAAGCTACATCATTTAAACACTTGCAGTGGTGTGCCTGCAGCAAATGGCCATCAGATGACATCAGCTTTAAGCAGACACAGCATTAGCATTCATTTGGGGTCATATTTATGGCCACCTGACAAATTTTAATCCTATTTTTACAACCTATGTCAGATAGGTGCTGGGCAGTAAACATACAGTTTATTAATGGGATTATTGAGAGCAAGTTGTGGCTGTTAAACCAAAACAATGAAACTAAAGGCTAAAATGCTCCGAATATAGCTGTGAGCAACACCTGTAACATTACATGTATTAGTTTGATCAATTGTTAGTATCAAAATATTGACCAGTGCAGCTTTAAATGTGGCTTGAATTAGCACATACCATAGCCTACATAGTTCATGTCTCAAAAAATAAATATTTCAATTTTTCTTCAGAACTGCATGGAGTCCATCCATGTCACACCATGAAATGAACAGATACTACATCCATGCTTTTTTCCTTCTAGTTGCTTTCTTTGGCACAGAAGTCCATTTTAGTCATTTGTGAATCACATTGTGTGACTCAGTGGTTTCTCAAACAGAAGCACATGAAGCATTTTGTTCTGTTGGCCATCTGCACCTCCATCAAGCTGGATAAACCCCACTGATACCCCCTGGCAGAGAGGAGACAGGCAGCAGGTGCAGCATGACGCCCAACTCTGGTGATCACTCCGTGTGGGCCGGCGGGATGGCCTATAGGGGCGAGAGACAGCCAGGATCAAGCCCCATGTCAGCACACTTCTGCCCTGCTGAAGCACCCATTAATTTCCCACCGGCTCCACAGATGCTGCAACGAAAAAACAACTTTCCCAACAGATAATGAAGAATGATATAATTATTAACTTATAAGTTCAACAATTTGCGTCCTTCTATCTGACTTTAGGGACATGGCAGTCTAAACATATTCAAATGTCAAATGCAAAATAATGAAATCAGCAAAATAGTTCACAGTTTGGGTGAAAACAAAAATATGGAAGTGTTACATAACATCAAAGAGGGAGAAAAAAACGTACTATTGGACCATGCTAAGTGGACACGTGCTCCACTGAGACCTGGCTGCAAAACCATATGGGACAGATGTCACTGTTCCCCACTTGTTCAGATCAAAGTGTGACTCTCCATGTTTGTGTGTGTGTGTGTGTGTGTGTGTGGGAGAGTAGCCCTGAATAAATGAGTTCATCTCCCTTGCTTTATTAGAGGGGGATCCCTGGAGCATATGTGTGGACATGTTGGATCATAATTAGGCTTAAAAAAAAACACACACACACACACACACACACACACACACACACACACACGTACACACACAGGGT
Source organism: Epinephelus fuscoguttatus (assembly GCF_011397635.1). Lineage (NCBI taxonomy): Eukaryota > Metazoa > Chordata > Actinopteri > Perciformes > Serranidae > Epinephelus > Epinephelus fuscoguttatus. The sequence continues at coordinate 22,041,137 of NC_064767.1, forward strand.
ATATATACCAAAGCCTCTTTCAATGGCAACAGGCTAGTGTTGAAGCCTTGTTGAAGCAACAGCAGAGAGTAGTTTCATATCTGACCCACTGGTCACATTTTAAAGGAACAGTTCACCCCAAAATCAAAATCAAAAATACACTTTTTCTTCTTACTCGTAGCGCTGTTTATCAGTCTAGATTGTTTTGGTGTGAGTTGCAAAGTGTTGGGGGTGTCAGCCATAGGGGTGTCTGCCTTTTCTCAAATATAATGGAACTAGATGGCACTTGGCTTGTGGTGCTCAAAGCACACAAAAAAATACATTTGAAGACTCAGCAGCAATGTCTCTTTCCAGGAACTATGACGAGTTACTCAAGATAATCCACAGACATTGTTGTGAGCAGTTTCATGTAGGAACTATTTTCTTTCTACTGATCGTCACCCACCAACTGCACCATGCAGAAGGAAGCGTGCATCTGCTCATGGATTGTCACTTGTAAAACTGAAGGCTGAAGAATGTACACAAAAAGAAAAGCATCAAGTTGCATCATGGCAAATGTACAGTAAGATCTAGTATTTTTGGAGCATGACCTATATGAGGGACCAGAAGTCAGAAAATTCCTGCCCCTGCTGCATCCATTTGTTGATTCTGTTCGATTCTTATTCAAACCTGTCTCTTGTGAGCCCCTTAACGTTGCAGGAGTGCATTCTAAATCATTGTAGCATACCCTATTGCTATAATCCAGCATGAAAAACAGCCACAGGCCATTGTTTCCCTTAAACCATCCTGGTCAGGCACTATCATGTCCTGCAATTTTTCCCATTATACTTTTTTTCCATTTTGTATATTGTTTTGTCTGTAGCAGTCTGCACTGTCTCCTTTAGCCACAATGAACTTTGTCATTATGAGCTCATTTGCATTGCAATTTAATTACATTACTTGATAACCGTGACCCTCCCTGAACTTCGCCGAGCTGTGTCAACATCATGGTGAATTAAGTGGCGCCATGTTTGGTCTTAGTTTTGTTTCACTCCTACGCTGCTGTTACGGCAAAGCCAAACTGTTTTCTGCTCCAATTTACTTATAGAAAAAGAAAAGTTATTATGTATAGCAGTGATGTAAAGTCAATACCCTGTCTGCATCGGGTTCTGGACAATTTCCAGTGTCTCTGCTGTCACTTATAAATATTGTGGGAAAGGAATGAAAACAGTAAAAAGAAATTAAATTAAAGTAAAGAAAAAGTTTTACAATTTAGGCAAACCTCCTATAAATCATATGAAAACATACTAATGACACATATACAGTACATCCGATGCTCTGGTCACCAAGTCTTTGTTTCTTACACTGGACTGCCGTTCACCCAGACTGCACAAGTTACTGTGCTCCTCACATTTCTTTAGATATCTTGCTGTCTTTCGACCTAACAATGTCTTCTCACCACATCTCCTGAAGTAATTACACTCGTCACCTAACCTCACTCACAAGTATTGCCTTTATTTCATGGCTAAGAAGCTGCATGTACCCTCTGTTTCTCACACTACATTATAAAATCTCCAGGAGTGTAATGACTCATCTAATATCTAACCGCCCCCTTCCTCCTCCTCGTACTGTATCTCTGTCCTATAACACATCTGCACTCAGATTTGGTATAACCAATGACAATCCAGCCATTAACAGGAAAAACACCACCTTATTTATCACTGTTAAGTTGCCTTCCAAATGACCAAGGACATTTAACTGGGCTATTAACTGTTAATTGACTGTTAATTGTCAGTAAAATCGTTGCCAAAATAAATGGACTGACGGGCCATGACTTCAACTCAATAGATCCTCCTTTCGCTCTGCCGTTGTGAGTCAATCTTCGTGCAGGATCTCAGTATACTGACTTTTATTTCTGTATGTTTGTAAAAGCAAAAAGAAAAACTCCTTATATATGACATTACAGGTGTGAGTAGCATTTACAGGACACAAGGGCAGATAAGAGGACGCACAGTCAGTCAGTCAGCAGCTGACACACACCAGTCTCAGTGGTCATTTGCGGGAGATTTGTGGTTTCTCCACTGGACCAAGCCAACCCCTCACACCCTCTGCCACCCTGCTTTCACCTTCCACAAGGATTGAAGGAGATTAAGTGTCTCAGTGGAAAACCACGCCAAATTAAACATCTTCTCTCTATCTGTATCACTTCCCCCTGCCTTTCTCCCAGACTCCTTGAGGTCTTTTTTCTCTCCTCCCGGTGTCTGACCGCTGATTGCTTTTTCTCTCCTCCACAAATCCCCTCCTTCAGCACAAAACTGGGCTTGTTTTTGGCGGGCTGCTACAGGTTACATGTCCACAACAGTCTGGGTTTAATAGCTAGGGACGGAGATGTGGGATTTAGCCTCTTGGATATAAAACTTAACCCTGGGAATACTTCTGCAGCATAGAAAATTGTGTTTACAGTAGTTTACTTTTAATTTGCTTTAAGTTTAGTTTTGTTCCATTTTGCCTGCTATGATTAAACACGGTGGTGACAAGATAAAAACACAGGAAACAACGCTGAAAGACTGTAGTGAGCAAGTCCAATTAAATATCCAAGGCAATAAAAAACCTACTGTCTCAGCTCTCTGTCAATGTCGCCACATACACAGTCTGACCAATATGAGAACCCGGCATCTCCGGGAGAGAGTAAGCACTGCTTGGGAGGAATAATTGACCACCACCTACTGTGAGATATCATCACATTTATCCACAGACAGATCAATGCAAACCCATTTATCAAACTGATCACGTGTTTGTGTGTGTGTATGTGTGTGCCCGGAGTGTTTGAGCGCATTTAAGTGTGAACTTCCCCGATAACATAAACTCTAAATCCCCATCTGTCCACCCACAGCAGTCCTGGGCTCTTGTGTAAGATGATCGATTGCTGGAGGGGCTCCTGGTAGGATTTTAATTCCAAGGGAGATCTGAACAATCGATAAGCATCTGGCCGAAGAAGAGGAGGAAGATGAAGACGATCTTTAAAAAGTGCCATAAAACCATCCAACACTTACCATCATTAGACAGGCTGTGCTACATGCACTGACATAGTGTTGAGTAGGAAAGCTGCCCGAGTGATTCCTTTACATGTGATATGTTTTCACATAACAACCACCTCTTCATCCTGTCAGTCCTAAAGCTTACACCTTGCTTTGCCTGGAGGCTGCTTATGCAAAATGACAGGGGCCCAGGGGCCAGTTACTAAACAAACATTGGCAATATTTATCAGATAAAATTATTAAATACGGCAAATCTAGTCACATCAGTTCCACACAGGTCAGGTTTACACAGTGGCGTTTCTCAGATTTGAGAACATTCGGGGCATAGCCTGGACCTCTACAGGGGGTCTCTGGACAATCCTCTCCAAGCACTGCTTTTGACAACCTGGTCTCACTCCCAAGTTGTTGAAATCCGGCACTTACGCAGTGACTTGTGGCGTCAGACACAGACAAAAAAAAGCCTTTAACATTGGCACGATACGCAGCCAGTCCCCGTGCAGCGTCAGGGGGAAACACAGCAGGACTGGGACAAGAGGTAAGGCAGCAAAAGTCCCAGTAAGGTGGGTGGGACGGGCGGTGGATGGGTCCAACAAACATCGTCTTCACCCGGAGACGATGTTTGTTGGACCCATCCACCAAACATCGTCTTCATCCGTGAGAGCATTGTTCGCGTCCCAAAAGATTATAACTCCAAACCCTGTTCTTTTTTTTCCTAAACCTAACCATGTGCTTTAGTTGTTGGAGGGGGGAAAAAAAGTCAAGTCGCGTTGTTGCACTGACGTAGTGCACTTTACTTGAAGGTATCTACATAAGGGTGACATGACACTGTCATGAACTTGTCATAAACATTATGTACATGTCATAACATGTCATTGGGTTGTCCTTATTATGAAAACTTGACATTAACATAAAGACATCTTCTGGTAATGTCATCCTGCTTAATGTCAAGTTGTCATGATCAAGACAACCCAAACAATGTCAAGCTGTCGTTAAAAAAACCAAATGATACTTAATGACAGCAGTCATAAACGTTTATGACATGTACATAATGTCCATGACAGGTTCATGACTGTGTCATGTTATAGTTATGACAGTGTCATGTCACTCTTATGTAGATACCTTCAAGTAAAGTGTTACCCATTATTTTTTAAGAGACAGTATGTAAATGATAAATTTCCTGTGAAAACATAAGTGTATTTTGAAAGAAGACAATACATGTAACAGACATATCTTGATATGGCGCCCCAGAGTGTCACCAACCAGCGCACCCAGGATACCTTTCACATTGTATCTGGACGTGGAAGGTCCATAGCCAAATGTCAATATGTAACAAGGTCGGAGGGAGAATGTGTTGTTTTTGATGAACAGGCTCTATTTTGATGATTTTTCATGCACTCTAGCACCTTATAAACATTCAAAAAATGTTTGGAAACTGGTTGGCAGGCAATTCGAAAGTAAAGTATCACTGCCTTATACTTTTCTTTTGGTGTCTATTAAAAGATTTTACAAGCCAATTTAGACAAAATCTGTATTTTACCTGAATTGAACAGAACCTTACATTTATATAACCTCTGACCTCATCCATTTTAGGATAACATGATTTAATTTCAAGTGGGGCCGAAGCTAAATTTGGAAAAAGTCAATTGTCATCTGGTAAATAAGGCTATTGTTGTTCTTTTCACGAATGCAAAATGAAGAAAATTAGATGTGCTTAATAGATAATCATGACACTAAACCATCTGAGAAGTAATGTGGCACAGCATTTTAGATTTAACAGCAGAGACTGAAAAAATGGGGATGAAGGTTAAAACACTGAACATCAGCCGTTTTGCTCCCACCTCTGGACATCTCTCCCCGACGACATCCGCAGTATTCCATTTTCAAATCCCTTCTGAAAACACACCTTTTCAAGCTGGCCGTGTGATTTAATGGTGACACACATACTGAAACTTGCACTGATGATGTTTTTTAAAATGATGATTTAAACCTTATAATTCCCTCTATATATAAAAACTATATAAAAAACAGAACCAAAACAACACCAGGGTTGGTGGAGTTGATAAACAAAGAGCAATTTAAACTACTGCAACAGTTCTGATAGCATGTTTTCTCTCCTCGTTGGGTAATGTGGGGACTGGGCAGATTAATTTTCCTTTAGCAGCATTTAATTACTGAGGTGCATCCCAAAGCACCAAACACCCCTTCCTCTCTTGCATCCCCCCCCTCACCCCCACATCTTTGTATTCATGTTAATTCCACGGTGTTGCTCACAGTCCTTAAAGGAGACGAGACAACAGAGGCTGCTCCTGCGTGTTCTTTCATCAAAGGATGGAAGTCCGATCAGTGTTGCTGAGAGGGATCTCAGTGTGATCACATCATATGGCACCTAGTCACAGAGATCTCATCAATGAAGGTTAGAGTTTGAGTTGCTTGTGTACGCTCAGTCAGGAAGGTGATGCTTGGGAGATAAATGACACAACTACCGGAGTGAAACAGAGCTAAATAGAGAATGATAAAATACAGAGACTTTTATATTATTCCACTCTCGTTCCCCGTCACAACTGCGGCTTATGATCTACATGATGTTGCCATCGTCAAATCTCAAATGGGTCTCGCATTGATGACAGAGCAGTTTTCCTGTAATATAATAGAGTTTAAATGGGCTTGAAAGTTTCCGAACCCATAAAGGAGCATTTAGAGCTTCGGCTCAAGTGAAATTATGAAATCACCAAACTACATTTACCAAAAATTGATACAACAGCAGTAATAAAGAAGATAGAGTTTTGTGACTGCCAGTGTTGTTGTTTCTACACTGTAATAATGTGAACATGACTGAGCCTGGACAGACAAATGAATGGAGCCAGTCCCTCTGTAGCCTTGGGTCTGCCAGGACTGAATGCAACACATTACAAGCAAATAAACTGCCCCGGCAGGGCCCCTAATGTATGTGCATGCCATACTACGCTTTGCTACCCTCAGGAAACATTGGGTATTAACATAAATGTCACGTAGGATTCGACCCAGTCTCTGAAGCACGTGCACACACACATACACACAGGCAGGCGAATGTAGATATTCCTGGGGAGGAACGAGTCAATGTAAGCCTACAGGCTTTCCTCCCACAACTCTGACATATGTTAATCAACAGACAGGAGACAGACAGACAGACAGAAAGTGGATTGATGCGTATCTCTATAGAGGTCCAGACACAGCTAAAACCATACGGGTTCTAGTGGTCATATGTGCCTGACACCATTATAGCACCTTCTGAATTACTTGAAATGTATGATAGAGAGTCAGAGTGAAGAGAAACTAATTCAAACTCGCATTGACAGCTGTGATAATAACTACAAATACAGCTTTGGAACTTAACTCAACAGTATGCCAAGTGGTTCACTCAGTATCATTCAATATCAGTGTGAATTTAACATATAATTTGAGCTACTTTTAAGGAACATCTTTTCCCACAAACCAATGACTGGTGTGAATTTACCTTGCGTTCATGTGATGTCAGAGTAATCGGAAAAATGATCTCAACTGAAGGAAGGTTGGGGGAAATGTTAGCATATGAGTTGCCGAGTTAACATCATATATGCAATAACATGGGAGACGAAAGTAAATTCTTGGTTGATGGTAATAAACACTAGTATCAACAGGTTGTTCAAATGCTCTTAATTACAACTTAAAGCTCATCAACTCACCAAAAGTTAGAAGAACGATGTGGAGCATGTGAATGCATAATTAGATTAAAGGGATAGTGCACCCAAAAATGAAAATTCAGCCATTATCTACTCACCCATATGCCGAGGGAGGCTCTGGTGAAGTTTTAGAGTCCTCACATCCCTTGCGGAAATCCCAGGGCAACAAAACTCCACCTAATACAGGCTGGGCGCCCCAGATTATAACGTCCAACACATGTGAGCGCGGTCTACAGAGAGGCAGTTAGAGCTAAAAAATGTTCAAATGAACACAATGACATTTTTCCAACAACTTTTTATGTCGGAGCTTCAGAACACTTGGAACACTACGGACGAGCAGTATGGAGATATTCTGTGGTTTCAATTTTGTGTTTTTTTGGACGTTTTAATCTGGGGCGCCCAGCCTGCATTAGGTGGAGTTGAGTTGCTACCCCCCCCTCCCCTTGGATCTCCACAAGGGATGTGAGGACTCTAAAACTTCACCTGAGCATATGGGTGAGTAGATAATGGCTGAATTTTCATTTTTGGGTGCACTATCCTTTTAATAAGCTTGACAGAAAGGCCCATGAAGAGGCATACAACAATATATGAGAATACACTCATATTTTTCCCTCTTCAAGACACGTCCGTTACCTTCATATAAGAATAGTTTTAGGAATATTGGTAAACGTGTTCATTTTGTTTACAACCCCAATTCCAAAAAAAAAGACACAAAGTGACCATCTTTGCTTGTGAACAACTGAGCCTTTCAAGGATGCCCCTTTCATACCCAGACATGATACTTAAATCTGTAACCAACTAATCAGTTTACCAGTGAAATGTTTCAAACAGCTGTTTTTAAACATTCCACAATTATCACAGGGTTTCCCGATCCCAAATTCAGAATGAGTATATATTACCAAAAAAAAAACCAATAAATTTTTATCAGTTTGAACATTACATATCTTGTCTTTGTGCTGTATTCAATTGAATATAGGACTAAAAGGAGTCCAAACGTTTTCGTAAGTGGGGTTGTATTACAGTAACTGTGGCAAAGGGCCACTCAATATATCATATTTTTATTGTCATCACAGTGTCATCTTGAGCGATAAACACATTGTGAAATACTGTGATATTGCACTAAAGGATTTTTAAGATAATTAAAAAGAGAGCATCAGTAGAAAACTATACTTTAAAATATAACTATCATTCTCTTTTATTGGAGCCTTTCACTGGGGTTCAGTTTACTGTTTACTTTGTTCAATAAAAGAATGCTGGAAATAATTCTCTTTCATTTTTATTAATTCAACAAGCACTTTGTTGTATTTTAGCAGTATACTGCAGCAGAGAGGCAGAACAGAAGACACTTTTATACTTGAATATCATTGTCACAATATTCAACATTGTCAATGCATGTCACTTATGATCCTCACGTCATGCAGCCCTATTATCCAACTATAGCTTTGCCATGGAGTTACTGATCACCAACACTAGTATACATAGACATTAGGGGTGTAACGGTACACAAAAATCTCGGTTCGTTACGTACCTCGGTACACAAGTCACGGTTCTGTTTTTTTCGGTACAGTAATGAAAAAAATAGACAACTATTAAATATCTTTTACTTATTGGTAACCTTATTAAAACATACCACCACAGCAGTTAACTCTGTTTACACAATTTTTGAATGAAACAAATATATATATAAAATCCTGCTTTTTTACATTGTTTGAATGAAAATAGAAATATAAAAGTGAAAAATAAAATCCTGCTGTTTTTTTAACACATTTTTTGAATGAAAAATATAAATATACATTTGTGCTTTAACAGTTTTACTCAATTAAAATAAAAAGTATAGTGCAGCTGGTCAGCTTTAAAGCCTGCTCAGGTTCAGTTTTATTAGGAACTTACTTAGCTTTCCCACTTTGTTAAAGTGCAGTAAACAAAACATGCTTATATCTAAAGTGCAGCTTAAACAATTTTACTCAACTCCAATGATGTTGATTATTTCTTTAGCGCGATGGTCAGGGAAACGCTCTTTCTTTTTAAACGACGACGATATCGTAGTTTTCACCAGATTGCTTTTTCTAGTCGTGCCGGTTAACGATCAAACTCGGGTGATGTCGCTTTAGATGCGTTAGCATGTTAGACGTATTTCCAAGTACATACCCGACCGCTGTTCTGCAGTGTCGGCACACTGCTTTTGTCTTGTCAACTTGTTTATTTCCATCTTCGTATTTTACCCTGAAACCAAAGTGTTCCCAAACGGAGGCCTTAAGGTTTGCGGGGGGGAACTAGATATTTTAAATGGTTCAGCTTGCAATAACAGAATTAAAATAAAACAAAATAAAATAAAATAATATCCTGCGCCCAATGATTCGGTACAGGGTCGTGCCGAACCGAAAGTCGCGTACTGAACGGTTCGACACAAATACATGTACCGTTATGGCCCTAATAGATATGCATAGATTTTTGCTGTTGTCCCAATTCCCAACCCATGCTTGTAAAACTTATTAGACTAATAACATTTATTGTTGTGTAAATGTATGTAAGTGGTTAGTTTTGTGTTATTTATAACTACAGTAGATGCATTTTATATCAAGGGTGTTGGCTGAACTAAGTCCCCCACTGTTACATCACTGGTACGGCTGATTAAAAGTTCTGCAAGCAACTAAACCCACTGCAGACATTAAATATGCATTTGTGAAGTGAGATAGGTGTGTGTGTGTGTGTGTGTGTGTGTGTGTGCGCGCGCACGCCGTCTCTGTTCATGCGTGTGTACCACAGAATACAGTGTGGGTTCGTGACTGCACTCTGGAACTTGGCCTAATCTCTCAAACACAAAGGAGGAAAGAGGGGCGAGCTGTTACATTATTAAACACACACACACACACACACAGGCACACATTCACACACACACACGTCTATTGCCTCCACTAACACGTGCATGGCCTTTTGTGCACTTGTTTGTTTTTGTGACTTAGAAACTTACCCATGAGGCTTAGAGCTTTGCAGTTTAAATGCTGGCTTCCCTCCTTCCTATCTATAAGAATATTCTCTTCACTGCGGACGGCTTCAAATCTGTCCCTTCACTCATCTTTCTAACTCCTTTCAGCGAGTTGGGACAGTCGTCACACAAACTCACTTGAACCCACACTCTCTCTCTCACACACAAACACACACACACACACACATACACACAAAGGTCGCTCACGGTGCCAAACTCTCATACTTATGACATCTCTTGCATAATTCATGAGTCCAAATAAGAGCACATGAAATAATCATGAACAGGGGCCATATTCGCGAAAGCCATCTGAAGCTAAAAGGTGGTCCTAATTGGCCAATTTAAGAACACATTCTAAAAGTAATGTGCTTTTCAGTTATGATTTTAAAAGCCCCTCTAAAAGCAATTCTCCGGGCATTGAAGCAGGCAAAAAAGATTTCCCAGAAGAGGCGGAGTGAGGCTGGGCGAGGATAAAACAATTCCTTACTACGACGTATCAAACGTTACACACGCACTTGCTGAGCAATAAATGTCTGGGTCCATCACAATGCCAGTAACTCTTCAGCAATTATGAGATCACTTTTAAAATCATTACATCAATTCAGCAAACGCCGGCGACAAAAATGACCATTCTTCCCTGAGTGTTCTCTGCATGTTGTATCTCGTCTGAAGATTGAGTGGCAGTGATAATTACTGCAATAATAGCCTCTTCACCAGCCAGTTAAAACAGAGATTACTAACAGATATTTCTAAAGAGGTTGGGAGCTGCCTCTGCTTTCCCTAAAAATACTCCACTGTAAAAGCCTCCCTGTGAATAGTTTCTTAGAGGAGACTCCTCCCGACTCCTAGGAACTTTTCTGCTGCTGTTTTGAGAAAGCAGAGAGGAAGTATTTTTAGCGGTGAGATAAAATGCTGTGCGAATAGGGACCTCAAGCACATTAGAAGGTTGTTGTTTAGCTGGGGATCCTGCAAACAGGCTTAATGTCACAGGGAGGTGCTTTACAAGCTGAATGGGGATCAAAATCCATGTTAAGGAAACACTAAGTCGGTGGTTAAGTCACTGGAACATTTTCTGTTGTGTGATGTTTTGAGGGGTTTCTTTTTTGGGTGTTTGTGTAGAAAAGTCCTTAAAAAGGCAAAGAGCTCATGTGTGTTTATATACAGTATGTAAATGTCCTGTATATCTGTATGCACATTAGCATATTTATCTATTTTCATGTTTATATTTATTTTGATGGACTGGGGGCTCATCCTACTCTCCAATGTGCTATGTGTGAGCTCAGTCCTGCATGTTCTTTAATGAAGCAATAGGAGAAGATATTCGGTCTCAGTTAATGTAGTTTATTAAGCAGTAAAGGAATAAAATTACAGAGCTCTGGGTCTCAACTTCAAGTCCCTGACGAACAACAAAGGTGTGTCAGTTCACGAAGTCTGACCTCCTGTCCTTTCCCTGACCCAGTATATTTGAGCGTAACAGAGTGTCATTGTGCACGCAAGGCGTTGTCCTCTTCTCATTGGCAGTTCCACTTCCTCCTTCACCACACCACGCCCCTGCCTCGTGTTAATCTGACTCCTTCCCGCTGACAGTGGGGGCGTGGTTCCTGTTTTGAAAGACAAGAGAACAACACAACTCCCTACACGTGCTGTACCTTACTATCTGTACATCACTTTCTATTATTTTTACCATATATGAAACTAATTATCTAAGCATTGCGGTATGTGCTCCTCAGATTTCATGTCTCTTCCTCTCCTGTACTTCTCCGCTTCTGCAAAGCAAACACATTCAGATCAGCTGAAATCATCTTAGTATTCTCATTGTTCACACATCTAAAACTTATATAGTGAAACACAACTGATAGTAAAATGCATAAAATCATTCTATTCCCAACAGTCCCCTTTTGGCCTCATAGGACTGAGGCCACTTTTCTTTTTCAGTCCCAACGTATCCAGGTCCCCCTTTTTAGGTCTTGTGATTACTGCACTTTTTGTTTCTTTTGAAACAAAAGTTATAATCTCCCTTTTGGTCTCATACACATGAGACCACTCACACTGTCTTCTCCTGAGGCTGAGTCCGAATCTGAATCAGTAGGCGGCTCTCCTAACAGGGTGGCCGTCTCCATTTGAGTCATCTGATATGGTGGGGCTGTGGATGTTTTCTCTCCACAGCTGTCACTATGATTCTTTCACAGAGGGACCGGATACATGGGATACAACAACAACCACATAATGCTAACACCGCGAGCATTCCCACCAGAGACAAGAATACCGATACCACTAAATCTTTCCACTTACCGAACCACTTCTCGAAGATACCACCCAGGGGTTTATCAATGCCTGAGTGTTCATGCATTTCCTCAGAGAGCGTGCGCAGCCCTTCTAGCGCCTTAGTTACTGACCCGTCTGGAGCTGTGTTGTTTGGGATGAAGGTGCAGCAGAGGCCCTGGAACATAGAGCAGACACCCCCTTTCTCCGCCAAAAGCATGTCTAACGCAATTCGGTTCTGTACTGTCATCAGGGAGGTAGCTGCCAGTTGTTCAGAGAGTCCTCCAACCGCGTCCCTAGTGCTGTTGGCCAGTCTAAGAACATTGTAATGCACATAATTAATTCTGTCCACATTTTTGTTAGGGGTGATGGGAAACAGTGCAGCTAATATGGGTATGTTTTCAAAACCAGCAGCCACTTGGTCAGCCAATTTGTACTGGTCTGGGACCCGCGAGGAACACCTATGGCATCCATATACGTGGTTGTTCCTGGCTCATATCAAATGCATTTCTTTTCTGTCTACCTGAGTTGGTCTGGGTATCCTCATCCCCAACAAGATCAGGGGTACAGCCAGTCGGACCAGTGCACACGTACCAACCCAGGAGGATGGCAGGGACAAGTGGAGGGTTTTATCTCCACAGTACCAGAACAGGTCCCCTCTAGCCTGAACCATGCTGCTGGCGTTCTGCCACGTACTCACATTCAATGTTCTCTGGCACCAGTCAGCTTGCATCTGTCCCATATCAGTTACTACCCCGGTGGAGAGGTTCCTATGGAAACAAGTGTAATTGGCGATTCTGGGACTAAACGTTGGTGGGATGGTGTGATTCTTTATGTGTGGAAACAGAGAACTCAGAGTGGTACAATTAGCAGGATCAGGATACATGGTCATATTTATCATGCAGTTGAAACCAATAGGGTCTGTGTCAGGATACAAAGGGGCTGGTGTGGTGAACAGCGTAGGTCTGGCGGATGAACATACGACACAATTGGACATGTTCATGGATTCTGCTGTCGCCGTCACCCAGTCTAACCATAGGTTTTTGTCTCCGTAGCCTGTGGCCAATCTGACTACGTCACTGCGGGTCAATTTAGAGTAGTCAATGTTTATCACGCCTGTGTTCTGTTGAGGTTCAGGCGCCTTGGTTCCATTACTTGGGGATACGGTGGTATTAGTAGGGGAGGATTCAATAAGGTTAGTTTAATTAGTCCCATGGTATCGGTGCCACTGTGGTCTACTCCCAACACCAAATACATTGTGGTGTTGGTGCGATCTCCACATTTGGTGCGGTGCCTAATTGAGTTTGACCATGGGTTTGTTGTGAGATTATACACACTTAGCAATATCGGATTCTGCTTATGGGAGCCTGGAAGAGGCTGAAGCTGCTGCCTCTGTATCTTTATCTTTTTCCCAATGTCCTGTCCTCCTACCCTATATGGTGGTGGGTCCCAAAGCCCAGAATACGTCATCACATCTCTCCATCTTCCACACCACGGATTGTGTGGGCCCTCCCCATGAGAATCCGCATAAGTACACGTCATACCCCCTCCAATTTGGATCCTTTCCTTTACAGTTTATTACGGAGCACAAGTCAAACTGGAACCCTGTACTTTGCCCTATGATGTATGTCAATTCTACTCCACCATACTTAGCTATGCAGGAGTCTGACGTTCCACTCCCTGGGGTGTCTCTCCTGGTTCGGTTTCGTGGTGGTTCTACGGCTTTGTCTCTGAGGGAAGACTCATAATACAACAGAGGTAAAACAATAACACAGGTTAACACAACAACTCCCAACACAAACCACTTATGGTGGCGTGGTTCTAATCCTAATAATTCTACTAATAATTTCATTTTTTTTTTTTTTTTTTTTTTTTGGAAAAAGGTAAATATAAACGTGTAAAATATAAGAGTAAATATGGAGTGTAAATGTTCTGCAAGCGAGTCTTTCTTGTATCCTGGCTTTATATTACTCAAACGTACTCTGGGCAAAGTGTTGCTTCAGAGGAGCTTCAAACCTTCACATTGATCACAGGATATCTCTTCCGCACTTATGCTAAGCTAAATGAATAAATGTCGGTGTGAGTAAGCTGTGCGTGTGTTTTTTTTTTTGCTTTAGTGTCTCTTATGTCCTCCAGTGTTCGGGCAGGTTCTGCCACTGCACACTGACTCCAGTGATACCATGTGTCACCTTTTCCCTGTAGTTTGAGGCGTGGGACGTCCGTTCCACGACTTTGTAGGGACCAGTCCACCTAGGCTCTGACCACTTTCGTTTGATCACCTTGAGTAGGACCCACTCTGATGTTGGGGGTCTTTCCTTCTGCTCCCTCCCGAGCTGTGGTCACCTGTTTGGAGAAAGCTGACACCAATGCTGTTAGTTGGTCATAATATGGTTTGTATTGCATAGGGCTTTCTATTTCTTCTGTAGTTTGGATCCCAGCTCCCGGTCCCGGGAACTGGTGTCCTGTTTTTAGTTCATATGGCGTGAACCCTGTCAATGCGTTCACCGAGCTCTGATTGACATTAGAGCTAGGGTAGAGCATCTACCCAGCTCATTTTAGTCTGAGCACAGATTTTGCCTATTTTTCCCTTAATAGACTGGTTCATCCTTTCCACCTTGCCCTGTGACTGAGGATGATAGACTGTGCCAAATGTGTGTTTTAGCCCCAATGCCTTCTCTACCTGCTGTAGGTCTTTGTTTTTAAAGTGAGTTCCGTTATCAGATCTGATTCGTTTGGGGAACCCGTGCCTGGGGATATATTGATTTATCAGAAATTTGATTACTGTTTTTGCATCCTCTGATTTGGCAGGTATGGCTTCTGGCCAGCCGGTGTATGCATCCACCGCCACCAGAAGATACCTGTGCCCTCCCACTCTCTCTATCATATCTGTGTAGTCAATAATGACCTCTTGACCTGGGAGTTTGGGGAGAGGAAATTTCCTTGGTGTGGTTTCACTGTGGGTCTGACATTATATTCTGTACATATTTTACATTCTCTGATGTGATTCTCAATCATGGCTGGCAGAAAAGGGTGCCACCAATGAGTGAGACCTCGCACCATTTGCACCTTTCCACAATGAGCCACCCGTGAGCCTCCTGGAGGACTGATCTCATCAGCCCTGGGGGTAACACTGGTCTTCCGTCCGGAGACCTCCACACACCCTCTGTTCTCACTGCTCCTCTCTCTTTCCAGATTGTAAGCTCCTGTGGAGAAGCTTTCTGCTGCTCTGCTATTAACATATTTACATTACACGGTGGCAGGAGATCATGTACTGTTTTCTCTGTTTGTAGCATGATATACTGTGGACTATATCCTGCCTTTCTCTTGGCTGCCATGTCTGCAGCCTCATTTCTAGCGATAGCTGTCCCTGTTTTATCATGGCCCTTACACTTAATGACTGCTACCTGTGCTGGCTTCATCAGAGCCTCCTGTAGCCTCTTCATATCTTTTTCGTGTTTAATGGGGTTTTGCTGCCGTTAGAAAACCCGATCTGATCCACTGTGTCATCTCCACATGGATTGCTCCTACAACATATGCAGAGTCTGTGTAGATGTTCACTCTCTTCCCTTCTGACCATTCTAATGCTGCAATCATTGCCTGGAGCTCAGCCAACTGTGAGGACTCTTTCCCTGTCACCCTTTCCGTGAGGACTTCCTCAAACCCTGTTTCTGTCTGTCTCACCACTGCATATGCTGCTTTCAGTCCCTCAGTTGGATGCCTGAAACAGCATCCGTCTGTGAACAGTGTTTCCTCTGCGTTAGTCAGGGGCTTCGCCTGCAAATCTTCTCTCACCCTGGTGTCTTTCTGCACCTTTTCCTCACATCTGTGTGGCTCGCCCTCTCCCATGTTATCTGCCATGTTTACACCTTCATGTGTGAATGTTATGTGTGGTGCATTTAAGATCTGAGTGATGTCATAGTAAATGCCGCTGAGTTTACATATGCCACTATGCTGTGCGTTGTTAGTACAGTCAGTGCGTGTCCCATCACTATGTGTGCTATTTTCTGCAAAATTTTTGCCACTCCTGCTGCATGTCGAGTGCACGGTGGGTGTCTATCCTCGGTTGGGTCTAAGGATATGCTTACATACATCAGCACCTGTCTGCCTCCCCCTTTTTTCTGGAAAAGCACACCAGAGGTGGTGTGTGTCTTTTCGGAAACATCAAGAAAAAACGGTAGCTTGTAGTCGGGGATGGCTAGATCCGTAGCAGCAGAGAGTGCCTGTTTGAGGGAGATAAATGAGGTTTCAGCGTCAGTGGTCCATACCAGGGGAGCAGTAAGATTGCGCATGCCCTGTGCGTTAACCATGGCACGCAAAGGATGGGTTAGTTCGCCATAAGAGGCCACATAGTGCTTGCTGTACCCGGTGAGGCCCAAAAATGACAACATGTCTTTCACGGTGTGTGGTTTTGGGTGATGCAGAATCGATTCTCTGTGTGACTCGGACACGGCCGTGCCCTTAGCCGACACTATGCGACCCAGGAACGAGACCTGCTGCCTACAGCATTGTAGCTTGGTTTTAGAGACTTTGAACCCTGTGTGGTGTAGGCGTAGTAAGACAGAGCGTGTGGCCTCCAGGCAGGTGGAGGGATCGGGTGCGGCCAAGAGGATATCATCAACGTACTGGATTACCACAACCCCTTCTGGTAGTGACAATTCGGCCAGCTGCTGTTTGAGAACCTGATTGAAAAGACCAGGTGACAGGATAAAACCCTGTGGGACGCGGGTGTAACGTAGCTGTCTGCCACGATGAGTGAATGAGAAAATGTCGCGAAGGGGCGCGAGAGGTAGGCAGAAAAAGGCGTTCGCAAGGTCTATACAAGAAAACCACTTATGTTCTGGCGACAAGCTAGACATGGCGGTGTATGGGTTTGGCACTGGTACTGTGGGTGTGGAGATTACTGCATTAATGCGTCTGAGATCATGCGCCATGCGATATTTGCCTGTATTCTGTTTCTCTACAGGAAGAATGGGTGTGTTCCAGCTGGAGTTTGAGGCCTCCAACACTCCAGCCTGTAACAGACCCTCGATAGTATCTGCAATACCAGCCTCAGCCGCTGGCTTGTGGCGATATTGATTCTGCCAAATCGGTGTCCAATCATTTAACTCAAATGTAATGGGGTGACCTGTGCACAGTAGCCCACATCGGTGGCCCAGAAGACCAGAGAGAGTCAGGAAGTGTGTGTAACATGTGTTCTGCGTCTGGATGGTCAGTCTTTTCCTACCATGAAACCTCTCTATCTGTCGGTGTTCCAGGATCGCCTTGTCTGTAGCTCCTGCCTGATGCGATATGCTTTCTCAGAGGGTGAGAAATCCACCTGAGGAATTTGAGTGCGGATCCAATCAGTGAGTTGCATTAGCCTCTTACACATAGGGCCCAAGTCTTTGGCCTGATGTTTTGCATGGATTGCCAGAGATATGTGAGGAGGCTTCTTCCTCCCCTTATACCACTGTTGCTGTTCTGAAGCGAGGTCAACAGCTGCAGCCACTCCCTCATTACCCACCAGTATACAGGACGACTGTATATCCCACCTGTGACCTTCAATTTCGTTATAAAATGCCTGCTGATACATCTCATCCCCTTTTCTATCATAATAAAGTGTTACATGGAAGGGATCAGGAGGAGGTGTGTAAGGATTTAATGACTGAACCCAAGGGCGCCATGACTGATAGAGAGCGCAAATCCCAGGAGTTGCTGTGGTGTTTGGCTCGAGGAGGCCCCAGTAGATATCTGCCCACTGTCCTTCAGCTGTGGGGGATGTGTCTGCAGATAACAACATTTGTGAAGATGAATGTACAGTTGACAATGAGCAGTTCACAGTGTATCCATTTGGGAACGTCACTATCAGTCCGTCCGGGCTGCACAGGATGGAGGCTCCACACTTTAATAACACATCTCTGCCCAAAAGGTTAACAGGACATGCCATTGAGGAAACAAATGTGTGTGGAAATGTCTGATCTGCTTGGAGTCTTGATGCACATAATCTTGATAACCTCCCCTGTGCGGTCCCTGATACCCGCCCCTGGGGGTTCTGTTTCCGCCACCCCTGGGAGGTCCGAGCTGCCTGCCTCGCATCCTGTCCTCCAACCACTCGGGGTCAGCATTACATGAGTGGGTCTGGTGTGGACAGCGTTCCCGCCAATGCAATGGGTCTCCACAAAGGAAGCACCCCCCATCAACCTGACCCCCTCTTGGGCCGCCACGTCTTCCCCCCCTGCCTCTGAATCTTCCTGTACCACCTCGGGAGCCGCTCCAATTGGGAGGGCGAGGGTCTACCCCCTCAGGGGTTGGAAAAAGATCGGGGGTAACTGTGGGTGATGGCTGAGGCTGCTGAATCATTTGATTGTTTGATTTTTTGTCTTTTTTCACATCGTTCGTTTTACGACGTGCATCCTCCAATTGAAGTTTGAGCAGCTGAACCTGTGCTGAGTCTGTGCTTTCCTTCTCTTCCGCCTGTTTAGCTCTGTGTTTTTGCATGTGGTGTGTGAGGTGTTTCTCCCACTGTTCAGTGGAACAGCCAGGAAGGTCAGGATTGTTCTCTAATGATTCTTTTACCTTCGTAGGCAGTCCCTCTAACACGGCCTTTCTGAACAGGGTGGTTTGTAGGTCACAAGACCCTGGGTGTACTCCAGCCACATCTACCCATGTGTTCTTACATCTGCTAAGGAATGTTGCGGCGTTTTTCGTCAGGTTCGATGTGAAACGTGAGCGTGTGCATGGCGCCAGATGGAATGGGAAACTGTTGTCGCATGGCCCGACCGATAGCAGTGGCATGTTGGGCGAATGGCTCTTTATCCGCTAAATTAACTGTTTTTGCCAACGCGTCTCAAGTGCAGTTAAATCCCAGCTGGAGAGCTGTTGTCCCAATAGCGCTCTCAGTCCCCTAATGCTACTTTGTGACCCATGGTCTGTTTACAGAAACGCTCCATCCAGGGGCCTCCTCCCTCTAATGGCGGGGCATCTTATCCAGGATGCAGTGCATATCTGTAAAGGAGAAGGGTTGGGATACCTCTCCTCCTCCTGGGGTCTTTTCCAGGAGTGGCATGGCAAATGTTTTTGGCTTGTTCTTATTTTGTCGGAGATTATAAGGAGAATGTGGACAACCTGAACGTGAGCCCGCAGCACTGTGTGGCCTTTTGATTGACTTTATTATTCCTGTTAGTCTTACAGCCTTCGTACCTTGGTCACTCTCAGAGTCTGACCCTGACCATCCTTGACTTTCCTCATCCTCCATTTCCTCTATCTCAGAACACTCCTCTGGTTCTTCTTTCCTTTCCTTATTTCTCCTTTCTCTGTTGCTTCTATCTGACCTCTCTCTTTGTGCCCTCAACTGAAACACTGCCTCTGCTAGTGGCCTCGGCTCCTCCTCCGTTGCTTCCACGTTAGAGGTGCTGGAGGAAAGAGGGCCCTGTTTCATGCTTCTCTTACTGTCTCTGCTCTCTATGCTGCACACATCATCCTGCATGTCCCTACTCCTGTCTATAGATCTCAGAGTCTCCTGATACACATTCTGCGCTCCCGCCACAATATTCATCACGTCCTGTTTCATTGCCTCCACCTGTACTATTCCCTGTCTTATTTCCTTCATCACTTCCTCTTTGGCCTTCACATACTCTCCTTCCCCTATCACATCTGTATTAAGCACACCGTCTTTAATCATCAACATTGGCATTTGCATATTCTTTCCTGAATATGGTGGGGGACTTGGAGGTGTGTGTGTTTGGGGTATCTCAGGATACAACCTATTAGAGGTGGGCTCTGGTGGGGGTGAGGCTGGATCCTTTGCAGGAGCAGACAGAGGTTGCTTATCTTTGTTTTGTTTTTTGTGACTTTTGTCTGTGTTTTTCCAATAGGCCATGGCTGTAACTGCCATCTGATGGAGCAGAGCTCGTTTGCGCTCCTTCATTTCTTTTTGATGTTTCCATTTTCTCTTTATAAATTTAGGTTCGTTCTCCTTTTTAGCGTGTTCTTCCAAATCATCTCTCGCCTTTAACTCTGCAGCCAGCAATTTCTTTGTAACATTTACTGCCTCCTCATCCCGAGGAAGCTCATTTTGGGCCTGTAATGCCTTCCATAAATCATCAAACTCCTTTCCTACAGCCTGTCTCTGCTTATCTATTACTCCTGACAATAACTGTTTCCTAATCTCCCCGTACTGTCTCTCTGTCCCTCCTCTGTCCTTACTTATTTTACTCAGAGGGTACTACTCGTCACGATGTTAAAAAAAAAAAAAAAAACTTCACACAATTACAACAATACACACAATACTCAGCGCCACGTGACCGCTCTGCAGCGCAGTCTGCGCGGACTTATTTTCCCCTTTCTATCGCTGTGATTTCGCTGCTTAAGTTCCACCAATTGCAGGCCGACACATCCAAGCTTCTACACCACTCTCCTAGGAGGGTGCGGGATGCCTATGGCTCGGCGACAATTGGCTTCTATCTTAAGGCAAAATTACACAGCTTCCTCTTTTTCTTCCCCACAGAACGCGACCACCGCTCAGGCACGAAAAGAGTTGGAATTCGAGTCACCTCTAATAGACTCTACACAACTCTTCCGCCCCGTAAAGATAGCTGGTTGTCGGTAAGCCACCCACAAAACAATATCCCCTTAAAAGACTTATTTATTTACACTCCCAATATCAGGGTGGTTCTGCGGACCACTGAATAGATGTCTCAACATGAGCGATAGTATTCAGTGTTAGGGATCACATGGAAAACGCTCCCTGCCCGCAGAACTCTGTAACCTCTTTTTGTGTTGTAGCAATCTACACAAAGGTCTTTCAACCTCAGACAACCCGTGTCTTCAGACTATATTCTCAGCTGTCCAAGGGGCAACCTTATGGGTTCTCCCGAGCTTATCCACCTCAGGACACTTGTCTTTTTCTTTTTTAGAGATTAGATGGAAAACCTAATCTCAGGGTTTTTCACCCGACTATGTTTCGTATTTAGGAGTCAAATTTATGATTTGCTCCAGGGCCTTTCACCCGACTATGTTTCATGTTTAGGAGTCAAATTTATGATTTGCTCCAGGGCCTTTCACCCTGTCCTGTCGAGGTGTTGACTATGTTTCGTATTTAGGAGTCAAATTTATGATTTGCTCCAGGGCCTTTCACCCTGCACCGGGCTTTCACTTTTGTGTTTTGTTCTAACTTTATTCCTTTACATTTCAGACTAGGAGACTTTAGTACAATGACAACACAAGTTTTAGTGTTTCCAATTGCAGAACTTTGATAAAACAGGCGTCTGCTTACCTTCTTTTAGGCGCGGCAGGTGTTGTCACAATACTGCTGTCCTCCGCTGTTGAATGTCTTTTATCCCGTCACTTCTCCGGCTTCAAATCACGTCGGGGTCACCAATTGATGGACTGGGGGCTCATCCTACTCTCCAATGTGCTATGTGTGAGCTCAGTCCTGCATGTTCTTTAATGAAGCAATAGGAGAAGATATTCGGTCTCAGTTAATGTAGTTTATTAAGCAGTAAAGGAATAAAATTACAGAGCTCTGGGTCTCAACTTCAAGTCCCTGACGAACAACAAAGGTGTGTCAGTTCACGAGTCTGACCTCCTGTCCTTTCCCTGACCCAGTATATTTGAGCGTAACAGAGTGTCATTGTACGCAAGGCGTTGTCCTCTTCTCATTGGCAGTTCCACTTCCTCCTTCACCACACCACGCCCCTGCCTCGTGTTAATCTGACTCCTTCCCGCTGACAGTGGGGGCGTGGTTCCTGTTTTGAAAGACAAGAGAACAACACAACTCCCTACACGTGCTGTACCTTACTATCTGTACATCACTTTCTATTATTTTTACCATATATGAAACTAATTATCTAAGCATTGCGGTATGTGCTCCTCAGATTTCATGTCTCTTCCTCTCCTGTACTTCTCCGCTTCTGCAAAGCAAACACATTCAGATCAGCTGAAATCATCTTAGTATTCTCATTGTTCACACATCTAAAACTTATATAGTGAAACACAACTGATAGTAAAATGCATAAAATCATTCTATTCCCAACAATTTGCATGTGAGTTTCCATTCTGTTTAATATGTATGTTTCTTACTATTTTTTTTTACTTTAAATGTGTTTGAATTATGTGTGTTTATGTATAATATGATTGTGTATTTGTGCTCTCTTTTTCTTTTCTTTCTTCAGTTTTTTCAAATAAATATTTTTGCCATTGCTATGTAAAAAAAATAAAAAATATATTATAAAATTTACATACATATATCAGAAGTGTGGACCAAGTCACATGACTTGGACTAGAGTCAGACTCGATTCACAAATTTGATAACTTCAGACTCAACTTGACAAAATGAAAACTTCTTGGACTTTAACACGAAAGACTCATGATTTCACTTGAACTTGAATCCTATGACTTGAAAATAGTTTATGTCCTCCCCAAGTCCAAAGATTAGGAAGTATGCTATTTAAAAAGTGTGCAGCAAACAATGTATTTACCTTCACTTCCTCAGTCAACTAACATTGTCACTATTCATTTCCAGCAAGTCGACACTTATTCCCAAAATTATCCACTTTAGTTGAACCAATCCAACAGCATCCAATTTAGTTGCAGAAGAGGACTGTGAAGAAATTGAGCATAGCATTAGTTCAGGCAGGACATGATGTCAAGCTCAGCTCAGCTCACATCCCAGCTACGTACATCAGCTGATCTCAAACAGCCTAATCAACTAATGGAGCAGCTGACTGATGAAGGGAGTCAGCTGATAGATCACATGATTCCTTTCTATGCAACCAATTGGCGAAACTCATTCAGGGCGCCCTATTTAAACTGCTCTGGCCTGCCTACTGTTGCTGCTTCCTCTGCAAGCCGCTTTGCAACCTGCCTCCACCCCAGCTCCTCCTTTTCATGCTGTGTCTGACTTATCACTATCATTTCTGTTTGTCATTGATGCTGCTCTGTTCTGTTCCCGGGGTCTTTGCTGCTGCTCTCCCTGCCTTAGGCTTTTCATTTAGGCACATGGAAGGGCAGAGAGGTGTGCTCTCTCCGTCTTGTGCTTTCCACGTAGGTGCGTGGAAGAGACTTTCTGCATAGGCCCAAGGAAAGGCAGAGAGGCCCTAGAACAGAGCCATACTGCCAAATATAATACTGCAAATGAAAATAAAGTTTTCTTTGACTGAAGTGTTCCTTACTGAACTAACCTTACGAAACTGAGCACAAGTTTGAAGTTTCATTCACGTACAAAAACTACAAGGTGGTCAGCAAAAATTGCAGCATTACAAATTGTATGCAAAAAAAAATGTGGTTCGAAATTTACAGAGAGAGACACAACAGGTCTCAGCTTCATTCAGTATTCTAAGCTGCACATAGAACAGTAAGTTGAGGCTAATATTAGCATAGTTAGCAAGCTAATGCTCAATTTACTTTCAGATTCTGTTGTTAAAATGGCATTACATTTTTAGTGAAGAGCACATTAGAACTTGTTTCGAACTTGAAGTTAAGGTCATGGGACTTGAGTGCAAAGACTTGAGACTTACTTGTGACTTGCAAAACAATGACTTGGTCAAATCTCTGGTATACATTATGAAAAATACAGGTGCAGACTGGGGAAAATGTATAAAAGATATAAGTTAAGAATAAAGAACACGATTAATTATTGCTGTCAAAATGCTTTTACAATTGATAAAAATCTACATAATACAATGATTCCTTTTTCACTGAAAATGCATACTTTCAAAGCTTTTCTTAAGGTTGGCCAAACAGCGACCATCAGTGCTGAAGATAGCAGCAATTTCCATAATTTCTTCCCATGAAATCCCCGCGACTCGTGGACTGAATTCTAAGAGTGTTTATTTGCATATCATTTTCTAGTAATTGATTTTTATTGCTTCATCAAACTCATTAACACGATGCCACACGGTGCCTCTCTGTCGGTTCTCCAACTGTTCTCCTGTTATTCTTAATATATCTGTGTGTGCATTTGTGTGTGTGTGTGTGCATTCTTCCAGTTCTCTAAATCTGTGGTTTTATTCTCTGTGAATGAAAGTACAATATCACAGTTGCCTCCCAATAGTGTTTATTGTGGAACATGAAACATCCGCAGAGATTTGATTACGTACATAATTACCCCAAACATTTTAATAATGGAACTGATTAACGGATATTAGAGAGCACTGGGAAATGTTGCTGATCACACACTGAGAGGAGGATGATATGAACCAGGATGCAGAGGATGGATATGACTATGCAGATGTCTCACATATTTTTCACCTACTGAACTTTTCACAGGGGAAATTTACTCAGAAAATTGTTCTTTAGACAAATGGCCCAGACACATCAAACTGACATCAAGGCTAGTGGCGACAAGGGCCAACTGTTGCGTCACCTTATGTCCCCTATGTCTAAGCCAAGAAGTTGCACTTGAACACACTGCTAAGACTGCAGCCAACGTCCAACTAGCACGTATGTTCTGTGCCTGCATGGGAGGAAATAACTCTGGATAGCAGCAGACGATGGTAGTCTGTATTCGTTATTCAAAAAGGGAAACCGGTAGACCGATAGAGCAGATTAAGATGCTAGCTAGCCAGTTAGCATGTCAACAACATAACCTGATGTTGAAAGAACAGAGCATATTCACCATGCGCCAGCAAACAATGACACAAACAATTACAAATGATTCTGCTTCACTGTCTGACACCGATTCAACACGCTTAACCAGCTGAAAAAAGCTAACAAGGACCAACCAGGGTCGACAGTGCCGGACGAATCACAAAAGCAAGGGTGACAGGCGCTCACAGGTGGCCTGACATTGAGTGATTGCCAACTGTCTGTTTGGTGTGTCAGGGCCCAAAAGGGATTCAAATCATGGAAATGAATTGATCAGATTGAAATAAAATATGAATGAAATAGAATTTAAACTAATGAAATGATAAGCATGAATGTACTCATAGACACAGACATACATTTTCTATTAGTTTGACCCTGTATCTTTCAATTTATCCAAACTGTGAGCAGTGCTATCTATGAGGCTCTCTGAAATTGAAAAAAGAAAATGTACAAGTCCACGCTGGATCACCCACTCTCCTTTAAAAATAAAAAGTCTTTGCCATTTCAAGTCTACTCTGTGTGCATTTATTATGCCCACCCAAACCTACGCACACATTCCCAAACGCTCTCTCTCTGCCACATTCTGCAGCACTTTAACCTGCAGCTGAGGAGCCCCTTCATACATTATTCTGTGTCCATTCTCCATGCCCGCTCGCTGGAACACTGAACTCTAATAGCAGCCAGGAGCTCGCCCAGCACTCCACGGTGGCAGCTTCACCCCACCCAGACCACCGCAGCCAAGTGAAGGGCACAGGCTGTAGCCTAAGACACAAACGCAGCATGGTTTCCAGAGCAGTAAACAAGCTTGGGGCAGCATGCTAAACAACCTCCAGGACCTGCCTGAAGCCAACGAAAGGAATCAGTTTCGTTTTGTCACGTCACTGAAGCTGAGTGGATGAATTCATTTGAAAAATATTCTGCCTTTATGAAGATATAAATTCTTTCAGTCCTTAGGATAGTTTTTGAAAGGCTATTATTTCTCTCTTTGCTAATATTTCTAGTGGAAGACTTAGTCTCCTTTC
Organism: Epinephelus fuscoguttatus; assembly: GCF_011397635.1. NCBI lineage: Eukaryota > Metazoa > Chordata > Actinopteri > Perciformes > Serranidae > Epinephelus > Epinephelus fuscoguttatus. The sequence goes on from NC_064767.1 coordinate 22,066,665, forward strand.
CCCCTGTGTGCTTTTGAGTGTGTATACACATCAGTATGAATGTGTGTGTGTATCGGTGTCTGTGCATGAGTGTATGTTGTATTTTGATTAATCTGCAGAGTGAGTGGAAATAATGGAGGGAAATTGTGACTTGAAGTAGATTATTACAATTCACTTTCTTTGGCACACACTGAAAAATAACCCAATTATTTTCCAAGGTTACTACTGGCATTCACTCTCTTTTTAATCACAGCTCCAGAGTGAAGGCAGCCCAGCTCCAGAGTAGCAATACAAACCTAAAGCAGCACTGAGATAAGATATCAGGAGGAGAGAGGCAGGAGTTAAATAATTCAAAGTCCTCTAATGAAAGGCAAATCTTGATTTACAGTTGTCTGCAGTATTCATACTTTGCATAAGCTTCAGTGACAGTTGGTTTTATCTAATATGCACATTGTGTTTCTCCTCTTTGATCCAGCATGCAGGCATTTTAATAGCCTGTGTAGTTCTGTAGAATACACCAAGAATATGTCAATAAAACCTGATATACAGATAACTCCAATTTGGCAGTGGCCTTGCAGGGCTGTGCGCTCCACTGTTTCAAAACACCAGTGATGTCATGTTGGAGCATAGCTTTCCATTTGCTCAATATATTCACAAGTAATAACTTTAAATAGTACTTTTAAAGATCATTTTACATCAAAATCATGATTCTGTGAATTCCAAACAAATTTTTAAAAATCTGATCATTGATCTCACGTCCTAGGCAGCCCTGACCCATGAGCAGTGTTTGGTAAGGGTTACTTAAAAAGTAAACAAATTATGTTATTGTGTTACTTTTTAAAAAAGTAACCAGTTACTTTACTGCGTTACTCCCTGAGTAAAGTAACTCAATTACTTTAAAAGTACTTCCAACATTACTCCCTAAGAAAAGTAACTCAAGCACTTTTAAAGTACTTTTGAGTATTCTACATTTCCTATTGGGCAATGAACTACAGGGCGCTAAGCCTACATTTTTTTGTCTCCAAAATTAAAGTTATGGACCACTTGACCTTCACTGAGACCCAATTCTCCCATCACAGCCGTCACTTTGACCAGTAGAAACACACAACGATCTGCTGCCGTAGACAACTGTATGACAACAACACCCTAGCATTTTTAATATTTCCTCTAGGGATGTTACCACACAGAGTAAAAGGGGAAATGATGGTGTGAAACACCACAGGCACTTTGTCAACCCGCTGAGTTAATGGGGTCCATGTCATTGGTCCAACAGCCCATTAGTCGGACTGTCCGCGGTGCCCACTTCCTGTGGGCGTATGGTGCGCCGCCACCGGCTCTGGGTCAGCTGGGAAAGGCTTGAGGCTGGTGCAGGCTCAGGGCTTATGTGTTTGTCACTTTCTTTTTCATTTTAACCCACACCATGATCTTTTCCTGACCCTAACCAAGTGGTTTTTGTGCCTAAACCTAACCAGACCTTAACCACAGGGCATCATGATGATTTCGGAACGGACTTCGGAACATTGGGATGTCGGACCAATGGGCAGTTCCCGAGTTAACATTACTGTCATTAGCATCAAGCTAGCAAACAATGGTACATCCTCACGGTCGGACATAAAGTAATAACATTAACAAATAGCGGTGGGGCTTTTACTCACCACAACTGCAGAGGCTCCCAGCTTCATTTGAAACAGACTACATTATAGACGGTCTGTTATTTATTAATCCCTCTGTGTGTTTATATATTTACTTTTTAATCCGCTCCGTTGTCTTTGTAAAGTTAACATATCGCACCGTCATTTCAAACTCAACACTTGTTTCAAATTAAAAGCCCCTTATAACCTCGGCTAGAGAATCCCTCCATTTTCTAAATAGGCTTTTATTCTGAAACATTTGTCAGAACTTCCTGTAGAAGATACAGTAGCTTGACAGTTTACATATGGCGCTTCAAATGTAGCTCCTGCCATCTGCTGACGCTTTTAGGTGACTACAACAACATGTCGGCTGGCACATGAACAGACACAGTGACTCAAATAACAGTAAAAGTAATAAAAATAGGACAAGAATAACCCGATGACATCACACACCCCGTGAAAGACGACCGGGGATAATTGGTGAGTACCAGCATGTAGTGTGTACCAGGCATAATGCAAGTCCTGAGTCTGAAATATGTCTGTCAGCGAGTCCTACTCCACCTATTTAGACTCCACCATAGACGAGGGCAGCATTTCTCCGACCACGTAGCGAGCCACAAGCTCTGTGGCTTTTTTCAGACTGATTAACGTTAACTGTTTAACGTTATCTCCGTTATTAGAACCAAACGACAGCCGTTGCTGTTTCGGAGCTGAAGGACCAGCGTTCTAAAAGTAACGGAAGTAACTGATGCCTTGTTTGAAAATGTACTTAAGTATTTGATTACTCAAACAGCAAACTAACGCGTTAGGTTACTCGTTACTGCAAAAAGTAATCAAAGTACTCTAACGCATTACTTTGTAACGTGTTATACCCAACTCTGCCCAGGACAAACAACCTATAAAATGTTTTAGTGTCAGATTTATAAACAGCAAAGACAAAATTCTGCTGCACAATCAGTTTGTTCCACAGCAATTAAGAGGTGAAGTTAGTCCAAGGTAATTGTTCTCGTCAAGTACAGTACAACTCTGGCGAACTTTGACACTGATAGCAAGCCATGCATACCAACCAGTCTATAGTTCACCTCAAACAGACACATTAAAACTGTTGGTACAGTTTGGTGCAGTTGGTACAGGCCTCCATAGCCTCATTTCCACAAAGCAGTCCTGTTCAGTTCAGTTCAGTTCAGTTCAGTACACATTCATACATTCATTTTCCGTAACTGCCTATCCCGTTGGGTGTCGCGGTGTCACTGAAGCTTATCCCAGCTGACACTTTTGCGTCACAAGGATTTAACCACAAACCCACTATTTTTAAAAGTCCCATCGGTTGCAAGAGAGACTCTAAATCCTCCAGACTGTTTTGTTCTGAAAATGTCGTGCAAACCCGTTCTGTGGACGATCAATGAGATGGAGACATTCCCCTGCATCAGAGGAAATTTAGCAAGAGTTGGATGAAGCAGTGATGTGGCAATTTCCACTTGGTGAGGACCCCGCCTACATTTAAGAGTACTGTCTGCAGTGGAAATGCAAAACAGAGCCACAGTTAAAGAACATGTTTGTACAGGCTCTGAGAGTACTATATCAAAACTGTTGGGTGGAAACTTAGGACTAGGCCTACCCACTTCCATATACATTGTGTTATGTTAAATTCATTGGGTTGTCTGATTTCAGCACCATGGACAGAGGTCAGCTCAAGGTCAGCTCAACTCATCTGTCAAGCTATAAGGAAGAAGCTCAACGGTGTCCTGCAACAAAGGTTTGCTCATGTACCTTGTATCCTGCTGGATTCATCGTCCAAATAGGAGGAAAATGGGCCTCTTTAACGGCCAAACAGAGACGGATGCTGTTTGGCAGTACATTTTTCAAAGATAGAAGAGAGGTGAGGGAAATTTTTGACATGAACGTGTTAGATATAAATAAAACAAAATGCTGGACTGTGGGGAGACATTTGATTTGGTTGTTATTCCGGTTAAGTATGCCAGCAATAAAACACTTATAAAATCTATTAAGCTTGCACAGTTGTGTGCACAACAGTTTGTGTGTGTATGTGTTTGTGCTCTTGTTTTGGGAGACAAGCCAAGGACTGCCTGAGAACCTCCTACACTAACTCAGAATGACACTAATTAATGGCTGCTCTAATAGCTCCTTCTGCAAAAACACTTGGATGGTAAACAAGCTTTCAAGGTGAAACGATGACACTAATATAATTTTTACCAAGCACAAAGACAGCCTCATGATGTCCGAACATTACGAAACACTGTACCTGTCATGCCAAAGACTGTCCCCATCTGGTTAAGTATGTTCTCCATTTGCATCAAAGACACTTTTGCCCCTTGAGTGTAATAAAAGGAGCCCGAGCCACACTGTAGCTAATGTCATGTGGGAACAGATGTGATGATAAGCCAGGCCCTGGTTTCTCATTATACTGAGACAGGTTTCCTGCTGTATTGGATCTGACCCAAGTCACTGGTGTCAAGATTAAAAAAAAAGAAAAATAACCCTTAATAAGTCTTAACTGAACCTTGGAGAGTCTTAAGTGAACCTTGCATGAGAGGAAGAACGTCACATAATGAGAAAAAGAAAGAGGGCATTCGTGTATTGGCGACGGTCAAGCGCTTACCCTTGTGTATCATTGCACGATGCAATGCATGGGGACATTATCTGTATACAGCAGGACATACGGCTGCACTATCGCTGAAACAGTAATGATCATAACTTAATCTCCCACACTTTGACTCAAACTGCTCCTCCGAGGCTGGTGAGAATGAGCCTAAATGCAAAGCAAACAAGGCTTCATGGAGGTACAGAGACAGCTCTCACGGCAGAGATAAGCAGTACTACTTCTGCCTCTCAGCAGAGGAGATGCGTGGTGTTCCCAGAACAAGACATGCAGGACTTACAAATCTATCAGTCCACTTATTTTCAGCTTTTAGAGAGTCATTTTCCACCTACACATGCACATAAATGCATGTTTTACATAAGCCCACGTTGAAACATTAAAACAAAAGAACATTTGCACACTTGGGCTTACAGGCACACACACATACACACACCTGTCAGTTATCCGCTACTGATGGAAATCAGAGAGAGATGCCTGAACATTCAATTTTAAGACTTAGAACTGCAAAATATTTTACTAATATCTTTTAGAAGTGGTGTAACCAAAGAATAATTTAATTGTAAATCCTCTTTGTGACATGACGGATTTTAATCTTTTACTTCTTTTATACTGCAATTGAAAGATTAACTGTGTGTGCATAACTACAGCTCAAAGCTGAACCAGGAAGTCAGTCTGGAAACTGTAAGTGATGTTATGGACAGTTTTGGTACTGATGTTACCATTCGCTTTTGTTTTCTATTCCAAATATATCTGGCTAACCTCTGGGTTTGTTTACAACAGTATGATCATCTCACTGCTCGGGTTCCTTGTCCCGTTTGACCTTTCTTAGCCATGCCGCCATGCTCCAGCTCAGAAAATAAACTGTTTAATTTCTGAAGAAATCTGCTGCTTTCCAGTCATCAGTTTTGTGACTGTGGGTGTTTTTCAAGTGGACGTGATTGAGCACTGCAAGGTTACCACTCTGTGTGATAGTAGTCAATCCTGGAGCACATGTGACACTACATTTATAGTATTTGTGGCAGTAATGGTGTTATACTACTGCAGCCAGTGGTGTGAGAGTGTCAATTGTCACAGCTGACTGACCTATTGGCTGTCATGCATGACTGTCAGGCCAGGTAGGTTGGGCTTGCCTCAGCATAGAGCCTGCGTTAGTTTGAAAGATGGCCTGCCAAAGTAATTAAGAGAGATGATTCAGACCAGGTGGGGAGCCGCAGTTAATGAGAGATGTTTCTGAGTGCCACGATGAAGACAGACAATGGAGTTTCCTCCTTTTCCCTGAGGTATTGTCCACATGTTTATTGCCTAAAAATAAGCTGTCAATGCAGTACCAACGCCACACAGTGTCGGACCACGCACAGCAAGCTGACTGAGTGACAGCCATCAGATCAGGGCTAGGACAGCAAGGCAACAGGTACACATCTCTTACCTTTAGCCTGGCAGCTGAACCCTCACATTCTGGTAATACACACAGGCAGCCAAACCCTTGGAGCCCTAGACAAGTGTTAACCCTTACTAATAGCATCAAGTGCCAAGGGTTGTGTTGGCTGTAACGTATAAGGTAGTAGGAGTGGTGGTAGTATCATAGCTGTATCACAACTGTAAGATATCCATATCCATATAGCCCAGTGTCACAGACATTATGTCTGTTAGTAACACCTGTGGTGTGGAACAAATGTGAACATTAAACAGGCACTGGAAGACATAAATGGACATAAATCCATGATTCATTAATTTTATCAAAAATACCTGTGTGGTTGTGGGCTGTAAGAGTGTATGGGAGAATGAGCTGTGACACACAGTGGAGGTTCAGTATTAGAACTGGGGGAAGGGTATAAGGACTACAGTGTGTGCTATTAATGGCAGCCATGTTATGTCCTGACATAATAAGCACAGGTGTAATCAATAACATAATGGCTGATTTTCATATATATATTCCAGAGAGGGTGAGAGAGAAAGAGAGCACACTGGTTTCAGCAGAGGTTATTGTCACAACATGTATCAAGGCACCGTTAATATCATTATTAACACCTGTGCTGTACTGCCTCAGGGCACAGTCACACATGAGCGAACGCAGGCGAGTGACCATCACCTGGCGATATTCTTGCTATTCTGTTTTGCACACAGGAAGCTAGCTTGCTAATAAATACTAATGTGTAAGATAATAATATGATGTTACTGGTACATTTTCTATTGTCCTACATTCCATGACTGTCTCCTGACTTTCTGCCAGCCAGTCAGCATCTGTCATGTGGGGCAGCTTGCATTTTCCACGGTCAATATCATACAATTATGGCTGGTTAAAAATGGCAATAATCAACGCCCCCTACACACATACTTCGGTAACACTTTACTTGAGGGTATTTGCATAAGGGTGACATGACACTGTCATAACTATGACATGACACGGTCATAAACCTGTCATGAATATTATGTACATGTCATAAAAGTTTATGACTGCTGCCATTAAGTGTCATTTGGTTTTTGTAATGACAAGTTGACATTGTTTGGGTTGTCTTGATTATGACAACTTGACATTAATAAAAGTGACATTACCAGAAGATGTCTTTGTCATGACAAGTTGACATTAAATTTGTTTGGGATGTCCTTATGACAACTTGACATTAACCAGGATGACATTACCAGAAGATGTCTTTGTATCAATCATTATCTAAACTTGTCATAAACACAAAAAGAGGTGTATTTCTTGTTAATGTCAAGTTGTTATGACAAAGACATTTTCTGGTAATGTCATCCTGGTTAATGTCAAGTTGTTATAATAAGGACATCCCAAACAAATTTAATGTCAATTGTCACGACAAAGACAACTTCTGGTAATGTCACTTTAATTAATGTCAAGTTGTCATAATCAAGACAACCCAAACAATGTCAACTTGTCATTACAAAAACCAAATGACACTTGTAGCAGTCATAAACTTTTATGACATGTACATAATATTCATGACAGGTTTATGACCGTGTCATGTCATAGTTATGACAGTGTCATGTCACGCTTATGTAGATACCTTCAAGTGAAGTGTTACCCATACGTCTTTGCTTTTGGTTAAGGCTGTGACTTTGCCAGTCAAAGTTCACCAAAGTTGAATGAAGATGCAAAGATGCAAATTTGCTTTGCCATTTGGAAGCGAATGTTTTATTCACTTCTCACACTGAATGGAAGTGAACAGGGGGCAAATTTTTGCCAGTGTTAATTTCACTCATGTGTGACCGCACCCTTAAAATGATATAGTACATAGCAGCATTTTTACAAATCAATGAAGTTTGTACATGTGTTGCATAGCAGGCGTACTTCATAAGCTGACATTGTTCTTAAAGTGGCCTAAAAGTTGGATTGCCTTTTGTGTCCGTGTCTTAAAAGGTCTATTGTGAAGGATTTAGTGGCATCTAGCTCTGAGGTTGCAGAACTAAAACTTCTGCCATGTACCAAGCGTGCAGGAGAACTACAGTGGCTGATGTGAAAATGCAAAAACGTGAATGGCCCCATCTAGAGCCAGTGTTTGATTTGTCCATTCTGGGCTACACTAGAACAACATGGTGAACTCCATGGAAGATGACCTGCTTCATATGTAGATATAAAGGCTCACTGTAAGGTAACAAAACAGTGATTCTCAACATAGTTTTGATTCATACACACTGGACCTTTAAGTTTGCCCAGGTGCAGTGAGGATGTGGATGCAGACATCCGCCTGCCTGGTGACAACATGTAGTTTTCTATACAGTAAATGCCAGATATCATCTATAAACCATTTTCTTTTGACAGCATCTGCCTGCACCTCACATAACAAACACAACAGAGGAGCCCTCCCTCACTGCACTGCTAATCAGAGCCAGTATTAATGGAGCATCTCCCCAGGCTTTTCCCTTGTATCAGCCTCTTATCGCAGCGCTGTGACAGGCAGACACACACATGTACTGCTCAACTCAGTGGCAGGATTACTCTTCAGCTGTGTGGGGGAAGGCTGCAGATTGAGAGATACTATAGAACGCCTGCGGTTTTTTCCTTTTCTTATGAAGCTGGACAAACTGTCTTTAGAGGATGGTAGAAGACAGCAGGGCTGCAGCGAACGATTGTTTTCATTGTTGGTTATCTGGCCATTATTTTCTGGATTTAATTGATTAGTTGTTGGTGCATAAAATGTCAGAAAATGTCAGTGTTTTCCAAAGATGATGTCCTTAAATGTCATGTTTTGTCCATGACCCAAAGATAGATCAGTTAAGATCAGTTTACTGTCAGAGCCAAGTAAAGAAACCAGTAAATTCTTACATTTAAGATGCTGGAATCAGAGAATTTTGACTTCTTTTACCCAAACCACAATTAATTTCATAGAGCTGTCATTGATCTCACGACCAGAAAGCATGTCTGTGCCCAAACCAGCAACAATTCCTCAACTGGTTTACAGTCTGTCAGTGAATCCAACTAAGTCAGAAAAAGCAGTTGTCTTTCTTTACAGAAGAAAAGCTCCTTCCCTCTTTTACCTCTGGCTTTCCTCTCTTTACTGCCTCTGCCTCTCTCCACGGGGATCTGTTACAACTGAGTGGTTCTCTAATGATCTCCAAGTGAGAAGCAGAAAGTCATCCATAAGCATGCACATGGTCACAGTCTCACACGCACATACACACACGCACATTATCTTGGTATCCTCGGGGATAATTGGGGGAGAGTTCCCCTAGCTCACCAAATCCCAGCATCCTGCCACCATTAAGGCATGGAGTTGTGTCAGTGTGCAGCTACATTTAGTGAACTGCTACGCATGCTCTGTGGGTGTGGGTGCATGTGTGTGTGTGTGTGTGTGTGTGTGTGTGTGTGTGTGTGTGTGTTGGAGAGAGAGACAGAGTGAGCTGGGGTAGACTTGACAGGTGTTTTTAGGGATGAAGTGCAGCAGACAGCTTGTCAGTTGGATGGGAAGTCAGTATTTTGCGTGTGTGCACGCGTGTGTGTGTCTGTTGGGTGGGCGGTTGTATATGTGACATGTAAAGTGAAGTGTTAATGCTTGGTTGAGCATGTCGAGGGCCTCCACATGAAACCTTTCACAGCCTGAAGAGAGAGACAGACAGGCAGAGATAGGAAGATACAGGCAGGAAGCGACAGAGTGAGACAGACAGAGGAGGCCGGGGTCTATCTCTGTTCTATGAAATCAGTTTCCAGCTACCTGAAAAAGAACTGCACAACAATGATGATGGAATAATCATATAGCAAAATTAATTAATTGGCCCAAACACTCAAAAAACATTGCATAAAACCCTCCTAATTGGCTAATTCCCTTGGTCCTTAGAAATAATAACCTTGGTGAAGTATAACAGCTCCTACATGAGAGGCAAGTTGGAATATATACAGTGATATTAGTCAGCCACACTTGCTAATGCTGCTGTATATTTAGTAGAGTTAATCCATAGCTGTATTGTCCAAGTGGATATACTATGAATCCTGTTTTATCATTGTTATTATTCAATCAGTGAAATACATCTTTGTCACTGAGTTACTGGCAGAGCTTCACTCACAGTGGCTCATTAGCCATTAAACACAGCTCCACACCGACTCTCATTATCCTTTATATAAGTGTGGCTTTGATTAAAGCAGCTCATGACATGTTTCATCTACCCAGTAAGACTTGATCAAAGGATTCCGCCTCCTCATATTAAAAGTTATAATCTTTGTATGCAAGTCTTTATTCTGTGACTGCGTCTCTCTTGAGTAATTGTCAGTCCATGGTGTGTTTGGTGGAGCTGTACAGGGATGCAGGAGCTGCCTCTTTTTTGTTATACTTAAAAGTAAAGTAGGGAGAAGCTCCTCTAAACAAACAGGGAGGTGAGGAATAAAATCCCAAATGAAATTAAATCTGCCTTTTCTCTGAGTAGTTTTAAAAAACAGCTAAGAAAAATAGATGCTGATTAAGCTGGTGTGGTGGAACATCCTGTCCAGGACAGTTCTAGGTTTAGTTAGTTTTTAAAAAGTGTATATTAGCAGCATATACATGTCATTCCCTATTCCTGCCTGTCTCCTAACTTAGACCTTTATTAAAACACACTTGCCCAGTCACCAGTAACAACAGGTGTCACTACACGAACCAGCACAGAAATCTTTTTATTAAAATGTTGTACTGTAAACTGCTTTGTAACTATTCGAGGTCACAGTAACAAATTTTAATTTTCTTGTACAACAGCTGAGGGCAGGATGTGAGTGAGAGATGGTAAGTGAGATGTCTGTGTCTGTGTATTTGTAGTTTATGTTTGTTATGTAATAGTTTTGTCTGTGTGTATTTGAGTTTGAGGACCCCCCTGAAAATGAGATGCTACATCTCAAAGGGCTATCCTTCCAATAAATCACCAGCATCAGTAGGTGTCTCTACATTAACCAGCACAGAAATCTTAAAGATTATAATTTTAAGGGCCTAACCTTGGTCTATTTGAAGTCATGTTTGCCAGCCTGTTCTCATTAAAAATTCGTCAAATACCACTGCTTTGTCCGTGATTTCGGCCTCAGAAACCAATGCAAAAGGGCACCTTTCTAGCCACCCAGCAGCATAGCATACCTTCACGAAGGTTGCATCAATTTATAACTCTGCATCAGTTTGAAACACTGTTGGTAACAGCATAGTATAAGGAGATGGAAAGTCCCAATGTGGCAGCTGGGAGGGGAGGTGGATGGGTCAAACAAACCCTGGACTTTCACCCAGGACACTGCTGTTTGCTTCCTGTGTGAGTGATGAGCCAAACCATGATGTTTTTTTGCTAATCCTAACCTCGTATTTTTGTTCCCTAAACCTAAATGTGCACTTTTGTTGCCTAAACACAAGGAAATACCAACTGTTTTACCAGTGTTTAACTGATGTTGTAGGTTAACTTTGAAAAGGAGTGTATGCATCAAACAAACAGAAATGGTACTTTTCCTGTAAAATGAGAAGTGTATTTTATAAAGACACGATGCATGTAACAATTGGAAATTGACGTGGTGTCCTGAAATGTGAACAACAGACCCAGGAGGACATATAGTGCATCACGTAGACATGAAAGTTCACTGACCAAGCCACGATATTTGACGAGTTGATGAGAACGTGTTGTGTTTGCCGTCTAAAAATACCTCTGTATATTTGTTATTTAGATTTTATCTGCTCTCTGTCAGTAACCCATAAACGCAGCATCACCTTTCACCTCAACAAATTTAATAGAAGCTTCATAGTGCATCACAACTTGCTGAAGAACTACATACAGTAACTTAGTAAAAAGTTAGTCTGTCAGTAAAAGGAAATTGTGCTCTGCCCACTCTGTTTTTATCACACTGTTTAAAAAAAGTCTTCAAATCTATGTCAGAGAATCAGACACTGACTCAAGTCTAGCCTGACAGTGTTGCTCTGATGCGCACATGAAAACACACATACACAGTGTACACACACACACACACACACACACACACACACACACACACACACACACACACACACACACACTTTGATTGTCTTGCCTCATATCTTATACCATGATGTGTTTGATCTCTGTGAAGCACTTTGGGTGAACCTGCAAATTTAAAACTGCTTTACAAATTAATGAGACTTAATTTAACTCATTCTCTCATCTTCCTAAATTTTCCACCACTTCAAAACACCCACACGCACACGCCAACTCATCCTAATGACGTCCCACCAGATTGTTTTTGCATTATAAAGCTCTCAGACAGTGAGCACGGCTGATTCAGACTCTCACCACTAAATATAATCCAACACAAAACCTGCTTGTCAACATATGTTTCGATGCATGTATGCGATGTATGGTGTGTGATATGATATGGAGGATTGAGCGGTTATTATCAGTGTCGACTGGTGACTAATCGTTGCATAATTCTCTGACGGGCTGTCACTCATTTAACTGATCTCTTTGGAATTAAAACAAATATCCAACATTGAGTAATTCTGCCTTTCACAGCAACTGTTTCTCCTTTTTTAATTACGCCATTTAATGTGTGGATGTTATTAAGTGTCATCAGAATGATGGAAAGGCACCATAAATGCTCCGTAGTGAGGACATGCTTGTACAGATATCCAGTGCTTTAATTTGCAGTTGCATCAGGACTCGTACTGATGAACTCAGCCTCACTTCAACTGTGAAATACAATTAACATGGAACGATCTGTAGATATGATGCTATATTTAGAAGCATGGAGATTTACAGATAATAATAAATCTTTAAGTCTTATATCACCAGTGTCATGGTGATGATTCAGCCTCTGGAGGCTAATATTTTGTGGGGTCACTCTTCCATGCGCCAGTCATTTTGGCTAATCTTTATAAACAGAGCTGCATATAAATTCAGTTTTTAGAAAAGCTATAATAAAAAACTAAATGGTTGTCAGATGTTAGCTGATGGGTTCTGAGATAGCCAGCACGTTCCACCTCACTCCTACTTGTTATATTTTGATGCTCGGGCAGAAACCCCTTCATCATTATGACGTTAGTGGTTGATGAAAGTCACGAGTCAGCTCAAGTGACACAATCATTTTTGGTTGTCGTATTCTGTTGTGTGATTTGTGTTTTATGTGTGCTAAAATGTATGCATCCCACTTGGGTGTGCAGATTGTGCTGACTGATTGATAACGCAATGTTGACCCTTACGTCGGGTTCACAGTGGACACCCAAGTGCCCTGATATTTTAATTGTTAAGAGGTGCGTTTCTCCATGCTGGTCAACAAGCGATTCTGCTCTCTGCTCTGTTTAGATCACATGTAAAGCTCTGTCTTTGTGTGCTTGTGTGTGTGAGTGTGTGTATGAGTGGCTCTGCTCGTCTCTTTAGCTCTCTGTTTAGACACAACTGACAAGAACGTGGAAGCACCAGATGCATATGATTTTATTTATCACAGTAGGATCATTTATCTCATATTCAATATACACTTTACATCGTGTACAATACATTTTCATTGTGTTTTCTTGCCAGATTTGCTTGTGGCTTATGGAGAAAATAAACCAGATGCTGAAACTATCTCTGCAGATCTCGAGCCAACCTGGGTGCCGCATGCAGTGGGAACGCTTATGATAGGAGCCGCGAGTAAGCGGGTAGCGCTCCACGGAAAATCGGCACGCTTCGTGGCACTTCAACATCCTGTGTGAGCCCAGCGTTAGTTTAAAGTGGGACACAAATACTGGTCTCACGGGTCAAAGTCCTGTGCTTGTTGGACCCATCCACATCTCGCCACCCCCACCCTAGGTGTCCCTTGATCTAATATTGACACAGATAAATTAAAATTGTTAAATTGAAGTTGTGCATCTCATACAGATGCTAAAGGGTGCACTGTGTGGGCGTATCTGACACTAACCAAGCAACATGTTTTGACACCCTGGGAATGAGACCAGGCTGCCACACAGACCATTCACCTGCCACTCAAACACGATTGGTCACAACTACATGGACTATGAACAGAAACCTGCTTCTGATACCAAAATATTGCACAGATTTCACATATATACACAGATATCTGTTTATAGAGATTATGTTGATGGAAACATGCAATGACACCTGATAACTTGGATCCAGTAGGTGTAGAGGGATGCGATTTCATGTCTGTTCAACATATCACCACCTTTACACTCAGATTACATAGATACATTAAACAAATTAACAACACAGCCAAAGAGACAAAATAAATTTTCACCTAAATCAACATTTTCTCCTCATTTTAAACTGAAGAAATAAAATTGAGTTGGCTGGCGATGACAGGGGACCAAACACGGACCGAGTGAGTTTTGGAAAACCCCTCTTAAATTAGTCACACAGCATTTGAAATCAGTCTGGCCGATGACTTATCTCCCCAGATATTCGCTTAGTGAGCTATCAAATCCTCCAGTCCCAGTCTCTACAGCTAATGCCAAGGTATTAGACTGCAGCCCGTGTTTACCCCACTCTGCCAGTGGCGTCATTGGCAGCTCGCAGTCAAACGCCTCCCAGCACACAACAGTGAAAACCCTGCCACGACGTCAGGGGAAACAGCAACACCTACTTGTGTAAATCCCCTCAAAGCCACCACATTATCTGCACAGCACAGCTATAGATTGCTGAATCATGAAATGCTTTGAAAGAATTACAGGGCAGGACACTGTGAGAGGGTGTCTGCTTCTTAGTCATATCAGTATATCACGCTGTAACATGAGCCACACGTTGAACTGAGGAAGGCTGTCAATCACTGTGAAACCTCTCGCCTTCATAAGCTGAGTGTTTGAATATTCAGTGTGCATGTATAAAATATAATCACATTATTGGCTGTGCTGTGACTGTGAGAATGGCTCCATTAGTTCAGTTACAATTTCGTGAAAAAAGGGACCAAGTTCTACTTTGTCTGAAAGTTTGATTAGCGCTCCACTTTTGTGTACTCACACAATCTTACACACTCCAGTTGTTCCACGGGTTGCTACTTATCACATTAATCATTTAGTTCAAGGAAAAAAGTATTTTTGTCACTCCAGAGCAATTTCCCAGCACGATATCCAGTTCTAACACAGACGCCTGAGTAACACAATAACAGATTTGAACCGAGCACGAACAATTCTGAGCTTTGACTAATTATTGCAACTAAGAGTCTGAATCATAATCTTTTAAACAAGCCAACATTTGACTTACATCTGTGTGTGTGTGTCTGTGAAGGACCGTTGACCCTCCCATGTACATCCCTGTACTGTTTCTCAGTAAAGGAGGACTCTTAAATAATAAAGTACAGATAATTATTTAAACATTAGAACATAACTAAGTACATACAGCCATGGGTGTAGCATTAAAATCTGGGTAGCAGTCTCTGTGGGCCCCCTGTCTTTCCTCTCTTGATTTATGTCTCTCTCACGCATGTTTTGGAACTTTTTTTTTTTTACAAAGTCACTTTGCTTTTTTTCTTTTATTTTTTTTCTTACATGTCTGTCTTGGGGAAAGACATGTATGTTGGTGCTCCAGCAGCAAAAGCAGTCACCCAATTGGCTTTAGCTACATTCAGAGAAAAAATGCAAACGTAAAGGCCTTTGCACACTGAGTCATGTCGTTGTTTGTTTTTTTTTTTTATTTTGGAAAAAATATTGTTACGCAAAGAAACCTTGCACACTGATTCCGATGCATTTAATTGTTCTATTAGTTGTAAAACTTCGTAATATGTGACAAAATTTAAAGACAAATTTCCACCTTTGCCTCTCTCCACTGGAGTTACCCATCTGGCTGTCATCGCTCCCTTCCTGTATTGCATTTAGCACTGCAGCTGCATGATGGGGCGGAGCTGTCCCTCCTCTCTGTCTCCACATTTGGTGCACATCCTCCTTCTCTTCATCATCATCCACCTGAATATTACTATCTGACCTGTTAAAAGTATCTGAATTGATTGAAATGATTCTGTGCATCATGTTCCCGTCCTGTCGTGGCTGTGTCCCGCTGCCACATTTTCTTCACTGATTCCTGGTCAAACGTCTCTGAAGGCTTCTGACGGATGTGAAAAATGCAGAAAATTGAACCTGTTATGAAAATTTTAATGGCGCATGAAAGTTTCAGACTCAGTGGGCAAACATAACTGACAAAACGGGAAGTCGTATTTATTTTTAGATGTGCGACAATTTGGGACAAAAAAGACGGACTCGGTGTACAAAGGCCTTAAGGGTGGACTAAATTTTTGGGGGATTTAGAGAGGCCTCAGAGAGCTCCCCACTACAAAGTTTATGCTTTGAACTGATTTATTTTAATTTTGTTTTGGCACTAATTACTAAATAAAACTAAATAAAATAAAAATAAATGATTAAAAATTTGCAAACAAAACCAAACTTTTCATTCCAGGCTTCCTGTGGTCCCCCCTCCCACTGGGGCTGTGAGTTATCAGCCCCTTTTTTCTCCCCACTACAACGCCCCTGCACATAGCCAGTGATTTTATCAAATAGTCCTGACTGTTGCGTGAAGATCTTAACAGATATGTGCATTAAAATACTGCATTTTTCTCTTTATTATAATGACATCATACATCATGTTACAGATGTGAACATTTGTCACATACTCGGAAAAAAATCTCACGTTATTGTTTAAAGTTTTTAATCTTTGTGTGCAAGCATATCTGTGTGTGTATGCTCTGTGTTTGTACCAGTGTGTGTGTGTGAGTGTGAGACAATGTCTTCTTAATCACAGCATCTGTTGCTGTCATGGCTCTTGGATATAAACATCATCAATCACCAGAGGAAGTGACATTATTTATTACGGCCCTATTTGTTGCGTTATTGAAAAGACTTTATCATCGTACAGTGAAATCAAGTGCGGCGTGCCATGAAAGGAGGCTCTCTGGTCAATGATTGCTTAAAAAAAAAGTAATAATATTCCAGCTTAGTTCAATTAAGTGAGGACCTTTATTGGAAGACGTGTATGATTCACGACAATATGATGAATGTGTTTGTGAGATTAAAGATTAAAGTCTGGGATTGATGTAATAACAGGGCTGTTTTTAGAAGCCACGCATTGCTGCGTGTTGTCTCTCCAGCCATCTTTCAGTTATCTAACCCACTAGCTGAGTCATAGTTGCAGCTCGATGGAGATTTAGAAAGTGATGGATATTAAGTGTAGAGGAGGTAAAAAACAGGAGGATTCTTTCCTGCATACCCTCTTCAGAGAGGAGAGAGCAATATGGTGCCAAAGACTGTTATGTTTCCTGCGCAGGGAGAATATTGGCAGATATATAAACAGCAATCAATGTTGTCTTGTTTAAATCACTGTATCATTTCAGTGATTTGTCAATAATAATGTTGACGGTGTTAAATTATCTCTGCTAATGCTCAGTGCTTCTTTCCAATGGTCAAACCTTCCGCACAAATGTCACATGGATCATCCAATAATCAGACCTCATAAACACACATAACATAGCCTACAATTTGAAAGCAAATACAATTTTATTATTATTAACAATATGGCTTTTTATTTAGCCATCTAGCATCTTGACATCAAAACAAGGGGAGTTTATACTGCATTCACAAAATTGCACACCTGCTGCCACACAGTGGTTTACATGTCATCCCCCTCCTGAGTGTGTTGACACTGACCTTGTGCACATTACACATACATCAGCAAACGGCTAAATGATGACACATAGGTTGTGTTTTGTACATCATATTTATCTAGTAGCGTTGTCAGTTCATTATATTTGTAGCACACACATTTAATTAACCTCTATACAGTCACTTTAGTTCATCTTTTGATTCCTTTTCTTTAAGTCATTCTAATTTCTATGTCTTTGAGTTACCAGTGCTGTTACTAGAGGGACATTTTGGCAGGCCAGAGGAAAAAAATGGCCGCCTAAAGGTTTTTACACACCAGGGGATGTGGCGAATTAACAACACAAAAATGCAAAATACTCAACTATGATTATTCTACATTAAAACTATTTATACTGGCAGTGATGCAGATTTGTGACAATTGTAACACTTGCTCAGTAACATGTTTTAATATGAACAGATTCACCGGCAGCAATGCAAAAACAGTTTGAAGAAACATATTGACATGTTAATTAATCACAAACACATAAACACATACACCCCTAGTGTGTAAAGATCTCAAAGCAGAGCCTAAAATACAGGAAGTGACCAATCAGAATGTGCCAGCCACATCCTTTTCTTTAATTGAGGGATAAATGAAACCTGCTTCCAAGTACGCTTCCTCCCGTGCAATGATACATTTGACAAGTGTGGTTTGGTAGAAAGAAAATAGTCCCTACATAAAACTGCTAACAAGAAGGTATATGGATTATCGTGTGTGACCGAGTCATGATTTCTGGAAAGAGACATTGCTGTTGAGTTTTTCAAATGTAGTTTTTTGACACATTGAGCACCACAAGCTGAGTGCCATATAGTTCCATTATATTAGGGACAAGGCACACATCTCTACAGCAGATACCTCCAACACTCTGCAACTCACACCAAAACAATCTGGACTGATAAACAGCATTACAGGTAAGTGGTACAGGTATGCATTTTTGATTTTGGGGTGAACTGTCCCTTTAACAAATGTTGACAACCTGCACTTGCATATTGGTTATCTTGCAGTCCTGTAGCCAATGCAATGTACATAATTAGGATTAAGATGTTGGAGAATACTGATATATTTAAATTATTTGTCTCACAGCGAGTAGATTAACTGTTGAATGTTTCCTTGAGTTTGAAATGACACTGTGCACATGAGTAAAATGAAAGCTGTATAATAAGGCATTACATGTTTATTGAAGAGAAACTGCAGTATTCCAGGTGCCCAAAGTAATTTTTTTCATCCCAACCCCATGTTTTGTATTCACTTTGAGTCACTTCTGTCTGTAGCTTCTTGGCGCGGAACCGAAATTGTGTGCATGTTTGTGTGTGCGTGTGTGCGCACCTGCCTGTCTGCTGGCCCTCCATGTGTGCATGCTGGTTTATTTGCCATATGCCAAGGGCTCTTTGGAACAGAGGCACCATTATCCATTCATCAGGCCGGCAGCATCAGTGTCTGCTGCTCTCCCTGATCTATAGTCTAATTTACACCTCAGACACCGGCTCTCCTCCCTCTCAAAACCCTTGTTGACATAAAACAAGAACCACAACTATAAATCTACTCATCCTGCCCCGTTGCTGAGACCCACTGGTCAATATGTTCCTGCTTTTAAAAGCAAAACTTTTGATATGATGCACCACACCATTGAAAGACAGAGAGACTGGTGAGGCGAAGGGGAAAAAGGAAGTGAACCTGCAATCCACAACTGACAGTTTAAAAGTTAAGCATTTAGCAGACCCTCTTATCTTATCTCACAGCTTAAATCTGATCAATAGCAGCAGTGACAGTGATAGACAGTTAAGAGAAAAAGAGGGCCTCATAAACAACAGCTACATTAGAGAAATCACCACAAGTCTTCTCACACTTTCATTTTCTCCTGCCCTTCCTCATTTCCTTCACGGCTTTTATGGCAGCAGAGCTGTAGGCCCCAGGTATCGATTGTATGCCGAGGACTAATGGGCATGACAAAAGCAGCGTGGGGAGACAAGGAAGAGAAGGAGGAGGAGAAAATAAGACGGAGAGAGGATAAAGTGGAGTTACCCCTAGAGAAAGACAGATATATAAGAGCAGCGACTCCGCCACATCAGGCTGATAACTTTTATTATCTTTTTATGACAGACAGTGAGGGGGGTGGTGACAACTCCAACTAAGGGATGCTGTGACCACATAGTACAACATGCCCCAAGGCCACAGGGATGCCTCTCATATGAAACTTTTTAATGCTTTTTGTAGTAAGATATGATACGAGCTTTGGTACAGGTAAAGTAATAATTCAGCGCCTTACTTTGAGGGGCATGAACATGTTCTACAAACCCCCTTTTCTCTTAACAGAAGAAGACAAACTAGATTAAAATAGTCTAAACTGGAAAGAAAATGCATGTCCAGTGAACAATAATACAAATCTGACCAGGTATTTGATGCCAAGGCAATCTGCAGGTCTTACAGTCTTAGAAAAGCACTAAATTCAGTGTTTTTAAAAAAGACCTTAGAATGTATTAAAATCCATAAGATTTATTTACAAAGGTGTTGAATATGATCTCTTCCCTATCATAAGCAGTAATATCAGTTATAGTATCACTCACTAAAAAAACATCTTGCGTCTGCATTAAATTATAATATCAGTCACCCAACCAGTGACCAAAAGTGACCATATTTGGACCAGAAACTGGAGCTGTGGAGAAGCGAGGCGTGGATCTGAATCATAGCCTGTAGCAACGCCTTGCAGACAGACTCTCACTCAAGCAACCCCACCCTTAAATATGCATATGCAGTAAGCCTTAATAAAATGTAAACAAGTGAATTATACAACCTCCCGTACAGTTTTTATAAATGTTTAAATTACTGGTGACTCTAAAACTGTTTTTTTTGTTGTATCAGGATGTCAACATGTTTATTTCTGCTATTTCTGTGAAGTTGGGCATTTTAATGGCCGTCTATGGGGATTTACTCTGTTTTGGAGCCAGCCTCAAGTGGCCATTTGAGGAACTGCAGTGTTTGGCACTTCTGTGTTGGCTTCAAATATCATCCCCAGAGGTTGCTGCTCAGACACAACATGAGAATAGAGTTTTCAATCTTAACCCAGAGCCCGATGGGTCTAGAAAAGCCAGACAGGTCAGACTGGGTTTGGGCAAAAAATCTGGTAGGGTCTGGTAGGGTGCTGGCTGTGGGGGGAAAAAAATCTCTCTCCTTTTTTTTTTTTTTTTTTTAAATAAATAAATATTAAAAAGTAAGTGCTCTGCAAGCAGCTCCCTCTCGTTCTTGCCCTGAAGGCAGGAAGAGAAGGGGAGGATGAAGCCAGGCTCTGTGTGGGGCTCGCTGTCCTTCCCCCCAGCCAGAGCAGGGAGCTTCTCTGGTGGGGAAAAACAGCGTGAAGAGTCGATGATCCACCAAACTGCTTCATTTTTCACATGGCTTGCACCACCACACAGCCAGTGGTTTTTGGGGGGGACTGGGGTTAGACTCGGGCTCAGTATTTTATGAGATGATCTCTGACAGACTGGGTTCAGGCTCCACATGAGGAAAAAAGAAAAACACATTACCTGCTCACTCCATATCATGAAAAGTCTTAAATTAATTTTTTTAAGTTTTGTAAATGTTCTACTGTTATGATTTGAAATATAAATTTAGTGGAAATTCATACTATGAACTTTTAATGAATTAAACATGTTTTAATCAGTTAAAGTAAATGAGTACTGCTATTGTGATGTGATTCAATAAAGTTAGTTAGTAATTAATTGTAGTTGTTATTCTGCTGGTTTTCCTTCACACATTTTTCATACTTTGTCAGTCTGAAATTTTGTGAACCACAAAACTTCACACACATTTGGACGCGTCAGTGCAGGAAAAGTGGAGGTGAAACCAATTTTGTTAACAACAGCTCAGCTCCATCAAGTGTCCCAGTAATGATGCCAGGAAGCCAACATGGCAACAATAACCCGACTCTGGGCCCAGCTCAATCATTTCTAATGTTACCAATTACATCTGTGCTTTTTCTGCCATGACAAGTCAAACTGTCTGCTGTGTGGAGGGTCTGTTAGACTCTATGTGCATGGATGGATTACTGAACTGGCCAACCAGGCACAGGCTCAGGGGCCCAAAGAGTCAAATTATTGTCACTCAAATTATTAACCAAGAAGAGACTCTAAATTACCACAAAGAGAGACAAAAAGACCACAAGGAGATGCAAAGGAACTGCAAAGAGACACACAATAACTACAAATGTGGGCAAAACCACCACAAAGAGACACAAAATTACATTAGAGAGACACAAAACCACAAAAAGGTGCAAAACAACTAAAGAAAGACTCAAAAGAACGACAGAAATAGAGGCAAAACTACCACAAACTCTATGTGTTTTCTCCTGTGTCGGAGAGGTCGTGGGGCCTTTTGCATATCTGTGCCAGGGGCCCACTGTCTCATAATCCGCCCACATCTCTGTGGTATTAAAAAGGTCTTTAAAAGTCTTAAATCTAACTTGGTCAACCTTGAGGAAACCTTGTTTCAATCAGTACCAAAACAGTAGTGAGGTTCAATACCCAGCCCTACCAGGGAGATACGGTTTTAATTACGCACTATGGAAATGAGGCAGAATAAAATCACAAAGCAGAACATTTAGAATGCAAGAAAAGACCCCTGGTAAGACAGAGGGTCAGAGAGTCTCTCCTCGCCTAAAGCTCCTCCAGCTAAAAGTTCATAAACTAAGTAAAGAGACAGACAAACACACAGACACTGAGACAGGCGGGAGGGAGGAAGAAGTCTGACATTGATCCAGGTCCAAGAGTCCGTGGTGTCGCTTTCTCTCGGAACAGCGCTTCTACACAAATGAGTCTCAAGATAGCTCCTTTCCTGATCCTCTGATCCTTTTTACCTCCCCCTTCGACCCACACCTGATCAGGCCTGCTTCTGGCTCCTCTGCTGCCCACAGGAAATCATTACACCTATTGTGAAACTCTCCGCCAATCTCCTCTGTCCCCTGAGCTCCACCTTCCTCCAATTAGAGGTGTGCCAGCTGATTGCTAGCCACTGCATGTCTGAGCATTCCTCTTTACTCTCAAGGCCTCTAGATTTGCGGTGTTTAATGACAGAAGCCAATTAAGACTGCACAGCCAGTAGCGTATACGTCAAATATGTGACGTGAATGTTAATATTGGTATCGTTTTGTTGACAGGCATAAAGCTTTACTCAAACGCTGGAGGGACATTTCTCGCTCACAATATTTCTGATAATGCCCAATGTGTAGTGATATAGAACTTTCCCCGCCATATGGCCTGTGGTTAGCTCATAATGAATGTGCAGTGTAATGTTGGATGCCTACCCAGGGACCTAATTTATCAAGCAAAGGCCAACAGTGTCAATGCCATTTCCTCGTGAGATGCAGCCACACAGCGAATGACTCAATGAGGCTGTAATGTGCAATGTGTAGCCATAGGTATTCTTATTCCCCCCAGCAGCAACGCGTGGGAGAGCTAAGGTCAAATAAACGGGACAGGCATGTACAGGCCTGCAGGGAGAATAATGCAGGATGGCAGGTCTCCTATCACTGGAAAATACTGATTTATCTTCACATAATATGGTGTGAATATTTTATGGGTTTGTATTGGAGTAATCTCAGTACTGATGCTAAAGGTGAGTGTATGTTGGTGTGTCCAAATGAGCCCCGAAATGGCTTTTCGTCGGAGCTACAGTGTGACACCGATTCTCATTTTCATTCCTATTTTTGAGCGGAAAAGACATTTTGTCTATAATGGCGATCATAAATGGGAAGTCTCTGCAGTGGTGCTTTCACTTTCATTTTAAAATCTGGAAACTCTGAATGGCAGCTCACAGCAGAGAATCCTATTAAAAACACGGATGATTAAAGGGTCAGTTGTATAGCAGGCATGCACCCAATATGCAGCCAGCAGAACAAGTAAATATACTTAATCTGCATTCCAGTCTTGTTGTTAATTTTGAAATCCTTCCTCAAGTATGAAAGCAGAAATGCTGTCACGCCAACTCCACAAAAAGACTTCATTTTTACAGCTTCGTTTTGAATCTGTCACGAAATATGTTGAATAACACCATAAAAAAAAGGACAAAAGCTTGTTGGCAAACTACATTTCTCTCTAATTGTCTCTCTTGCCTGTCTTCCTATAAAGTCTAACGGATGAATATGAGCTCGAAAAAATTCACAGGGCCAGCTCCACTGCAACGTTTCCCTGAGCCCACGTTGGCCAAGTGAATGCCACTCTCTGAGCCAAATTCTAAAACGAAGCAGACACCAGATGTTGGAACGGTCAGATGAGGTGGCCAGAATGACAACAGCAATCCCTCTAGTGAGATGATAAGCAACTGGACCGGAAACACCCCCCTGCCTCTTCTCCAGATTTTCACACCCCTGCTGGTCAAAGGGAAAACTGGGGGGTTGTCACTCACAGTCACGACTGTGGCTGAACTGTGATTACCTTTTTTTTGTAGGATGCCTTCATGCATTGTTAGAGGAGTGAATGAGGATAGTTGTTGTTGTTGTATATGCTGTGATAAAGGCTCAGGGGAGAAATTCTGATTTCTAACCTCCACACGAATCCACAGGACAGCAGACTTTAAGCTGGAAATGCTCAAAGACACCTGAGCAGGGCCGTGCTTTTTGCTGTCACATGAGGAGTTTTACTGTGGCCCTTTCTTCTTGTTAGAGTACAGTAAGACAGATTTGAACCATGTCAAGTAGAGCGATGGATGTTTACAACACTCATCTTTGTTTTCACTTCCAAATAAGTTTTGATAAACTGGGGCTTTGTCAAAATCTGACAGTGTGTCTGGCCTAGTAATACTTCTTCCTGGCAATGTTGCTGCATTCACAGATCTTAACGAGGACTTCACACACAAAACTCTTTCTTGCATTCCTCCACAGTGAATGAAGAACCTAAAAGCAGAGAAAAATTCTTGATGAACTGAAGTAAATGGCGACCTTGTTAACAACAGCAAAATTATATCAGAACATTCATTTACAACTCTCAGACATGTCATGCAGTGTAATCCAAGTCTTATTTATCCATCCATGTGCTCAGTACTTCCCATACAAATGCATTTTCGCTAAAACATAATGATTTGAAACACTTCCACCGACAAGTAGCATGCTGAAGAAATATTATCATATTTTTGTAAAAATGAAACAGTGATTCCAGAGAGAAGCAGACAGAGGGGTTTACAGTCTGTGTTCGAAGGATATATCCAGGATGTCAAACTGACTCAGCAGCAACAACAGGTTAAAAAGTCAAAGATAGTTAGAAGCTAAAGCCGAACTATAGGCTACAGATCAAAGTGTAAAAGTGAACCACCACATCACTGCTGATCACCACAGAACACAATGAATATAAAGGGAAACTTTGCTGATACTGAACCAGCTGTGTGGCATCGCAGTGTGCAGATGAACAGTGTTTGGCTTCACCCCTGTGCCACCGCCAGCGGTCGAACCTCTGCTGCCGGACTGTTGGGGAGCTCCAGGTTAAGGCAAGCACCATTCTGTGCACACTGCGATGACACACAGCTGGTTGAATATCAGCAAAGTTTCCCTGCTTCCCTTCACTGGTTCCTTTAGTCTTATGATCATTAAAAAGCAAAAGCAGCATGTGTATACATTCAGTAGGCTATATCTTCAGTAGCTAGCTAGCTAACCCTACACTGTTCAGGGTTTGATTTTGGTTTTGGAACAGGGAAGAAACGCATATCTTTTTCCAAGCTCTCCAGGTAACGAGTATCATTAATATCAACATTTAGCTCCAAATCCACAAAACCAGCCTGAAAATGAAGGAAATCTGAAACGATTGCATTACCCTGGTCTGAGTCAGCCCGATACTACGTTATGATTGGACAGTCTGCGTCAGGGGGCGGGACTTAGTGAAGGGTCAATTGAAACACACCCGCATGCCCAGCCTGAGATTATACTACAGGAAATGGGCGAGAGTGTGTAAAAGGATGTTTTGATATAGTTTCACTGTTGGTAAATGTGGTTCCTGTTTCCTTCCAATCATGAAGAATGTCCACCTTTTTTTGGATTCTCTGTTATTTATGGAGACCTACAGGGAAAAAAAAGTTGTCCTCGCAAATTCAAGATGGCACACGGTGAGAAACGGATACAAAAGGTCATACTGCAAGTGAAATTTTCCTTTAACAATTAACTTGCTGAGCATAAGGTTTATTACTGATAGGAAAGATGGCTGAAAACTATGAAAATAAGATCCCAGATATATGAAACAACGCTTCTAAGGAGGTTTCACTAATTACAGAGAGTTTGGATGGTTTACCAGGTAACCACCTGTTTTAGAGTCTGCTTGTTTTACATATTCAGTCTGATCTGTTGGAAGCTGACTGTTATAATAAGCCATCTCCTGTATAATATTTGCTTGCTGGAACAGACAGAAAACAGTGCCATAAGCAGACGTCTTCCAGCATGATATACCTTTCACTTTCAGAGAAAGGAGACAGTGCATGTCTGCGTGTAGGAAACAGATGTTGTTCTTAATGCATCTCTGTCTGAGCCAACATTTCCAACTATAAGAGATTACAGGCACATAAAGGCAACTGCAGAAAGCACACAATGACAGTTTTAAATGCCACCGTTTTAATGCAAGGCATTATGATTTCCCAGCTGATCATGTAAGGTCCTCATCACGCACAGGTTTATCTTGGGTTTCACTGCTTCTCTTGTCATGCAAGTGAGAGAGGAAACTACCAGCAACATGCTTAACACATGGATACACACCACTTGTGTTTAAAGGGTCTGATCATGCCCTGATGCTGTCAAATTTCGCTTCAGAATGCAACCAAGGTGGAGGACTTTTAAGTGACAGCATCAAGGGGTTTTTTGTGGTTACAGAACCAGTTAAATTAGGCCAAGGCTGGGGAGAGGATGCTCTGTGTGATCAAAGGCTACGCTGATACCGGTTTGACTGTTCCATGTTGCCGAAGCGAGGCGGATGTTTTCAGAGACAAAAAAGGGAGAAATTGCATCGGAGGGTTTATCTCAACAGCAATTATGTCTGATCCTGGGACACAGGGATGGAAATCAGAAGGAGAGACAGGCTGAAGAAGCTGAGGCTGAAAGAGGAAGAGAGAGCATAAATACCAGAGGTGGTGGGAAGCATCGGTTGATTAATGAAGAGGCAGCGAGGTGAAATGAACAGGAAATCAAGGAGGAAGCTATGGCTGAATCCTGCTCTTTGATCTTTTGCACCAGCGAGACTTTGTACTGCAGAGAGCACAGTGACTCACACCTGTTTCCATCGCTATAAAACACAAAGGAGACGGATTGTGTTATTGGCTGGTAACCCAATCACAGGAGGAGGGAGGATTTGACGGCAGAAACCCTCTGGATACGGTTAAACAGCTCAGTCAGCGACCTCCGTGTAAGAACAGTGATGGCACAACCTTTTATCCTCACATGATCAGCCTCGGCTCCTGTAGCATCAAAGCCAATGCAGATGCTGCCAATCTGTGGTCGCAAACAGTACTGCACTTCAGTAGCCAAGTGTGTGTGTCTTTGAGGACATGACAGATTGAAAGATGCAGAGATAGAAGAGAGGCAAAGGGCTCCCAAAACATCAGCACATCCCGCAATGAGCCAAGGGCCATGAATCCGATTAATAGTGTGATGTGAGCGCTAATGCTATTTATGCTCAGAGTCGGGGTATGGATCATTGAGATAAGAGCCACTGCTAAATGCGGAGGGACGTCCAATTGTAAATGGCCTGTTATCTAATCAGCCCATGAGGCAGGGTATCTGTTATGAGTGACAGTGCTGCAGACACTTCAGCACTGCTGTGACCTCTCATTTTGAGAAACATCAGAAGTTTCATTTCAAAGATTTCACTAATTCTTGGATGTTCTCATTACAACTTTATTTCCTCCTCATCCTATCAACTTTCGTCATTATGCCAGAATCATGGCCCATAACACTTCCAAAACGGCTGTTAACATCCCATCCAGCTGAAGATATAGTCTGTCATAGCTCATTTGTCTACAAGTCTGTTTGTCTTCCTAATGAACCGCAAAGCTTCCCTCTCTCCGCATCATCTCTCCTCCCTGTACTCCGGGACCAACAGTCCATCATGAATTGCCACTCTGTGTGCTCGTACAAATTCATTAGGCAGTCAGTATTCTGGAGACGCTGATGATGTATGTGCTCGGATGTTACAATATCATCTCGCTGAAAATTAGTTACAGCTTAAAGGACTCCATCGTCAATGGAAATGAAGCTCTGGAGAGAAAAGGATTCCTGGAGAGACGTGTGATTATTGCATTTTCAGGTTGTTTGCTTTATTTGATTCCCTAAAAAAGATTAAAACAGAATATAAAAAGCATATCTCCATTTTTTTTATGGAATATGATGAAATTGTTAAAATGAACTAAAGATGTCAGCAGTATTGAGCAATGTTTCTGTTCCTCTCCATCTCTCCTACATGCCTGCTCTTCAGGGATGATCCTTTCATTCTTGCTCTTCTCTGATACGAGTACAAAAGATATGTGTGAGGCACAAAAAAATGGATGACTTCAGCTCCCACGATGCTATAGCCTACTGTATGTCAGCACAGAGGAGAGTCACCCTTGAAGCTCAAGACAAAATGCTCCAGTGAAGTGACTTACAGAGGCAAAGTGAGATATGGGGAGAGAGCGGCTGCGCGCATGACAGCTTTTACAACAGCGAGAGCAAACTGACAGTAATATCTGCCTGTTCTCGCAGGAGACAGGAGGCTGACAGGCAGCTGCAACTTTCATACAGCAAAGTGGCATCTCACTCAAACCCCAAACAGACTGAGAACTATCTTTCTTTTCTCGCGCATACACACACACACCCAGACGTTTCTTTCTTCTAAATTGCACTCAAATTAAAATAATTCCATCCTGAGGGGATGCAAAGCTGACAGCCTACCCATCTTCTTTACCCCGAGCAGCAACACTTTGCAGCCATTGGTTTTCTTTTCTTCACCATATAACTCAAAAAGGAAATCTCCCCTGCCTCCAACCCCCTCTAGTCTCCAGACAAACGCTTTATCTTCCTGTCTACAGGCACGGCAGACTAAACACACTCTCTAATAGAGGGTGTTTTCTGTCCAAGGCAAGCCTGTCTGGAGGCGGCTGGGCTTGAATATACTGTTTGAATAACATGCTGCATCCATATACTTTATCAGGTATGGCACTGGGACATAATAGGACATAAATACATGAACACACACACCAATATGAATGTCTGACCTGCCTCATTTAAAGTGCTTTCTGCAGCAATAATACAGACAGCTCAGATAGAAATATATGAGAGCTAAAAGCACCATCTTTGAAACAGCAACCTCAAGGAAATACATCCACGTTATTGTTCAGCTAGTTAGGTCGGATAAAGTTTAAAAGAACTAGCATGCAAAACCAAATTTCACACTTTTCCTCGCCTTTCAAGCAATGACCTCCTACTTTCAGCCAATAATGGAAACGCAGATAAAGAACACGTGAATCTGAAGAAAAGGTGATAAAGATGTTACATTTATGACTATAGAATAACGAAGAGCTACCCTATAGGTTGAGAAGCGCGTTGAGTAGAGCCATGTAGTATAGTTTAACGTCTCCAGCTTGAGTTGAGACATGACATCCCTAACCCTCTGTGTGTGAGATGGGGGTGCTGCGGCTTTCCATTTGAGGAGGATAAGGTGTTGGGCTAGGAGAGATGAGAAGGCTACAGCCCAGTGATACTTAACTTACGACCGTAAGGTGCCAGATGGTACGCTAACCATTCTCTAGGGCTGTCCCCAGAAAGTCAGAGATTCAAATCAGCAGTCGGAGGCCCCTACGTCAGCTGAGGTTGCTTCAAATCGAGCAGTCTCTTACTTTATTTTATTTTATTTCATTTTTGCCAGTCAGTGTGAAGTGTATTGCTGAAGACATTTTGGTCCCCAGATTTTGCTGCAGAGTGAACACTCCTCACCTTCACACTGCTTTTTTGTACAGGCAGCTGCAGACACAGAGCAGAGGAGGCGAGGCTTTGCCCCATAAAGCTCCAAAATAGCATCTTCTTTTGCCTTCTGCTTAAAATAGCACATTTACAGCTCACAGGAAGTCAGTATGATACAGTCTGTGGCTTTTGTTTGATATTTAGTGTCGGCAGAAAATGTTGTCGCACATTTCTGTAGCTTGTTTTCGAAATCCTAGACACACCCCTGCATAAACCTGATCTGGAAGGGGCTGCTCAACTGCCTCTTGACAAAGTTGAGTGAGGACAGCAAATGTTGAAAGGTTGAAAACAGGCAATTGATTTATCACATAATCTGAAAAATATTAGTCATGTTTGTTTATTAACTGGCCCCTGACCTCCTGTCATCTTGCAAACGTGGCCCCTGCACGAAGCAAGAAGAGTATCCCTGCTACAGCCTCTAGTTGGGAGCTAGGAAATAATACACTTTCCAAAGCAGCCTCAGTGACAGGGTCTGAAGGTATATCTTCACCAAACATGTGAAAGTGGCCTCAAACGAAGGACCAAAATGACCCCGGTGACAGACATGACCAAAACATGTGAAAGGGCGTGGCAGCTTCCTGATGGCATCTCACACTCAGTGGACAAGTTGAGTTAACTGTGGGTGAGAGAAGACAGCAGCCTTGTGATGTTGGCTCTGTGTGTAGCCATGTGATATTCATTGAGAAACATTGTGAGTCTTGTCTGTGGAGCTTTAACTGTGATTTGTGCTCTCAACGTCACACATAAAAGAAGAAATGACAAAGAACAACATCATCTATCTTTAACTCTACCCCTATGGGCACTTAGCAGACACTTTCATTCATTTTCATTTAATACATTGGGCTTTGAAGTCCCCCACATGCACTGTGTACAGATCAACACTGCCTCCTCCTGGACATGAAGGGAATGTACAAACATGACAAAACACTCAATTTAGCAGAGAATATTGAATGATATATAAAGTTTAAAATAAAAAAGTCTTTAATTTGTCAGAATGTAGTAGGAAAATCAAGACATGCCACCAAAGGCTTGTGCCAAAGATACGGGCATGAAGAAGCAGACAGTGGAACTTTCACCATGATTTGATTATGTTATTGGTATCACAAGCTTGTCTGCTAATTTATTTAATGTTATTAAACACAAGCAAACATGTTCTTTACTTTATTGCTGGTGCCCTCACAATATGTGAGCTTAAACGCCTGTGCAGGTAAGAAGCTGTAAGAATATTTAGTGCCAATTTCTTTTCTCTTTAAAAGGAAAGGAAATGTAATTGCCACCTTCTGTGGCTTGTTTGAGTTGGCCTCAACATGCCAGCAAGAGTAGATAACAAATCAGATGTCTACCATGTGGATATCCCTAACTGGTGTGTGTCATTGCCAGCTAAATGACAGATTCCTTTGTCTGTATCTAAGGATCTAAATGTCAGTACAGTGTGGGCTGGCTTGAAAGTTGCCAGGAAAGTTTGTTAAAGTAATAAACAAGGCCTCCACAACAGGCAAACTTCCCTTAGTATGAGTCACCACTCTCAGCCTTTCACTCCCTTTGTAATAAATGTTACTTTCTTTCAAAGACAAAGCCTTTTTTACGTCTGGGTGCTATGTTAGCTGGTCCCTGAGACGCCCACCAGGCTGTCCTCATCATCCTGCAATCTGTGGTGTGAGGCAAGATGGCTCTTTTTTTCCAAAGCTGATATAAGCGAATCAGTTTCCTAGGTTGGTTAGTTTTCAAAGCCTCTTGCCAAAGTGTACTGTGGAACAGTTTCTCAGATTCATTCAGTTAAGATGAGTTCTTGCCTCCAGATATGTGGAGGTAAAACTAGTTTCCATAGTTACACTGTGTGTGGGTTAGCTTTAAAACATCCTTTAAGGTGTTCTCTTAAAGCAAATGAGGAAATGGACACACTTCCTCATTTGTGCTGATCTAGATATTGTTTTCAATTCACCTACTGTGACTTTCAAGCTGTTTACAGCCAAACAGCACCAGCATTACCACACATATTCTTTGCTCTGTTTCTTTTAAATTATCCTGCAATAACATGGGGAATTTATAAACAAAACAAAATCTGCAATTTTATTGATTTCTCCAGTGAGACACTGTTTTTGTTTGCACTGCCTGTTAAAAGGTGAGAGGTCGAGGTCAGCTACTGAAGTTGGATCTGAGAGCAGTTTGATATCTTGTTCAGAGTAGATACAGCACTTACTAAACACAGCCAAAACTGCCAAAACTGTAACCCAATGATGACTTGCAATTTTCTCTGTAGTTCCCCCAGCTTCCCACTGCTTTTCAGCTGAAGGAAACACTTGAATGGTATAAAAATATTGACAAATCATTGACTAGTCGAAGCAAAAGCTTTACCTTAAACCTTAAGCATTTACAACTGACATCAAAAGTACACCACATAATGAACTGACTGAAAATCTCATTCATGGTGACCTTTGAGCCATTAAACAAATACTTCACCCACAAAATGACATTTGCAAATCAGTCATGCTGTGATACCTTGAAACAGTGAAGAAAACTTCAGCAAAACTTTATCAAAGCATCGGCTCACAAACTCTCACACAACACATGCAGTATAATCCATGACTCGTTTATCCGTATGCTCAGTACTTCCCCAGACACATGCATTTTCACGAAAAAAAAAAAATAGTATTGGAATTTGGCTTTGAAGAGAGCATAGCTAAGTTTCACTTTCATTTCAGTTTTAAGTAGTTAGGTTTTAGTGAAAATGCAAGTACTGAGCATATGGCTGGATAAATGAGATTTGGATTATACTGCACAAGTTGTGTGAGAATCTGTAAACAAATGTGTTGATATTAGGGCTGCCCCCTGTCGACCACATGTAAGTCAACCAGAAATGTCATGAGTTGGCAAGATTTCATTGGTTGCTTAGTCGCAGAAAAAAAAACATGAACTCTATAAGGAGCTGCACCTTGTCAAAGTAAATCAAACCTAACTACTGAAAGGACAGACACCGGAAGTGGCCACACTCAGCAGTCAGACAGGAGTCAGGTTGATTTACAGGGCTGGTACCTGCGGTTATTCCACAGGCTAGTTAATAACATGTCGGGCAGGAAATCCAAAGTGTGGGATCATTTTGAGAAGGTGAAGGACGAGCCCAAGGTGATATGTGTGCATGCTTGCGCGAGACGGTGAGACATGGGCACGGCGTTCATGTGTGTTCACGTACTTTCGCTGGTCTCACGTGCAAGCGCGCACACGTGAGCACGGTGTACAGAGAGGCAGTTAGAGCTACAGGCTACAATGAGGCTAAAAACAGAGTTCAAATGACGTTTTTCCAAACAGTTGTGTTGCTACCCCCTCTCCCCGTGGATCTCCAGAAGTGTTGTGAGGACTCTAAACTTCACCTGAGCCTCCCTCGGCATATGGTTGAGTAGATAATGGCTGAATTTTCATTTTTGGGTGCACTATCCCTTTAAGTCCCAATATCCCCAAATGAGACAACAGTAAAGTCCCAATGTCCTCAAATGAGACAACAATAAAGTCCCAATATCCCCAAATGAGACAACAGTAAAGTCCCAATGTCCTCAAATGAGACAATAAGATTGGCCAAATTTGTTGTCATTTCAAACTACAAACATTATTAATCATAAATAATCAAGTTTCTACCATAAAGTGTTTTCAGGTTCTGGACCTTGTCCACTTCTGTGTGGGGATCAGCGGCAGACTGACTTGCAAAGATGGCAGCCATCTTGTTTTTACATGGATTAGTGTATTGTGCTCTTACTACCACTAGATGGCACAAAAAAGTGTCCATGAATGAGGACAACAGGTCTAAGTTAAAGGGATAGTTCGGGTTTTTGGACATGAAGTTGTGTGAAACACTGACCATCTGTAGCTCTGATGTGACGGTGTCACTACTGTCAACGAGCCTCCTGCTCTGAGAAATGGCCCGTAGCTTACCGGAGAAAAAGTAGTTCTGAAGATAAAAGGGGACACGTAACCAAAAGGTTTTAAGCTACAAGAAAGTATGCATGTGTTTTGTTAGACAATTTAAATAATTTTAAAACATCCCCGCATTACGTCAGACCTTGCTATCAACCGGGACTATTTTCTGGCCAGTATCACTCCGCCGTGCAGGCCCGCAAGACAGCACGGCAACAGAAATCAGTCAGTTCATCACCACGCCGTGCAGGTGCGCAGGATAGCAACGGCTAACGAAAACTTCATCGGCTGTTTCCAACAGAGAACCAGTAGGCTATTATTAGTGAGGAAAAAGATGTACTAGCCCTATATATACCTACTACTACAGCGCAAACACCGGCTCAGGCTCACGACACACCCTCGTCAGCTGCTGTAGGTAAACAGAGGAATACCAAAATGGTGCGAACTTGTGATTTCCCCAGCTGTGGGAATAAAAACATCGCCAGCTCCCAATTCCATCGGTTTCCTGTTACAGATGTAACCCGTAGGCAACTTTGGCTAACCCACCACCAGAACAAAGCAGAGACTGGTCGTAATCACACAAATTCAAATTTCTATGTGATTGATTACTCATGTCATGGATTTAGCAGTTAGCCTAATATAATAAACTAAATGGCGACGGTAAAACGAGGCGCGTATAATGTACTCTCCACAACACAACAGGCTATTAGTTCAAACATTTTGTTTTACAGGCAGTCAGTTACAGACATCTTTTTTTAGACTGGTATTAGGTAATATATCTCTCTTTGGGCACAGCAGTGCGGAAATTGCGTTTTCTCTGTCCGTCGGGATCTGTGGGCAGCTGAAGTGAGCCTGACATACGCGCAGTTGCTTCACCCTCGCCGGCTTGGTAGCAAGGTTCATCCCAACTGACACAAGCCAAAGTCAAACTACTTTTTCTCCGGTAAGCTACGGGCCATTTCTCAGAGCAGGAGGCTCGTTGACAGTAGTGACACCGTCACATCAGAGCTACAGATGGTCAGCGTTTCACACAACTTCATGTCCAAAAACCTGAACTATCCCTTTAAGAATGATGTATAAGGTCAAGTAAACCCAAAATGTGATGTCCTCATATGAGGACGCTGGGTCTCAGGAGGATATGGTCCCCACTCAGTCAATAAATCAATGTTTTCTCCATTGCCCATGGAGGCATGCGAGAAAAACAAAGTTTTCTTCACAAATTCAAGGTTACCACAGTATAATAAACTGAAATACAAATGGTCATTTTGTCAATCAAGTATTCCTTTAAACTTGTTTTCAGCATGTACTAATGCAAAAGCTGTCCAAAATTTTGGATGGACAAGAAGTTTCCAGAACTGCAGGTGGCAACAAAACTGCTGTGCAGCATGCTGCTAATGCTGCTAAATCACAGCAACCTAACAGACAAAAGCCAATAAAGTGAAACATAAAAGACACCAAAAATGTGAAGACATTGCTACTGCTATCCTTCCTTTACCTAACCCTAATAATACTGCAATATGCACCAGATTTTTCTACTGCTGTAGGCTTATAAAATTGCTTGTGATAGATAGATAGATAGATAGATAGATAGATCTTTTTAAGCAGTCTGTTTTTAAGTTACGTTTGTTTGTTTTAATTTACAACACAAAGATGTTAAGATGTTTAACTGTGTTGTCTGTAAACTTGCCTCACCAAACTGGAGCAAACGGCCGACTGAAGCCCACTGCGCAGCTGCAGTTGCGCTTCTCTCTGCCTCTTCACAATCTTTGTGGGCCTTCATGTCGCTCCGCCTTTTATGCAAAACGCCTTCGGTATCCGGAAATTAACAATCTCGTGATGTCAGGGCAGAGCTAGCATAGCATCGGAATGACTTCAGTGGCTCTCTCGGTTTGGACCTAAAACTTTTCCAGCGGTTTCTGTCAGCTAACAGTTTAGCCTCGTTGTCGTCTGCCAACATGGGGTCACCGGGGTCGAAGGGTGTCGGAGGATGTATTCTTCCGCACGGAGGTTAACACCGGGATGAAGCCTCTCGTAACGGGATGCTGCTGTTCGGTTAGTCTCTCCGGAGGTCAGATTTAAATGCCACACAAGCTAGCAGGCTAGTTGATACGTCGTGGCGAGTTAATTACAAACTAGTTTCAGCTGTTAGCGGCTGGAAACGGGGAGTTATGGCGCGGTTGGTGTTGGAGCAACTTTCAGACTTCGGGGACTACAGTGGCGGTAAGCAGCTGACAGAGGTCTTTAATAACAGCCTGTCAAATGTTCGCCTGAGCCCAGATGGACGTCATGTTCATGCCATCCTCCACAATCCTAAAGTCGGTCTTGTGACTTTTGACAAGTATGAAAAACCCCATCCGGCCCAGAACCAGAAGAAGCTGGATTTGCGGTTGACCCAACCCGTGCCTGTTGTGGATGTTTTGTACTTGGACCATAATAATAATGGTGGCGGAGACACAGCGACTGTGGCGGTGGTTTATGAGAATGGAAAAGCTGAGTTTTGGAAATTCCAGGAGTGCAAAGCTGGCTGGCATCTCCTGCAAACATCAGATTTATGCAACAGCCCCCGAGCAAGAGTGGTGTCTGTGTGTGCCTGTCCCAACCTTATCATCTGGTGTGAGGAGAGGCCGCCTTCAGAGAGCACCCCTGCCCTCAGCTCCACCAGGAATAAGCTGAGATACTGTGTTTGCAGACGTGACTACGAGGTGGAGGAGGGGGCTGTCAGCTTGGGAGGGGTGAGAATCGCCCTGCACAACAATCCTAAATTCACTGTGGTCAGCTCAGGTGAATATGTGCATCTTCTGCCAGATGTGAAAGCAAAGCCGCTGTTGAGTGTCTCCAAATTTCTCCTCTGCTGGTCCCCTCGCCATGACTCCTTCACAGTCAGCACCACGTGTAAAAACACTCCTCTGAAAAAGCTCTCAGCTAAAGAGTCTGACTTAAAGAGGCTGGTGACAGACTGTTTGGGATATTTATCAACTCTTGAACCACCTGAGATCTACGACTTCTGTCCTGCAGCCTGTGGAGGCCTGCTGCTGCTGCTCAGCACAGGGTGGGTGTGTCTCCTGCAGAAAGATGGGGTGCTGCGGCAGGTATTCAAACTGATGGACAACTGCTTGGTAAAGTCTGGCACTCACACAAGCCTTTGCATGTATCAGGACACACTGGCGCTGCTGGTAGGTCAAAACCTGCATCTGATAGATGTGAACTGTGGCAGAGAGCTGGAAAATATAACACTGAAGAGGGAGGGGGTGTTGTATGTAAACCAGGCTGAAAGATGTGCACCTCACCTGCTCTCAGAAACTGGACTTTATGTGGTTGTGAACAAGGGGACAGACTCTAGAGACTGCAACTCTAAGCTGAAGCCTGGAGTGGAGAGTATTCATCCTGGAGCCCTCCTCATAGAGGCTGTCTTTGAGGAGGCCTGTAAATACTACCAGCAGAGGAGCCTGAGCAGCACCCAGCTCACTGTGGACGCACTAAAGAAGGGAGGAAGGTTCCAGGCTCCCATCTCTTTAGCCTCCATCCTCAGGAACTACCTCAGAACAGGGCTGAGGCAGAAAGTAGCAGAGCCGTCCCAGAACGGAGGAGGTGGCTGCGACGCAGGGCAAGACAAGCTAATGGGCTCTCTGGAGGCTGAGCTCAAGGCTCTGGTCTCTCTGGAGGAGGTGAAGGGGAGTTTAGTGAGGGGGAATGTTAAAGAGGTGGAGGCGGTGTGTGAGAGTCTAGTTGAGAAAGAAGTAGCCAGGCTGCTGTCTGCCTCAGAGCTGGATAAAGAGGCCCTGCTTTACCTCAACTCCATCTTCAGCATGTTCCCCCGCCAGGTGTGGAGGGCAGCGCAGGCCACCCTTCAGCTACACTACAACGGGGAGGGCTCTCTGTCTAGCAGGGCTCCCCCAGACGTGTGGAAAACTGTCCTCAGTCCTGCTGTGACACCCAGCACCCCATCCGGCCTCCCACTCACCAACGGTCAGCCAAAACACAATCATAGCCTCAAGGGTGATTACATCCACAACTGTAAAGCCAAACCTTCAAGCTCCTCTTCCCCAGCCGCCCTGCCTGTGTTTGAGCTCCTGTGCCACTCAGTATTCCACTTTCAGCCCAGCTGGTTGCCCAAGTTCCTCGAGCTCGCCCAGCAGCAGCAGGGCTCAGCCGGCCTGGGCCTGAGCCTGGCCTCTTCCTCCTGGGGCTTCTCTGGTGGAAGAGGAGGGGAGGGCGGGGAGAACAAC
The DNA here is from genome assembly GCF_011397635.1 of Epinephelus fuscoguttatus. Taxonomy (NCBI): domain Eukaryota; kingdom Metazoa; phylum Chordata; class Actinopteri; order Perciformes; family Serranidae; genus Epinephelus; species Epinephelus fuscoguttatus. The sequence goes on from NC_064767.1 coordinate 22,104,024, forward strand.
GTGCCACTCTACAAACGAGCCCTGTGCGTTTTGTCCACCCTGACGCCGGACAGAGACCAGTGCCAGGACTTGGAGGTGGAGCTGCTGCTGGTGAGTGGGCGGCCTAATGCCATCTTGCAGGCGCTGAGGATCCTCATGGCCAAGCAGCAGTGGGAGAGGGTCACCCAGGTGGCGCAGAAGTTCTGCAAACAGAGTCCGCTGCTCAACAAGGAGATTTTCACTACTCTGCTGTGCGAGGTGGCTCAGCACAGAGACCTGGACCCCTATTTGGACCTGCTGTGGGCGCTGTGCCCTGAGGACCTCACTGTCACCACTATTCTCAACTTGGTGCTGAAAAACCTCCCCTCCCCTAACACCCCTCCATCCTCCTCCTCTTCCTCCTCCTTCTCCTTTGGAAGTACAACCTCATCCCCTGCTCCCTTCGCAGACGCCCACAGCAGCCAGCTGACCATCGGGCTGCTGAAACCTCTGCTCAGAAAAGTGCTTCAGAGGGAGATGAAGCCCAGCCAGCACTATGCAGACATCCTCCAGTCACCATCATTCCCCCCTCCTGCACCTCCTCGCCAGCCTGCAGAGCAGCCCAGGACTGTCACAGACCCAAGCACAGACTCACCTCTCGAGAACGTCGCCCCGGCTTCACTCCCAGAAACACCTGAACAGCAGTCGTCCACATACACAAACGTTAGGGTGGCGCTACCTGCTAACTCACTTTGATTCCCACAGACATTCAAAATGGAGAACAAAACCTGTCTCATAAAACATTCCACACATAATCTGACCAAACTGTGAAGCAGCGTGTGTCGACAATCAAGTTAAAACAGAGTAATATCATCATGTTGCAGGTTTCATGCAGTTAATTGTGACATTTGATGGTGTTTTTAAAAAAAGATTGGTATGAAGTATGACTACTAGAAACTATGAAATGACTACTGAAGATCTTACCAATGTAAATACTGCAGGTAATTTTAAGTCTTAATGTGTATATACTGTGTCTGCAATGTTATTTATCTCTTAAGCCTTAACTGCACGTGAATGTTATTGCGTAGTGTTGCATTGAATAAGCTTAGCCTTTATCAGAATCCCATCAGGTAATGATAATGTCAGAAACAAAGCCACTAACTCCCATATTTGGGGTTTTATCGAATCTGTGTGTAGAGTATTCTCTGTCCTCGCCTATAACGTAGCAGATGTCCACTAATTGTAGCCGAGTTTAGCTGCCTTTCAGTTGTTGATGTCAAAGTGTGTTCCTGCAGTGGTTAATCTACTGAGACAAGCCAGCCTTTGTGTTTGTTTTAAGTGTGGTACGGTTTAGAAGAGGAGGAGGAGGAGGAGGGTCCAAGGTCCCTTCACTGACTTCTAGTTTTGTACTTAACATATCACAAGTGCTTAAACATTAACCTGGTTTAGATGGGCTTAACTAGACTGCGTAATCTCTGTAAACCAAACCCCAAACAGTCTGCCTGTCCGGCATCTTTCAATCCTTGTCATCCATTTGTCCCTCCAGACTCCATCTTGTCCTCTCTGCTCCCCGGGCAGCCCGACTCGCAGGACATTCCAGACATAATACCCAGTAAAGTGACTCACAGTTCGACTCTAAATTCAATTTCAGAGGTAATTCTGTTAGGATTCGAGTGCGGGTTGGGCACGCTGTGGCTAACATAGGCGCCCTGCTGCTTTTGCATAAGGTCATGTACGTCTTCATGGACCCAGTGATGGTAATGTTATTAGAGATGTTAGGTCCTCTGTCTTCTTTTCTCCATGCTCTGAAACTGATTGCACTTTTATATAACCCCAGTCAGTATTGTCTGTATCATGCATGTTGAAATGAATGTTTTCTGATTAAGTGCTGTAAACAAAAGTATATTTAAGTTCCTATTGATGCCTTTGTTGATGCTTGAGCAGTTTATATGACTTGTCTTAGTCAAAGAAGTGTTGCTTTGTATGTAAATGTGGAGCCTTCCAAAACAAAATGCTATCTATGTTGTAGCAATCTTTGGAAGACTTCTACAATAGGTGAGGTACTGACAGAGAAACTCCTGTGACATCTGTTAAAGTGCTGAATGACAGCCAGGCTCTAAAATGCTGCAGAACAATCAGTGTGCCTCTCACAGTGCAGCTCTTCATTTACAGGGCAGTGTGACATTCCTGCTACAGTGTCTCTCTGCTGGAGAAAGGACTGCAGGTAGATCAGAGGATAACAGCTCCTGGCCTCCACAGTCAAAGGCTTTTTTCCATGACACTTTGAATATGAAGCCTGCTGATTTACCCTCTGCTCTGATTGGTGTACTAATGATATCATTCCAATCTCTTTGTACACTTGAACGAGCTTAATCTGTGTGACTGATTTCACTTCAGTGCCATGAGTTTTGCTGTGTACCAGACATGTTTCAGCAAATCTGAGAGTCACTGGGAACTCCCTGACTTCCCCCAGACAGGCCACTCAGCCTGATGTTACAACTGTGCAGATGTCAAATATTAATCTGCCCTAAACTTTGTTTTTGGTTTCTCTTTTCAAATGGGAATTTCTTCCAGATGTGCTCGACAAACTTTAGCATCTTTAATTGTTATTTGAAAAAAGAAAATGTATGCGAGTATTTATGAACTGATGCTGTATGCTATTAAACTGAGGAGAAAACTTCTGTTTGCTGTCCTGAGTTTTACATATTCAGTCACTGTTCTGTTAGGTTGAGCTGCTTCGTCTCCTCCATCTCAGCCCAGAGTCTCTGACGTTGGTGCTCTGAATAAGAGTTCATTCCAGCAGTGTTCAAATTCGGTCCAGTTTGTTCCAGAGTGTGCTCTAGTGTTCGAAGTGACTTCTTACAGCTGCATCCTGTGTCACAAATGTCTGTTAATGCACTGAAATGACATTAGCTAACTTTAAATTGTATCGGAAATTCAGGTTTCTAATTGGGCTCAGGCCCAAAACAGCTGCTGTGGTTCTGGCTCAGGTTGGGCTTTCACAGAAACTGTAAGTTGATGTAGGGTCTGATTTTGTTGCGCCCGACCAAAGCTCTTGTACTGTGAAATGCAATCCATTACTGCAGCCCTGCAACAAATGTGAAGCTTGTAATGTTCAGTGTTGTGGTTGCACTCTGGTAGCATTTGAAAGCTTTTAATTTGTTGTGGCGTTGTTATGGAGAGCTGCTCCTCACCGCAGGATGGAGGGACTGAACAGAGAGCCACCAAACAACACATTTATCTGTCAGCTAGCTTCTTTTCATGGTGCTGTCAAACATGTTATTGTCGTCTACCTGTTCCCGCACATTGCTGTTGTTCTGGTTTGTTCAGCTCTATCAGCACGTTACATTCACACCACTGCACAGCAACAGGTTGAGCTGACAAATCACACAGTATTCAATTTCAAACATATCTCAGGCAGTGTACACTTTTAGGGTTGTTCATTTGTTTATTCACAGCTAATTCAGTTGAACCTGAAAAACAGCCATCTGATATAAAAGCTCAGCTATGCCATTTGAGGTCTGTACACACAATCATTCATTCACATGATCCACTGCCCCCATTTCTGAGTTACACCATATCCCTTCCATGGACAAATCCACTTACAGCTGCAGTCTCGTGTGTGTGTGTATGTGATCTGGTGGAGGGATTTGAGTGTGTAAACGCACTCGAATATTTCCATGGTCAAGGCCTATGTGAGGAATGTTCACTCGTTACCCATTAAGCTTCTCTTAACCCGCTCTGAAAACAACAAAAGCACAGATAAGGACACCGAGTGCATGTATCTAACTGCTGGCTCTCGCAGCAAATAGGCAGGTTCCACACGGTGATGTGAGGGTGTGCAATCACAAGAGTGGAATAAGTGGGGGGTAGTGAGTCCTGTATCTTCAGTGTGAGAGGGTAATAAGAGGATGAGTCTTCCAAAAGGGCGACGAAATAGCAGAGGGCTGATACCTGATACCTGAAACATCCCTCAGCCAGCCTGTCTATTTTCCTCCCTCTTTCTTTCTCTTTCATTTTGCGTCACACCTTCCTTTCTTCTTACTAATTTCCTCTCTATCCAGGCTCTTGTATTACAAAGGTTTTGAGTCACGTCCGTGCTGTAACGCCATTGATTCACTTGTTCTAATTATAGGTGGCATCCTGTAAACAATAACAAATCCAGACAGACGCTGGCTGGCCGTGTCTGTTCCTCTGTCTGCTGAACAGCTGACTGTACGCTACAGAGCTGCATCAGTGGAAGGATAAATGCATTAAAAGGCATTTTAATAATATATGAGTTAGTTTATATTTCACACAAGTCAGGAGTACCTACAGAAAGGCAACTCTGAAGCTTGCAGCAGCTGAGAATGCCACAAAATACAGAGTATGGTGATATTTCTTATACCTTATAGTTAATGCAGTTTATAGATTTAATAACCACACTGCTGCTCCTGTTTTGTCTCCACTGATTGAGCTATAAATGAGCCTATTGATCATCAACCTAATATCAAATTTGTGATTTCATTTGTATGCTGATTGGCTGACAAGTCGAATTAATCATTTACCCAACCGAGCAGTTTGCAAATGCCAAAGAGAAAAGCCTGTGTGAGTTAATAGAATCTCAGAAATGGGTTTGCATTGTTTAAAACCTGTTTCAAATTAGTTTAGAAGATAGTTGCTCCTTTAAGGAAAAATGTCTGTTGTTGCTTCGTAGTCAGTGTCGTCAACAGGGAGATCTGGGGTTTTCAAATCCTCAATCCAGGTGCTATAAAACTTCCTGTGCTTAGAAAAGTCCCTTGTGGTATGTCTGTTGGTATTTGACCATGAGTTAATCAACACAGATTCATACTGTTGTAAAATATTCAAATAAAAGTTCGATTTTCACATCTTAATTTTCAACCAGCTCACGCTAATTTCCTCCTCTCATATGTTAATTAATCTACACAGTGTCACATGAGCGGGGAGCTAATCTGTTAGCATAGCTGCATGGCAGTAATTATACAGTCACAAAGACGCACCATCTCTGTACCACAGTAAATCAGAACATGCTTTTAACTGCTTATAGGATGGTGCAGACTCTACTCAGCGGAGTTTGTTAGATTTCGTTTCTGACAAACTTCAATCCAAAGGGACGACAAATGTGCACTGTGAAAAGCATTTTCATGGTTTGTGTGGAGAATAGACTCTGACTGATCTCTGGGATTCCACTCACGTCACGGCTAAAAGGTAGAAAAATGCACAGCAGACTTGATAAGTGGCAATCTTTACTTGACAGTAGTTTTCACAACAGCTCGCAGAAATGTTCACAACCTTGTAATCACATTGAGCAAACAGACCATATAAAGTGCTGTGTAACGAACAGACAAAACACAATCTACACTTGAGCACAACGTACAAAAATCATCGTTATCCAATATGTGAATCACATCAGTCAAAATCAATATGTACAAAAAACATACTTGCAAGCAAAGACTTGCTTTGTGTAGCTTGCAAACAGCAGTGTTAGGGCCACATCAGTTTTACCAGTCACATCTGTCACACAAATACAAATATTCATTTCATGATTCATACAGAAAAATTGTGCTTTGATTCCCAATATTAGTGCAAGTGTAATTAAGAATTTAATTAAGACGTGTTTCCCATTGGAATAAGATTGCCGAACCGTGGCAGTGGACAGACAGAGGCTGGCACATTGTAAAAAAAGCCTGTTGGCACAGTAACACACTGCTGCGTTCTCTGAGAGCACTGCACGCCAACATCACTGTAAACACATGGAAATGTGATCGACTCTCAACAAAGATCGGCTTTAGAGTTTAAAATTTGAAGCAGATATTCTCAGACTCCAGCAGCAGCTCAGTTCATACATTAAATATATATTATAAAAATAATGTAATACAATAAAACTCTTTGAAATGTTTCTTTAAATTGATGGAAAAATCCCTGCAGATTCCCTTATGCCCTGTGTCCCCCTGAGGTCAATTCAAAGATGCTGTGTGTGATGTTTGACATCTGTTTTATGACCACTGTAGCCGCTTTGCGTCTTTAAAAAAAGTCTGTAACCTCACTATTTTATTTTGTCAGTTTGAGACGGTTCACCACGCTGACACATCTGTCCAGGAGTGCACCATGTGTCTTTGTTTTGTCAAGCGATGCCACAGTTGTGCCTGCAGTCTTTTAAAGCTGTAGCTCACATGTGCCGTCCTCTCAGGGGTATTTCATCTGTGCTCGGGGGATATGGTTCATCATTAAGTGGTCGCTGGAACTAGAGACATAAAGAGCGGTCAATGACAGGTCAGCGCAGTCAAATGAATCAGTCATGTGGTTCTTCAACAACACATGGATATGTGTGTAAATAGATCTAGTAGAAATAGTTGTTTGTTTGTGCTACTCACTCATAGACATCAGAGTACTTCATTCTTCTGTAGTACTTGGCTAGTTTGATGGAAAAGATGATGCTGGGGATGAAGAAGATCATGCACCAGCCCAGACTGAACCAGAACGCATTCTAGAAAGAGAGACAGCATGGGTGAATTTTTTAATTTTGCCAAACATAATGTGTCATTTCTCAAGCTTCAGAGTATTTGTCAATCAGTTAGTGATGATAAAACACAGCTGTAGGTGGAGCTAACACCATCTGATCCTCACCAGAGACTCCACAATGTGCGAGCAGAGGATAATTTCAGCAGAGTCCACAGCTCCCGCCACGGGTCCGCAGCGGCCCACCTGCTGTGTGATCTGAGGGCAAACACACAGATCAGTAACCACACAAACATTGGACACACACTTCATCTGCTTTGAGTGTGTTCACAGTAACACATCCGAACAAACTTTACCGTGAGGTTGGCCCAGTGTGCATAAACAGTGAAGTAACCCAGCTGACAGTCCAAAAACTTTCTGCTCTCCTGCGGGTCGTGAGACAGAGAGACAGAGAGACAGAGAGTAAATTCCACACATTTTCTCGCTGCTTTACAGTGGGAGGTCATGAGGAATCAGTGGAACGTCTGGCCATCGCGACGTGTGGAATTCTGGGTAAATCCTCTGAAGTGACCCGTAAATAACTGCAGTGGCAGTATGGTATGATGAGGCGAGGCAATTAGTTTATTTATACAGCATATTTCATGCACAGAGGCAAATTAAAGTGCTTTATATAATGTATTAAAACATTATAAGGAACAACAAGGATTGGCCTGGTGATATTCTGTTTCTCTTACTGTCAACAAAAATAAAAACAAAAAAACAAAATCAACGCTGATTCATCTTTCAAAATCGACACATAATTTAACAGTGATTTAAACGTGGTGTATGACATCGATTCAACAGTGAATACATATTAGAATGCCAGCAGGGTAGGCTAAAACCAAACTACAGTACAGTCACATGATATCATGTCACCACCACAACAAGACTGTGGTCAGTGTGATGACATTCTGTAGTCTCTTTCAGCCACTTGTTATTCATTTTCTGTAACTGCTTATCCTGTTGGAGGTTGCGGGGCTGGAGCCTATCCCAGCTGACATTGGGTGAGAGGTGGGGTACAACCTGGACAGGTCACCAGACTATCACAGAGCTGACACATAGAGACAGACAACCATTCACGCTCACATTCAAAGTCACCAATTAACCTGCATGTCTTTGGACTGTGGGAGGAAGCCGGAGTACCTGGAGAAAACCCACAATGACATGGGGCGAACATGCAAACTCCACCACCCTGGGCTTGAACCAGGAACCCTCATACTGTGAGACAACAATGCTAACCACTGCCCCACCGTGCCGCCCTAGCCAATTGTTAGCAACCGTTATTTTAAGACACATGAAAGCTTCAAAATTCACAGTGGGGTGACGTATTTTATGTCCCTCAAGCATGTGTTAACCACAGATCTTACTTCAGACATCTAACCAAAAATCCATTGAAAAAACCCACATACTAAAACATCGTTAGTTTGGGTTGCTTCATGCGATTTGTTGACATTAAAGAAGTACAGAATAACTCCAGCCTTATCCTTTAAAGAGTGATAGCGGTTATGCGGGTCAAGATTTAAGTGCAAGATGGATAATTAAAGCGTTTTAGTTTCAGTCAAAGACAGTGGATTTACTTGGATTCACTACTTGGAGTTTGTTTGTTACTGCTCTGAGGTGCATAGTAAGCAAGTGCAGTTTGTCCATGTTTAGTTTGGACCCTGAGGACGGTCGGAGGGTTCGCCGAGAGGGCTCACATGGTAGAAGACAGTCAGATATGTGTTAGTACTTAAAACCCTGTGGAACTTTTCACAGCAGACATTTCAGGAAAAGCACAGGTGTGAATAATGAAATTAATGATGGCTGGATTCCATTTAGCTGCTTTGATTTAAGGTTTCTGGTATTGTGCGTTGCTGGCACGTGAACACTTGAATAGAATAGAGCCATCATTAGTGTTATTAGTAACACATGTGCTTTTTCCATGATAACATGCCACAATGTCTGCTGTGAGAGAAGCCTACTTTATGACACACTTAAAATGTTTTCATTTTTTGTTACAGTTCTACCACGAATGTTTCCATGACACAAAATGTCATCCTGGACCTCACCTTAGATGAGCTAGGAATTAGTTCCTAATAATCATAACTACAATTTGAGACAAATATGATCGGACTCTGAATTAAATGAATGCACAGTGAAACCAACAAGCACATTGTTTCAACCACACGCCGCACACCTCCCCATCAGCCCCTGTGGCTAAATGACTGACCGACCACAGGCACTAGACCACATGGAGCACTTTTTCCTCTGACTCATGTGACTCGTGGCTCTACTCACGGTCTTGACGATCTGTGTCGTATTTGTGTTGAGGAAGTCTTGTGCTGCTCCCACGTTGCTCAGCACCTCCCCCACTGTTCCCTGGAAAAGAGAAGAGAAGCCAGGGAGGAGAGAATGAGCCACAAAGAGAGGAAGAGTGGCCTTTATTCTCAGGCAGTTTCAGGTAATAATCAGCGCACTCACATTGATCTTTTCCGCACTGGCCACAAGGCTCTGGATGGTCAAGTTCACATTTTCCTGAAAGGAGTAGAAGTGTGTGTTTAAATTCAGATTGATGGCCTACATGGGAAAAAAGGAAAACCAGAATGAAAAGATTAGAAAAGCCGAGATAGAGCCGGCTACTCACCAGTTGTGGGATGAAAGTTGTTTCTATGTCGGCCTGGATCAGTCTCAGATTCCTTGCTTCCTTTTGGAGCTCATTTTTAGTATCAGCATTTGTCTAGACACAAGCAAATGGCTGGTTAGGATAAAGAACACAAGCATCAGAAAAAATGGTATTCAGCCTGGAATCATGTGACGTGTCTGTAGTGCAGAAAAGAGTAAAATATCAGCGGGCCCTTATGTGTAATGTCTCGTGACTCACTTGAAGGGTAGCGAGCTCATCGAGTTTATCTGCGGTTGTGTTCAGATTGATGCTGGAAACGTTGTTAATCTGAGAGGGACAAGGAAGAGACACTGGATCACAGCTACATATGACAGTAATATACACAATGATACACACAAGCCCATGAGTGATACAGTGATACCTACCTGCTGCGTGACAGCAGTGGAATCAAAATTTGCAGTTGTGTCGGAGAAGCTCTTGAGTTGGTTTTTAACTTCAGGGCTCAGGAGAGTGATGGTGGACAGAGTGATGTCTGTGTTCTCAAAGCGCTCCCGGATCTCCTCCGTGTACTGTGGGTGAATTTCAACATATGTTTGATAAAGTTTTTGTAGATTTAAACATGATTTATTTGGAACTGTTGAAAAAGGACTTTCAGCAAACTCACTTTAGACACATTGAGCACGTCGTCAAGGTTTACGAGCTCATACAGGTGGAGTGTTGTCCACAGAGGCTGGTTTGCCTCACAGTCTCTGGAAACATTAACATCAAGTCAGACTTATCTGTACAGCACCTAGTCACATTTTATAATAACTCAGCCACAAATATCTTCACAAATGCAGAAAAAAACCTTTAAACTTAAACATCTTATTCTTATTAGAGAATCTGAACCTTTTTTAAGTGCAAGGGATGAGCGAGCACAACATTATCTGTATCTGTGTCTGTATCTGTACTTGGAATGGGCGGGGTTTATGCCAGACGTGGGTGGGGTTAAATCCAAAACTGGGTTGGGCCTAATCCGAAGTTGTTGTTTAAGCCTGAAATTTATATGGATTGATCAGAAGTTGCAATATTTATCACCTATGAGAAAAGTATTAACAGAACAGCCTCAGAATTGAGCTTAAGATCATTTTACTGATATTCGCAAGCGGCCTGACTCACACATAAGTAGAATAAGTGTCCTTGCCACAACCATACCAAATAAAATGGCCTTTATACTTGTTTGTTAAAGATAAAACATTCATGATACGTAAGAGGGTGACTCGTGGATTAGGTTTCCAGTTCCTTTCAAAGGCTTTAGTGAAACATTCAAATACACTTGTCCAATAAGTAAACAATTTCTGACATGTCCAAAGAGAATGTGTTAATGTCCCAACTGCCTCTTTATACCTGTTACAGAGGGGACATTTCTTATGCAATCTGTCCTGGGAGTCATATCGCCAATGTACTGCTTTAAATATGTCAGATTGTGTCGAGAGTTAATTGAACATTTGTACACACTTTCAAGACTCTCCTCTCAAATCTCATTGTCCATCTCAGATTAGGTAATGTGAAAACACCCGGGGGCCAGCTGCTTCTCGTATCATTGGGGCTATTAAAAAAAATCACAGACAAATGAGATCTTTCACTGGAAAAAAAAAAAAAAAAAAAAGTAAAACTTTCCACTGCTTTTGCTGTTGACTTGACACTTTTTTGCTATGGCCGTGTCTGTTACCTAGCTGCTAGGTAACCATTCGTCTGTTTACCGTCTGTTTATGGAAACACATCAGTTCCGCCTGTGTTTTTCCAACTTGGTGCATATCTACAAACTGTATAAAAGTCCTGCCATTGTTAAGTGAGCAGAAAAAATGCAAATTGAACTTGCCTGATTTACCAGTATTGTGAGTCAGGCCAGATGTACTATATTTTGAAAGACAAACCATTTTAATTCGGTCTGCGGGCCACTACCAGCCCCAAGGCAGGACCTAACACATGCCTGGTCTAATCTCTTTTTAATACTCCCAAGAGTTATGTGAACAAATTTTGTCAAAATTACAGTTGTTCTCACGAAATCTTGGATTTGAAAGTCCTTGAAAAAGTTGGAGGCTGGGGTATTATTTGCTCTCTGAAGCTGTTTAAACAAGCTATGTCACTTATGTCTTTGATGCACTACTTAATTACAATTTATGGTGCTTTATGAACTTTAGACCCCTAAAGAAAAATAATGCAAAGACCTAAAATAAAAACAAGTATTTAATTTTCTGGTAAATGAAACTAAACTACACAGAGACATGTTCCTGTGTGAGAGGTCCATTTGCATCTTGTACCTGTAGATATCAGAGATATTGATGTTGCTTTTCAATCCCAAACTTGGACCAATCTCCAACCCTGGAATTAAACCTGGAGTATCAATAAACTGTGGAGAGAGGACGCAATAAAATTAACACAAAGATATCTCACACAGCATCCACAGCATGGTAGATATTGGTGTGTGCAAGTGTATGGTTTTTCTTTTACCTTTAGGAGTTCTCCGTTGCTCCAGGGCCGACAGAGCAGAGTGTAAATGTTCCCACCCAGCAAAAACAGCAGCAGCACCACTATCATGAACAGCCAGGAGAAGAGGAAGCTGAAACCTGCACCCCTGCAACCACATCCAGATCAGAGGTCAAATGCAGAGTTCAGGAGGTGAAACAGTTTGAAAAGTTTGATGTTTCCAGTCTGGATAAGAGCATCAGCTATGTGACTTAAAATGAACACTCACATCATGAGGAACGTGCCGCCACAATCCGCCGTGCAGGAGCGCTTTGTGGGATCTGCTTTAGGTGCCAGACCCACAGGGCCCAGCACCAGACCCATGAGGTTACACACCACCACCAGGAGGACCACGAGGCACAGGGCCAGACACACTGCCCATCTGGAGAAGAATACACACACGATGACTGATTTTTGGGCTTTCTGTTGCATCGATCACATGTGTGTGCACATCCAGGCTTTTTACCTAATATGCTCGACCCACTCGGCCTCTGGTGTGATCTTGTTGATTTCTCTCTGCAACTGGCCCAGAGTGTCCGACACATTGGTCAGGGCAGATAAAGGGATGTCATTGGTAACCTGGGAGATCTGTGTTTTGATGTCACCCAACTGCTGCTTGCTGCCTAAAGGACGCACAAAAAATGTGTTATAAAAAACTGATCTTATTCAAGTAAAAATGTTATGAAACTCATATTTGAAAGAGAAGTGAGTGCCTAAAGTTTGTGACGGTAAATAAGCTTCACTCACTTTGAACTACATCCTTAGTCTCATTGGTCACTCTCTGGGGAATGCTGTCGAAATAGCCCTCTACCTAAAAAGAGGACAAGCAGTGCGTTCATTTTTATAATATCACATAAATAGCTTTGAAATTTAGTGTAGAAGTTGAATTTCTTTCTGTCAAGTTAACAAGGCAGGCATTATATTATCAGTCACTGACCTCCTTGATTTTGGATTTGAGATCCACTTTGTTGACTTCATCCACTGCAGACTGGAACTCATTCAAACTGGGAATCTGTGGAGAACAACCAGAGGCGCAAACATGAAACCACTGTGACCAGCATCACATGTGATGACGTGTTATACTTCATGCTAACAGAAGGGGGCGGCAGAGTTAAGCAAAATAGACCAACAGGCCAATATGAAATGGGCTGATACCAAAAAATAATAAATGATATCTCTGTTTTGTGTCAGTGTATTATTCTTGTTGTCATGAAGGAAATTATGTATGATGCTGTACATTTCTTTAAATGCTGATGAGGAGGTGAGACGAGAGGAGGAGAGAGGAGACAAGGAAAGGAGATGAGATGAAAAGAGATGAGAAAAAAGAAGAGACAAGATGTTAAAAGAGGAAAGAGGGGAGAGGAACAGAAATGAGAAGAGATAAATGGAGAAAAGAGGAAGAAAGGGAGAGAGGGGCAGGGATAACAGGAGAAAGAAGGAGAGGTTGAGAGAGGAAAAGAGGAGAGGAAGAGAGGGGAGAGAAAAGGAGAGGATAAGAGGAGACGAGACATAGGACAGAAGCAGAAACAAGAGGAGATAAAAGGAGAGGAGAGAGAAAAGGAGGGGACAAGAGAAGATGAGAGGAGTATAGAGAAGAGGAGAGAAAAGGAAACGAGTCAAGAAGAAAGGAAAGAGGAGAGGAGGAGCAGAAATGACAGGAGAAAAAAAGGAGAGGATGAAACAATACAAGAAGAGAGGAAAGGAAAAGAGGCAAGAGAGAGGAAGAGGATAACGGGAGACGAGAGAAGAAAAGAGAGGAAAGAGGAGGAGAGGAGCGGAAATGAATAGCATGAGGAAGAAAACAAGAGGAGCAGAAAAGAGGAGAGAGAGGAGAGGGTAGGAGGAGACATGACGAGAAAATAGGAAAGGAAACAAGACAAAAAGAGGAAAGAGGAGGCGGGAAGTGGAAATGATGAGAAAAGAGGACAAGAGGAGAGGAAAAGAAGAGAGAGAGAAAAGAAGAGGATAAGAGGAGACGAGAAAAGAGGAGAGGAAACAAGACAAGAGGAGAGGAAAGAGGAAGGGAGGAATGACGGGGAAAGAAGAGCATAAGCGAGAAGACAAGACGAGAGGAAAGGAAATAAGGGAAGAGAAAAGGAAAGGACAAGAGGAGACGAGAGGAGAGTGTGCGTGTGTCAGAGATAGAGGAGTGTAGGAGGAATGGAGAAGAACAGATGGGAGGAGGACAAATCAGCTGTTCAGACAAAGCCAAAGATGGGGAGCTATTATCATGTGTCACACTGTCTCAGCCTGCGTCACAGGCGGTTCGATTGCCTAAATGATTCTTCCTGTTGCTTCATGATGACGACTCGTCTAACACCACTGATTACTAGTCTGTGCTCCAGGAAGTTTGTAATCTGAGCAGCCAAACTGAACTCCTCCATTCAAGAAGGAAACATGGGAATATCCCCGACTACGTGTGAGGTTACACAAAATCAGTACTTACAGTGATGGAGGTGTCCAGTGTTAGTTTCTGTAGCTCAGGTTGCAGTATGTCGCAGCCAGCACAGTTTGGGTTGGATAAAGTCTGATTGATGCGATTTTTGACAGCGGTGACGTTGGCCTGGAGGCGGTCTGTGGTGGACTGCAGCTGGGTCAAAGATGTGTTCAGCTTGCTCAGTTGAAGATTGGTGTTTACAGTCTCTGCTCACACAAATGAAAAACACATGTTTAAAAGGTAATAACCACTCTGAGACTATGACCTTTTCAACGCTACTCGGCCTTAAAATAGAAAGCCATTTAAAGAGCCAAACTAAATAAACGTCCAAATAAAAAGAGCAGCATGAAAGAGAGGAGAGTGATTATTAAGGGAGATTTTATCCAGCTGCTTTTAGTGAGAGTCTAAGACTGCACGACACCGGTAAGTGATGCATCAGCACTTAATCTGTCTTCTTGGAAAAAGCGGAATTACTGCAGCCCAAAAGAAAATAGATAACTTTATGCAGGCAACCTCCACACGCAATTGCAAAACCCAGTGGATTTGCATTTGTCTTGAATTGATTCATTTGCAGCGCTCTGCTCTGCCCTTCAAAGGCCAAATGCAGCCACTACGTTAACACTGAAACTGAGACAAATGGCTACAGTTTTTTGACTGTCCACCCAAATGTGTTAAAGGTAGAAGAGTGGGAATGTATTTATTACATAGGTATTCATAAAGTAATATTTATGCCTTAAAACCATGACCAATGTTTTGACCTATGACCCCAAAAATGAACTAAAATTGTAGTTACTGCACTCTGCTTTTGTGTTACCTTAAACAGCTGTACAGGTAATGCAAGTCAGTTTGTATTTGTTTTGTTCATAGATGTTAGAATAATAGAAGTAGTAATAGTAGTAATAGAAGTAATAAGAGAAAACCCTCAAGAAATATTTTTCATCGTGTTTGACCTAAACTGAGACTACTTAACATCATTAACGTCATCTTCATCACTGATCTTGCTATGACCAGTGTCAGGTTATCAATTATCTTGACTTGGCATCATCCTCATTCTCACGTTCACCCTTCACCGTGATATGCTTACTGCAATTTTCCTCAGCCCAGTAGAATCCAAAATTTCATAGAACCCAAGGCAGAGCTCTGTTACTATATTTACTGCGGTTTGCCTTGAGTTTTGGTTGGATTTTGTTATTACTGCAATGTTTGCACCCTACTTTCTCGAGAACAGAATAAGATTGAACCACAAAATTTTGTCACAAGTTAGAGCAGATATCTAAAGGTTTAAATCAGTCATAACTCAATTTTGACTAAATAGTAGTGACTGCAGTGTTATAAGTGTGCATGATTAAAAAAACTGACTAATCAAGACTGGAAGTTTATTCTTCTTAACTTGCAAAAAAAAGATCTACCATGACATTTATAATTACTTTGGTACTACTTTGGTAATTATGTAGGGCTGCCCCCTAATGGTCAACCAAATTAGTTAGTTGACCAGAAAGGTCATTAGTTGACAAGAATTCATTGGTCACTTAGTCGCAGAAAAAAAACTATTTGGAGCTGCACCTTGTCAGATTAAATCAAAACCTATACGACTGGACCATGTGGGAAGTTAATTTGAAAGGACAGACACAGGAAGAGGCCACACTCAGCAGTCAGACAGGAGTCACATTACAAACCAATCACGGCTGACAGATATCTTTCTCTTCTTCCGTAAATATTCAGTCTGATAAATACGGAAAAGTTGATCATGTTTGCGCAGGTTTACCCAGAGCTTTACACCTGTCATACAGACGATAGGCCTGCACACTTATAAACAGCTCCTGGAAGAAGATCAGCTCTGCACCCAGGATTTCAGGTAAATAGGTTATACGCGCTCTGAGAGTAGCACCCAGCGCCTAACTTCGCGTTTTCTAGGAGATTAAAGACGCGAGCCCTAATTTCCAGGGCTGGTACCTGTGGTTATTCCACAGGCTAGTTAATAACATGTCGGGCAGGAAATCCAAAGTGTGGGATCATTTTGAGAAGGTGAAGGACAAACCCAAGGTGATATGTAAACTCATCTTCACTGGTCGACTACAAACATGACGTATCATCTGAAACATGTCAGTAGCTACATGCCCATTAGCCACTTAGCATAATCATTACTGCTTTGCCGACAGCATCATTCACAGGCGGCTCGCTCAGTGTGTGACGTGCACTTGTAGACAAAATATAGGCCTATATTAATGAAGGTTTATTGGTACGGTAAACCATTGTGTTGCCCCGCCCAAAATATAAAGTTAGATAATTAAATTAATATGGTAAACATGCAGGCGACTAGTCCACTAATGGCTCTAAATGACAACTGTTGATCAACTCGGAAAATTCTGAGTCAGGGGCAGCCCTAGTATTTTGCTTATGATACAAGTTTAAATGATTTTCTTATTTTGATGTAGGCTTTCTGTAGCCAAAGCATTGTCTTATACTCAGCATTAAAGAACTCAAATTGGGGAAAAATGTGATCAGGACATTAACTGAGCTCTTTGACTTTCCAACAAGATGTGAATAAGAGTCACACAAACAAAGACTCTGGTTTGTGGCCAGTAAACCCGAGCAGTAATCCACCCACTGGGACGGGGATCGCTGATATTATTTCTGTGCTCGTATGTTTCTGTACAGTATATTGCTTTTTTGTCGTTATGTAGCTTTATAACTGCATAACACTCATCCACAAAGAAGAAACCTGTCATTAAAGACTTAATTCAAGCTTCATCGAGCCTGTCAGTGTCAGGGTAGGAAGTGAAATACACAAAGCACCCAGCCTACATGATTACTGATCTGCTGTCAGATATGCACACAAGCATTTACATGCTCAGACTGAGACAGGACAGAGCATGCATACACAGCGTACCTTGGTCCAGCAGTCTGACTGAGAGCAGAGCTGGATCCAGGGTTCCTCTGAAGCGTTCCTTGATTTCTGCTCCCAGCTGAGGTCCAATGGCTAATTTGTACAGACAAACAGGTGTGAGATGGTTAAGCACATGTTGAGAACCAGACGGTTAGAGGGAACAAAAGTGCTTCCTCTATTTTTATATTATTATATTCACGTTCTTACCATCTAGGTTTCTGGTAACCTCCTGTATCGTTCTGTAACTTTCATTTACCACGTGGTCGATTTGCTGGAGGCAGGCAGAGGGAAAACAAACAAAGCATGCACATAAGATATGGGTTCAAATAGAACATACGTCAAACGGCTTATAGCATGAGCTAATCGTACCTGGCAGCTCTTTGCAAATGAAGAACAAACAGAGCTCTACCCTGCCTTTGCCTCCAACCTGTTTCCCAGTCTCTTGTATCTTGAGATAAGTATATTGACACTGTAGAGTGCAGGGCTGGTCCTTAATCAGTGGACTGACTGGAGAATTTGGGGGTCTGTTTGGTTCTCACACAAAAGCTGTGGACTCACCGCACATTGATGCGGGACTTAATGTGACTAATCTTCAGACACTAATTAGTAAACCAGTGCTGATAAACGCTGCCACATTGCGGCCCCGGAGCTCTGACCCTTGTATATTTACACCCTCATAACATGCAGTCCAGTCAGCAAGAGGTTTTGTCTTACCTGAGGCACCGCTGTGAGGAAGGAGTTGATGTTGTCTATAGTTTTGTCAAGCTCCACTTTACTCTGGTCCACGCTCCCTTTGATGGCTTCGTTACTTTTGAACATGCAAATGTTCCCAGCGCTACAAACACACACACACACACACACACACACACACACACACACACACACACACACACACACACAAACACACACACAAACACACACACACACACACACAATTAAATTTGTGTCATGAATATAATCCAAGGGAGACACACACAGGCAGTGAGGCATGCACATTCAAGCTGTCTTTATTCGATGCTAATTTCAGATAATGCATCATTATGCTGTTCAAAAAGCACATGAGCGCACACACACACACTCACAGGATAATGACTGTGGTGACGAACGCAGTCCAGTAGAGAGTTCTTCTGCGACAGTGAATGGAGGGCGTCTGCTTCTGGTACATCTTCCCACCACAGTTGCCACAGCAGCGACAGCATGCCAAGAAGAAGCCAACTATGGGCATCAGGACGATGTAGAGGACCCCAATGGCTGCGCACACCAGGAAACCCACTTGATACACTAGGGCCTGAACACATATGCAGACACATAGATGCAGATAAATGGCATGATGCAAAAATGTTGTGAAGAAGGAAGAACAGCTGCAGATTTGTGGTCTGTCGTGACGTCAAGCACTGTGAGACACCACCAGACAGTAGTTTGGCGTTACTGTGGTTATAGTCAACCATCTTTGTGGATGAAAGAGTCTCAGTAACTTCAGTCGACAGAGTAAATACACACAGGGCTGCTTTAACATTAAACACTCTCAGATTACCAGCTTGAGGGGCTCTGCGGAGGGTGTGCCTGTTTTTTTCCCACACATATAGCAGTTCATAACAATGTCCTATAACTCGTGTACACTTACTTCTTTGTGGATTTCTTGATCTAACTGCTGTTGCTCCAACTCCTTGACTATTCTCAGGATCAGATCTAAAAAGAAATCAGATAGAGGGTAAATGTGACTTAGTGTTTATGCTTCAGAAGACATAGAGGCCAGTGATAGCTATTGACTGTTCCTCTCTGCCAGTCTCTGTCCCAGTTACGCATATACAAAGGCTTGGCAGAGGGGACAATGCGTCCTGTGCTCCATACAAACATTTTAATCTCTCACATTGTAAAAGCGGAAATCTGACACCTCCATCTCATGGTTACTAGGAAACCAGTACAGCTTTCAAGACAGATAAGATGTTAACACACACACAAAAACACACAATGCAGACCCTTTGGTTTATGGTCCCACTGAACCCTGTTATTGTGGATATTATTCACCAAACACAAGTAACTGAGAAGACATGTTGTTCAGGTGCTCTTCACAAGAGCTATTTGTGTAGTTCCCACCATCTGTCTGGATCACATCAGAGTGTAGTCTGGCGTAAACGTCCCGGAAATTTGAATTCTACCTCATTGCTTTGTATTTCTGCTTTGTATAACCTGCTGCTTTACTTCATATGTCTTACATTAATATGACTTTAATATTAAGCCTGTGTTTTGACCACCTGCCTTGGGGAAGGAGGCCACAGAGTAAAAGCATTTATTATTTCCTTGCTAACATTTATAACCTCAGGCTTGGTAGCTTACAATAGAGCAGAAACTCCCAGTCTATGATAAGTCATTAAGCTATTTACTTTATAGAGCAATGACAGACAGTGTGTTTGACCAACTGTTGACACACATCACACATCAGATCACGAGGAACGATTTAAAGTGAAACTGCCAATGTCTTTATGCATCATTAAGTGGATACTGGTTGAAATCCACTCACAATATCAATATCCAACATGATGATCACTGCTAACAATGATTTTGAACTGGGCAAAGGTTGTTCAACATGTTTTTGTACCCATTTGTTCCCCTTTTTTAAATCAATACCCAGCAGGAAGTGAGAATTTATAGAGCAATTACGGCACGTCACATGGGGCAGACAAAGGACCACAGGTGTGTCACATGTCTGAGTCAGGGGAAACATCAGACTAAAAACATCCAACCAGGATACTGAGGTTAAAGATTGACCAGACAAAATACAAGAATTTCCATTAAATTACTCATTAACAAATCCTGACATCTCTCTGTATGGGCATTATTAGCTTTAGAGGAGGTGAGAGGGTTAAGTGCGTCCCCTTGTCTGTGTAGGGAAATTTTGCCCAGTGCCAGCATGAAAGAATTTTAGTGTCATTTGCATTACACATGGTTGCTATGTGAGCTGAAGCCAGGTCAAAGTTTTAAAGGGACAGTTCACCCCAAAATCAAAAATACATACTGTTCCTCTTACATGTAGAGCTGTTTATCAATCTAGTTTGTTTTGGTTTAAGTTGCCCAGTGTTGGAGATATCGGCCGTAGAGATGTCTGCCTTCTCTTAAATATAATGGATGTAGATGGCACTGGGCCCGTGGTGCTCAAAGTGTCAAAAAAATACATTTTAGATACTCAACAGCAATGTCTCTTTCTAGAAACCTTGACCTACTTACTCAAAATAATCCACAGACCTTGTTGTGAGCAGTTTCATGAAGGAACTATTTTCTCTTTATCGAACTACACCCACCAACTGCCAACCACCATACATCACTGGGGTGCATCTCTAGCTCACCTAGAACCACTGAGCTAGCTAACAACACAGCTCAGCCAAGAAGGACACCATTAATCTTTACATGATGCACAGTTACCATTCTCTGAACCCACTGGCTGTATTCGGTGGCTGACTTCTGGCAGACGGCGATACAGCCTCTGGGGGAAGACCCCCTGATTTGGCATTCCGGTTTGATTTGGGCAGAGGAGGCGAATTTCCGTTTCCGACTTCCATTTATATATAAGTAAATATGCTGAACCATTGCGATGGATTCAGAGTTTGCAGTGACGCCAATTGTGTTCAGCCTCGTTAGTTCACCGCACGGACCGTTTAACCTGGCAACAACTGTAGCCGGCTCAAACGTGGTTGGTCAATATGACGCGGACTACAAGCAGCCTACAACCAGGGCTGTTTCAAGACTTTCTGGGGGCCCTAAGCAAGAGGCAACTGACACATCACACCTGTGTGCTTGCACGGCTCGGCTGTTCAGGTATTTCTGGGCAGTCATGAAATCAACAAAGAGGAAATTATTGGACCTGGAGCCGGACTTCTCTGTCGCCAGTAAGCCTTATCTTCTGGCGTATTTGACAGGAATACGGCGTCTGTGACCCCCGTTCAACCCACAACTGGCAGGATTTGTCTTTAGTTTCTGCTGCTGGTTGAAATCTGTACTTGCATAGCGTGCTGAATTATTTGTTTTGTTTGCGCAAGAGGGTGAGTGTCCATGCACAATGGAGCATGGACACTCACCCTCTAGTCCATTCAGGCTATCAATCATGCAATTGGACTTTGAACTTATCCCACAGTAGTGGTACCATGAGGTACCGTAGTACTACAGTACTCCAACAATGCTAGAGCGGGTGGCAACCAATCATGCAGGACGTGGTCTCAATTTGCGTGACGCATGAAAAGAGACAGAAATGCTGTGCAGTCCCGCACAATGCAGGACGTCTGGTCACCCTACTTAGCCACTCGCCAGCAGCAGCTAGTAGGGGGCCCCATTAGGGGGGATTCCAATGTGTTGTCGTTGTTGCAGTGTCTATAGCAGTTCCATCATATTGTCATTGATATGGACCAATGTCAGTCGTCTCTGGGGGCCCCCTTCCAGCTCGGGGCCCTAGGCAATTGCCTAGTTTGCCTGTCTGGTTGTGACGGCCCTGCCTACAACTGGAAACCAGGGCTCTTCCACTCTTCTCAAGATCTCCGGGGTTTGCCTACAGACTCTACATTCAGTGAATGTAGAGTCTGTATAGAGACTACATAGTTACAAGCATGAGCCTCTTGCCCATGAGTAGATGCACGCTTCCTTCTGTGCATTGATTCGGTTGGCGGGTGTAGTTTGGCAGAAAGAAAATAGTTCCTACACGAAACTGCTCACAGCAAGGTCTGTGGATTATCTTGAGTAACCAGGTCATGATATTTGGAAAAATATCATGGTTTACAAATGTGGGTTTTTTTGGCACTTTAAGCACCACAAGCCGAGTGCCATCTTGTTATATTATATTTGAGAGAAGGCAGACATCTCTACGGCCGATATCTTCCAAACTCAACAACTCACACCAAAATAATCAAGACTGATAAATAGCACTACAGGTGAGAGGAAAAATATGTATTTTTGATTTGGGGGTGAACTGTCCCTTTAATGCTATGCTATGAGTAAGTAGGCAGGGTCCTGTGTATCAGAACATGACAGTATATGTTTTAAATATTCAACATGTTTGACTAGTGAGTAATTGTTATTGTTATTTTGAGTAACTGACCTTTAGGAAAAGGATTCGGCTGGACTGTGTTAAGGAAGGACTGGACCAGAGCTGACATGAAGCCCACAGTGGAGTCTGCTGTGTCTTGGTAGTGGGGCTGGGTGAGGCTGTGTGGGGCCGCTGCCGCTGGGCAGAGAGTCTGGGGTGGGACAGACTGGGCCACACTGAGCCCCAGCATCAACACTCCCAGAGTGGCCCTGAACACTCCAGCGCTGCCCTGCCACCTCCAACCCCTGATGTTCTCACGTAACCCCATGTCTTCAGGTGAAAAGGGCCAGAGAGAATGCGTTTATGGAGTGATCACCTCATGGCATGTGCTCTGTCTTGATGTGCCTGGAAATGAGACAAAAAAGGCTGAATACAATGACACACTCATAGAAGGCAGCGGAATTAGAGATGAAACCCACAGACTGAGTCACGGAGAAAGAGGTCGCAGTGCAGTTTGTTACAAAATGGCAACGGAAAAAAAACTGTTTTGCAGAAGAAACTCAACAATGGCATTTTGTAAATGGGAAATGTAAATGTTAAGCCAACACCTCTTTCATTTCTGGGGGAAAAACTGTGCCCTTTAAGCTTCTATCTCATACTTCTCTACTAAACCAGGGACTTTGGAGTTGGTTGTGAAGCACAGGGGGTGCTGACATTTAAAAGTTACAGGAAAAGTCTTGGGAAAAAATGACACATGACAGGTTATTACAACACAATTCGCTGTGTTCACAGTGTAAACACATGGAAAAGTTGCATCCATTTCAGATACCTGCATCACCTCTGTTTATCCCAACCCATACTTGTCTCTCAGAACAGACAGTTAAACATTCATCAGAACAAGGGGGAAATTATCATCTGCCAAAGCGCCACGTTTCAGTAATCGATTCAGTAATCGTCAACACTCATTACCTGTATGGTTTTTGTAGGTGTAGATCTCTTAAGCAAATACCAGCACAAGGGTAAAGGTCTACACTAACTGAACACATCTACTTCCTCTTATGTTTTAAGCAAGCTGTTGAAATCAGAGAAAACTGTCTTCTTGCTTTGGTTTGTTGTCTTTTTTTTCTTTTTTCTAAGGGCTATTATTAGATAACATGATCGTCTCTTTAGCCTGAGGACATTTACTGTACATACAGCACCACCGGAAACAAACAGTCTGTCCCTCCAGGTCTAAACACTTGTTGGTGTAAGGGTGTGAGTGACAGGGTAAAAAAAGTGACTTCAACATTAAGAGAGGGCAGATAAGGAAGGAATAGAAATGCAGAGGGAAACAAAATATAGACACAGGAAAACAGAATGAGCATTTTTATCTCAGGTCAACTCACCTTCCTCAGTCAGACAGTGAAGGACAGTCCCGTTGCTCTGATCTCCAGTAATTCAGCAAGGTGTGTGTGTGTGTGTGTGTGTGTGTGTGTGACTCTTCCAGTCCTGTAGAAACTGGATACTGCTCCTGCTTTAAAGTTGAAGCTTGCTGTGTGCTTGCCTGGAGAGCGCTGGCACTAAGAGAAGAGGGAGGGAGAGAAGGGACTGGAGGAGGGAGAAAGGGAGGGTCTTAAAGAGAGACACTGAGCGAGTGGGAACTACATGGGAAAATGAAGTGAGAGTTGTGGGAAGGAAGTAAATAAATAGTAGAATTATCTTCCAGCAAATGTTTTTCTAATCCCTACTTTGTAATTCTGGAGTGTGTCAGGGGGAGAAGATGGGAGTTGTCAGCCCTAAGGTGCCAGCAAAAATTGTGCAAAGACATATTTGTTTTCGCTGGCTGAAGGGGTAATTTTAGGTCACCCAGTCATTCCAAATAAATCAGACCACATCTGCAATGGTGTGGTGTCCAAACAAGCAACAACGCAGCCCAGATATGCAGGACAACATAGCTGGGAAGGATACACTTGAGAAAGGGAGTTTTGAGAACACAATATCTGAATGGTGCCAAGAAAAACACAAAAAATATTTCATTATTGAAGGGAATCCTGTTTTCCACATGTTATCACCACTGTCAGAGAGGGAGATTTACAGTATAACTCTGCAGATGAACAAGCCAAGACAAGAATTAAGCTATTGCTCTTCGGGGAGGACTACGCCTACTGTTAAATAACTTGCAGGAGAAAAAGAACCACACTAGGACAAGATGGAGATAGTACTATCACCTACCTATAACCTGCTTCTGCCGAGGAACCACTTTACTCGTTCGTTTCATCACTGTTCATGAAGTCCAGTTTGTCAGTTTGTTTCACCATCTGCATTGCATCATGACACTTCCTGTGTGAAAGTCCTCTGTTGCCCAAATGAGGAAAATATATTTACATGAAAAGGAACACGGTTGTTCAAAAGGCATAAATCTGATTTGCCTTTCAGAACTCTACCAATGCAAATGAAGCAGAGGGAGTGTTGTCTGCGACTCTTGTTTTTCTTAGCAGGTGCACAGTCCATTGCCAATCACTTGTCACTGGTTCACCTCAGTCCAAAGTCATCAATTACAGGCTCATCCTTTAATCTGCTACCAAGAGAGCTCTTACCAAGTGGCTTTGGCATGTGAAGGCTATCAAGGCCTTGCGGTGCTGCCACTCAATGATTCTGTGTTCCTGAAACAGCACCAAACACCTCCTGGTTGGTCTGTTAGTGTTGCAATAAGGATGCAATCCCTCACTGGCTTCCCACCTGTGGACATACACTGATCAGCCAACACGTTAAAACCACTGACAGGTGAAACAAATTACATTGATTATCTTGTTACAATGCAGTGTTCTGCAGGACCTTGGGTCTCGGCATATATGTAGATGCTACTTGACACACTCCACTCACCCAAACACCGTTGCAGACCAAGCAAACCCCCTCATGGCAACTATACTCCCAGATGGCAGTGGTGCCCCCAGCAGGACAATGCGCCATGCCACACTGAAAAAACTGCTCAGGAATGGCCCAAGGAACATGTCAAAGAGCTCAAGGCATCGACCTGGCCTCCAAATGTCCCAGTTCCCAATTCAACTGAGCATCTGTGGGACGTACCAATACCCCTAGACGTACTGCCCATCCACGGTGGGGCCTCTACGGATTGGACATAGAAATGACATGTCAAGGTATGGACACAGGAAGTCTGGGGATGCCCCGGGGTGTCTGGCACCAGGGTCCTTATGGCAGATCATCTGAGTCCTGTTGGTTGCAAAATGACATACCAGCATGTCCAAAGGTTTGCTTGGTCCACAATGGCGTTTGGGTGGGTGGTGCCTGTCAAGTGACATCAACATGAATGCTAGGACCCCAAGTTTCCCAGCAAAACATTGCATGGTAACAAGATGATCAATGTTATTTACTTCACCTGTCAGTGGTTTTAATGTTTTGGCTGATTGGTGTATTTGTGATTTACAGAAGCATCCTTACAGAAATTGAAGTCAAGTCTATAACTGACTTAGCTTTTAGCTGCAACGAGCAGCTGCAAAGGTTGCTCTTACACATTTTTCCACCAAATTATTTCTGGTTCTTGAACCAGTTCCATTCAGGACTCTTGTAACCTTGGTGCTATCTAGCGAAACCAGCCAGTTGTTACCAGCTCACCCTTTGTCCCCTTTACAGGCGGTGGCCTTGTGGTTAACCGTGAGGGTGTGACATGTACTTCATTGTGTGTGTATGGAGGGAAGCAGCTCTCTCAGTGTGTCATGGTGAAGATGGCAGGCAGCAAGTAGTGATGATAGCAGTAGAATCAAGTGTCTAGATAAGCTCAAGGTTACTGTTAGACCTCATGATAAGGCCATATTTACTGTTTTGTGGTGAAGCCATTGTTGGTGATAGGCACCCAAACGCCTCGCCATCCTTCCCTCTGCAGAGAGGTCCAGAAGTTAGTTACCAGCTAATAAAGAGCCAAGCTAAAATTAATGTTAATAGGCGAGGTTGTTCCTAACTACAATTTGGAGCCGATAAGCTGTCATGGGAAGAGGCAACACAGTGTTTCCACCAGTTTTAAGCTGAACAATTGTAGTCAACGATGCATTATCAGCAGAGAGCACTGCACAGTGCACAGCAGAAGTAATCAGTACCAAGATGGTAGATTGCATTGGATACCTGAAAAAAAAAGGACCATCTGTTAATGAAATGATAACACAACATAGAGGACTACTGTGTGCAAGACTCCATCCTCTCTTTCCAGTTTGTAAATGTGGCACACCCACTGATGTCCTGTTCTCACAGTTTGAACTGTTGATTAAGTAGTACCTTTTATTTTTTAGTTCCAGCTGGGGACCAATTTTCAGGATTCTGAAACAATTTATTTTTGGTTGACATGCTTTGAATAAATCAAAATTAAGTGTGTGAACAGGAATGGAACCTGTGCCTTGTTGGTGGTTCACAAAACTTTCCCACCCTTTGGCGCTAACAGTTTTTTGCCCTCAGAGGCTGAAATTTGTGTGGACGTGAAGTGTGTGTGTGTGTGTGTGTGTGTCGATCAGAGGCCAGTGGGAGTGGTGTATGACAAAAAGACACATAACTTCTAAACAGTCACGTAGCATGACTAAACTTCCCTAGAAAAACACACAGAGATATACGCACACACCATTTTGCTACATCCCTTGTCATAATTTATGAACCAACTTTGACATCAGCTTCAACTTTATTGTTGCTAAGGGGAACAAGGTAAAAAACACAGAACACACACACACACACACATACACACGGACTCAACTCGCATTCATGGGACAACAGGTTGTCGCAGAGAGGCATCACTAGACTAGGGACAAGAGTTTATGAGGTTGTGTGTGTGAGTGCATGAATGTGTGGGTGTACATGGTTGCAGCTTTATTCGTCCTTGTTTAAACAGTACTTGAGGCCGAATTGGTACAAAATTCTACATTAACATAAGCTACATTTTCATGGTGTGGTTGAAAGTTCTCAAAAGGCTAGTGAGTATAACTTGAGATTTTATCACACATACTGATCCCAAGGTCAAGGATTAGCATCCATGTTCGAATACCAAGCAGTACGTGGTAGCTTTTGTTGGATCAAAATGTTCACAAGTGAAGCCCAGCATGTTGTGGTTGTCTAACAGCTTAAATGTACTTCTTAGTGCCGAAATGTGCTAATCTGAAATGTCAACACACTCTTCCGTCTGTTTTTTTAACAGTATGTCTGAGTTGCTTGTTTGACTCACCACCTTGGCAGAGAACGCAGACACCTCCATTCTGTCTTATCAGCTATCTGTTACATATTGCCTTTGTCAAAATTTCAGTTATTTGTTGTCGTTCCAATTTTCTTGCCAACTAACACGGCTGCCATCGTCTACATGACTCCTGCCTTGCCAAAGAATGAACAAGTTGCTACAACAAAAAAACGGCAAACAGGTCATGGCCATTATTCGCACCCTGACCTTTTGACCATTAACTCTGGAATAAGGGCTGCAGTGTGTTGTTGAGTTTCCACTTTAAACTTTGTTTCATTTTCAGCTTCACCAGGCACAGCTCCATGACTGTGTTCTTGTTGGTAGTTGGTAAGATTCACCAAGGCATACTTGAGTAATTGCTTCCCCATGATTACTGGAGAAAATTTCAGATCTGTTTTCTATTTTTGTGCGATTATCCTGTTAGGTTCAGTTCTGCGTGGTGAAAAAAAGACCTTTAACATCACAGTAAGTATCTTTCTCTAAAGAATCATCCCAGCTGAGTTCAATAACAACAACCGTGTCTTTCAGTGAAAATTCATCTTTATTGATACCATACATGAATTATCAATGACAGAAACCTGGCAAAAAAATATAGATATAAAATCACCCCTATAGTGAGGTGCTACAGGAGCCAGCTATGGGTGAATTGCCATTTCAGCTCTGTCTCACATATCACAAACCCTCATTCCCTAAATTATGTCAACTTAGGAAACACAGAGTGTCGAAAAATTCCCCCTAGATTCAATTCTGTGTCGGCCTGCTGAAGATACACTAGACACTAGGGGTGCCAGAAACAATGAGTAAGGATTTAAACACAACAGCCTGCAGCTCGGTGTGGATTCACAGACGGCATTCATGCCAGATATAATGATGGAGGAATTTCTGACAGGCTGCTTAGTCTGTCCTGGTGCTCTGGGAGACCCCTGCTGGGAGAGTCAGCAAACTGCTATTCCACAGCCGTCAGCCCATGAGTTGGGCAACACATTACATCATATGTACAGGAAACACTGACACAGCAGCTTAAGGTCAAGCCCAGTGAGTCTTATACCCCCAGGATATGATGTAATGTCAATGGTCAGCATATTTCCATTAATGAAATATCTACTTTGAGCTTTTTCATTTAGCAGTTACAGATTTGAAATGTATCTGGAAAACATCCACCAAATACACCACAAAGCAAAAACCACAAATCATATGAAGATAAATTCATATTTCACTCAGGGTGGCACATTTCCAGCATCTGAGGAACACGAGGTTCTTCATCAGAGGATGACTCAACATGAAATGGAGCAACTTTACAGGAAAAAGGATGATGTAGAGGTCAATGTTTTCTCTAAATGTGGCAATTTATTGATTTTCAGTGCATCTGGCAAGTTGTCTAATAGACCAGGTATCTGCATCTGCAGAAAACTGCTATTAAATACCTCTTTAATGTGAACATACTGAACCATTGTGATAAACTGGCCAGAACAATCTGGGAGCCACATGTCGAGAAACAAAAAAACAAAGTAATGGAATGACCTGTATTAGCAATAAACTGACTCAGCAGCCCCACAAACTCCTCCATATATCATGAGTATAATACAGGTGGGTTGGACCTAAACAGAATGTCAGTACATAGAAAAATAAATACAGTTTGCTAAAATGAGGGCAAAATTCTTTTATCAGTGATTGTACCATTAAAAATCACGTTTAAAAAAACTTTTAAGAGGCTTTTCATCTCTTTACATTAGATTGAGTTTCTCATAATTCTAGGGAGGAATACGTAGAATAACTTTTACAGAAATTACTACCTAAAAATATACAAGCACAGACACAAACATGAGGAGTAAAGCCAACAAAATGATTCGTCATAAAACAAAAAACAGCACAGTGTAATCAATATCTAAAGAATCTTTACATGTAGCTCCTTGGTCTGCAGCTTTCTTAATTGTGATTAAAAACATTTCTGGGAAACTTAAGTTAATACAAAAGTCATTTTTCTTATTTTACAATCCTGTCAAAACTTGTTTTTTAAAATATTTTTGAGTAGCAAATTTGACGTTTTCTGTTATTGTGTTCTCTGAAGAGAGGACCCCCAGATAAGAGATTTCAAGACAAAGCAAACAGTTCTGCAATGACGAGTCAACAGATCCAAACCAGGCGCTGGGTGGAAATTTAGTGGGGAAAAATGGTTTCCAGTGTGCTGCTTTGGACTCACATCAAACAAGATGTAGCACAGTATTAAATCACTAGCCTTGTTCTCCCCCGACCTGTCGTCTAGCACTGAAGCCGATGGACCTGATGACAGTGTGATGGCTGACACAGATGGATGACTTTATATTAAGCACAGACTTACATGGAAGTTATTACCATCACAATAAGAATGATCTAACAGCAATACGTATACATTAATATACTGCAGGTTTCAGATGTTTTACAGTTCTTACATTAGCAATAATAGAAAAAGAAAAGAAAATACACCGTCAATTCATAAGAAAAATAGATTGGAGTTAATAGTGGAAAAACAGTGCAAAGAATATTCTGGGGTGTTTTTGTTTGCTTGCTTGTCTGTTTATTTTTTAGAAATTGTTTACAAAAATAAAAACAATTCAAAACAAGTCTAAAACATAGAAAATGAAAACACACTTCTGTAGCGTCTGGTGCTCTGGTCCAGACATGCTGCGTACCACCTCTCTCCAGTACCTCCATGTTTTATGCCGTAGGTGTAGGTGAATGTGTGTGTGTGTGTGTGTGTGTGTGTGTGTGTAAGTGGGTGTGTGTATGTGTGTGTGTGGATGTATGTGTGTAAGTGTTTGTGTTTGTGTGTGTGTGTGTGTGTGTGTGTGTGTGTGTGTGTGTTTAAGATTTAGCGTAGTGGTTCTCAACTCCGGTCCTCAAGCTCCGGCACTGTACAGGTTTTTGTTCCAACCAGGTCCTACAAAAACAAATAATTGAGTTTTTAAAAACCGAACGTTGAATTTTGATGCTAAGAGTGCACACAGTTCTCTGCAGCCTGCAAAAAAATAAGTTAAATAAAAGCTAAGCATTTCCTCCCTGTGACATGAGCACAACAGAAACAACGGGGTGCGTCGTCAAGGAAAACGCACGCCTGAGAGACCCGAGGTTGGAACAAGAACCCACTGACATGGTCGCCATGGCGAGCACTCGGACACCAGGACACGCCAACTTTGGCTCAAACACTGTGGTGAGCGATGATGGGGGGTAAAGACATATACACACACCGCCACCCCGCCAGTCTCACCACACCTCTAAGAGGACTGACTGGAGCCGAGCAGACAAGGGCCAAGGCTGAGCACCACTGATCATGTGCAACAATGTGAGGGAGCGAGTGGGATTCTGCTGACCCTGTCCTTCATGTGACAGCAAAGAGCTTTATCAGTCCTTCAGCTACTGTCCCTTCCCCTAACCAAACTCCTTTCGTCTTTAAAAGAACATGACGGAACAAAATAAACAAAAATTAATTGAACACAAGTGCTCGAGGTCACCCTCCCTGACTCCTCTCGCTAGTGCGTTGGCTCAGGTGGATCCCAGTAGGATTTAAGCACTGAAAAGGGGGCTGGCTGGGACCTCAGCACTCTACTGGGACGACTGGGAGTTGTCATTCTTGCTCTCCTGACTGGAGGGAGCCTTGTTGTTCCAGGGCGAGTGTGCCCCCAGTGCAGGCGAGCTGTTGAAACTGTCCTCATCCTCCAGGCCATTCGCCCCATCGAACTGCGTGTTCTCCAGCCGCGTGATCAGACGCTCGTCCTCGTCACCAAACTCCCCTCCCATCAGAGTGGGCTCTCCCACCATCATCACGTCCTAAAGGGGACAGCAAGGGCCGGTACATATTATCCCCATAATACAGGGGGGTGCGCGGAATGACTGGCTGCACGGACGAGTTTTAACTGTAGTGTTTCTTGCCTGTGGTCTAGGTGCGATCTAACTTGATTCAATTCCAGCGTTACAAATTAACTTTTACTAATGAACTGCATTATAACTGATACTTGAAGATAAGTTTTGGGACCAAGGGACCCCGAGTGAGGTATTAGTGTCCTCTAAATCTTAACCCAATCACAACAGGACAACGTGTTGTCAGGGCATTTACCCTGACAGGTCAGTGGTCCATGTGGCCCTGACTCCCTGCCCCTGTTCCAAGAACCAGGGTCGAGGGGCCCTTCCTACTGGCCAGCAGTGGGCATCCCTGATCCTTGAGTGCTGCATCAGGGGGGTTTTCATTCCACCTCGGGTCTCGTTCGCTCAGTCAAGCAACCAAGTAAGCAAAGACAGCAGTGCTGTGTGAATCATGTGCTCTGATAGACTTAGCTGTAACTCTAAAACCAAGTTGAGAAAACCAGCGGATTTAGAGAGAAAACCTAACTGTCACACTGGAAATCAGAGCAAGGTAACCCTACCCCATGGCCCCGAAATGTTTTAAGCATTACTCAGTAAAGAAGGTCACTTGTACCTCCTCTAAATTAACCCATAAACCTGTGGCCCCAGAGGACCAGGGACTGCCCATCACTGGTTCACATCAGGGGATCTACTAACTAAATCTACTCATCCTCAGAAACCAGCTCCTATTCCCCCTCACCACACCTGAATCCATACCCCACCTCCAGAAGCCTCCATATACTATCTCTATCCTGCTACTACACCTATACACCAGCAACCCCAGCTACCACCCCCTACACCCACAAATAACTTCCTAGCTTTCCTTTCTAACCCCTCCACCCTCTGTCTTACCCCCCCATGCCTTGCTCAGCTGAACTTGGAGGTGCAGATAGAGGTCAAGTAGATGTAATGCTTACAGGTACCTGGCTGGAGAGTGAAAAGCTGTTGGCTGGACTCTTCTTTTTGCTGTTGCTGTTGTTATTGCTGCCCCCGCCTGAGCTCACGGTGCTTCCCCCAGACACCTTCCTTTTCCGTCGCTTGTTTGGAGCTTGTCTGGCTGGCTCAGCTGCAAGCAGAGAAAGGGAGAAGACATGTTTAACAGTCATGTACTTTAGTCTCTATAATTCGGTTGTTTGTAAGCCTGTTGCAGATAAAGAACTGTCAAGCATTTGCAGTTGGATTTGACTGTGGGTACTTACTTAACTTAAAGGTATACTATGCAGGAATTGTTCGCTACTGTGTGCTAGCGAAAGTGAAAATAAAAAGCCAACCCCAGATGAGCTACATCTGCATTTTTTTGGCACAGAGTCTGCGATTTCCTTAGCTTCCTCTTAAATGTGTGCTGCTTACAGTCTGGCACCTGGTCTCTACATTGTTAAAAAGTCTCCACCTCACTGGCAGGCTGTGCCCAGGAACATCCTGACCACAACAAAATAAGAAGAGAATAAAAAAATACAGGCAGAGGGCAGAGGGCAGAGTCTCTGCAGATAAACACATCGCCACACACTTCCGGTGGGTCATATGTGACGACTGAGAAGGATTCTTTTTATTACTTTTGAGTGTATACATTGTTTTTTTTTTTTTTATAAAGAACCTGCACAGTACACCTTAAATGACATGAACATTAATGCCACCAGCAGTTTCAAAGGTGTGTGCCTTACCTGGAGGTGCTACCATTCTTTGCCACTTTTGGAAGAGGCAGGTCTTCAGGCAGTCTCTGGGGCTCAAACTGTAGGTCTTATGCCTTGACATCAACTCTTGCATGGGCTCCAATATCACACATAGCTTTAGGGAAGATTAAAAAAAGAACCAAATCAACATGAAGGAGAGTTCACAGGTTGTTGCATGTGTAGTTTAGGTTAATTCAATAATCCAATAATCAGTAAGAATAACACAAAGGAAATTTGCTTACACGGAGGTAGTTGAGCGTGGAGTTGGACAGCCCACATCTGGTGATATTTTTAGCCAGCTGATCGAGCATTTGGGGATCCTGCATGATTGGATTAAAAAGATTGGATGAGTAAGTGCATGTACAGTATGTGCATTTGAGTGTGAGTGCATTGTTATTTGAATCTGGAACTCACATGCATAGCCAAAATGCTCCTTGGTAGGACCTCTCTGTGTTGTCTGATGCTGAAGTGCCACGTCTTGATCCTCATCATGTCATCAAACATGAACTCTAGGTACAGGCGGCCCTCCACACAAACCTTATCCACAGGAGGGAAATAAAAGTTAGAAGTCACAGCACTGCCAACAGCAAGTAAAGGGGAATTTTGTGTGAATTTAACTGTACCTGTGTGAACATAGGTTTGCCGTTCTGGGTCACCATGGTGCACTGGTCACAGTCGAGAGAGACAAAGTTACTGTGGAAGGACTCCTTTGGGTGCTTCAAAACATAGAACAGCTCAGTGGCGCCCCCCTCAAAAATACTTCGAAAGTATCGTGGAATCAACGTCCTGCCAATGGCTGCGGGCAAAAAAGATCATTTTGTCAATAAATGAAATGATCAAGAAAATTAAAAGTGAATCACCTACATAGGGAAAGTGTGTGGGTGTATCTGACAAAACCACAAACAGGATACAACTTTAAATATACATAAAGCTGCTCAATCGGTTAACACTCTTAACATTTAAAATCAGAGGCTGAAAATACAAATAAACATTAGCATTTTCTTTTTCTTTATTCTTACTGTATCGTTTGGGTCCATCTTCCAGACAGAAAGTGATGGTGAGCATGGCGTCATCCTCAAAGAACTCTGTGGTGAAGGCGTCCCACCAGAGATTGTCACAGTCCTGGAAGCAGAGGAAGGAACCATTACTCTCAATTTTAATTCCTTTTGCAAGCATGACTTTTATAAACTGATAAATGAGGCAAATTACTTCTCCATATAATTACAACAAAATAAAACCTAGCATTCAAGTCTAATAGAGGAAGAGAGGACAAAGTGAGTAAGTGCTTAAGTTCTCCATTAAAAATAGTGTTTGCTATAAACAGATGAAGAAGTTATATATGATAATATAAACTAACAACTAACATAGTAAAACCAAAAACAAGAAGCAGAAATTCTTGTTTCCTTAAATTTACCACTGAACAACCCCTCAACTCTTCTTCTGTACCAACTGGTCAATGTAAACCACTGGAAGTTTGTAAATTATGTGAGAACAGATGTGCTCCTATAGAAGAGCAGAGGAGTGAATACTTTGTGAGTGCGGTGAAAAAGTATTAGCAAAACTGAAGTTGGACTTCCTAAATAAGACGTGCTGTGATTTAGACATCAGGCTGGACATAAAACTTAATTGTAGGTGGAACTGGTTCAGTGCACAGAAGTCTATGTGCATGTATTTGTCTCATAAAAAGTGAGGTTCGTAACAGCTACTCAGTTGCACGCTCTGGCATATAAACAGTTGGCACTCCAATTACGTTTTAGCCAGGTTGATCAGATAATCCTATTAGAGCCTGAATGTAAATTAAGTCAGTGCATTCCCAGGCTTAATTTCCCACAAAATCCCTAGCATGGTTAGCTACACAAAAACAGCAGCTGGGAGGGAAAATGTGAAAACATGGCGATAGTGGTTAGTTCACAGGAGCTGCAGAATGTAGCACAACAGATTGTAATCACAACCAAGTTGAAAATTAAACACTGGTGTTGTGTTTTTGTGCAGCAACAGTTTAGGGTTGAGTTCTTATTACTTTCTATGTGAATGATGAAGTGATTCTCACCTCTGTCCAATTCTGTAGCCTTTTGTTCAGCTCATATATCCGGTAATCTGTCTGGTTCCCGTACGGTGTGGGTCTCCTGGAACAGAAAACAGGGGGATTCAACACTGAAGTTTGAGCTGCTTTAGAGGCTTCTCCACACCCATAGCATAAACAAATGACATAAGCCATGAGGAGTCTCAAACTTAACTTAATAACAGGCGAATTTAACGCCCATGTGTTTTGAAATGAATAAGGAGTAAAGAGCATAAAGCCTTTTTAAATGACTTCAGAGTTTGGACAAACCACAAGCGTAACCATACTCACCCCATTCCAGGCTCCATGTATGATGGGGGGTACATGGGTGTAGGCCTGGGAGGGACAAAAAATACAAACATCAGCAACCATTTTCTTGGAAACATAGCAACACTTAGCTAGGGCTGGGCAATATATGGACATTATATTGATATCATGCTACGAGACTAGATATCATCTTGGATTTTGGATATCATAATATCATATTTCCTGGTTTTAATGGCTGCATTACAGTAAAGTAATGTAATTTTCTGCACTAACCAAACTGTTCCAGCTATTCTATTATTTGCCTTTACCCACTTAGTTATTACACCCACATTACTGATGATTTTTGATCAAAAATCTCATTGTTTCAATATTTATGAAGGCAACAACAGACAATCCTACAATATTGTTGCAATATCAAAGCAATATTCGGTCAAAATATCTTATTTTAGGATAAAAATCCACATTACAGTGCAATAGGAAGGTATAGACAAAAAAGGTGTAAGATATTCAGCACTTGCAATACACAAGTATATATTGAATAAGTACTGTAAAAAGCAATGAGAGCAACACTGCATGTTAGTGTGACATCTGACTTCAGCTGTCACTTTTAATGAACTTGAATGTTGCTTCTTCTCTGTTTTCGCCTTATTAGACCACATCTAAAACCCTTCTGCTTCTGCTTAGTCAACTCATTTGATTTTATTCCAATATCATCTTCAAAGACAGGGTGATCAAACAGAGCAATCTGAAGTATGCACAAAAGTATAAGCATTTAGACATCAATGCAGATATAAAACGATCAGTATCTATAAAAACATGCTGTACTCTTTAATAAACATTTCTGTGTCAAGACAACAAATTATAATATCACAACTTACAGCTTGCAAGGAATAAAAAAATCATGCAAAAGATGCCCTACTTTTAGACATATTTTCCTTTTGACAGAAATTTGCGTGTGCTGACAATATAACCCAAACCTACCCCACATCTCTGTCCAGCATAGCGCCTGGGTGGAAGGGGGGAAAGCTGCCGCCGTTGGGGGGCTCCTTAGGAGAGTACAGCTTGAATGACTTTGACGAACAGCCTGAACGCAAGCACACAGCAAAGGAGGAGGAGGAGGAGGAGGAGGAGGGAGGAAAAAAAGAGCAGAGATTTAGAGGAGATTTAGATTACTTTAGATTTAGCTCATTCAAATCACAGCATCATCTAAGTAATCTAATGCTGGATGATTTTGTTGAGATTTACTCAAATAAAAAGCACGCTGCCAAAACAATTTCCTGCTGCTTTCATTATCTAATGCATCTTCAATCTGGTAAATGGACAAGAAAACAAATCATCACGAGGAGAGGAGAAAAAAAGCAATATTTATTAGCCTGCAGAAATCTGAGAAAACAATCAGGGAGATGGGGGGAAACAAGCAGAGAAGATGGTCTGGCATGTTCTTTGTGTTCTTGTACCATCCGTACCATTAGAGAGAACCCTCTTCTCTGCATACAGCCCCATGTGATCCTAACCATGCACCTCTAATAATAATGTGTGTGTGTGTGTGTGTCTCTCTCTCTCCCCCTCTAGTTGCCTCTTCTACCCATCCCCCCACTCGCTACCCCGGCTGTTGTTAACCCTTGTCTGTCCAGATAAGGCATTCATGCTTAAACAATTCAGGGCTCTGGGAAAACATCTATTCTGTATCTCTACTCGAGGAGACCTCACACAGAGAGCGGCTGCATGTAATTAGGTCTGACCAAAGATATATTATACTACTGGCTGACGGGATGTTGGAGAAAAACAACCCCTGGATATCTGACCCAGACTGGCTCATCACGACCACCACCCTACAGCTTTACTACTTTTCAGCACAGATACTGAAAAATGATGATATATGTGTTGACCATAAATTCATAACTGGGTAAACAGATATGTTGACAATAGAAAATCCTAACTCTTCCTGCATTTGTCGGCTTGATAATGTTGTTTATGCGTGCACTGCTTGCAAATCCGGGATTCCCAGCAGGCATCTGAAGGCAGCATAATGTTCATTTGTTGCTCTGACTAAAAAACAATTGATGCACAACACTCAGTCGCTGTCAGCTAGGCATATAAAATGGTGACTGTATCAAATTAAAACAGACAGTGGAAGAAACACTTTACATGGGCGGATAAGATGCAAGATCAAACCTAACTACCTATGGGGTACCCTGCAGGCGGTGAAAGTCAAGACAAATACAAGCACAGGGAGAAGGCTGGAGTTGGGGTTAAGTATGCCTGTGTGAACTCTGATCTGTCCGTCCTCCTTCACAGCCCAGTATCTGCTCCTCGAACAACTACAACTCCTCCTTCATTTACTCCAACCCTTTGCTCCCTTGCTTCAGCATACCCGAAAGAGTCACGGCAGGTCATCCTCTCCTCCCTATTACGACGTGGTTGAACCTGCTCAGGAGCACCCAACAATAGTTCTCTATGCATTACCTCTGACCTATAGACCCACCCACCCCGAAGAGCACCAGCCTGCCTCAGACAGCATTCAACCACATATGATAAGTCTTTGTTTGCTGTGATGCTGGTGCACATTGAGCAACTACAAGAAATAAGAGCAGGAGCCTTATTTTTCTCTGATATATAATGCCTCCACATTCAGACACTTGCATTCTGCAGAAATGCTGATATGCAGTTTATTCTCACTTTATATAAACATCCTAAAAATGGGCTTCAGTCACCAGGATCAAACTTAATCTTCAGGTTAGGAGACCCAGTTTATCAGAGGCTTAATGACAATCTGAAGGGCCAGACATATCATCTTGATGAATGACATCTGAGGAGCATCCTGAGTTACACGACAAATACGGCTGAATGGCCCCAGCCTGTTAGCATCCTCCAGCAGAACAGCCTGATTAAGTTGACAGATCATGATGCATAACCACTCAGACAAAGGTGAACTTTAAATAGTGAGACTTTGGTGCAGTTCAGTCCGCCCAAACTGTTCATTGCAAACAATAGAGCTGCATCCAGAGGCTGGCCCTCAGCCAATAAAACATCCAAAGCAATGTGCGAAGACTGCCAACATACTTGCACTGCTTACTAATGTTAACTTATTGCTCGGTCTGGGTACGTGCACACTCGACATTCACAAAAGAAGCCAGTATTCAGTGTAACACACGGGACCAGGCGTAAACTGAACCGCAGGGCCGCATTCATTAACCGTTTGCAGAGGACGGATGCCATTGCTAAGCTATTAAGCTAACGTTAGCTAGTTGCTAAACTACCGTTATCACCGTCACCTCCTGCTCATTTCCCGTGCTTATTTACAAACAATTCCAGCGGCATGTTGTAAACAAGAGGTGCTGCCAAGGTGGTGTGGTTGTATGTTTGAGTTACCTGCAGAGAAAGGTCCACCGAAAGGCGGTGTTGCTCAACACCTCCGCTCGGTGTTTCTAGCCAGCTAGCCTCGCTGCTAGCCGGAGCGGCTGGATGGGGAGAGCTCCAGCGCCGACCGTTGATACTGTAACGTTAGTCCTTCGGTGCCAAACAAGACGGCAAGCGACGGAAAGTAAAAAACTCCGGCGAGCTGCCCTGGTTCCTGTCAATTTCCAGTCCCCAACTATGCGTTTTAAATGTCATTTGTTTAGGGGACGGTGCTACATCCCCACTACTACTACAGGACCCTTTGTTCCTGCCAGCCGAGACACGAAAAAAACAAAGGCACCGCCTCCTCCGGGCTCCCCCGCCCATCACATCACACAGACCGGGACAAACACAGGCCAGCCTCCCTGACAGCCAGGGACCCCAATTTGTCTTGTCCAGGAGCCATACGTGCGTCAGTGGCCCCCAGAGAGGAACAAGGTGGGTCCCCATTAAGAGAGCAGTTGTCAGCCTATATTTCCATTAGCACACGGTTATTACAGATTTACAAATTAATCTTATTGCACAGCATGTCAGCATCCACGCAGTATATTTTATACCAGCTTGTTCCACCACTTTATTAAAGCTGTATGATGTTTACACTGTTTACAAAATTCACTCTGACATAGGTATTTATGGAAACTTTGGGGTCTCCACTAGGATTTAGAAGTTTGGAGGGTTTCAACAATATTTGGCTGCACAGCATGAGTTTGTAAAGAGTGACTGGTGGGTCAGTTGAGTTTAAAGGAACACTTATGCCTCTTGTTGTTTTTGTATAGCAATACTCACCCCCATAATACACTGAATTCACAAGGATTTCATAGTTTTCTCCAATGCTCATGGTGAACGAAGAATCCAAAAACGTAGAGCAGAGTGGTAATTTGCATCTAAGGGCATCATGTCCGCCTCAGACTTCTAACAATGAAAACAAACTCAACATCTTAAAGGAAAATTTCAGCCCACAATTGACCATTTGTATATCAATTACTCACCCCTTGCTAAATTAATGAAGAAAACGAAGAATCCAAAAACAGTTGATGAACTGAAGTCATTGGGGACCGTGTTTAACAACAGCTAAGCTATATCCAAACATCTGTTCACAAAATCTCACGCAACTTGTGCAGTACAATCCAAGTCTTGTACAGTCATATGTTTTGCCGTTTGGCAAATGTGATCCCCAGAGGCTTCAAGTCTTCAACAATGTTAGCCATTTTTGGATTCTTCATTTGCTGGAGATGCAAGATTCATTGCAACAAGAGGTGAGTAATTCTTTTGAAAGATTATTTTTAGGGGATTTTTGCCTTCATCGACAGGACAGTTTGAAGCATGAAAAGGGGAAAGAGAGGGGACGACATGCAGCAAAGGGCCACAGGCTGGAATAGAGCCCGTGGCTGCTGTGGCAAGGACACTGTGTTTGTGCATGAGGCGCCCACTCTACCTACTGAGCTACTGGGCACCCCAAGGAGTGAGTAACTGATATACCAATGGTCAAATGGGAGCTTACATTTTCCTTTAAGATGTTAAGTTTGTTTTCATTGTTAGAAGTCTGAGGTGGACATGATGCCTTTAGATGCAAACTACCATTCTGCTCTAAGACTTATGTCTTTTGATAAATACAGTCTTTAAAATGTTATAGTATAGCTACAATAAAGCTGGATGCCACCCATGTGTGTTAGGAGGGATTAGGACTACCATAAATGTAAACATAACACCCTTCTAAGGATTTTGCCAGAATGCATTAATATCTACTATCTTAACTAAATTCTGGGACTTTTAACACCCATCCACAGGACTGTCTTGTTCTCCAGGTTCCACAAGTTGGCTTAGATTTAGGAAAGTCTGTATTATATGGGGTGTCCCTCAGACATGAGACAATCTTAAGTCATCAGCTAGACTGAAATTAATTACAACTTTAGAGCGTTTAAATCTGTACATATGAACATACAAATCTTCCTTCTTACCTTACCTTGTCTTATTTGTTAGTTCATAAAGTTTCATGCATTATTTTATCATTCAGTTTGCACTTGCTTCATCTTTCTTCCTTCAGCATTTGTTTGAACAATTGTAATTTGTAAAGTAGTTCCTTAGACCCCCATTATATCTTAGAATACAGGCCTAAACAATAAATGAAATTATATTTCATTTGCTTTCAACCACAGACCAAAAACTGGCAGGATAATATCCTGTGAAACTCTGCAGTATTTGAGAATATTTTTCCAACCCTGGTGCATTCATGCAACCTTTGGATGGCCGGGCATTGAAACCTAATTTAATAATAACAATCAGTCACGAAGAATAAAATGATACCGAAAGTATTTTTGCTAAAGCTGCTGGAATAATATGAACCACGGTCCGCCCTGACCGTAGCAACCCCAAGTGAAAAAAAAAAAAAAAGAAAGAAAAAAAAGAAGAGTGTGATTCAGCTGTCTGTTTACACTGTTCAGCAAATCTGCGACAAAGACTAGTTACCTAAACAGGCTGTTTAATTCAAGCCAAGTTTGTTAAGGCTTATGAAAAATGATTGACTTGGCTGACAACTCAAATCCTTTAGACCACAGTCCTGAGCCTCAGATTATGCAAGGGTATAATCTGCAGCCTCACTTTTAATCAATAACCACTCTAATGTTTACAAGCAATATATTTGAAGCCCGGAAAACCTTTTGTGGTCTCAAAGTGCATTTAAAGCTCAATTTGTTGAGGCTTTCACTTGAGCTGCCAGTCAGTTTGTCGAATTATATAAGCTGGGAGTGCAGATGAGAGAAGTGAAGCAATGCATTTCATTGAGAGAGTAAACACATCTGACCCACACCAGTCACTCTTACTGCATAAACCCCACGTCGGGCTTAGAGCAGAGAGCTGCAGCTTGTGTTCAGATTGGAGGAGAGTGCCACAAAAATATCTTGGAAGCTTCATTATCAGTTATATTTTGAAAAAATATGAACTCAAAATCTCTTTCGAGGTAACTGTGGTCCAATTGAGAGAGCTGGCTTTGTAGCTATGACAGAAAATAAATTATTAAACAGCTACAGGGGATATAAAAGAAAAAGTCTTTTGTTGAAACATAGGCCTAGATCTAGGCTGTCTTGTTGAAAACAATGATTCCCCAGTCTGCTGTCTGTTCAGTGCTGATGGACTGACACAAGAAGAGATGTGACAGAACAGCATCTCCCTCTGCTGGCAAAGGCTGCAAACATCCTCATGCTTCAGAGTAGAATAGAGTTTAACCAGGAGTTTATACTTCACACAACTAGCAAAGAGTTCTTTTTAATAAAAACTATAAAATCTGCCTATTCCATCATTATAACAACCAATAACGTTTACCTGCATAATAGTGCTTATATTTTAAGACTGAGGCATCTGAAGAAAGTCTGCATTATCTGAATAATCTTTACATAAAATAAAATAAAATAAAATGAAGAAGGGCCAGATAGAAGTGTGGATCATACGGCACAAAACATGGGATAATACCGAGGTTACTGTGGGAGCACAGCGCAAGATAGGTCTGGCTATATGAGATGACTGTGGGGGTGTTTCAGTCCTGAGAATTGGACGCTCTTTCATCTGTATTCAGTCAGAGTCACATTTAGTACACACATACACACTGACTACCTGGCAAGCAGGACTGGCAGGCTGTGATAACATTAAAGGCAGAATCAGAATGTGGCAGCCATATACATGAGAACTAAGTCCTATTTTAGTCACCGGAAAACTGGTCTTGTACTACATATGATCTCTTGTATTTATAGCACCCGGGCTCCTAAGACCACTTTACATGTACTATTTTATGCAGAGGTGGGCTGTGTAGCATTAACACCCAAATGCCTTCCATGTATTGTCATGGGGGAAAATAATGTGGTCTCTGGCACAGAAAAATATGACATACATTTTTAAATATGTGGTAAAGTAAAAGACAACTTTTACACATGAAGAAACTGACCTCGATATGAGCTGTAAACACGTATAAACTGACTCCACACAGGCTTTACACTGAACACATGTAACATGCCTTGCACATTTAGCATATTCCAGTTTCAAAAACTCCAATATATTGTGTTTGTACACAAACAGACAGAGTGAAGCAGTAGTGCGCTGGTGAACAGCATGTTCTGAATCCTGTCGCTGCCTTTCTAGACGCCACAGTGGAAGCACAAACCTGTCAAAGAAACTGTTGTGACACCTGACTGGTAGTGATAGCAACAAGCCAGCAGACACAGACTGCGCCCAGAGGATGCAACTGTGGCTTGACAGGAAGAAGTCAAACAGCATGTGTTCAAGATAAATTGAAGGATAACAAAAGAGAGCTAGTATGGATGTCTGCATGAAGGCTGGTGCTGTGGATGCCTGCAATGACGGAGATCAGTGATCTGAAAATGGGCAGAATTAGCCTGCTGTTGACAGACGGGATCTGGTGCAGTTTAAACTGTAGGTGTAGTTATTTTTACAGCTTCTGTTGTGCCACCATCCAGGGATTGAAATAGCGTCCCCTGAAAAAATGTCTCACACAGACTCACTTCTATAATGTGCTATAAACAATGAAAATCCACCATAAAATAGACTTAACACTTGTATTCTTATAATACGGCACAGCTCAGTTTTGATGTCTGTTCTTAAACTGAACAACAGAGAGGGAGAGAGAGAGAGACTGCAGCGATGATGCTATTTACAGACT
Source organism: Epinephelus fuscoguttatus (assembly GCF_011397635.1). Lineage (NCBI taxonomy): Eukaryota > Metazoa > Chordata > Actinopteri > Perciformes > Serranidae > Epinephelus > Epinephelus fuscoguttatus. Next base: position 22,147,071 of record NC_064767.1, read on the forward strand.
AATCTTGGAGCCACTCCACAGATAGTGAATAATGAAACAACTATGACACAGCACTTGAATTTACTGGAATATGGACACTTTAACTAATTCACAACACAAAGCCTTGAACGCTTATTCTTAATGTCACGTCTCACACACACACAACTTCTATAAGCCCAGTGAGTCAGTCGCTAATTCCAAGTAAATGGACCAACTCCGCCAACTCCACCTCCACTTGCTGACATCATCAGTTCAAGACTTGATGCTCTGGTTTTCAGTTAAGGGAAACATTTGTCTGACTTTACAGTCCAAAGCATGCACATTCTGTTTATGGCAGAAATCCCTAATGGCCTCAAATGGCCTTGATTTGCACGCACTTTATCAAATCTAGTCTTCATCTTTGACAACCGGCTCAAAGACGCTGGTTAATTCAAGATACATTCATAAAGTCCTGTGAAAAAATGTGAATCTGGCAGATGGTTTATACACTAAATTTACCCACACATACACAGGTGGCACAGAGACACAGCACAACACTTTCAAATAACTGCGGCTGTCCTCACACCTTTGGTTTTCAGCACAGCTCTGTTTCAATCCCAGCACTGTTGCCGTCACCCTCTACCTCAGCACCAAAACGGCTTTCATGTTTTAAAGACTCTGCGGCTTGCACATCTCCCACAAATAAAAGGTGCGCTTTGATAGAAAATCAGTTTTTCCTTCCCACACATTTAGTCTTCTCCCCCTCCTCCCGGCTGTGTGGCACATGCCAGCTTTCCTCTGCCATCCTGTCGGCCTGCAGCAGATGTGACATCACTACAACACGTCTCCACTCTGCACCCCCCTCCTCATCTCTCTGACTCCCCAGCATCTCTGTCTCCCACGCATTCCTTCTTTCTCTCTGCCTCTGCACACACAGCCATTTTGATCTAGCAAACAAGATCTGAGAGACTCACTATGGCAGAGAGAGAGGAGGGGACGAGGAGAAGAGAAGAAGTGAAGAATTGAGGAAGGGGGGGAGAAAGAGAGAGAGAGGCACAGGGCTTTCAGCGCAGTGAGATAAAGCTGAGGCAGTCGTGTTGTTGTGTAACGGTAATCAAAAAAGCCCTGGCTGTTTGGCTGCCATCTTGGCTCTGCTTTAAGTCACTTTTCTCCAATCAGGAGCCATGTGACTTTCTGCATGAGGTAACACCACTGTTACTGCAAAAGGCAGTGAAGGAGGGATGAGGGAGTGACAGAGAGGGAGAGGGTGAAAGAGGAAGAGGGGGAGAGAGTGAGATGAGGAAGGCAGAAATGGGGAGGGAGGGGTTAGAGTGAGATGGGTGAGAGATGGAGAGAGTGGTGAGCAGAGGGGAGCGCATGCTTGAGTGCATGTGAGAATGGAGGGGGGGGGGTATCTTCAGCTCACAGGCAATCTATTTTTACCATTTAGTCTGAACAAAGGATGTGATTGGCTCAACTGTGTTAGGACGGATCTCCTTCATGCTGGTAACAAAGCCTTAAAAAGGCTGATTCACAGCAAAGTCACAACAACAGCAGGATGTCACAGGGTTGTCAATGAACTAGACAGACAGGAGAAGTCTGTTCTTTATTATGACTCACATTCTGCCACATGCAAATGCGCTCACTTCAAATTCCTCTATTCCATAATGCTCTGACCCAATAACAAAACAAAGACAAATGGGAACAGATGAAAAAAGAGAGCGATAGAATAAGAGAGGATTTGTGTTTCCGATGCAGATTCACACACAAAGGATGGGGAGGATCTTCCATCCACCATCGTACAAGAATGTAAACAAACCAGCCTTCAAATATAATGATTTACAGTGCATGCACGGCAAGGGGGGGGGGGGGGGACTGCAAACGAGTGTTGATCAATGTTGCCTCGTGGTTATCTGACAGATCCGCCAGCCTGAACTTGTCCTAGCAGGCTCCAGGTGAAGGTGTAGGTGTGTGTGCACCATGTGGCATGAGCATGCCTGCATGTGTAAACCTGTAGCGTTTGAATGTGGGTGCACATGGCAGATCTTGCTGGTTGGACCTCTTTCTCTGTACATCCTTCAGAAACATGTGGATGTCATTAAAAGTTTCTGCTGCGGAGTTAGGTCTGTCAACAGAGGGAGCAAAGGAGGCACATATACTGGAAAACTACAGGAGCAAGCGAGGAAGCCAGATAGTGAAAAAGAGAAAAGATCTAAGAGGAGAACATCAAGCAGAGGCCTCTCTAATATTATTCCATCTGATAGGCGACTACCAATGAATCAGAGCAGCCCCATTAAAATGATACTGACACCCTAATTCAATCTGCCCTCTCTGAGATCCCCCTGAGCAGATGCTACGATTCAATTTCTATCTGTTATTTGCTCCCTTGTGCTGCACAGAGCTCGTCCCCTGGCACTGTGAGGCTTTCACTGTGCACAAGGCAACCGTCTCCGTAGCCTGCCCGCTCTCACTGGGGTACCGTTAAAGAGAAATTGCTCCAAAGTCAAACAGGATCAAACACACTATGGGAGAGAACAGATTAGAAGATCTACTTGATAAAAACTGCCCAAGCATTGCTAAAGACTGACATGTGCAGACAATGCTAGATTTCCTTCCTCTTGCTCCGACACAGTAGCACAAGAGCAGAGCGAGGATCCTGAGTACCAGTGAAGCACCACAACAATGGAAAACATATTTTATGCTACCTTTATTTAAAGCTCAAGAATGGTGATTTCAGGGAAAGCCGAGCGTAATGACTGCATTAAAAATATGCAGGGATGCAAAATGCAAAGTCACAGTGACAAAGAGCTGCCTAATATCCAAACAGCAGCTTAACTCCAAGCAATTTCAACTCTTAGTTAAATCTTCTTAAGTACCCTCATTAATGGTTTACACTCATCAAGAGAGACCAGCTTTAAACCATTTTGCAGTGAGTAAAGCACTTCTGCCTTGTTCAATTCTTCCCCATGAGATGAAAAACACTTCCTGTGACAGTAAGCACCGATTTCCACCAACACTTCTAGACATATAAGAGCACAAATAATGGAGGAGCAGACCTATAGTGGCTGGATAAAGCTGAGAAAAGGAGTGAAAAGAGCCAGCAAGTGAAGTACTTATTGATATCTCAGTGTCTCTGTACGTGGCAAAACTCAAAGAGTCATTGATCTGCTGCACAGCAAGCTAGCGTGACTGAGAGGGTCTGCTGAACAACTCAATCCCAAAGTGTGGTAGCCTCAGTCTATAACCTTGTTTTAGGACATGTGTTCAGAGTGTAGCACGGCTTCACCAACACACACGGGTGCATGCACACACACAAACTCACACTCACACAGCTTGACGCTGGCCCTAGGCGGCTTTGCAGCACTTTTACATAAGTCATCTTTCTGACAGCACCACTGAGCACAGAGACGGAGGAGGAAAGAGGGAGAAGAGAGAGAAAGAGAGTAGGCACTCACCGGGACAAGCACAACCTCCAACAGACATCTTCTCACATGTTGGGCTCTGCTCTGAACGAAACAGCTGCACTCAGTCCACACGCTGCTCGCATGGGCTAACTCTGAGGAAAACAACACGGACAGAGGGGTGGAGAGATTAGAGGGAGTGGTACAAAGCAGGGCATGTACACAACAACTACACTCCTCTCTCTCTGTCAGAGGCAGGAAGTTGGCAGTGGTGCTCTAGCTGCATCATTAATAGGCATATTGCAACACAAGTGGGAGGGAAAATGAGAGAGGAGTGAAATAGGAAGAAAGAGCCTTTACATAATGTGAGACTGGAGTAAGTAATATGGACTGTGTGTGTGTGCATGTGTTGGTGGAGGGGAGAATACAGGAGGGAGGCAATTAGAGCAAAGGAGAGGAAAAGGAGAAAATGCACAAGGTGTGTGTGTGTGTGTGGCAGTGATGCATCGTCCATTTTTGCCCAGTGCTGCTGTGGGAGATAAACATACTCAGTAGGAGCCCAGAGGCAGAGGGTCATTACTGCCAAACAAACACACACGCAGACACACACTCACTCGCTCACACACCCTGCCTGGTGTATGACAGATTTCCATCTCTCTTTCTGTCTCCCGCTCTCGCTCCTTCCGTCTGTTTTTCCGCTGCTGAGAGAAGACTGGTGTTAATCACTACAGACAGTATCGATTAAAAATGCAAAGCCCACCTGGAGCGCAGGGACACTGGAGACCCATGGGAGGCAGGAAGAGTGCGCATGTATGACGTGCACACGCTCACACCCAACAAGAGCTGCATGTAAACAGTCTGACTCCGCCGCAGACTGTTTGCCCAGCAGCCCCTGCCTCCTTTTCTACTTTTCTCCAGCTTTTTAATCTTACTTCACTCTGTCAATTTAATCTCCTCACCCTGTTGATATTGCCTCGACCTTTTCTGCAGCTTGATGTGGCTCGATGTGATTTTGTTTCATTTCCTTTCCCTCCTCCACGTCTCTGGTTTCCCCTTCCCATTCATCCCATAACTTCTCTCGGCTCGAGCGTGCCTGTTCTCCGAGCCAATAATCTCATAATCTCACACTTCACTACACAAACACACAAGCACATAACTGACTCCCATGAGCTGGATGTCTTTGTTGCTCATGTACCTGATCCTGTTGGATGGATAACAGACTGAGCGGCATCATTGAGCCACTGTGACTGAACGCAAGACAGAGTAAAAATAGAAAAACTTTAAAGATGATACAGTTTAACTAACTGCAATAAAATACATCAAGACTGCCAGTACAGACTTCAGCACAGTGTAATACAGTGATTCCCACAAAAGGGTACTTGTACCCCAGGGGGTACTCTTGCAGTTGCCAGGGAGTACATGTAAAGACTGTACTGGCTCTACTTAATTGACAAAATAGAAATTCCAATTTCACCATAAATATTTCCATATATTAAGGCAGCTGTACCATCTGAAGGTTACATGTTGTGATTGAAAATGCATGAAAACTAATTAGCAAGCATCAAGCAGGGAAGTCTGGCTAACAGATGGCTTAAAAGTAATAGACACATGGAATTCGATTGCTTAAAGTGTTTGATGAACGGTCTAAATCAATGGCTATACATGATGGGAAAATGCTGAAAAGCTAAAGTAATGAATAAATAGTTCAAGAAATGCGATAGATCAGTGTTCCTCAAATGGAGGTACGCATATGGGGTACTTTTTAGTACTGCAGGGGATAGTCCAGTGTGTAGGATTTAGGGGCATCTATTATTAGAGATGTTATGTCATATTCATAACTCTGTTTTCATTAGTTTATGACCACCTGAAATGAACAATCGCTGTATGTTTGTTACCTTAGAATGAGCCGTTTATGTTTACATACAGAGCAGGTTCCCTCCCACGGAGTCCGCCATGTTGTTTCTACAGTAGCCCAGAAAGGACAAACCAAACACTGGCTCTACATAGGGCCATTCATGTTTTTGCATTTTTGCATTAGCGCCCCATGTTCTCCTACACACTTGGCATAAGAGGGAAGTTTCAGTTCCACAACCTCACCCCTAGATGCCACTAAATCCTACACACTAGACCTTTAAACTTTAATTCAAAAACTATCAGTCATGCTTAATTCCTAAAATAATTATATTACTATTGAAAGTATTGTATCAAAAAGACACAGTTCAGTGCAACTACACTGCCACTGATGTAGTAATAGATTTGAGACTTGAAATGTAGCATTTGTGTTTTTCATTTACAAGGTTATTGTTAGTAAATCAGATACTGATGGCGCAGCGCTGTATTAAAGTTCTTTCTGTCAGCTTTTTTTTCCTAGTCAAAAAATGTTTGCATCGGTCACATGGTACTTGGCTGTAAAAATATTTCAATGGGTTAAATTACTGAAAAAAGTTTGAGAGCTACTATGATAGATAGAGGTTGAAATTCTTATTAGAAAGTTATGGATAAATGGTCAAAATGGCCAAAAGTAATGGATAGCATCCACAATCCAAGTGGTGGTCTTCCACATGCAAACTTAACATTTGTTGAATTGTATGAAAAAATGTTGTAACAACATATTTTTCATATAACTAATGATGTTAAATAAATACCATCCTTGTCAAATAATGACGGATGTTCCAAATAAGTGTCAGTGAAAGAGTACTCTGTCTTTGGTTCATCTGACAGGGCTGTGGGGGCACATCAAACCACTGATAGACTACTGTATCCATGTATCCTGAGCACTAAAGAAGCCCCCATGGGTGAGTTGAATCTAGTTGAACAAACCTCAGATCTCTGTTGTCTGTCACTCACAACCAATACACTAACAAAAGACAAACAACTGTCTCCACTGAAATGAAAGCTGACAGGCGCATTCCCCACACACCAGCGCACTGGCAGAAGCATCACAGTCAAATGTCATACACTGTGTCAGACACTGTTCTCAGGACTGAGACACAATGAACAACCCTGCGGGCCTCCTCTTCTTTTCCTCTTACTTGTCTTCTCCCCCTCTTTTCATTTCCACTTCACACACACACACACACACACACACACACACTTTTTGTTTCTGTTTCAACAAGGTCTGTCTCTCTCTGAGTCCTCTCATCTCTGCCTGCTATTCTGTCACCACTCGGTCCTTTGTGCACCCTGTGGGTCGCGATCTGCGGGTTTGACATTTACAGAAGATTCTGCTACTGTAAAATAGTGAACTCTGAACAAAGGCAGATATGAGAGATAGAGAGAGGCATCCCCAACACTGCAAGAGGGAGAAAAAGAAGAGATAAGAGTGAGAGAGAAGAAAAGGAGGAGGGGGGGATGCGTGAATGTGATTTGGGAAATGGCTTCTGTTTCCAGGAGCGATTAGGCTTTGAAGCTGAGCACTTCACCACTGACTGCACTGTCAGGCATGCTCTCTCTTCCCTCTCTGCCTCTCACGCTCCTACTCTTGCAGATACAGAGATTCCCGCTCTGTCAACACATCCTCACATCGCTCAAAAAAAGCTCCCTGAGAATAATGAAGTTCCCCCTCTGTTCCCTCCGCTGTGGGAACACGCAGCAGCTCCATAACACTGTGTGACATATGGCAAGTGCCTGCACACACAGACACACTGACTGCCTTGCTTGCTGAGGTATACACATACTCACACACGAAAACACTCTTAGTATGTTGTCCTCTGGCAGCAGATAAACACTTGCTCACATGCACTGACAACCATGTTTCTTCTTAAATCCCCAGCAAAATGTTTAAAAAGCTCCTGGTGGCACACGTGTTATCTCAGGTGAGTTCATGCCATTAATGCTTACCTCTCAGTCTTTTGTCTTGCAGCTGTTCTGCGCCCCCCCAACCTTACCCCCCTCCTCTCCTTCTCTCTCACAGACAAACACTCTTAAACATCCTCCATCTCAACGCTTACCTTTGTCTTCCTCTTTCTCTTGCGCCCACACTCGCTGGAAAAAGTCCGCCCGGGTCAGCCACGCAGAGGTAACCAAGCTGCGCCAGCAGAGAGAGAGACTGTGATGAGCAGATGCAGATAGGAGACACAAATGGAGGGGGGGGGGGATCTAGCAGTGTGCAAATTGGATGATGAGAAGGAAGGAAGGAGGGAAGGAAGGAAGGAAAGAAGAGGATGAGGGGAAAGGGGGGGCGGGGGGGGGGGGCTCTCAGCTGCACTGGTATGAATATGACGCAGAGGCAGCAGCCAGAGCCACTTCTCCTCTCCTCTCTCCTCTCCAGCCCCAACCCTCCATACCCAGCGAGAGAGAGAGGGGGAGAGAGGGCACTGTATCCATGGCAACGGCAGAGCAGCGGTAGGTAGCAGTTAAGGAGTGTGTTGGGGCACAGTGGTGTTCCTCTCTTTCTCTCTGTCTCTTTCGCACACAGACGAGCTCGTAAGTCTTCCGGCTCCCACAGATGCACACGGCCTCTGGTAGGAGAAGCAGAGGAAATATGAGCAGCAGTGGATACATTAGGACACGACTGGTAATGAGAAGCAGACAGGTTGGGCCAGTTGTGTCTCAGACAAGTGGGGGAACAGGCACCAAGGAAGCAAAAGTCAATACTGCTGTAACAGCAACAAACTGCCACCATCAAGTAATGGAATACTTTTGTGTTAAGCACTGATTGTAATGGTGCAGATTGCTTGAAACACTGCTAACACACTGATTTGAGACAGATAGGAAGTTTTTTACAACTTCCCCAAAACTAGGACTAAACTAAACTAAAACCAAAAATTAAACTGTCTGTGTGTGAAACCAAAGCTGAAACAGGATTTTCAAGCACAACAACACAAGAAACAAGTATGCAACACGCTCTTCTAGAAATCCGCTTCTTGTTCTACCTGACACTCTGCTACAGCTGCGTCACTGTCCAATGAATAACACGTATCTCCACTTTTGACGATTTTCAATTTCTACGTGCTTTGATGGACACTTCTGACACCCAATGGAGATACGTGTTGAATAGATGATGTAATAAAATGTCTTTCCATTGGTCATTTGGATACCCAACGCTAACAGTTGCTAGGGAATGTTATGGACACTCAATGCACTGTAGAAAGTCAAAATTGTCAAAAGTGGAGATACGTGTTTTTCATCGGACAGCAATGCTTTTGCCCAGTGTCACGCAAGTGTGTCTTCATACACCCACTCTCTCATCAGGAGCAAGTTGGGGGTCAGTGTCTCACTCAGGGATACTTCAAAATGTGGACACAAGGGCATAGGGATCAAACAGTTGTTGGTGAACTTAACTACTAAACTAACAATATAAATAAATGTTATAAACCGTGGCACATGTGACGGCCCCTCTGCTAAGTTCCTCTGTCTGGTTCCTCTGCTTGTGCTGTTTGCTTCCTGGGCAGCAGACTTTTGACAAGTGCAATCAGTGTCATGGGACACACCTGGGCCCAGTGTGCCCCATGCACAATCAGTCCTCGGCTATCATTTAAGAAATGCAGTAAGGATCTATACTGAAAATGTACGTACAGACATAAGCCAAAAATGGAGTGCCCCAAAAAATATTTGACAGTTACTGCAATCAGGCTTCCACCTCACCATCGGTGTCGCCAATTTCCCGTCTCCAAAATGTTCGTAAGCATGGGTCAAAGTTTCTTCCACTAACTCTGTTTTTACAGATCACAACTCTTGCATGGGAAGTGGTGAACCCCTCTGTCAGGTCTTGTTTTGTGCGTACACAATGTTATAAATGAGACCCCAGACCTTTTGATTTGTTTCTTTCGTTTCCTTTTCCTTTGTTTTGACAGCACAACACCCCCACAGCACATTTTCACTCATCCACTTGCTACATTACGCACTCTATAAATCACTTTATTTGTTAATTTACCTGTGTGTCTCCCTCTTTTTGTCCAGCCCAAGAGGCAGGTTGTGACACATATAACTAAAAGGGTCTTGTTCCTCAGAGGAAATTCCCATTCTTTAACTGAAACGCAGCAAGGGACAAAATTGATCAGCGAGACTTATAATTGTTGCCTGAGGGATTCCTGGATCGACGCCAGAAAACATACAGCACACATATAAGACCACGCTGCAGCGGATGTGTGTGTGTGTTGTTTTGAGACAAGGATGCTTTCTGTCTAATTTAAGTTTATGAGTTTACTGTAGAGCTGTGCCGCAGCGAGGAAGCTGTTAAAGAATGTAGAAAGATAGGAAAACTATACAAACAGCAAACGTGGCAGTTTTATTCTTCACACAGCAGAGAATAAATGATGTCTGTAAAACAAAGACACAGACAACGTGGTACACCGCAATGGAAGACCACAGTGTGTGTGTGTGTGCGTGTGTGTGTGTGTGGCTGGGCTCACCTCTAATCCATGTCTGCCTGTGGGACACGGGGGATTGCCGATGGCTTTTCTGTGCCATGCAGTACCGATCCTAATGAGGAACACATCTTCCCCACTTTTGTATTTGACCCAATTTAATCCCCACCTCTGTGTTTCACAGCCTGACTTCCTGTTCAGTCCTCATACCGTTCATTTATGTATTACACCCAGGAACAAAAAGACATCCATCATCTCCCCAGCGCTGGGGGAAAACACATTTTTTCTCAGTGTGCTGTTTGGTTAGTCATCAGTGAGCGTTTTCATAGTGTTAATCCCCTCTGCAAAGTTCATTTTATATGTGGCTTTATCTAAAGTGTGTGTGTTAAACCATTGGCTCTAAACCAGAAAACAGAGTTTGACCAAAAATACAGCAACTCAAGGTATACTTACCTTTTCCCACAGCTTTAACCACATCTCAAAGCCTTCATCAGTTAATGTAGTTTGCTCATTTGTCTGTCTCTGTTCAAAACTGCTCTTTGTGATGGCTGTGAATGACCGCCTTGACCTTTCTCCAACCGTCCAAAGACTCCTGGAAAACAGAGAATGTAATATTAAATTTCAGAACAAAATGTGCACCAAGAATAGAAAAATCAGCATCGTTCACAATCAAAGTGTGTTTCCATAAGCAGAATATCCTATATGACTCTTGCTGAACAGTGCCCACTGCAGTCACAAGTGACAATTACAACATCATGGTAAGTGCTAAAAAAAAAAAGAGAGACACACACAGAGTCAGCTTTTACTTCTTATTAATTGAACTTATTCTCAAGAAGATTAATGTGTTATTTCTTAAAAATAGTCCTGTTTGAGTATGACCTGGTATTTTTAGACGAGAAAAAATAAGTAGGATCCAATTGTGTGGTGTCATTTAACCTCCTGATGTACACAAATTTAATGCAAGAGCTCCGTCAAACTCACCCATCGTATAATTTTGACACAATGCAGAGAATGATACACAGACAGCAGAACATAATGTGAGACAAAAATAGTGCAAACATATTTTAAATTCCATGACTGTCACTGTGTTTAACCCAAAAGTATGTGCAAAAGTATTGCTAAAAAGTTAACGAAGGTCTGGCATGAAATACACCCCAATTAAAAGGGAAAACAATCTCCACACAAATGTTTTTGTCTCATCCAAATAACAACACCAGAGCTCTCCAGTCCTGAAGAGCCCTCCTTACTTCCTTGTTTTCATGGTCATTGAAAGTACGAGCAATTAGTCTAAAACTGTGGGAGCAGAGATGCCAGACAGATGGAAAAGAACTAAGGAACTACAGATAGGCATGGCCAATTAACCTGCTCTCAAAATATATAAATTCCTCTAAACTTCTTTGTAGAATTTACACAAGTTACTCACTAGAATATGTACTAATGCATGACATGTAGATATAAAGAAAACACAGCCTGTGCATTAAAAAGTAACACAACAGCACAGGCTATAATAGTATTGCTAGGGAGTAGTGTTTACACAGTGCATCATATTTTTTCTTATTGTCATACCTACCAAATATCACAGGTTTTCTACACCTACACCAGAGTTAAGTCAACATACAGATAACCAAATAAGCATGGATGGATTACTTAACAGGCCCACCAGGCACTAGCCCAGGGGCCTGTTAAGTGTCAGGAGCCCCCCTGGCCTTCATTGGCATACTGTCAAATCTCAAATTTGACCAAACGTATTGACCAGGTAGAGACTCAATATAAGTACAAAGAGACACAAAAAGACAAAAAACAACAACAACACAATTCAAAGGCACAAAAAATGGCCACTGGAAGACACACACCTACAAAATAATTCATAAAAACTACTGGTACCTGTTTCAACCAAAATTAGCATGTGTACTAGCATGTGTAAAAGGTAAATACGCTTAAAATAGGCTATAGGCTTCTTTCCCATTGCCAGTGGACAAGAGCTGTGTACACGGCCCTGCAGCGGATGAGTATACCTTTCTGTGTGTGTGTGTGTGTTTTTTTGTTGTTGTTGTTTTTAGTGTGTCATGTTGACTTCACGGACATGCTGGAGCACAAGTAAACAGTTGACAGCACTATGAGACAACAGCATGGAGAAAAGAAAACTTTAGGTGATTACTTATTTTATCTTAGTCTCTCTTTCAAACTCAGTGCAGACTAATTCAACGATATTTGAGCACTGCATAGGTAAAGACAAACAGTGTTTTGTGACAGCACATAATCTTGCCAGTTTAGGACATTCACCCGGTTGTTGTGTTCCCATCAATGCCGATTGAGGCCAGACACGATAAATACCCGCAACTGCTGCAGAGTCATTTGACGTGGGTGTGAATGCCAATTAAAACCATTCCCATTGCATTAAAAAGCCAAATGTCAGCAGGTGTAAGTGGATTTTTCATGCAGTGGGAAAGGCTCTTAAGAGACGCAAAAACACCACAAAGTCTGTATGTCTTGCTCCTGTGTAGGAGAGGTGATGGGGCCCTTTGCATATCCGTGCCCAGGGGCCCACTACCTCATTGTCCACCCATGCAAACAAGTCTCAACAAATATTTAGCAATTGAAGGAGGGAGTGTTGCTTTGCATTAGTTGTTTCTATTGTTCTGATCACTTAGTGTATTGTTACAGAACAACCATAACGATCCCATGATTAGTTTCTCAAAAACTTATATGCAAAATATCATATGCTACAAACAGTATTAAATGCTGCATATAATCCACACCTAGACTATGCTAAATGGATGTTATAGAAGGGCTATTTCTGCATATGACAGATTAGTTGCACAGAGTGTAATATGACATGCCCACCAACCTTCAACATTAGATGGTGTACTTAATATGACTTGAATTCAGATTAGGGCTGCAAGTAGCAAATATATTCATCATCAATTACTCTATTTAGTGTTTTGTTTTTTTTTACTGATTAGGTTAAAGGACGTCTTCAAACGTGTTTTGTCCAACTAACGGTACACAACCTCAAATTATGACAATATGAAACAGAGAAAATCAGCAAATCATCACATTTGAGAAGCTGTAGCCAAGAAATATGTGGCATTTTGATTAATCTCATACTGTAACTAACCCACCTGCATGTTACTGGATAGTTTGCATCCTGTTGTTGTTGACTAAATTAATAAACAAAAATAAAACAGTCTATATTGGTGTGCATTTTGGTCCTCTTCACTTTGCAGCAACAGCTACAACAAAGTATCATTAACTTATAGTTGTCTTCAATTGAACTACAAGGAGACGTGCTCACGTGACGGTACCCCCTGACCCCGCGGCGTCACTTTGCGTCATTTTGCCGGGAATGTCGGACCACGTGTCTCCTGCCGGCGTGCTCGTTCCTCTGCTGTGCGATTCATTACTTTTCATTCGGAAACGAGACGGGGCAGGGAGTGGACTTGCAAGATGGCGGCGCGGTGGGGAGCAGGCGAGGAGACTTTAACTGCGTGCAATATGGAGTTTTTCCCCATGGATACACTAGACGAGGTAAAGAATATGTCCTTTATTTTATTTCCTATCATGTAATACCACTGTTAGGAGTTAGGTGTGTGTTTTTAGGAGCGGGACAGAGCGTGTTGTGTGTACGAGCTGTACACTGCGCATGGAAAAGTGACACGTGGATGGCACCGTAGTATCACTAGTAAAACTTATTTTAGCAAGTACTCACGTTTTGTGGTGATTGCAACTAGATATTTCTTTGGTGTATTTACTGAATTATACATGTCATTTAATTATAAATATGGTGGTGTTTTATAGCTGTATGTTAATGCTAGCTTGTGAGTCAGTAGCTTTGCCGGCCGGTTAGTGAACGACGCAGGTGTCCTCCCTTATTATACACACAGTGCTTTGAACAAATGAAGTGACAGCTGTGTATTTTTACAGGTAATCAGCCTGGCTTATGCACCCTGTGTGTAATCGGTAGCAGAAAAACGCGTTTAAGCTCCATCAATGTACAAAAGTACTCTGTGTACTGCTCATCCATTGATTGACACACACGTGGTAACAAACACTGCAAGATGCTAGTCTGCTAGCTCCATCATACTGCAGCATAGGTGTGTACTGATTTTTATAGCTTGATAGTGGTTAAGGTGCTGTGTGTTAACTCTGCCATGGTGTAGTTTATATTATAGGCTCCATGCCAGCACGTTGCAGTAATGTGTCATCAACTCTGATGATGCACACAGTGATGAAGCTCTTTTATATTTAGACAGTGGCTGCAGTGGGCAGAGACCCAAGTGACTGTGTGGTTATTCACTGTGATACTGCAGCAGCAAAGCCGGTTTTCATTCAAAAACCTGTGTGTATATCCACATGTGGTTGAATCGTGGTGGATCACATGTTGGCGTCCTTCACACATGCGCAGCAGACACCGTCAATTCAATCCCTATACACACATGTCCAAACAGTTTATAAATACCTGCTTGGTGTTTTTTTAAACCATTAAACATAAAGTACTTACTCAAATGTTACCTATGATTCAAAATAAATTTAAATATAAGTCAGGAGCAGACATGAGGGCCCTGCTCGTGTTTGTTGTAGTGGAACACGTGGGCGAGGCAGCCTCCCTTTGGACGGGGTGAGGCGAGGATCAAATATGTCTGCGCACTGTGTGTGCATGTGTAGACAGCAACACGTGGGTCACTGGAAGAGGCTGCTGTGTTTTTTAGATCAAAGTGCATAATGTTATCAGGTATATTTACTCGTATAGGGACCCGTGTGTGCTGGACTGAGTGTAGTTATGTATATGATTTAAGTTTAAAGAGTTGTTACACACTAAGTGAGCCTGCAGTCACATGGGAGCTTGCACATTTCAGATGAGTTTCATCTTCATTTTTGTAAACTTGTTTTTAAAATGTTTTGGTTTCAGAAAGCCAATCACTGACACACATTCTGAGTGATATCCAGTGATTAGGCCTTTCTAAACAGGATTTCATTAAGCACCAAGAATGAAACTTAACACTGATCTGACTTTGCAGGTTTTCACATTATTTTTAGGACACACTGATTTTAAGGCGGAGCGTTCTGACAAATATATGTTTGGTATTTTGATATCTGCTCGCAAGAAAATCATCACAAGGCGCTGGTTGCCTCCTGAACCCCCCACAGTAGAGGAGTGAATAGATATAGTGAATCATTTTAATGTTATGGAAAAGATTACTTATTCTCTTCATCCTTGGAAAAATGTGTTTTTGGACAGATTATTTGTTAAAATATGAACTTTATATTGACTTTTTGACCTGTATTGATAATGTAAGTGTAAATTAAAGTCCTGCTTATTCAATACATGTTTGTGCCAATGTTCTAGAATATTTCCTTTTTAAAGGAAAATATTTTGTTTTCCTCCTCCTCAAGCTGAAACAAACGTGTCCTCTCTTGCCTGCCGAGGTTTCCTTTTCTGACTCTCATTTTCACATGCCTCATGTGAGCTCAGACTTGAACTTGTTTAACAACATTTTCTGTGAAAACACTTTGGTCGGTTTGAAACCGAAAGTTATCTGATCTGCGTGAACAGATTTACACTGTACGACTCTGGTTTTGTTTCACAGTTTATTTGTTGACGGAGAGCTCATTCCACTCCACTTATAATGGATATACAGCTCCCCCGTTCCTGTGGAACAGATCTGACTGAAGTCCCAGACCCCTAATTACACCCACATCTACAAACCTTCAAAAAAGCACACATGACAGTTTTAATAAAATGTTTCTGTCATAACAACATGTCAAACTTCCAAAAATGGCTTAATTTCGTATTAAGTGAGCCATTTTAAATTGTTCCAATAACACCATCAGAAGTGGGTTTATTTAGTTCTTTGGATTTGGGCACTCTGATGGGGTAAACATTTGTTTTCAGTAACAAGTGTTTGTCTCCACTTTGTAGTGTAATTAGAATGTTAGTGGTCATAATTATGTACTTGTGCATGGCTGCTCACAGATTTTTAGTTTTAGTTTTCACTCGTGCCAGAAAAAATCTGAAGTGTGTGTGTGTGTGTGTGTTTTTCCCCCCCCCCTCTAGACTGATGGGCTGAGTTCTGCAGAAACTCTGGAGGCCCTTCAAAGCTGCTTAGACCCCTCTATTCTTTCTATCTTTGAGGACGCGCCAATAACAGAGGCAAGACATGTTCTGCATGGTTGGATTTAAGTGTTACAGTAGCACAAGAGAGATCTGTGGTGTTTAAGTGTTGTATAGTTGTTTGTTTATGCTCCCTGTTGACCTAATTTCCACGTGTTTTATTTAGACTAAAGGTTTAGACGAGGAGAGTGAAGCCACGCTGTTGACTGCCCTGACGGAGATCCTCGACAATGTGGACAATGAGACCCTGTCCCCGTTTGACACCCTGCCCGACTCAGACCTGCTGTCAGGTCAGAAGGGCAGGGAACACTCTCCGGTTAGTGCCCAGCTGTCATACATAACTCTCAAAGTGTCTCAAAGATTCTTGTTCTCGGGGCAGAGAGAGTGAAAGGGGGCGAAAGGGCAACTTGCTGACCCCTGTGGTTCTAAACATAGGCTATTATTTATGTTAGAGTCTACAAATCTAAAAGTGTTCATGATTATGCTTTTATCTTTTCCCTCTCTAGCTCAGGAGACTGCTGTGTCTGTCCCGTTCCCCTCCAGAAAAAGACACACTGTGTAGCACAAGAGCCTCATCGACTGGAAAGGTAGCTTTTCTCGCTCACAAGCAACGTGTATGTATGAACTTGAACTGCAGACACATTTCTGAACCTGTCGGGATATCTGTCTCCCTCTCTGCACTCAGAGCCTCCCCAGGATGCTGGCAGACTCTCTCCAGAGAAGCGATGGGGAGGAAGAGGAAGATGGCTCCCTCACTCTGAGCCCAGTGAGTCATGACTCATCTCCTGACAGTGACCTACACTGGGAAGGTCTGACCCTCCCGATTCCCATCACCTTTGAGGAAAAGGTGGAAGACGGTGTCTCAGTCAGCCTGGGGGACTTGGTCAGGCACATGCACCCGTACTGTATGGCCATCTGTATGGAGAATGACGAGGGGGAACAGATGTTGCCCGAAGGAGGCATCTTACTTGAAGTTGTGGACCAAGGTGAAAATGGAGAACCCATCCTGGCCATCCCAGACATGGATCTCTCAGTCTCTCTGCCACTTGAAGAGCAGTCTTTGGAGAATGAGCAGAGAGTTTCAGACGAAGCAGAGGATGCGGTGTCTGATTGCTCAGAGCATATAGTCGTTGACGATGAAGATGAGACGGTCATCGAGGCTCCAGTGAAGGTTGCAGCCCCTGTGACACCAGACCTGAGTTCAGGTGTGAAAGATGAGATGATCATTGATAGACAGAAGGAGGAGATAAAAGAGAAAAGCCCCTCAAGGAGGAAAAAGAAAAAGAAAAGCAAGGAACAGTGCCAACCTGAACCTGTGGAGGCGAGGGTCCTCAGAAGTGGCACAATGCGAAAGATGGTGGAGGAATCTCCCAAGAAGCCTGAGAGGTCAGTCAGAGAGGACAAGAAACACAAAGTCCCAAAGGTTCCTGTTGCCTCACCCTCAGCTTCTTCCTCTGTGAAACCTAAGAAACTAAACCCATGCCAAACTGAAACACAAACAGAAATCACCACTACAGCACTGTCGCCTGAAGTCAATGTGCAAGCTGCCACATCTGTGTCACCCAAACAGGAAACAGCGCCCTTAAATGTTAGCCCAGAGGAGAATCAGCCGAGCTGTTCTCCTACAACTGTGAGCTCCCGACAGCCTGATGAAATGCCCAGACAGCCAGAGAAGCTGGAAGACTCATCAGCAGCTCCCTCTGCTGTTTTGCCCCCGGTGTCTTCAGAGAGCCCTGCAGCTGCTCCTAGTCCCGCAGCACCCCAGATGACACCACCTGTTGATGAAGCCCCCCCTGCTGCAGCCCCCGCAGAGCTGAAGCCCAAATCGCTCAGTCTAGCAGAGTACCGGCGGCTCAGACAGCAGAAGAAGCCCGCTCCGGTGGAAAAACAAGACAACAACAGCACCAAGTGGCCCAGCCTCCCAGAGCTCCCCAAAGAGCTGCCCCCCATTCCCTGCCTGCCTGACCCCCGCCCCAAGGATCCTCGACGCCCTAACCCCCAGGCAGCGGAGGAGGTCAGACCTGCCTGGCAGCCAAGGGGGCCGTGTGCACCACCCACCCCTGAAGCGCTTTTGGTCCCACCAGCCTACATGGTTGCCTCATCCAACAAGGTTTCAGCTGCTAGTAATGTTCCTAAACCCCAAACACCCGAAGCCTCCAAACCGTCTCTACCCAAAAAGCCCTCAGCTCCACCTGCAGTACCTTGTGTACCTCAGAGCTCTGGGTCTCCTGCCTCTTTAAAATCTGCCCCTCAGTGCGTGTCGCCAGCAGATGGGAAATCCTCTCCTGCACTTTCAGGAGTAGAGGGTGCAGTCGATGAAAGGCCCCAATCTCAGCCTGTATCTCCTAAGTCTGGGGAGCTCACTAAAGCCTGTCCTAAAACCACTACAGAGGCGATCAAACCCACCGCTGCTACTGTGTCTGCTCCCAGTGCTCCCCAGAAGAACATTGTTGTTTACCAGAACGTGCCTGTGGTTGCTGCTCCTGTGTCCCTAAATAACCCGATCATATCTGATAGCAAGTCCACCAAACCCTCACCTAGTGGTACCCAGCTTTGTTCTTCTTCGGCTATCCATCCCTCAGACTCCCAGAGTCTAAAGGCCAAACCTATTGTACTTGAAACTAAAGAGAAGTCCACTACAGCAGTGAAGAGCCCCACGCAGGAGCTGATCGAGGCCTTCACCAGTGAGATAGGTGAGCTGACACTTGATTGCAAGACTTTTAGTTTTGTTTGTGAAATGCTGACTATAATGACCATTTTATTTCCTATTGATTGAAGACATTTTAGCTTTTTCTTGGAACAAATGCATATCTCAACAATGGATTGAGTGACATACTAGCAGCTGGTACTTATCCACAAAGCTTGTCAGAAAATTGCCTTGTCAGTGTGTCATCTCTGCTGCTCTGCAACTCTAGCCCGTACTTAATCTGCCCCACTGATTGGCTGTTGTGCAGGAACCCTGTATCAGAAATGATGTAGGAAAAGCTATGTTTGCTGTTAGTGCAGTAAAATAATACGCAGTGTCATTTGCACGGCTCTCTAACTACAAGACCATTCTCTATAATCATCCTGCACCTGTCTGTTTCTATCTTTCCTGTAGGTATTGAAGCTGCTGATCTGACCAGCTTGCTGGAGCAGTTTGAGGAAACCCAAGGTAATCCATAACCACTGAATCTTCTATGTCCACTGTGTATGAAAGGAATGCTCTCCACTTCCTGTTTGACAAGATGACACACTCCCAAAGTGTTTTAAGTCACACCTACATTCTGGCATAAGGGCTGTAGTACTGGCCAGTAGCTCAGTGTGTCACATAGTTTAGTACCACGCTAAATGTAGTCAGAGTGTCAGTTTTCCTGGTTTCGCAATGGTGGGAAGTGGCAGACAACATTGCAGCACTATCTTTGGTTTGCAGTAGTGAGTTAAAGGATAGAAGGACTTCGACTGAAAGACTTCAAGGGATAGAAAATGCCCAATTGTGTCGTCAGTGAAGTTAGATGACCATTCTCACATATTTCTGGCCAAACAGCACATACAAGAGCCACCTCTGAGTTTATAGTCCAGCAAAAGTGACCTATGGAACAAAGCTATTATCGGGCTGCTCATAAGGGCTGAAAGCTTATCTGATCCTCCGAGAGAAGGGTGTTTGACTTTCAAAGATTGCGGAGAACGTCCGACTGTTCAAAATGGCAGGGTTTTCTACTGACACATTCCCCTTTAAGAGATGGGTGCTGCGGGGGGCAGAGAAGCTGCTTTGTGCTCTTGTCTGCTCAGCTGCTGGAATTCTGCCCTGTCCGCAAATCCATTTAACTCTCGCCCTGCTGTCTTTGTTTGGGCGGATGTACAAGCCCCAACCCTAACAAGGGGTTGGACTCTGTATGTGCCATTGCTCATGTCCCTGATCTTTTTTTTTTTTTTTTATTGAACCGTCACACTGTGAAGTTATTAGTAATGTAGCTGCTGACCTTTTGCTCAACTCCCATGGGAAATGCACTGTGTACAAGTATTACGAGGGCAAAACACAGGATACACAACATTTACACCTGACATGCTGTGGAATCTTTATCTATACAATGTTGAATTGGTGTGTACTGCTCTGTTGTGCTATACTTTGTGCTGATGCACTTATTTCCTTCTCTCTTCAGCCAAAGAGAAGCACTGTGTGCTGGAGGTCTCTGGTAGAGCAGCAGCTGTAGGAAACTCTAGGTGAGTTACCCTACAGCCGTAGAGCTGCTCTGTGCGGGTGATGGAGTCATGGTTTGATCGAAACCTGTTTGTGTGTGTGGAGATGACGCATATACAACTTTTGCCAAGACCTACCACAAACCCCTCTTTTGTGTGACCACAGTGATGGCCTCCTGGTCTAAATTTGTGCAACCTGGCTTTTTTTTTGCTAGACTTGGCTGCACTCTAACCAAGAGGTGGCAGCGACATTAACTGTGATATGCTAACAGACTCTCTGCTCCGTTTACAGTGTTGAGTTGGCTCCAGAGAAAACAGTTGTGGAACGTGTGAGAGCCAATGACCTCTCAAGCACTGCAGGTAACTCAGCATTTTGACTTTGGCCTCAAGATGGAATCCATTAAGTGAAATCATTGAAATAGCAAGAGACTTTTTGAAAAGATTTTAATCTTTTATAAATGTGCAAATTAGAAGGGTTCTCATTTTACTCTGTCCTTAAATGGCTTCTGTGAGCTCAGTGCTTCCAGCAATAAAACAGCATAGTCAGTAGATAGGGTCATCTGATGTACGACATCATTATCAAAGATTTGCCACCTTGCCACAGATGACGAACTGCTCATGGGTTTAACCGTGGTGCACTCTTTCCCTCTGCTTCAGCTCTGACTCCTCCAGCCACTCCTCCCCACCAGATGTGGAAACCCCTGGCCCCCGTGGCCCTCCTGGGGAAGAGCAAGGCCGCCGAGTCCTCAAAGTCAAGCCCCTCCAAGGTTATCCAGATAGAGGCCCGGCCTCTGCCCTCAGTCAGGGGCCGCAGCAAACCCACTCCTGCTGCTCCCGACGTCGCCCCCGAGGTGGCGTGCATGGACCATGACTATTGCCTCCCCAACAAAGGCACTTCCAATGACGAGCACGGCAAGCGCTGGAATGTCAAACAACCATCTTTTATCACTATTAAACCCATCAAGCAACCTGCTACAACCACTACGCAGACACCCCCGTCTGCCCAGTCTACCATAAATGCTGCAGTAACAATCAAAGCAGAGGAGTTCCCTCTGGATCACAGGACTGATGGCACAGAGAGAAGCTCTGTTCTGGAGACTCCCGATGCTTCACCTGCTCGACAGGAGACTGATGCCACTGATAAAGAAGGAAGCCCCAGGAGAGGGCACTTTGAGAGGTCCTACCGTCGACATGCTGTTTACCGCTCACCCAGCCCCAGATCTAGTCCCAAAGAGAGGTCTGGAGGCTGGTCTAGAAAAAGGAGATCCCATCGTTCTCCCAGCCCTATGTCGAGTGGTTCAGAGTCAGACTCCCATTCCTCTAGATCTCGGTCTAGATCACGCTCTCCATCTAAGAAAAGGTGAGACTTGAGTTCTTGCTGCTTTTTGATTACCACTTTTGGGAGTTATGATTTCCCTTGTTCATCACTGGCACTCCTTCCTTTTCCTCTCTAGGTATCGTCACCGTCACTCTGAGAGTAGTTCCAGCTCCTCATCCCGTTCCTCCTCACGTTCGTCTCCCTCTGTGTCCCGCTCCCCTCCCAGGAGGAGGAGGTATTCGTATTCCTCCTCTCGTTCTGGCTCTTGGAGTTGTTCCAGGTCACGGTCTAGATCCCCCCAGAGAAGAGCACAATGGAGTAGAAGCAGATTGCGCAGGTGCAGTATATGAATCGTGCTCATCTGGGTGGTGGTCATTATATAGACGGGCCTATTATAGCTGTTTCAGTTGTGCATAACAAATACTTAACCAAAAGTATTTAAAAAACACTAAAGGCTTCAATCTGTCTTTCTCAGTCCCTTAAGTGTGTCCCGCTATGGTCACGGTGCAAAGATGAATGCAGAAGAGGTGAAGAGACGCAAGGAGAAAGCCATCGTAAGTTGATTTTACTCTGAGTATGTGGATCTCTAAGCAAAATATCGTGATTATAAATCATCTGATCAGCTTCTTCCTTCTTTCAGGAGGAACGCAGGGTTGTTTACGTTGGTCGAATCCGAGGAACGATGACCCAGAAAGAACTTAAAGAGCGCTTCTGTATATTTGGCGAGATTGAGGACTGCACCCTGCACTTTAGAGACCATGGGTAAGGACACAAACGGCTTTTGTAATGAGATTACTTTACTGTTGACATTTTAATGAGGTTTATATTTTGAGCAAACTGCACTGTCTTTGAACCTTCTTGGTCCCATACGTGACCTCTTAGGCCAAGCTACAGTGCTAAAGCAAAATCAGGCTTGTTCATAACTGGAGCCTCCTGGCAACACCTCCAGGTTGCTCTTTTAAAAGCAAGTCACAGCTCAAAACAATGTACAAGACCTGTTATGACCTTCACATGCCCTCTGGAAAACTTAAATGAATACAAATTGATGGTTTTTCTTATCTGTCACAGGGACAACTATGGCTTTGTGACTTATTACGACACCAAGCATGCTTTCACGGCCATCGAGAATGGAGGCAAGCTGCGCAAGCCAGATGAGCTGCCATTTGATCTGTGTTTTGGTGGAAGGAGACAGTTCTGCAAGACCAACTATGCTGACCTTGGTACGGATAAATCAGCGGACACAACAAAAAGTGCCTGTAGCCCTCACCCAGAGTGCTGTTGGTCTATTTAAATAGTATTGATGTTGTTTGCAGAAGATTAGAGATATTGGCTGCAATTCATCCTGATACAGTGCACTCACCACAAGCTAAATGCAGCTGAGAGCCATTGTACTGTGTGAACTACAGCCAGTAACTATTTGGAGGGATAATCACACTGCAGGAGGGAGACAAATTTTGAGCACACTGTCCTTTTAATGTGCTTTTTGCATGTTTAAATCATTAAAAGTCTGTTTAGAATTAGAGTATTGAACACTGGACTAAAGGTATTTAAGTTTCACACAAAAGTCATCACAAAGTGTAATTCATGGCTTGTTAGCACGGTTGTAGGAACCACTGAAGAGATGCAGGCCACGTCCTCTGTATTGATTTTATGACTGTGGAGGTTTTATTGACCTGACCTGTTTTAATGACATATTACGTGGCACACAAACTGCACACGATGGGTTTTTAAATGATGATCTTGAGGTTTGTTTTTAAGATGACAATGTAGGGAGATTAAAGGAATCTTTGAAGAGAGGCTTGTCAAAAAAATGTGATGGATTTTGCATGTGGGATTTGGACCTGTGACTTGCTCATGTTTTTTTAAAAGTCCATGCTACAACTGTGGAGGGTCACATCAGTCTTTTGAAATTGTTTAACCCAGTGCAGTATGTTCTGTAACGCAATGCTGACCCCATCTGTCCTTCTCTTTTCAGATTCGAGTAGAGAGTACGATCCATTGCCCGGGAAAGGCAAGTTTCATGCACTAGACTTTGACACTTTATTGAAGCAGGCCAAGCAGAATCAGAAGAGGTAACAGGAGGCCCGCAGCAGGAAGCAGCCGACACTTACCTCAGAGCCAACGGTTGGCTCCTCACCTGCAACACTGTCTTTACATTTTAGTTGTTGCATTAGTTTTGTTTCTTTTATTTTGTTTCTGCAAGCTAACACCTTCTATTGAAGTGAAGATTTGTAATGAAAGTAGGAAAAGAAAAAAAATGGAATAAGTAAAATAATTTTTTAAAAAGTTTTATTTAAATGTATAATCAGATTTGAATTGTATGGAGAGAATCATTTTTAAAAGGGGGAAGGTACGGAAAGGTGGAATGGAGCTCCCTGATGTCTGGGAGAGGTTGTAATACATTGAAATGTAGTACAAGCCTAAATTAAAAGAAATATGAACCTGAAATGCATTGCTTGTTTTTTATTCCATGAGTCTGCATTCCTTTTGTCACTGTTTAGTCACATCTTCCTTAAAATACAGAAATGAGACTTCATTTGTCAGAGGGATACACCATTTTCACTCAAGACATTGTGACATGTCCCAAGTAAAGTATGGGTGTAAATAATGAAATAAAAAATGGGTGAATTCAGGTTTGCTGCTTTGGTGTCAGGGTCCTTGTGTAGACACTTTTCACAACTTATTGACTGCAGAAAAAGCAAAGGTGAAACTAATTCTGTTACAACTGCTGTTCGATTAAGTATCCAGTGAGCCAGCGTGCAAATTACCAGACCCCTAAAACTATCTCACCTTAAAGGAATGCACTTGTTAAATACCATTAATGAAACCTGTGTTTTCCTGTCATGACATGCCAAAATAGCTGACAAGGCTCTAATTTGCTCACCATCATGCTGTCTTACTTACTGGGACACTAAAACTAGAACAGATCCATAACCATCTCTGGTGTTATTAGGAACATCTGTAATTGTCCTAATACGACAAATTAAAGATGTCTGCTGTGAAAAAGGCACACACACAATAAAGGGCCTCTCACAGTGAGTGCACTGGCTTTCATTAACCAATGCACATTTAGCTTCCTTTGGGGAGTTACTCGCTGTTTTAGAAGTTCTGGGTAATCATGCCAGAGTATAATTGGATATATGCTGGTGATTTAGAACAAAGCATGTGTGTGTTTTGCTGACACAGGATACACAAGCTTAGCTCCTAATAGATGAGCACCACCTCCCCTTTGAATGTGGTGTTGGAGCTCAGCGGCATTCCTTATATGGACTGGAATCTCAAGATGGTAGAAAGCTGTTGAGATATTCAACGCAAGCAGTGAAAAGAGCGACTTGTGCTGCAAGTTTGGGGAATATGTGACAATTATTTACTCTGCTTCTTAAAAACTTAAAGGGATTGAAATTAAGGTTAGTATTTCTCCCAGAAATCATAAATAAATCAGGTGGAGTAGTGTTTTTTGATGGTATTGTACGCATAAATTACATTCAAGAGGTTTTGAACAACTGCAAATGTCATAACATGAATAAATAAATACACTTCTCGTTAGCGACAATTGCATGGTCACAAAAACAGGTAATATTTCTCTTCATAATGTTCGCTACCTGTACATGTTTGGCGCTGCGGAGTACAAGTGTCATCTATCTCTTTGCCTCGGTGACATCTTTGCGGTGTTTTGTCACGCAGATCTAGTTCTAACTGGTTTAATCCAGTCCTGTGAGCATGCGCACTCGGTGTAAACAGGAAGAACCGACTGAAAACCAGGGCAAATCTACCATAAAGAGAAGAAAATGATCGGACAAAAACTAACTAACGGCTTGTTTTTCCTTGTATATTAACCAGCATTAATGTTGTCCTTTACCAGCCGATGGTAATTTCGATTACATCTCGTAGAAGCAGTTGCTAATATTTCGTGAATTTTGATAGACTCGTTAATACCGTACGCTAGCTAACGTTAGACAGACACTGACGCGATTTATTTCCTCCGGGTTTTGCTCGGCGAATTTGTCTGCTAAACAGACATTACCGGCGTTAAAAATAGCTCAGCCTTTTCTCAATTTATCTGAATTTACTGACTTAACACCGTGGGAAATTTCTAACAATGGTTCAGAAAGATAAAACGCTGGAGACGCCTCAAGTGGACGGTGAGCCGAGCCCCAGCCCAGTCTCCGGAGAGGCTTGTGCCGAGGCCCCTGGCCCGGCTGAAGAGTCCGGCATCGGAGCCGAACCGACCGGCCACAGAAAATTCATCAGTGGTGTCGTGGAAGGTAATATTGAATTTGAGCTTTAACAAACAAATTTGGAATTTGATTCGGTTGTGATCTGCTTGAAACCTTAAATAGGGCATCACAATGCTGCAGCAATCGTGCTTCCCGGGGAAAGGTTGTTGTTGTTGTCAGTTGGAAAATACAAGGCAGTAGTAATTGGACAACAGCTGGAAATCAATTGCTGGGAATCGATTGGAAATTGTCTTAAACCCATCAAAATACTTATGTTTGCCGATTGCTGATCAACATTGTCACACGTCATATAACTGAATAAATATGTATGGGGGATACTTATTAATTGGTCATCATCAATGATTCAAATAAATTGAAATAGGATTACCTTTGATCATCATTTATCAAGTAAGTATACCACACATTGGTGGGGTTGCATCTTAATAAGATGAAGAGTCATTTGTTGTGGTTAGCTCCCAATTATAAATTGAATATTATTTGTAGTTTGGCTTCTAATCAGACTGAATAAGAAAATTAAAGTACAGTATTGACTTCTCATAAATGAGCTTAAGAGGGCTTGTTTTATACTTCCTTGATAATTCGTAGACAAAAGGAATAATTGGTAAGTACAGGAAAAACTGTTAACGGTTAAGGAAGCAAACAATGTTTGTTTAATGGCACTTTTAGTCCAGCCCACACCTTAGGGCAAATTGCTAGTTGCAGCAGACACGCAGCTGAATATGCATGGAAAATGTTGTTTAAAATCAGCACTGCAGCATGCATAGAAACTGAATGTTTTGTTTTCTGTTACAGGCTTTTATGGTCGACCATGGACAATGGAACAGAGGAAAGAGTTGTTCAGAAGGTATGATGCACTGTGTGAATTTTCTGAGAAGGCATGTCAATTAAATAAAAAATGTTATAACAGTTTGATGATTTGATTTGTCATACTGAGTTTGTATAACATGGTATTTCACAGGCAGCAGAAATGGGGGCTGAATACTTACCTTTATGCACCCAAAGATGACTACAAACACAGAATGTTCTGGAGAGAGCTGTACTCAGTGGAAGAAGCAGGTGACTATTCAGGACAGAGCTTGTGATTAGCTGTCTTGGGGCAAGGAAAATGAGTAATGCTTGTTAATCTTAAATTAAAGTTTTAAACATGGGTGAAATGGAAGAAATGGGTTCAAAGATGTGATCATAGCACAATAGTTCATTCACTGAGTGATTTACCCCTTCCATCTCCTAGAGCAACTCATGACTTTAATTGGTGCTGCTAAGGAGCATGGGATAGAGTTCATCTATGCCATTTCCCCTGGACTGGACATCACCTTTTCCAATCAGAAAGAGGTTTCTGCACTCAAGAGGAAACTCGATCAGGTATGGCAACATTTTGTATGACAGAAGTATGAGCAATGTCTTCAAACTCTTCATATCCTCATATCTTCAAAAGTGTCACACGTCTTACACTGGGTCGTTTTGTAACAATTTTAATGGCTTCCATTTCAAATCCATTCCTTTTCCCCTCAGGTTTCTCACTTTGGCTGCAAGTCATTTGCCTTACTTTTTGATGATATTGACCACAACATGTGCCCTGCTGACAAAGAGGTGTTCAGCTCATTTGCACACGCTCAGGTTACCATTACCAACGAAATCTACCAGTACCTGGGAGAGCCCGAAACCTTCCTCTTCTGTCCCACCGGTACTTGAATTTTGTGGCTGAATCCTTTGCACATTTTACGCAGTTGTTTTGTTTACTGATTTATTCATCTGTTTTCTTGCTTTGAAATGCAGAGTACTGTGGAACATTCTGCTACCCAAATGTTGCTCAGTCCCCCTACCTCCACACAGTAGGAGAGAAGCTACTGCCGGGCATTGAAGTGCTATGGACAGGTGAGTCTAACACATTTTCCCACCAACTAACCAACACCTGGTGTTAGGCATACATGTCAGAATAGTAAATAAAACAGTTAATAATTGTGATGTGTGTAATTTTCTGCAGGCCCCAAGGTGGTGTCCAAAGATATCTCAGTGGAGTCAATTGAGGAGGTGTCAAAAATCCTAAGAAGAGCCCCTGTAATCTGGGACAACATTCACGCCAATGACTATGACCAGAAGAGGCTTTTCCTTGGTCCATACAAGGGCCGCTCCACAGAGCTCATCCCCAGGCTGAAGGGAGTCCTCACCAACCCTAACTGCGAGTTTGAGTCCAACTTTGTAGCAATCCACACTCTGGCCACCTGGTACAAGTCTAATATGAATGGGGTGCGCAAGGATGTGGTCATGAGTAAGTGTGATCCAAAAGTTACCTAATTTCTAATGTTTTGATGAGGTCTTTGTACGAGGTTATATTGTGTCAAGTGGTACCATAACGCGAGTGGTTCATGAATGTTGTTTATTTCTGTTTGTTTTACCAGCGGATGGCGAGGACAGCACAGTGTCCATCCAAATCAAGTTAGAGAATGAAGGCAGTGATGAAGAACTGGAGACAGACATGCTCTACAGCCCGCAGCTCGCTCTGAAACTGGCTCTCACAGAATGGCTCGGGGACTTTGTTGTGCCTCATCAATACAACAGTGAGAGCAGTCCCATTATCATATCATATCTCTATGCTAATGGATTTTCTAGCAGTAATACTCAGAATGCGCTCGTAGCGTTGACATGGAGAGCCTGAAAATGATAATTCTGTGACTGAAAAACACGCAGTAAGACTTAACTGTGTCTTTCAGGCCGACAGGTGCCTCAGAGCGGTGCCAAAAGCACAGCCATCGACGTGTCTTCCATGGCTGCTCCCTCGCTCTGCTCTTCCACAACAGTCACAACTGTGTTCCAGCAGCCCATCATGTCTCCAGCCATGCCGCCTCTCTGTCTGGATCCACTCTCTCACCCCATGGCAAAAAGGCCTCAGGAGGAAGAGGAGGTGCAGTTTACTGTTACTATGGAACAAAATAGAAGCACTTAAATAACCGAAGTGACTATCTCATGTTTCTTTTAGATAATGAGCTCTCTTTGATGTGCACATATTGTCATTTATACGGTTAAAAATGACTGATTATTTCTGATCATATGCTTAGCCTCTGTTTTACTTTATTTTTTTTAGCATTTTTTTACAAGTATGTTTATGCTGCTCCCGTGCAGGTGGAGGTGGAGAAGAAGGATTCAGATGAGGAGCCCATGGAGATGGTGGATGAGAAGCTGGATGAGCCAGAGCCAGAAGCAGTAGCCGACACAGAGGAGAAGCAAGTTGGTCCTATCTTAGCCGACAAGATGGCTGAGGACCTGAAGCCCATGGATACAGACAAGGAGAGTCTCACAGAGTCAAAGTCCCCTGAAGAGTCTATCCAGGAGGATCCTGGTAGTGATATCGCTCCTATGCAGACAGACGATCAGCTCAAGCAGGTGCAGCAAACATTCGTGAGTTTCCTTTTATATCCGCAGCTGAAGGCAAAAAAACAAATCAGAATTCCCCGCAAAGTCACATTGCTTCTGTTTTGTGTCCTCAGGATTTGTTTGTGCCTGGGCCCAACGAGAAGCCCCTGTTCACAGCAGAGCCCGTCACACTTGAGGACCTGTGCTTGCTGGCAGAGCTCTTCTACCTGCCTTACGAACATGGACCCAAGGCCATGCAGATGTTAAAGGAGTTCAACTGGCTGAGAGCCAACAGCAGCGTCGTCAGTGTCAACTGCAAGAGGAAGGAAACTGAGAAGGTGGGTTAATGCATTAAAATAAACACACACATGGTTGAGAGACAGAGGCCTAGCTGAGAAAACTAGTTCATTATTAACTGAACTTGCCTGTGATAGTATAGGTTGCTGAAAACAAAATGGTGGATGTGTATTACCATTACTGCCCATTGGGTGGTGTGATAGGAGATGGAGTGCACCATAGAGCATTGTGTCATGTGTATTAAACTACAGCTTCACCTTATTAAACCATGTGCCTCTTTCTCAAAGACATTTTGACATATCACAGAAAAGCACAGGTATAAATAATAAAAGTAATGATGTGTGAAAATGTCCACTATGCCAAAAAGCCTATTATAAACCAAAGCAGTTTATTGCTGTCCTTCTTATTTATTTATTTATTTATTTATTTATTACATCTTATTTCCAATCACTGTGTCGCATACAGGTGGCAGAATGGCAAGCAAGGGCAGAGAAGTTTGAGGAGATGTGCTGCTCCGTCATCCAGATGTTCACCCGGCTTTCCAACTCAGCTAACCGCACCATCCTGTACGACCTCTACCCGTACATCTGGGACATCAAGAGCATCATTTCTATGGTCAAGTCTTTTGTCCAGTGGCTCGGTACGTATGAAGGGACACATGAAGCGCTTACTCTTAGAGAGCATTACAGTAGCATAGCAGTAGTCTGATCAAGTCTGGTAATCCTGACTTTTGTTTTTCTCAGAAACACATTTGCACACAGATTTATAAAATCAGATAATATAAAGAAAAAGCAGTTTAAAAGTTAGCTGCATGGATTATGTCATACTCTAGAGCTGTATAGTTTGAGGCACATTTATAACTATGTCACACATCTTGCACAGTCTGCTTAACAGATGGTAATATGACTGATCAAAGATATAGAGAAGTATGGCTCTTAGAGATCTTAGACACCACCTGTAGACAGGCTAAGAATCTGAGTAGTGGCTAATACCCCCACTTTTAATTAATGGCAGTTTATCATACATAAGTTTAGCACTGATCAGGCTAGTCGCATCACCTCTCAATAGTTACGATCTTATTAATTTCTCTTGTTTCACACATGTTGATGATTGTCTTCTCTTTTTTTTTTTCTCGTCTGACTGAATGCCGCTTGCACCGCTAGCATCCTCCTTATTTATCCCATAACAAGCTGCCCCATCTCAGTGATATCTAAACTGGGTCTCTGTGGCAAACGTCCCAGCAGGGTTATTGCTGCTTGCTGTGTATCCAGTAACATCACTGCTGCATTCCCACACAGACACACTTGCTTCCATCTCTCTTGTCTGTGGGGATGGGAGCCAGGGGGAAGTCCCCATCCCCCTCCCCTCCTCCATGCCCTAGCGCGCACGCGAGCTTGGAGAGCAAGTTGACTGACTGACTGTGGAAGGCCATTCTGGTGCATAAAATGAGTCAGAAATATCTGAGCTGGTCTCTGTATTTTCAGCTGGTTTTTAACATGAACCATGTGAAAATATGATGGGAACTTTTGAGTTGCCTCACTGGGTAGTCTCAGTGGATTTGAACCCGCTGAGTTGTTTGCTCAATCTGCATCACTGTGGGATCCATCATCTTTTGTAAGAGAGGATATTCTTTCTCTCCCTCTTTCTCCCTCTACCCTCATCCTTTCTTTCGCTCTTTCAGATGGTTCACTGTGATGCAGTTTGAGTGACATTCGTCCATGTAATAACATCTCCATCTTTTTTGGAGTGTACTTTTGAATAGTCTGAAGCACCAGCATGGCCTGTAGGTTACCCCCTGTAACCCAGTTTCATTCACAGGTTTCTGTCCTACATGGTAAAGCTGAGGACTCTAGCCCACAGTACACAGCAGGCAGCATACCCACACTGGCAAAGTCACATCAAAAATCCACACTACTGACTTAATGCATCAGTAAATGATTAAAATCCCTCTAGCATCATAGAGGAAATCAAGTGCTCTGTGAAAATAGTTATCTTTGAATATTCCTCTTAATAACTGCAGTGTCATTAAGTGCCTAACTGTTGACTTCTGCTGTTATCAGGTTTTTACATCAGTCCCCAATCTTTCCCTTTAGTAGAAGCTGTGCAGCCGGCACTTAGTCGCAACCTCCCTGGTAATTGTACTGAGAACACTTACTAATAACTATTTTCTACTGTTTTCTCCCTTCACTATGTACAGATGGAAGAATCCACAGTACAAGTTTCTACTGCTATTGGATCGACAGTGGCCGATGTATGCACAGTGCAAGCGCCTTTTTGTTTTGTTAATGTTTGAAAGGGATTTATGGATTTTGTTTTTCTTAAACTAGATTTATATATGTTAAAAGATTGATTTGGAGGAAAGGAAGCAGCCCTCCGGATGAAGTCACATTTTGCGCAGCGATTTAGCTTGGAATCCTAAGTGTTAACTCCCAAATTTCTCTCTTTGGCAGCATCTCTCTAACTTGTTTTTTTTGTTTCTGTTAGTAGGCCTATAGAACTGGCTCAGGCCAGCCCGATGCACCTACTCAAGGAAATTTACACTTGGCTTTGAAACTTAACCGTGGCAGGATCTTCATTGCACTCAGGGATATTACTGATTGTGTAGTTTTGATAACTGCTATAACTGCTCACACACACATTGGCTTGATTATGGAAGATCAAAAGTTGCATGTGTTCTGCCTAACTGTGATTGTGTTAAGACAATGCAGTCTGAACAGGTAATTGAGGTGGAAGTCATCCACCAAGAGACCATTCTGTTGTCTGTTTTGTGGTTTTTAATTTGGGCAAGCAAGTTCAGAGTTCCTTCCCGTGGGTGCATCTGCGTGCTGTGCTGTGTCAGTTCAACAGAGGAATTGTATAAAAGTGTCAGGGTAAGGTTCATATGTAAAGCAGTGTTAGATGTCCTTCCCGCGCGCTGCATTTGTCTGGTCACATGACAGGGCTTATTGTCAACCAGGGTTAGACTTTGTTAGCGGGAACGCTACAGTATACATACTTGTAAGAGTGTGCTTTAGATACATGCGACTTGTCCCTATGGCGCATTTCATCTTTGGTCTGTTTGATTGTGGCTTTTACTAGTAAGCTGAGAGGCCCTTTAACTCAGGGAACATTCACACCAGCGCTTGCTCTGACTTCCTGGTTTGATGACTCATGCTCCCCAGTCATGTGACGAGGCAGATAAGATGAGAATGTGACTTCACACGGGGTGCTGAGATGAGTGGGGTGACGGCAGCTGAAGCTTACTCTTGTAGTCCATAGACAGCATGGGGTTTCCGTTCTGATGGTCAGTGTAATATTTATGATGTCCGTCAGTTTTCAAGCGAGTACCCTCACTGAAACACCAAGGGGGCTGAACTGCACTTAATTCTGATCTCTCATCACTTTATGGAGAGCGTGCATTCCTCACTGCGTGAATTAACTTTTATTTAAAGCTCTGCATACCATGTTACATGGAGCAGTGTGGCATTGTTGTACTGACACAGAAATTTGGACCTGATTTCTTTTTGCCAACACGTAAGCTTTAGTTGCTCGAGCCCCATTTTATCATAAAGTATTTCCTCTGAATATAGTTCATTCCAAATTAGGTCCTTTTATGTTTTAATGAGTAAATTAAGATTAATTTATTTATATGGATAATGCTATTAGATACATATGACCCCCTTCCTCCCCATCTCCCCACTACCTTCATCTGTGTCAGAGAGCCCCATCCTGTGGTAACAATGTCCGCTTGGCTCTGCTCCTAACAGGGTGTCGTAGTCAGTCCTCAGCACAGTTCCTTAGAGGAGACCAAGAACCCTGGGCCTTTAGGGGAGGTCTAGCAGGAGAGTTCCAGGTATCTCATGCACCGAATTTACAGCAATCTAATGGAAAAAGAGTGTTGTGAGCAAAGACCACAATGGTAATATGTGCGTAGGTATGAAGGGCTTTGGTCTGTCGAAGGTGTGCTGATTGTAATGGGTCGGACTTCATAACATCCAGGTTACATAGTCTCCAAAGAAGTCCATGCCCTTGTATTGATTTTGGGATACTGTCAGGCAGTGGGAGGAGTATGGGTGACCTGTAACCCATCCTGACAAAAACAGGTTACAGCCAGTGTTTGGCGTGGCATTTTCCAAATGATTAATTTGAATTTCTTTCAGCAACTGCCCAAGGAGATGCTGCTTTTCCCTAGCGCATGCGGCGCAAGCGAGCATGGCTAGGTTTTTATTTTCATGACATCTCATTTCTTTGCAGGAAAGCACAGCGCACAAATTACCAAGCCAACCCTTTGCAAGCGCACGCACAAGCATCGCAGCGCCAGCGAGAACACAAGCATGTTGCAATGGGAAAACTCCATGATCAAACACACTTACCCAGTCTCAAGTAGTATCTCCATTCTTGGAGAGTTGCAAGCCTCATGATGGCAACTAATATGCCTTTGAATTACTAAGTTAACTCATTTAATTTGCCTCATTGGTTTTTTTCCTGGAGTTCTCCCTGCCTCTCTGCGCCAGCATCATTATTTTTCTCAACAGGAGGGTCCTGCGCAGCGAAATATTGCGATGTCTTACAAAAGGGAAAGGAGCATCTCCTTCAGCCAGTAAAACCTTAGTCAGACCAAAACACCACCCTTGTTTTATTATATTTGAAAAGCAAATATGTACGTGCTTGTTGTGCTATGTTCCTTTAGCAAAATGACAAAGTTGTGATGTTTGCTCTTGTTGTCCACTGTCAGATCAACAAGGAATATCAGTTTATACCTTTTATATGGTTTTATTTAACAATATTTGTCATTCCGAAGCACTTTGCTCTCCTCTGTAGTTCCTTTTGGTTTGATAGTGGCTCAACTGCAGCAAATGCTCAGAGAGGCAGTGAGCCAAAGCAGCACACCACCTGGTCTCAGTGAAACTGAACCTGTTTCTTTTGATACCCACAGAGATTGTTGCCAATAGATGGGGCAAACGATCTTTTCTACCAGCCTCCACCTTCATTGCCAACCTCCAAAATCTATTCCATAAGGCCGTACTATCCCAAAGATGAGGTAAGATGTTTTTGTGTTAAGTCATGGCCTTGTGCACCTTATTTTTGTACCAAAACTCAAGTATTGCATCCTAAATACTGACAGTTAGTAAGCATAAATAATGTCAGAACCAAAATGTTGCAGAATGATGTTAGCCAGTTGCTATTCCCAGCAGAACTGGCCTAGTTAAAGCTGTGAATGCTTTGCACTTAATGTGCCACAATGCTGTGCTCACACACTCTTCGCATCAGCAAACATATGTAACATTGACATTATTTGTGGCATTGTCTGGTCTTAGCTTTGGCTTTTATATCTAGTGTCATGATTGATCGCGCTACAGCTGCACCTGTCTTCTCTTTTGCAGACTGCAATTTATAAAATCTGTAAAGAAATGTACTCCGAAGGAATGGAGGGCGTACCAGTCTCTGATGAGGATCCTGACCTCATAGGAGACAGGTAAAACATGGAGATGACTAAAGCCTGACCTGCAGTTTCACTGCAGCGCAAATCAACATGACTGACAAAATGTTTCCTGTTTGTTCACAGGTTGGTAGGAGGTCTCCTGACACTGAGTTCAGACTACGGGTTCGTGCTGGAGGACGAAGAAGGGATCTGCGGTTACGCTCTTGGAACTGTGGATGTCAAGCCCTTTGTCAAGAAATGCAAGTTGAACTGGATTCCCTTCATGCAAGAGAAATACCTCAAACCTGACTGTGAGAAGGACCTCACAGAGGCTGAAGTAGGATCTTAATCCATCTCTCTTACTGTCATGACATCTGTATCAGCTGGCACATGATTGTGTCTCCTGTTGTTATATTTTACTTTACTGTCTCTGTCTGTCGTCCCCGTAGAAGATGATGCTGAGTTTCCACGAAGAGGAGGAGGGTCTTCCAGACTCTTTCCTCTCCAACTTCCCCTCTCTCATCAAGGTTGATATTCACGCAAAGGTCACTGACCCCAGTGTGGCCAAAAGCATGATGGGATGCCTTCTATCTTCTCTTAAGGCCAACGGTAGGTGGCAGCCATCTTCAGCTCTGACAGCAGTGTTCATTGCTACTACTTACAGTGTTAAGGCTATTAGCCATGTTGGGAAGATGGAGTCTATTTCTGATTCTACAAATCTTTAAACCTGCCACCAAATGTAATACTGTCTTTTTACTTGTTTCTTCCAGGCTCCTTGGGTGCGTTCTGTAAGGTTCGTCAGACTGATAAGAGAATGTTGGACTTCTATAGTAAGCTGGGATGCTTCGAAGTGGCCAAAATGGAGGGCTTTCCCAAAGATGTCATCATTATGGGACGCAGCCTATGAAGAAACGTCCTGCTCCGATAACAGACAGAGAGAGAGCAAGTCAACGTGTGGCATAAACAAGTTTGCTACATTAATGAGGAAAAAAAAAAACTTCCATGATGATTTTATACTACATTACCATCTGGGCTAGCCCCGGGAAACCTCTTTTTAGGATTTGTGTACAGAAGCACAGCAGTCGCACACACAGATTTCCTGCTCTGCCCTTAGATGTTATGGCTCTGTCGGATTCAGCAGATTGGAAGCTAAAAGGCCGAAGAGCGATCTGTAATCAGTTGATATGAGCCAACATGGAAGAGTGGCACTCCCGCAATGATTTGTGGGGTCCCACTACCCATATACCTCCAAGAGGCAGGAAGTAATAACTCCATAAGCCTTTTTTCTGATTTAATCCAGTAGCCATTACATGGATATTGCCCGCATGCCCTGACGCAAAGTGTCTGTATCTGAAATGGAGGCAGATTGTGAAATGAGGGCAGCCTGTGTCTCAGCTAGTGTCTTACTACCCCTACATCCTGCTTTCCCAGCTTTGAAAGAGAAACAACGCAGCTGTCGACATAAGTAGGACACCTTTATACAGGATGCGAGGTGCTATGTGAGAGTTTGCCTTTCATCGTCACTTCATGGTATTTTCAGTTGCACACAGTAGACTTGGAAAAGGAGGCCTTTCAAGCAGCGTGCCTCTATCAAAAAGTGATGTGAGATGTTGAGTCTGCACACATGAAGGGTGTAAAAGTGTAGCTTTTGGGGCTCGTCAATAAGACCAGCCAGGGAATAATATTCGTTGAGATTGTTAAAAACTCAACAAGGAGGTTCCCCTGAATTTCCATTCAAGTAGTAATAGACATTTGGAGAGCAATATAAAAGCTTCCACGAGTTTACAAACATGGTTCACAGCCTGTTCCTGTTCAGCGCTTTGCTTGTGGCCATTTTTCTTTTTTCTTTTTTTTTTCATAATTCAGCTGTTTTTTGTTTTTTTGCTTATTTCCCTTTGAGCTATTGCCTTTTGGTTCATTGCCTTTGGATTTAGGTGTATATTGCAGACTCCAGTGTCTTCTGCGTAAAGGCTCTCTAACCTGTATTAGTCAGATACAGCAGGAACATGGTGATTTCAAGACATTGGATTTGTTGTTGCTCGATTTTCAGAGATGTATCCTGACATTGAAAGTCACATGTCTTAATTTTGCCCTACCAGACCCATGCATTATACTTCAGACAGGGGTATCACTGTCAGAGGAAGTTCCAACTCTCGTGTTAAGTTATGTCAAGTTAATTTAAGTAGTTACTTAATGCACTCAAATCAACATTTTCTTATAGCAGTACCCAGTGGGACCAAATCTTGACATTCTGATCTGCTATTGAGTAGAAAAATGTAACATTTGACTGGCATCGACGTCGGAGTTAAACTAAAACTTGGAAGCATTAACCCTCCCACTGTCTGCTCAGTTTTCTCTTAACCACTAATTCCAAACCTGACTTGTGAAGCACCAGCTGATCTGGGCTCTGTTCAGGAGGTGAGCTGTGCTAAAAAGCTAGCTTGTGCTCATCACTGGTAAAAGAAAATAATCAGTTTACATCTGACAGCTTGCATCCCTCCCTGCGTCGCATACTCTCAAGTGAATGTCTTCTCAGTCGAGCCTTGGTGAGCGCTCCTCCATCACCAAAGCGGTGCTGACTCCCACGCTGTAAGGCTGTAGCCGTGGGGGCATGGAGCAGAAATTCCTCGGGCCTTTTCCTATCTGTCCATTGAATGTTTTATATTCTGCCGCATTTCCCATTTGTTTTTGTAAATCTGTGTAGTTGATAAAAATAAAAGCACTTGGTCTAATAGATAGGAGTGTTCTGTTGGTTACACGAGGATCATCAGTTGCTCTTCAGTAGCTGCCTGCCAATGTGATGTTTTGATACTGTGTACATTCATAATGTGCATGAGGTGTATTGGATTTGCCGTGGCGGTCATTAGAGTAACCTCATCTTATGCTACATAGAGGAAGAAGCATGCCACTCGCCTCTGTGGGCATGATACTGTAGTTCGTAGACAGTCTGTAAACACTGTCGATCATAAAGTGTTATTATTTTGTATATCTTTATCGAAACTGTGGCTAGCTTCCCGTCGTCCTTTAAGGAATACAAAGTGCTGGCCTTGTCACAACGCCCTGTCCTGTTTCAGCAACAGGTCTGCTGTTCGTCTTCTGAACAACGACAGCAGAGTTTTCACTCATTTTAAATGGCTCCTTTTGCAGTTGGTCGACGCTGCAGTTTTCTCTTCTGCCAACAGGTTTTGATAGAAACGGGCCGTGACTGAGGGAAAGGGCTCCTATTGTCCATTTTGATTATATGAGAATAGGGTTGGGAGGGCAGGGGGTCATAAAAGTAACAGTTTACCAGTGTAAAATTTGTATGTGAGATACATAAGATTCAAAACTAATAAATCATAATAAGTTCCTTTGATGCTTTGTGTCCTTTTTTTGTTGCACAGATCATATTTGTGAGTTTGTCTTGAACTGAAACTTGCAGGTCTTTCATCCCTGTCCTGAGACAAGTGTTCCTGTTGTGACAAATAAAAGGAAGATTATGTCAGTACACAAACAGGTTTGGCACTGTTAGCATAACTGATAGTGTTGTGGTCATGAACGTTTACAAGCTTTGATCTGTAGTGTTGCATTATGCCTGAAACAAGCCCTTGACACATGGGAAATGGCATTATACACTTATATCAATTATGTATTTTGTGTGGGAAGTGTATGAGCTAAAGACGTGTTTATAAATGTAGAAAAGCAATTGTTAATAAACTATAATTTCAGATTTTTTGCATGTTTTGGTTCCTTCGACAGCTACGCATTTAAAAAAAAATGGACGTAGCAGTTTTTCTATTTTTTATTAGTATATTTATTTATTTAGTTTAAATGACCTTTATTGTTTGTTTATTTACAGGCTATATATAAATGTTAAAAAATAAATTATTTAATTTAATTTAATTTTAACATCTTCGTCTGAAAAAAGAAAAAAAAAAACATCGCCCGGGAAAAGGCGCACACTGATGACGTCACATGCATGCTGTACAGTTTGCGACGCGCTTGTTGTTTTTCGAGGAGGGCTAATTTCTCTATAAAGTCTTAACAGCAAACCCAACGTCACAGCTTTGACAAGATGTCTTATCACGACGAGGAGAGCTCGGACATCGGACCGGTCGGTCAATCCAAGTTGGAGAGCTTCCTGTTCAGTAAGAACCATTGAAACACAGTTTATCAGTTCAGCTCAGGTGGCGCACACGTGGGTCTCCTCTGTGGTGTGTCGACAGTGAAGAAGCTGCTTTGATGTTTAGTGCACTAATTTACATGCAATAAAAAAATGCCATTAAAATCCTGCTGGTTTTGATGTGTCTTCCAGGCTGCGAGCTGTCCTCTAAAGTACCTTTCTACACTTTCCAAGGAGACGAAGAGGAGGACCTGGAGCACTTCCTTGAACTTAGAACAGTATGTACAGTTGCAGCAGAGTTTGTATAATCCCACTCACTGCGTGCACCACTTCAACGCAGGATTCACATCAAAGTGTGTATTTAAATATCTGAGGCTGTTGCACCATAGTGATGTGTAAAATCAGGTAAACCAGGTTTGAATAAATGTCAGCTGACTGAATTCTTCTGATTCCTGCAGGTGTGCCTGGGAGAAGGCTGCAAAGAGGAAAGCAATGTGGTGGAGGTAACCGCCATGAACCACCAAGGAAAGACTATTTCAGTGCCCATCGCCAACCTTCACACCAGCTGTCTGCCCATGGTACAGTACAGTGACTTCTCTCTACGTGCACATTAATGAACAGCACATGGTAGAGACGTGTCTTAACCGTTACCTTCTTTATCTCAGGTGAGTCTCGGAGAGTTTGAGCTGAAGGCGCCGGTGACCATCCGGCTGAAGGCTGGGACAGGACCAGTCACTGTCAGCGGGTTACACCTCATAGGTAAGCCCCCCAGTGCAACTAATGGCCCACTGAGAATATATCTGCTGTATGTGCTCCGTAAGGTTTTATCAGAATACAGTTAATGTTGTTCTCTACGACATTCAGCATTTTTATCAGACCAATAACTCACATTCTTTAAAAAATAAAAACAGTCACGTGGGTACACTGCTTTAGAACTGAAACAATGAGGCCTAGTCCACACGAACACAGGTATTTTTAAAACCGAACTTTTTTGGCCTCCAGTTTTTAAAAAATCTGCGTCCATATGAGCGGTGTAATAAAAATACCTCCGTCCACATGACACCGCAAATTCCACTATCAAGCAATGTAATACACATGCCAAAGCAGTAGGTGGCAATATAACTCCTAACTGTAAGGCCATTGTAGCCAATCAGAAGGCAGTAAAACGTCATTATCGGAAAAACAACAACAAGCGTACTATTATGCAGCAGGAGCAGTCTCCGTAATAGCACACTCTTGCGCCTCTCTTGCTGGATGTGGTTGAGTAGCGTTAGTTGTATGTTACAGCCACAAAGTGCTGATATGCTGCTAAATAGCAGCAGTATTTTGTTTAGTTCCATCCTCAAATTGTCTCTCGCACACTCTGGATCGGGTAATAACACAGCTGTTTTCTGTTTACGTCGCACATTGTGACGTCATACAATGGAGACGAGACAAAATAACTGCGGTTATCCTGTCCACACATGACTACTGACACCGGACTTTTCCAAAAAGTTCACCCTGGACTCCGGTGACAAATAACTCCGGTTGCAGGGGCCCAAAACTGCGGTTACGTGTGGATGAAAGGCCAAACCGTGAGCAAAGAGTCACAGTTTTATAAATACCCACTTTGGTGTGGACAGCCCCTGAGTTAGTTTATGCCCTCATGACCAGTTTATGCTGTTTTATTGAAGTCTAGATTTCTAATGAATTGTATTTATACTATATAATATATAATTTCTACAATGTGATTTTAAAAAACTGTTGAATCCCTTTTAAATTTGGAAGATTGATTTCCATTAAAACCACATTTTTTTTTCTCCCTTGAAATAAAAGTTAATGAAGTTGATTCAATTCTCAGTTCTGTTCCCCATGACGTTACAGTGGTGCACGTTCATGCACGCACAAGCATGCCTATACACAAGCCAGGGAAACAGAGCCTGTGATTCCCATGGCATTTTTTCATTGCTCTGATTTGCGCATGTACATGCATACACGGTTCTCATAGCATTTTTTCATTTCCACTGATTCAGATGTCTTTCAATATAACGGATCAAAGAGAAGTTCAATCCCCTCCGCGTAAAATCAGATATCAACATGGACTCATGCCCCGTCGATCCAACATCAACATAATCGGCTCTCCCACAACAATTTCAGCACAGCGAATTGCGAAGTGCAAAAAAATCAAAATAATGCCGGGTAGAGCATGAGCTTGTGTATGCAGGTGCAGCCGCTCTAAACTTAGAAATATAGCCAGCTCCAGGAATGTTAATTTCTTAACTGTGAGAGCAATCATGTAGGCACATCAGTTTTACTTTCGTATTTCCCGATCCCGTTCGGCAGCTCCTCCTTCGGCCTCTTCCAGGAACCAACCCGGCTCGGCAGCTCTAGGCCCTGATGCCTCCGCCGCCGAACCCAAGCCCCTCGAACCGAGGCAGGCCCACTCCGTGACTCCAGCCAGTGGCTCCCGCAATTCAAGCCCGGACTGTTTAGCCTCCTATACTCCAGATGAGGTTTCTGATTCAGTCTGCTCATCTGATGAGGAGTGGGTACCACCGCCAAAAAAAGACAGCTCTGAGGACAAATATTCCAGCTTTCCCGGAGATTATAAGATGGAGAATGAGGATGATAACCTAATGGAGACTGAGGGGATAAAACGGGTCTCCAGCCCGGACTCTTTAGCCTCCTCTACCCCAGATGAGGTTTCTGATTCAGTCTGCTCATCTGATGTGGAGTGGGAACCATCGGCAAAACAAGACAGCTCTGAGGACGAATATTCCAGCTTTCCTGAAGATTATAAAATGGAGGATGAGGATGATAACCTGATGGAGATTGAGAGGATAGAATGGGTCTCCAAGAACAAGAGCATCAAGTGGTCACCCTCTGCTGAGCAAATGTATCGTTATGTGCAGGCTCCCACAAAACCTGTCCCAGGGCTGACAAAGTATGCCAAGAGAAACATAACGGACCAGCTGACATCCTGCTTGGATTTATTTCTGACGAATGACATGATCCAGCTGATCCTCAAAATGACCAACCTGGAAGGCAAGCGGACTGAAAATCATTGGAAAGACATCACTGAGACGGAGCTGAGGGGTTTCCTGGGCCTACTGCTGCTGGCGGGGGTGTATCGTTCCCGGGGAGAAAGCACCCTCAGCTTGTGGGAGGAGCCGATAGGCCGCCCGGTGTTTCGTGGTACAATGTCCCGCAAAAAATTTGAGTTAATTGCCATGAAACTCCGGTTTGATGATAAACTGGCCCGGCGAAAGCGGCTCAGTGACAACAAGCTGGCCGCCATTTTGCCCATATGGGAGCCGTGGGTTCAGCGGCTCTCTCACATGTTCAACCCAGGGGCGGACGTTTGTGTCGACGAGCAGCTGGTTGGCTTCAAGGGGCGCTGCAGCTTCAGACAGTACATGCCCAGCAAACCAGCCAAGTATGGTATAAAAATCTGGACCCTGGCCGACGTGTCAACATCCTACGCCTGGAACATGGCCATCTACAGCGGCAAGGAGGAGGCATCAAGAGAGGTCGGCCAGGGGAAAAGAGTGGTGCTGCAGATGACACAGGGGCTGGAGGGACGCACTGTCACCATTGATAATTTTTTCACCAGCTACGAGCTTGGCACGGAGCTCCTGAAAAGAAAAATGGCCATGGTCGGCACAGTGCGCAAAGGTAAACCTGAGCTCCCTCCCCAACTTGTCAATGTGTTGGGCAGAGAAGTGCTCTCCAGCATCTTTGCTCACACAGCGACCCACACTGTGGTGTCGTACGTACCCAAGAAAGGCAAAAACGTGGTGCTGATGTCTACAAAGCACAGAGAAGCCTCCATCAGCGAGGAGGTCCACAAGAAGCCAATGATTATTCTCGATTACAACAAGTCCAAGGGCGGCGTGGACAACTTGGACAAGGTATGTGCCTGAAATATATTTAGGGCTTTTATTATTCAGTACTTACTGCAGTTACGTGAAGGCGTTACTTAAAGAATGAATTTGGTTGTGATGAGCAACAATTTTTCCGCTTGTCCCCCCCTCAGTGTGTGGGCACTTACAGCTGCCGTCGGAAGAGCTCCAGATGGCCCCTGACGCTGTTTTACAACATGCTGGATGTTTCTGCTTACTACTCGTACGTCCTGTGGACCTGCCTGCACCCAAACTGGGAAATCAAAAAGAAATACCGCCGCCGCATCTTCCTGGAGCTGCTAGGGAAGGAGCTGGTGATCCCTTGCATCCTCCAGCGTGAGCGGATTCCCCGCGGGCCGAGTGCCGCTGCTTTCGTTCAAGCAGCCCAGGCAGCCATGGTGGAGGAGAAGGAAGCGCGCAGCGAGGATGCCAAGGAGGCCAGAACCTCTGCAGAGGTGCCTCCTCTGTCTCCAGGAGCAAAGGCACGACGACCTTGTGAATTGTGCCCAGAGAGCATGAAGAAGAGCAGGGTGCGCAACGTCTGTGCCAAGTGTGGCAAGTTCCTGTGCAAGGACCACACATGGAAAGGCTGTGGGACGTGCCTTGCAGGAGGACAGTGACTGATAGAGGACAGTTTGTCCTAAGTGTACATAGCTAGTTCTTTAGAAAAACATTTAAATAAAAAGAATAAAAAAAACCTGGAGGAATTGAGCAAAAATTTATATTTTACCAGGGGGAGCATAGCATGACATATTGTGATCATGAGAGGAAATGAAAGGGCTTTTTAAAAATCTAACATCGCACCAAAAAAACAAAAAAAACAAATCAGTGTTGTGGGTTATGATTGACCCTCGCCAGACTGAGATAATAACAGTGAAATAGTCTCATTATCTGTTAGTATGTTGAAAATGTTTCACTAGTTATATATATATTTTTTCCCAACAAATGCAAATAGTGGTATACGATACAAACTGGCATGTAAAGGTTTAACATTTGGTTAAAAAATGATTTAAATTAATTAAACAGTTTAATAACAAAACATAATAACGAATAAAAACAAACCTGGAGGAACAGACAAAAAAATTAAAGAAAAATGAATGTTTTTTTCTTAGCAGCGCTCAAAGGTTGAATTAGCTCATC
The DNA here is from genome assembly GCF_011397635.1 of Epinephelus fuscoguttatus. Classification (NCBI taxonomy): domain Eukaryota; kingdom Metazoa; phylum Chordata; class Actinopteri; order Perciformes; family Serranidae; genus Epinephelus; species Epinephelus fuscoguttatus. The sequence continues at coordinate 22,190,757 of NC_064767.1, forward strand.
AACAAAAATTTAAAATCATTAAATCAATTAAGTTATTTTTAAGCAAAAATATCAGTCTCTGGTTTCAGTATTTAAATGCGAGTTAGTAGTTGTTTTTTCTTAGCTTAAGTTATTTTTCTCAACTTAGACCTTTTTGAAATCATTTGGTGGCTGTGGCTCAGAGGTAGAGCGGGTCATCCACTCATTGGAAGATGAGTGTTCGATCCCCTGCTTCTCCAGTCTGCATGCCTAAGTATCCTTGAGCAAGATACTGAACCCCACATTGCCCCCGTCGGCTGTCCATCAGTTTGTGTGTTAAAGCTGTGCAGCAGGTGGCACCTTGTACGGTAGCCTCGGCCACCAGTGTGTGTGAATGGGTGAATGTGACTCGTAGTTCGTAAGACTAGAAAGTGCAGGTCCATTACCATTTACCAACCAGTTAAACAAAATAAAATAGTGGGCAGCTGTTGCGCTGATCATTGATGCTGCTGTGTATGTCGAAAATGTAATCCAATTACCTGACAACCAATGTGTTGCTTTGTAATTACCCTCAATAGATGCAGTAAACTTTTGTTTCCCTGCATAATGGTGTAATCGTTGGGCAACAGTTGGATAACATTTTGATTCTTATGATTCTGAAATACTCAGTTTCTTTATTCAGTTTCTCTATAACTTAATCTCACCTACATGAAAAAGTGAAATGCATCTTTGGACCATCAAATGTCAGATTTCTTTGTTAAGATCCAAGACCTTTGACACTTTTTATCCGATTTCTGGTAAGTGTTTTATGTGTATATTGTAAGTTATTTAACAATCTGCCATGCACATTTATCAATACTTTTATAATTAGACACCTTTTGCTCTCATCACTGGTTGTAATGAGGGCGTGCAGCTGCATATCACTAACTACGCACGAGGTCAATTATAAAGGCAGTTTAAATAAACTGATGTTCTGACCTTTATAATTAAATACCAGGATTCATTTAATTCAAATGTTTTAACTTGGTCGTCTGTGTTTTTGCAGCCTCACAGGTCGAAGAGTCGGACATGTCTGATGAGGATTTCGACGATGATGATGAGGAGGAGGAAGAGGAGGAAGACATCACCCCCATTAAACCAGCGAAGAAGAAGCAGAAGCAGTAGGCGGAGAGGTCACTGATTGGTTTTTGGAAAGGCTCCACTCACTCACTGATTTGTTTTTAGGAAATACGTTTTTTTGTACCGGACTGACGCATCTTACAGAGTCACCACTTCTTCCACACAGCCAGGTGAATGCTTAGTGTGGCAGCTGTTAGGTAAAAGCGCTGTGGGAGGAAGTAACATCATGACGGACTCCGACGTTCACTTAGAGAAGAACTGTTTTTCCTGATAAATGCTACCCAGTGTTTTATACTGTATATGATACAGTCACCACTGACAAGGATTTATTGCACCAGTGGATTCTTGTACTGTTTATAGATACTGCTCTTGTAAAAGTAAACTCCTTTGTGTGTGTGTGTGTGTGTGTGTGTGTGTGTGTGTGCGTGTGTGCGTATGTACTTGTCAGACAAAACAAGTTTCCAGATTAATCATAATTCCAGCTGAATGGTGCAATTACACGACTCACCTACAGTTTACTTCATGTTCTTGGCGCACAAGAGTATCTCCACTTCCAGATGTTTGTAGTTCCAAAAATACTGTTTTCTATGTGATATGTCAGAAATGTGAAGATTTTGTACTTACAATGAATGCAAGAAAACATTTGTTTGTGTCTTCATTTGTCTTCCCTTTGAAATCATGAATAAAATAGTAACTTTTATACAGTTTATGTACCAATATGGTCACTCAAGTTTAGTCGCTTCTTTGAAACACAACACATTGAGAAGATAATAATTTAGACACATGTAGACAAAAGCCAGCATTGTGTTTAAGTAGATTTCAAGTAAAATCAAAATCACCTAAATGGAAGCTCATTGAGAAAATAGGTGTATGGGTAAGTTGGGTATTTTTCAACCTGGACACTATTTTTGTGTCAAAGTGACAAATGGAGACAACAGTTTTTGAAAGTGGTTGAGTATAGAGCCAAAGGGTTACTGCCAGCAGCCAAAATACAGGCTGCAATTCAACCACTCGGGGGCCCTTGTGCACCATCACTTGACCTCTAAAAGTGCTTGTTTTTGCCACTGACAGGCTCAGATTATCATTACGAGTGTCTAACAACATTATTGAGACACAGGCCTCATTGTTAAAGAGTAAGATCCTTTTTCTTAACCAGAAACACCCCCAAAAATTGCAACTGACATTTCACTAAGCCCCGCCCCTTTGTGATGGTCTGACAAGCTGTTGGAGTAAGGATGGAGCCCACACTGTAACTAACTGCACTCCCTGTAGAAATATATTTTTGTAAAAATGAAACAGTGATTCCAGAGAGAAGCAGACAGAGGGGTCTACAGTCTGTGTTAGAAGGATATATCCAGGATGTCAAACTGACTCAGCAGCAACAACAGGTTAAAAAGACAAAGATAGTTAGAAGCTAAAGCCGAACTATAGGCTACAGATCACAGTGTAAAAGTGAACCACCACATCACTGCTGATCGCCACAGAACACAATGAATATATATTCAACCAGCTGTGTGGCATCGCAGTGTGTGCAGATGAACGGTGTTTGGCTTCAACCCTGTACTGCTGCCAGCACCCGGACCTCAATCAAACCCTGAACAGTGTAGGGTTAGCTAGCTAGCTACTGAAGATATAACCTACTGAATGTATACACATGCTGCTTTTGCTTTTTAATGATTATAACAGTGAGAAAAAGACTGACCCTGCTGTACAGGAACCAGTGAAGGGAAGCAGGGAAACTTTGCTGATATTCAACCAGCTGTGTGTCATCGCAGTGTGCGCAGATGATTGTTGTTTTTTCCCTGGAGATCCCTGCCCGTCTGGTGGTGGAGGTCTGGGTGCTGGCAGTGGTACAGGGGTGAAGCCAAACACCGTTCATCCGCACACACTGTGATGCCACACACAGCTGGCTCGATGTCAGCAAAGTTTCCCTTTATATTCATTGTGTTCTGTGGCGATCAGCAGTGATGTGGTGGTTCACTTTTACACTGTGATCTGTAGCCTATAGTTCGGCTTTAGCTTCTAACTATCTTTGTCTTTTTAACCTGTTGTTGCTGCTGAGTCAGTTTGACATCCTGGATATATCCTTCAAGCACAGACTGTAGACCCATTTTCAAAAACTGTTGCAGCCATTACTCACTTAGACACAAAAACAGGGCTGCGGCTAAAAAATACCTGAGTAACCCTTTAAGGGGTAACTTGAGTAGACTTTTCCAACCTGGACTGGTTGCAGTGCTGAATTCCATTAGATGGGTCATCAGGCTCAAAAGAACAATAAGCAATAGAAAAACTACAAAACAGAACCATGTGCAGAGAGCTAGACTTATGAATAAACACAAATATTTTCCCGGAAAGCACTGCTCCCTGAGTCAGCTGCTGCTTTGTAAAATTACTGACCCAGCTGAGAGTAAAGTATTAACAGAGGTTAGCTCATCGGAGTGGCTAAACGGTGACTGCAAATAGCCTGATATCAGTTAAAGATTCATAAAGGCAGATGTGGTTGTGTCAGGTTACAGTTTATCATCTTAGACATATACATTGAGATCTCATCTGCACTGTACAAACACCCTCATGTAAACATGATCTTTGCAAGGCAGCTGTAAACAACAAACCAAGAGCAGTAGATTATGTAACTGGTTCATCTGCAGATTTCTCATTAGAGCTCCTGGTTGAAGGAGACACTTCACACTGAGATGCAATGGAGCTCCTTAACTCTAATTCTTGTTATGAAGCTATAGAGCTAGACAAGTACAAAGACAGATCTTCCTCATAACATATACTCCACATTTCTTTACACTGGTTTCCCATCAGGTTCAGGATTCACTTCAAGATACTTGTTCTCACGTATAGAGTCCTCCACGGTCAGGTACCTGAATACATCAGTGATCTCCATCCATATATATCGTCAGTGGGTCCCTTAGGTCTTCAGACCAAGACCCTGGCTGTCCCCCACTCCAGACTGAACACAAAAGGTGATCATGCCTTTGAAGTCGTGGCTCCAACACTATGGTACTCTCTGCCATTAGGTTTACTGTCTGCGGTCTCTTAAGAATTTTTTATAAAACAACTGAAGACCCATCTTGCTGTCAACTCTGAAACACATTATCAAGTGGAATCAAACTGATTACAGATTTAAAATCCTTCACAACAAAGGTCAAATGCTGGTTAAAAGAAAACCAGAGCTGTACCCACTTTAAGCTGAATGCGCTCAAACATTTAAGGGGTATTAGTGTGAGTGTTTTGGTGTGTTGTAGTATGTGCACAGTGGTATGTCTATTGTAGTTGTACTGTGGGATATGTTGTGATGTTTGTATTGTGGTATATGGGTTGTGGTTTATGTATTTTATTGTATTTTTTTATATTTATATTTATATACTGTCTGTCCTTTTTATTGTGTTGTTATCTTGCCGAGGGTACTACACATAATTTCGTTGTGCAATGCACAATGACAATAAAGTCTTCTATTTTTCTATTCTTTTATTGTGCCTGCCATGTTTATAGTGTATTGTGGTTTTATGATTTTTAAACTGTATATTTTTGATAACATTTTAGGCCTACATGTAAACGCCCAACTAGGGACAAGAGATGAAAATCAGCAATAGCTATAAACTCTCTGTGCAACACATCAATCCCATAACTCTGTATTGGAACTATGTTAAATTGCTATATCACTAAAAAGTCATCATGGCGTCAGAAAATAAGGCCTGTTTTCAGCTTTGTTACAGTGCATTTCCAGTTGATCCATGAGGGTTTTTTTAATTTTTATTTAATTTTATTTGTTTATTCTGCTTAAAGGATAACTTCGGTATTTTTCAACCTGGGCTCTATTTCCCCATGTGTATGTGTGCGTATGATTCATAGGTACAACTCGTTCTAAAATTGGTTCAATATTGAGGGAGGTGGATACAGCCGGGAGCCGCGAAACGAGCTAAAACGGCAATGGGGGCAAATGCGTCCTGTATAAGTTTGCGCATAAAAAGTGCTTTTTTCGCCACTGACCGGTTCAGATCACCAGTGCTATCTCTGTAAATAGCATACTAAACGTTTCCCTTACCCTTCACTTGCTCTGGGCTGTGATGTCATCTCACGAGAGCTTTGCTTGTTGCCGGAAGAAAACAGAGGAGCCATGCAGAGCGCCACTCTGAGTGGCGCTGGTTGTCCCGGAGTACAGCTGGGAGTTTTACTGCATCGACTGAAAACAATGGTTCGTGTTTGTGCTTATCCGATGTCGCGCAACACCCCGTACAGCTTTCATAGGCTGCCTTTGTCGGACAGCGAGATGCTGAAGTTGTGGCTAGTTGTGCTACAAATGGATGCTAACACTCGTGTCCAGACACTGCGCCTTGTAGACCATCGGGTCTGCAGTGCTCATTTCTCCCAAGACAACTACTGCCAGCCAAAGAAGAGAAGACATCCAATCCCAAAACACCTCTTCCTCAAGAAAACGGCTGCCCCACGAGTAGAGAGAGCTACAGACACAGTGGAGCAAAGCTCTCACAAGATGACGTCACACACAGCCCAGAGGTAAAGGAAACGTTTACTATGCTATTTACAGAGATAGCACTGGCGATCTGGTCAGTGGCGAAAAAAAAAAAACACAACACGCAAACTTATACGGGACGCATTTGCCCCCGTTACCGTTTTAGCTTGTTTCGTGGAACCCGGCTGCATCCGCCTCCCTCAATACTGCACCAATTTTAGAATGAGTTGTACCTATGAATCATACGCACACATACACATGGGGAAATAGGGCCCAGGTTGAAAAATACTGAAGTTATCGTTTAAGAAGTAGTAGAATTTTCTCAACACATAAAGGAACATTTCATCCTTTAGTTTAGCAGAAATGTTTGAATTCAAAGTCAATAAATTTGGAGATAGGTGGTTTTCAATGGACAGAAAGGGTATGGAAAATTGAAATCTGAAAAGTAAAGCTGTCAGACAAATGTAGTGGAGTAAAAGGCACAATATTCATCTTTGAGATGTGGTGGAGTAGAGGTATTAAGTTGCATAAAACAGAAATACTTAAGTAAAGTACCTCTGATTGGTACTTAAGTAGAATACTTGAGTAAATGCTCACCTGCATGAAATCCCTCCTCTCCTGTCTGCGTGATGACAGGCAGCATGTCTGTGGCACAGTGGGACAGAAGAGGAAAAAAAGTTGAGGGAGAGACTGCTAGACAAGCCCCGCCGCTGAGCACCAGATGTCCATGAGACAAGTTTAGTCAAAACAACTAAGTCATGCCAGGTGCTGCCATGGCAACATGAGAAATGACCACCTGTGTGATGCCCTTGATGGCAGCTTTCTGTTAACGAGGAGACAGGATTGAGGGGGAGGCGCGAACACGAGAAGGTGCAGGGACGCTTTAATCAGAGGAAGATTAAATAGATGATTTAGCATTATTCATACTCAAGCTGTTGCCCTGCACTATCCCAGGTGGTTGCCGTCATTGTGAAAGTGATGCCGTTTCCTTCTCTGAGAGGGGAAGGTGATGATTCAAAGGTAAGAAACAAGACGAGTTGCCCTCAAACGGGTCATGTGACTGATGGAAAATCGATGTGTTACAGTCCTCCGACCAGTTAATGTCACCTTGACACGGAGCAGGTGCTGCTGCTTCTTATTTTCTGACTCATAAACCACATCCAACTTGGTGCACGCTGAGTGGGAGTTTTGTGAACCTTTACACCCCTTTTATTGGATATAAGGGTTTTATGGTCCAGCGTCTGTGTGGTGATGCATTAAGTCTTCACCCTCGATGTAGAGGTTAAAGCGGCGTCCAGAGCAGTGCTTGTGTCTGTAGCATAGGCAGCAACAATCTGGCAGTTAACTCGGTGAAGTATGTGAAGACGTGTCACTGAAAATGAGGCATCACTCACTGCTAAATCAAATGTCTTGAGGGAAAAATTCACCCTACATCAAATTCCTATGTACCTGAACTTACCTTTAGGTCAGGCTTTCTTTTCGTGGACACTCTTTTGCCTCAACTTTGAATTATGAATTTCACTTTACACTTAAACTTCCTATTTCTCTGTCCATATGAAAGCAAGGACCTGACCTTCTCACAGCTCTAAATTAGCATTAAAAGGCACCATTCTCCAAAAATCGCTTGTGGAATATAAGAAGTCTATCCATCAACCATATGATTAGGATGTACTGTTTACCACAGCACTTTTGGGGGCACACAAATTAAAAAAAAAAAAAAAAGACAAAAAGATGGCCTCATTAATTTCAGAGCATTAGGAGAGGGCTTAGAAATGCTGATCTATGGGAGCATTAAAGATCAGCATAGAGTATATGGATTACTGATTTCAGTAGGAATGACTGATGACTGGAAAGTACCATAAAGTACAGTCAGAGTAATCAAGTCACTACAAAAGAATACAACTTCAACTTCATGCCAGAGGTTGACTCATCACTTATGTGGCTGATGCTGAGTCACTCATTTTTAGCTCATTAAAGAACAGAAAAGCTGTGATGAGAGATAAGATGATGCAGCATTGCGGCTGGCGTACATGATCAAGGTGCTCAAAGACCTGAAGTGACGTTCAATGACGTTCGTAGTTCGCCAGTGGAAGCAAGAGTCGTATAGTTTCTCAAAGTACAGCAGCTGCTCTCAAGTGTAATACTGCCCGCTCTTAAACACACACACACACACACACACTCATAAACAACATATCAGAGTTCAAAACACTTCCTGTTCATACCGACTGAGTGAATCCATCCAGATATGTGCCCTGGTTGCCAGGGGCCTGTCATCTGTCCACCTGCAGCTGTCCTCCGGTTCTCTGACCAGGGCCAGGGGTGGCATTAGGCAGTAGGATACTTCGACAGTGTGTAAAACTGATTAACAGTTTCAGTTATCTAGTAAATGTCAAAGCAGTCCACATTCATTGTTGGTCCACTATAGGGAGATAGGTAAGAAGGGCGAGTAAGAACATCAGGTAAAAGGATATCTGCCTCAGTGTGACATCTGTTTGCTCTGGTATGTTATTTGGGACACTTGCTTAATGTATGCCAGTTGATTTAGTTCATGTCTGACTTTCTACACGGACTTTCAGCTTTGCTTGCCCACCATAGGGATCACCTGGTAAAGACTTAAAGTAGGTAAACATTCCTGTAATTTTAGTGACTAATATTACACAATCGGTTTTGCTTTTTACCATGACATATAGCATTACTACGAACAAAGATGCCTTGAAGAATAGACATACAGCATCAATATACATTTGGCATGGGCTAATACAGTATAAGGTGCTACACTGTCTTTATTATTCCAAAGTAACACTTGCCAAAATATACTCTAATGCTATTTGTGACAGTTGAAGGCAGCTTCCTGCTACTCTGAGACACACACTCTGGCTGGAAATCTATTTTCCAAACTCTATCCGATGTTTACAGGCGGGTATTAGAACCTGATCCTTCGACGGCCACATTCGAACTCTCGGAAGATAATAAGTCCTCTTAAAGAAGCTAATTACAAGATTGGAACTTATTTATGTTATTGCTAATAGTGTTACCCACAACCTACCAAATACATGCAGTTATTGCTCAGGCTTATACAGTGTGGTTCTGCTGACAAATTTGAGAAAGTGCATCATCCCTTTCTAGACTTTTAAATCTCCTTATATGTAGCTTGCAAACTTTCAGTCACTGTCATTATTTTTTGGACACATTGCACCCATGAATCATTTTATTTTGCTTTCCTAACCTCTTAAGACCTGAGTTTTTGTTTGATTTGCATTTTTAATTTGTCCTACCTACTTGGGATCATGGGACCCACTAAGTAAAAAAACTCAACATTGTCAATGATACTTACGTTGTTTTTACATGGATTAGTGTATTGTGCTCTTACTACCACTAAATGGCACAAAAAAATGTCCACGAATGAGGACAACAGATCTAAGTTTTGAGTTGTAATGGAGCCAGATCATGTACCATCCCTGGTTTTATATAAGAAGAAGAAAAGATCGTCTGCTGCTAAGCTAATTTATACAGTGTAAAATGTCATAAGCTCATGCTAATAACGTTAGCATGTTGTATTTGTGAGGAAAACATGTCCAAATAAAGACAAATATTTGTTTGTGAACGCTGTGAGTTAGCCAATTTCTGTACTTGTGTTTTAAACTGCCTCTATTAAGCCATGTTTAAAGTATGTTTTGGGTGTATTTGGAATCAACTAAACTTCACAGCACTTCACAGAAACCATGCTGCTAACCAGTGTTTTGGCGATGTAACTGCAGAGTGACACAGACACACCACTGCACAAGTATAAATGCTCACAATGGTGTAGGGTCTGCTGCACAGCACAGGTATAAATCCCGCTTGAGGATCAAGTAAACCTAAAATGTGATGTCCTCATATAACTGAAGGTCCAGGAGGTTAAGCAGCTCAACATTTTAACACGCAAGTTAGGCTACTTTAATAATACTTAGCGCTTGAACATGCTTTGACACTATTCTTTATATTGTGATCTTTTACATATGCCATGAGTGAGTTGAAGCTGTTCAACTCGCTCATTCCGAGATAGTTACAGTGTACATATTATAGTATTTTTATAGTAACTTTTTCTTATTTTTATTGTGGGCTGATGTTTTAATTATATAGCCTATTTATGTTTTTTACTTTTGCAGTACTTTGCCTTTATTTTTATTTCCTCCTAATATGTTCATTGAATGCACCAAACCCCAAAACAAATTCTTCATAGCCCAGCTAAGTGATAACCCGCTTAGCAGTAAACCTTTGTCTAATTTTATTTACTGTACATCTACCCAAATCATTCACACATGTTGTAGTCTCTCCAGTCAGTTCAAGTAAACCAGTAATGCAGATGATTTTGGAAAGTACAGTCACTTCAAACATACCAATGAAACAGAAGAGTCAGCTAACTGGGAGTTTTGACTGTTTCTGTATCTGTTTCCTGTCGCGTCAGGTCGACTACATTCACCTTGTGTTCACTTTCTGTCGGTTTTATTTTCCCAATGTGACGAAATATCCTCTAAACGAGGCAGAAAACTGAAGCAGAAGTAGTCTAACTAACCGACACGTGGACATACCTGCACTTCTTTTGAAAAGTGCCACTTCCGAAGTGTATGTGTCAAACTGAGAAGTGATACAGGCGGGTTTTTGGTGGTAATTACCTGGCTGGGACAACTTCCTGTTTGCTGACTCGTCATCATCACGTCATCATGAGCAGACAGCACAGGTCAGTCCTTAGAAACGTGTCTCCAGTAACAGGTTGTAACAACGTTAGCTGACAAACGTGTATGGGCATGATTTCCGTTGTCAGGTAAGGTAAAGCTAACAGTTTTTTCCATCATGCTGGACATTGTTATTCATCACAAATTTGTCAGCTAACGTTGTAACCTGTTACTAACCTAACCGGTTACATTGAGCGATAGGCCTACACTAGAAGGATGCAGTCGAAAACACAGCTAGATTATCATACCCTGTGTGTAACTAATTACGTGCCTTACCCTTACTGATCCTGTAGCTGAAATTGTCTAGGAGCAGGAGCACGGATGCAAAATACATCCATGAGCAGGAGTCACCATGGATGCAGAGGTCACTTGCAGGTGCCAGATGACCTGGCACCTGCAAGTGACCTCTGCATCCATGGTCACTTGCAGGTGCCAGGTGGGAGCTTCTCGCGAGATTTTGAAGGATCTCGTCTCCTCGTTCAGGAAAAAAAAAATACCACGAAAAACAGAAAAAAATACTCAGAAAAACAGAAAAAATGACATCAAAAAAACAGAAAAAATAAATAAATTACTCAGAAAAATAGAAAAAAATTACACCAAAAAAACAGAAAAATAAATAAATTACTCAGAAAAATAGAAAAAATTACACCAAAAAACAGAAAAATAAATAAATTACTCAGAAAAACAGAAAAAATTACTCAGAAAAACAGGGCTTTTTTAATTTGTCAAGTGAATGCAGTACGCTTCTGTAGTTCCCAACTGGTGGGTCCCGGCCCAAAAGTGGTTTGGTTTGTCTCAATGGACCGCAAGTGAATCACAAATGTGTCAATTTTTGTAAATAACATTGAAGTGCATTGAACTTCAGGCGCGGAGTGCTGTCTCCTGCTGTAGAGTGAGTGAATAATGGACAGCTACTTCACAGATAGTAAACTAGCTTGAAACCATGGCCAAAAACAAGTATGAGGCTGAATATATTAGACTGTGTGGACCTTGAACTAATGACAAAAAAGAAATCTGGACCCTATGGCTGGACCAATTGCACAGCTGAGAGCTGGTATTCTTCCCCTGGCCATTGAGATTGAGTGATTCAACCACATCACGAAGAAAGCAGAATATGTGAGTGTGTGATTTGGGTGAAGTGGAAAGTGAGTCCCATTTTTATTCTATATTGTACAAACTATAATGACTTAAGGAAGATAATGTTCTTGACTCATTTAAACCCTGACACACTCTGCTGCTCAAATGACCAAAACCTAGAATGTTTTTTTTAATTCTGATGTGTTTAAGTTTGCCAACTTTGTTGCTAGAGCCTGGACGAGAAGACAACAAAGTTTGTTTAATAAGTATTTATCTTGAGTTCTTTGTTCAGTTTCACATGATAAATGCCTTTGTGAGTGATCCACAAACTTGGTCTTCCAAAATGATGATTGATGAGTCCATTTCCTTTCCTTTTAACGCTGTCAGAATTTATGTTTGCTGGACTCTGGTCCTGGCTTGCTCCAAATTTATGGTGTCTTGTAAGCTTATGCACGCTGAGCATAACTGCTTACATGACACAATAATAAAAATTCCTTCAATCATCCCACATCCCATAGTTTTCTGTTAGTATGTATATTTACTGTCTTTACTGTTCCCATGCGGTGCCTGAATAACCATCTGCATAACACTGGAATTTCCCAATTTAGGAACAATAAAGTAGCTATCGTTATCTATATGTCCATCTACGTAATTTAGTGTACAGTAACTTACAAAAAAGAGGAAGTTGTGGTATATGTGTGGGAAAGGGAATAACCATAAACTCCACATTATTAGTGCAGTACTTGAGTAAAGATATTTTATTAGTTTCCACCTCTGACACTTGCATGTGTCACTCCAGTGTGGTCTGAAGTTACTATGGCAACGGCTGAAGCACGCCTCTGTATACTCAGTCAATAACTGCATACAGCTGTTCTCCACAGGGGGACTCTGAAATGCCTGCCATATTCACATATACAACTGGTGCAGCTCACCTGCACACACCCTTCCTGCTCATTTCACATATATACATTGTGTTTTTGTGTTGCCTGTTTCCCCTCTGCTGAAACCCGACAGAAAACTGGTTTGTGTTACAATGATTTCCAACGGCAAAAATAGACCTGGAGATCAATAAACATTGGCCACGGATCTTTGTCTTTGATGTTTTAGTGCTCTGTGTGTGTGTGTGTGTGTGTGTGTGTGTGTGTGTGTGTACACTGCTATCCTGGATTGGAGTTTTGGCACAGATTTCAAAGGCCTTATCAGATGAAGGTTAGCATTCAGCATGGTTGATGAATAGCCACTCTGTATGCATTATGCTGCATATGTCCATGTTCCTGTCAGTGTTACTGGGAGGGCTGCTACATCCCAGACTAATAGCACTAATGGCCACTTATTTATTCCACATACTGTGATACTTAGGCTGCTATGTCAGCCGCTTCTCAGATCCATCGCTGAACTGACGGGACGGTTATGCAAGCTGCAAGCTGTGCAAACGCATTGGGACTATGTCAATAATATTCATCAAAGTCCTGAGATAGCGAGGAAATCTCCACCCTCGGCGGCTATATATCACCCGTGTGTGATGTTCATTACATTCCAGGAGTTATTTTATGATGAAGTGCTTTCTTACATCCAGTTTTTCTTTCTTTTGAATGACTGCTTTCACCCCACCCTCTTTGTGTCTGTATTGACCCCGTCTGATTATTCAATCTTAGAACAAAATGATGAATCTACAAAGCCCTTTTCTTTCATTCTAAGAGACTAACGCTAAAATCCAAGGTGATTTAGGGGCAATCTTTTACTTTAAAGGTTCAGTTTGTAGGATTAAATAATGCAAGAAGGCTTTCTTTGGTGTATAGTCTTTGTGTTTTAGTTACCTTAGAATGAGCCGTTTTTAGCTACATAGGGAGTAGGTCCTCATCTTAGGGGAACACCATGTTGTATTGCCGTGTTTCTACAGTAGCCCAGAATATACAAACCTAACGCTGGCTCTAGATAAGGCCATTCATGTTTTTGCGCTGGCCACCGCAGTTCAAAGGCCTTCTGCGATAAGAGCATCAGAAAAACACCAATTTGATTTAGTGTAAAACTGCTTTATAAAAACCCTCTGAGCCTCTGGATCTTACCTTATCAGAGAAAAAAGGTGAGCACACATTAGCAGTTGCGAACAGCGGCGGAGAGACACTGATTTTTTGTTTTCAGTCTTTTGATCACTGGATCTGTTTGTTTTGGAGAGGAAGAGACCTCTGCAGATAAGGTGGCTCATGGTAAAAACCTCCTGACCAATGACCACTGATGTAATTCTTCCAGCTGTTTGCAATCTGCAATCCTCAAGGCTAGATGCCACCAAATCCCCCTTATTCTGACACACTGTTCCTTTAAGACATAGTAGATGTGTGTAAAATATCCTCTTCTCTATAAAACATCCTCGTCTGACTTATCAGCAGCAGATCTGTGGGTGTGATGTGAATGTTGCAGAGCTATTAGTGACATCTCAGGATGCAAACATCTGTTACAATATCAACATTTCATCAAACGTAAACATTCTCTGAGAATGATAATAAATGTGGGGCAGGAAAATGTGTGTGTGTGTGTGTGTGTGAGAGAGAGAGAGAGAGAGAGAGAGAGAAGGAGAGAAAGTGCCCACTCTTACTCCGATAGTACATTTAGCCAGTGACTAAAGCACACAAACGACAGCTGCACAACAGCTGACAGTTCCCCATGCATTGATAACACACACACACACATGCACACACACATGTCCTGTTGCAGGCAGGGGCGTGCTGTACTCATACATAAAAAGCTCCAACACACCTGCCACAACAGAGCACAGCTGTCAAGTGCATCACCCTTTACCCTATATGTAACCTCACTGCGCGCACACACACACACACACAACACACACACAGCCAACTTCTCCACATATATGAGGAAACACACAGTAACTGCCTGACTGTGCACCGACACCTGAGCACACATTCACTCATACAACAGGATTCAACTCGCACAAAACCTGCATGAGGCGGCGCAAACCAAACGCACCCTTTTTTCAAGCTTAACGTCTGTGCTAATACAAAGATACAAAGATTAATGAATTACTACTATTACTGAATTAGACTCTGTAAAAACATGTAGTGGGCATTCAAATAATATTGCTTCAAATAAAAATATATATACAATTTTCAAACTAAAATAAGACCAAATTCAGCCTTCTTTCACATTTAAATCAATGCTGGTGCTGGTTTTCCAGTTTAAAAATGGCAACGCTGATATAAACATGCTATGAGTGAAATTATTTATATGGATTAAATTAATGGTATGGCCTCCTTCAGGATATCTGCTGTATGTTTTATTAATAACACACAGAAGGAACGGTGCTCAAGGGGAATGCTAATAGGCTTCCACACACAATAAATGTCAGATTCATGCCACACTGTAACTAAACCTCAGCTCCTCCTACTCCTACTCTGCCTCATGGATTCACTGCTGAAGGGGGCCGGGTACCAGAAATGTTAGTATTCGCTCTCTTGAATTTGAATGAAAAAAGCAGACTGGATAAGAGGAAACAGAGAACGAAACAGGAGGGCAGAACATTTTATAACCCATAAATAAGTGATGTGCCTCAGTTGCTCTGTATTTCCCCCCTCTCTCTAACCATTCTTCCCTTTCTCCTCTCCTCCCTCTTTAAACCCTCCACCCCGCCCCTCAACTTGCTCCATCTATCTCATCGTCTAGCTGAGGGGGAGGGGAATGATGAAAGGAGTATGAGTGACAGATAAGTAGATGACTATGCTGTCCCAGCCCTCATTAAAACTCTGCGCTTATATCATCCGCCGCTCAAGCCCTCCTCCTCCTCCGCTGCTGCCACCGCGTCGAGCCCCAGCAAATGATACCCCGGGAGAGGAAGAGAGAGAGAGAGGTGAGGGGAGGGAGGTGCTGCTCATCAGTTATTCCTGTTCTCTGACCTAACTTGACAATGAGCTCCAATAATGAGACAAAGAGGGATGAGACAGAGATTTTGCCAGAGACCAGGATGTTGACAAGGAAGTGAACTGTCCTAAATTGGCAGATAATGGGCCTGCTGTGGTGCGGTCTGCAGCAAATCATTGTCTAAACCTCCTCCTCCTCCGTGTTCTCAGATTCCTCTGAATGCAGGAGATCTCAAACATGCGGTCATCCACTGTCCTTTTTTTCCCATTTACAAACCTTTGAGCCTATGAATAGATTGTGGGTGACTTGCAGGGTGGGATGCACTGAAATAATAGCTTTTCTTTTTTTTTCTACAGGAAGCTCTGACATTTCAACTGTAACCCAGTGACTGTAAAAACTAAACAAATCACACAATGTGCCTCTCAGTACAAACAGGCCTTTGTGTCACTGTTTTAAGTGGTCAAAACCCCAGAGGATGACTTTAAAAAGTGTAAACCAACGCTTAAAATACAACAAAGGTAAATTAATATGCTTGTTTATTTAATATTTTCCACTGATTTTGGTTTATTCATAATCTTGTATAAAAATTCTTGAAAAACCTGACAAGCATTTGTAGTCCAGTGTGTTTCTAAAGCCACATGGACTTTGGAGTGCATGGAGAGGCTCCCTGCATGCTTTCAGCCGCAAACAGGAAATAATCAAGAGCTAGGAACTTGCAAGTACAATAAGAGCGTGTTAACAGTCTTTTTAGGCACTGAAGTCTCTGGAGTCCCTTGACAGGACTCGTGATGAAGGATATGTTGTTTCTTTAGTTCACTGCTTGGATGAATTTTAAGACTACATTATTCACATTAGCACTTCCAGTCGAATTGATATGGAAAATAAATAAAAATGCAAACTCGTGTCGTCAAATTAGAGCATTACTACTGTCACTGTGATTCAGGAGGTAAACAGGGCTACCAATGTTATCAGGGCATGGTTTTCCAAAATGGGAAATGTCAAAGTAACATGATCATGAGGAGCTGTGTTGGAGATGCAAACCGATATCTCTGAACCAAAAAAAATGTGGAAAATTTATATGATAATTCTAATTTAATAGAAACGGAACAAATGCTGATTCTGGTTGGTTACTTGGTCCCATAATGCTTGGTTGAAGACTGGCCGTACAGCCCGTAGAAGTCAGGGTGCCGGGTCGCCTGCGAGGCCTCCATCAGTCCCCTCATGGGGAAATGCTGCAGTGGCTGGCTTGCAGGTAGCGTGGCATGTGGGGGAAACTCCTGAGACGTCATGGAGGGGAAGGAGTCCGATGCTGGGTACGGAGGCCGGGCGCGAGCAGCGGGTGCCCTGGAGCAGCAGCAGTTATTCAGAGTGCACATCAGTACTTTCCTCCCTTCGTACATGGCTTGTTGCGAGGCACCTCCACTGGGGAAATGCGACGGGGGGAATATGGTCCCTGAGTGGTGGCTAGAGCTGGACCCTAGACCCACCATGTGATGGGCTGCAGAGTCAAGGAGTCGGCTATGGCCGGGGCCACCATTTGGATTCTGGGAGAGGCCTTCAGAGGAATACATAGATGATGCACGATGGCTCTGATCAGCCAGGAAGGGTTTTTTGCTGCTGTAGATCAGGGGTGGAGGATCCTGGGAGGCGGCGTTTGCTGCATTACTCTCCAGGAAAGCCATGCCGTATTTCCTTTTCTGTAGTCCTGAACCAGTCCCCATGTGGGAGCTGGCAGAGCTGCTGTGAGACTGGACAAGCTCAAGGATGGGTGCCTCATTGAACGGTTCTGAGAGGGGCAAATGGTGGTGGGGCAGAAAGAGATAAGGGTTAATTCTGACCATACTGACATACATATCTCAAAATACACTTTTACTAGTTGCAACTTTTTCTCACCTTCCAGCATTTTTCGCATGTTCTTTTCTCTTGTTGAAAGTTCGGTTAGCAAGTGATGAGAGTTGAGCTGGCCCACTCTGAGTGGAGGGATAGCACTAATCAGGAATGAGTTTGACCTAAAAAAAAAAAAAAAAGGAAGAGGGACACATTAAATACTTTGGACCAGATTCAATGAGCAGTTTGCACCCTTGGTTGAGATGCATTCTGCACCTTGACACCTGCGTTTTACTGCAAGACTGGAAGCATACTTTGCTTGTCAAATGACCTACATACCTTAAATTAGAACCGCACTATATGAGGAAAATATGCCATATGCAATACTGTTGTTGAATGATATTCGCTGTGATAAATACAGGTGGTGAAGTGTACTCAGTTCTGCCTTTCTGCTCCTTTCAGTGTGCTGCTAAATACAAAAAATGACTGAATGAAAATGACTGGCTGAATCAAAAAAATGAAAGGATATTAAGTCGAACATTCTTCTATTGAACAGACTGAACGTTGAACTCAACACAAAAAGGCACCAATAAAAAAAGGAATGCAATTTTCTATGGATGTTCTCCTTTAATTAATCCAAAAATGCCTGACTGCACTATCACAGCCCTTTGCAATGTGTTCACAGTGGAGTTGACATAACGATGACGCCAAAAAATACGATACCGTGCAGCCCTACCTTACATGCAACAGTTAAGTATACAACTCTGCTTCATGCATACATATCTTAAGTAGGATTATGCGAGTAATAAGATAAAAAATACAGGGTGGGTGACTGCATATTCCTCTACTAGAGCCCACCTAAACTGCACAAGTATATGAAAAATAAATTGTGGTTGTGAAGGGAATGAGAGTCAGTGCACCAAGAAAGCATACAGGAAAGCATCAGCAGTTTAGTTCAAAGTAATGAACAACTTCTTAGAAAGAAGAGAGAGCAGTAATATTAAATATCTACAATATATAACTGTTTAATAATAGCAAACAACACTTCAGTACTTGCTGACTCGCTGCTTTTGTAAATGAGTTTCTAATTACACAAAGATTGCAGACACTAAATTGCCGCGCACTTCTGTGTACCTTCTCACCCAGACTGTCTAATGTATGATTAACATTAAATTAACCATGTACCAGTTAAGTGAAATAAAACACAAGAACAAATGCGTACCTGTCCATTAGCAGCTGGTAAGGTTTTGTGTTCTGAAAAAGAAAACAAGATGCACAAGTCTTTCAGATCCACTTTTAAACAGCTACTGAGGAGAACAGAGGAACACACAGACAGTGGGCCTGCTGTGATCTGTCTCTGCACATTGTGTATATGCATCAATGTTACAGAAAGAGCTTTGTGTGCGACAACGCTTTGACAACATTTGATTCTGTGGATGCAAACACTGTAAAAACATTGCCAGTAGGTGTGTGAATCATGCGTGTCTGTGTGGCGGTACAGACACGAGTGCATTTGTACCTTCATGAAGTTAATGCCGTCTGCTCTTTTGAAGAACGTTTGTACTGAGCTCAGGAGTTTTTCTGCTTCCTGGCGCCTCTCGTTGAGCTGCAAAACCTGCTGGGAGTTTTTCCTCACATACATGGTGTAAGTGCTCTCCAGCATCTGCATGGTTTCAGCCTGGTTCGCCTCTAGCAGCGCATGCATCCTCTGATACTGGGCTCTGGCACGCTCCTTCAGATCAGACACTGCGTCCTGTGCAGAAACAACAAGTTGGGGGAAAGGCTGATTTACAAACACACACACGCTCACACCAATTATACGGGCATGCCCTCTCTGTTATGTCAAAATGAATCAACCAGCAATGGAAAGTGTGACTCAGCTTTTTGTCATGTCTGAAAAAACAAAATTACTAACAGGTTGTCACTATTCTTTCTTTAATCTGTCTCCAAATCCTCCAAAGGTGCAATATTAAATCTCTCTATTGCCAATTTAAACAAAGAATTTAACATTTTTAGCATTCAGCATAAAAAAAGTAAAGACCTGGAATAAAGTAAAAGTGTGCTTCAGTACACAGTAATGAAACGAAGTGTTCTCTTTCTGTAGGTTAAAGTGTATTTTTTCTTACTTCATTTTGTTGAATCAGTGCTTTTTGAAGTGGGGGAAGTCATTTGCAAAAAGCATTTTCCACCCTAATGCACCAGCCATTCAAAGCTAGAGATAAATTACATTTTCTTTTCATTTCGCAACAGTGAACAAAGGTACGGAGTCATTTCATTACAGCGACGTGTGGACGGAATTATTGCACAAAACCCACACGATGACAAATAACCACGGGACACGTACTGATAATGTTCAGAACTGTGTCTCTGCGAGTACATGAAACGTGTGTGTTGTACTGTACCTTCATCAGTGTCTTGTCTGACTCCAGCTTGGTGAGCTGCTCATCGATGTTCTGAACACGACCATCCAGTCTGTCTTGCTGCCTCATTAGCATGGCCTGTGGAGAGATGGCACACAAGAGATGGATTAGACAGATGAACCACAACAGGATCCAGAGAAAAATAGAAAAAAATATATATGTACAAACTCTTTCTTATAACTCAGACCTTTGCTGTGACCTCAGCAAACCTGGCTGCTATTCATGAGTCACTAAGACAACGTCCTCCACAATCTTGATTGGACGGAGGACAGAACAGCTGCCAGCAGCAACCACATGCATTTATCGATGAGGCAAGCACAAACAAAGGCAAACACAATTGCACAAATCCATCTCTGATTGCTTCTGAGTTAGTCGGGGACTGTGCTACATCAAGTGAAGTCCATTGTTGGGACCAGCCTACTTCCTCTGTGGGCTGAATCAGGCTGCAAAAAGAGCCAGAGGCCAGTAAAAGAGCCGGTAAACATAATCCTTCTCCTTTTACTGCAGGAGATGGAAATCAATCTACAGTCACAGGCTGACAGCTAACTAGGAACAGGGGAGGGCAGGTACGCTTTTTAATGAACTGTTTCTGCATGGGAAAGGCACCATGCCCAAATAAGAGAAAACCTGCTGTCATGGCAACAAAGCCTTGTGTATGTATTTATATGTGAAAGCTAATGTGTATGTGAGGGAGCAGGAGGGAGCAAAAAGCGGGGGTGTCTCACTACCCCTCTCTGCTTTCTCATTTTGCCACATGCATTGCTCCCATTGTTTGCATTGGCCTCTGTGTCAGTGACAGATTGTCATGTCTGTGTGCATAATGCCGGGGTCGGCTCTCGGCTCTCTCCCTCCGCATGAGTGTGCATGGGAGAAAGGGAACGGGAGGAAAAAGTGCAGTTGGGCTCTGCTTGCACATGCCAAGAATGGGCAGAGAGAAAGTGAGAAAGACATACAAAAAAGAGGGTGAAACCAACAGAGGGAAAGTTTGAATCGAAAAAGAGAGATAGGGAGAATGAGGACATTCCTGCGGTCTCTAGTGAGCGAGTTTCAGGGTAGCTGCGTTGTGGTATCACAGCAACAGGCCTCTTCAGCTGCTTACAACACTCATGGAGTCTTATGTACAACAACTGGCTGGCAACTACACTATACCACAATGAACAGTTCCAACAGTCAATCTGATTTCTAAAACAAATCTGCAAAAAAAGGACTCAAATGCTAGCCAATACACAATACTACACATTTTCTTCGTGGACTCGGGCTGGCAGTTTTCCCCAGACATTTTTCTGTCTCTTCCAGTTCACATGGTTCACAATGTAAGGTAACTTGAACTAGGACGCTGGCTTTGGGCGTTTGAAAGGATGCACTAACCAAGAAAAATCCACATAATAAAACACAAAAGTAGTATTTAAAGCAAGTGATTTCTTTGGGACACAGCATTGGCATACCTGACCAATCAATCACCATACAGTTGTTGGCATATGTGTTAGCAAACAGTAGCCTAACTATGCATACA
This sequence comes from Epinephelus fuscoguttatus, assembly GCF_011397635.1. Taxonomy (NCBI): domain Eukaryota; kingdom Metazoa; phylum Chordata; class Actinopteri; order Perciformes; family Serranidae; genus Epinephelus; species Epinephelus fuscoguttatus. Next base: position 22,211,736 of record NC_064767.1, read on the forward strand.
GCCGATGGATGTATTATTAAAAGTGTATAACAGACCCCTGAGATGGGGCCCCTTGCATGGCGGAGCTAAAAAGTTTCTAGCCTCAGGGTTATGCAGCCCACTGAATATGCGCTGTAGTGTTCCTCCCACTGGCCCCGCCCCAGAGTTCCTACTAGGCTCACAGACTTTATATCGTGATTAAGTCACATATTCTTAAATTTCTTTTTTCAGCCTATAATAAAAAGAGTCATAACTCTCGAATAAGGTGTCCTGTCAACAGTTTAACACGTCTCTTTTATGGTGGTCTATGGGGAAAATGTTTTTGTTTTTTTTTTCCCCCACTGTAATACCAGGAATGGCCACCGGGCACAACACACATTCCAGTTCTGTAATACATTCATAATCCAGCCGTATAGGACCAACATTCATATTCAATTGGAGCCATGTGTCTAGCCTCCCAACAAATGTAGGTTCAATACTCATTCTTCATTTACCACCAAATCCTCTCTGGCTTCTCAGCTAAATGCTTCTCAGCAATTGTTAGCTAGTAGCTGTCTGAGCGTCCAACTTCTTATCCACTATATAATGCCTTCAAAAAATCCACTTTGTAAAAAACAGAAGCACTGTTCATGGTAGGGCTGGGTAATATGTCCTTAAAATTATGTCACGATATTTTTAGGCTATATCTCGATACGCAATATTTATCTTGATATTTTTAAATCTGCTCAGAAGCACTCCATTAATGCTAGGACAGGGAGACAAAAAATATTTCTGACCAAATAACCTTTCTGATGCAAAAAAAGTTGTGTGGAAGACCTGTTTTTTTCTCCCAGAAAATAAAAACACAATGAGATTTCTGATTAATAATCATCAATAATTTGAATATAACCACTGAGTGGGTTACGGCAAGCGTTAAAACAAATAAAAAATCTGGTAAGTTAATAAATTTAACTCATTTTATCGAATTCAGCCTTAAAAAAAAAAGGGAAAAACACTATGTATGCCATATCACAATACAACGATATCCCAAATCTAAGACAATATTCTAATATCTTGATAATGATGCCCTAGTTCATGGTATGTACACTACTCTCTGCTAACAATCCCACAATGCAATGCATGGTGAGTAAATACTGCACATCTAGATTGCCGTGTTCCCAATAAGAGTCCATATGAACAAATTCCCTGTTGGGATAATAACAGCCTCGGAAGGGGAAATATTTTGAGAGCTCCTAGTTCAGGAGTGACTTCCCGTGTCATGAAACACAAACTCATGAGTTCCATGTAAAAACATATTGAGTGTCTATCATACAGGAAGTAGTGAATAAGTGAATGAAGGCATGATTTTAGACACAGCCGCTAACTGTGGTAGCTAACTTCAATGTTAGCTGGTAGCAAACTTTGTCAGTCTGCTATTTGGTGCTGGGCAGGAAGCGCACAGCGGGTTTATCAAAGTCGTTTGTGTCACTACTTGCTGCAGCAGGAAATGCTGCTGATGAGAGCAGTGGGGGTAAACCAAATCAGTAAAGTTGCCTTATGGTCATAAAACCAAAACAATTAACTGAAAAACACTAAAAAGCTTCATAGAGAGGAGAATAGTGCAGAGTTGGGTGATAATTCTCTGTGGGTTTGTCACTACGAGTGACCCCTCTTAGATCACACACAGTCATTTAATCTGCTGTTCATACAAAAATATTGATCAGTGCAGCTTTAAGTGCTTAGAAGAAAACATTTCCAATAATATGATCATGCATTCGTTGCTGCATCCCTGTTGCATTGTCAACGGTCAGCGTTACAGGGGAGTCTCACTAGAAAAATCAAGAATGCATTTTACTTCATGGTTTGTATTACCGAGGTCAATGCAGTGTGAACACAAGGGATGGGGACTAACCTGAGCTGTTGAAGCAAGCCCAACATCATAAAATCATCAATTATACAGTTGCTGGGGCAACATGCCTGCCTTTAATTAGCCTTCAGCTAAGTGTATGTTGTTTTTACTTTGGAGGAATGTAACTGACATCTACGCTTGCATATAATTTATTTTTTTTTCACAGGCAGAGTACGAGCTCAGGGTTCAGATACTTTCCCTGTAGCCTCAGGAAGCTCAGCATCACGCACCTTGGAAACTATTCTTCTCAGTTCTGTTTTTTGGGGCATATAAACTAGTGCTTCAATGACTAGTTGATTAATTGAGTGGTCAATTAACAGAAAATTAACTGCCAACTCTTTTGATATTTATGGATGGGTATCGGGAATCAACACCTTTAAGGTATTGACCCAAATAACCTAGTATTTAGTAGCACTGAAACTTCTCAAGTCAAACAGTTCGTGCATTTGATCTTTTTTATTCCCACCAAATAACCGCAGGAGTTGTTAGATTTAATGTGCCTTGTGACAGGCCCACTATCGCAGCAGCTCCAACCCATGATGTCTGTGGTGTGGTGAAGTCAACGCAGTGTATTTCACGATGTTCAGCATGCCAAGATGCAACCCCACAAGTGGTGGTGCAACTGAATGCTTCCAATCAGACAATGGGTATCAAACAAAGTAGGAAAAAAAGTATGAAATTTAATTTCAAGGGTGCTAGTATTGGTATCATAATCCTTTAAAGCCTGCGACTCCGCACCAATTTGTTAGAACAGAAGAAGCCTGAGATGAGAGGTGAAACGTCTTCAAGACACTCAAGCATGTCCAGTTGCCTACGATATAGCACTTAGGATTACCATGACCTGGATGACTGAGAATCTTCACTAACAGCTTTTTAAACATTACCCAGCCCTGTTAATAATCATTTTAAGTCATAATAATCAAATAAGTCAATCATTTGCTTGCTCCATGCTTGTTAAACATGAGAATTTGAAGATTTTCTTTGTCAAACATAATAGTCAGTTGGATAAAACACACCATTCGAAGACATCACGTTTACTGACAAAACAACAGCGCTGATATAAACCCAGTTTTTGAACAGTGAATGCACTGTACAGCCATGTCACTATGAGCTATTCCTTGTATTGTTTGTATCAGATGTTAGTTCTATCAGTATGCACATGAGGATTGCGGATGTATTAAGGGAGCACCACTGGCTGAGCAAGTTGTGTTTGATGAATGGTTGGCCATTTCACCAAAGCATGACCTGTTCTACTTAATACATCAGTCATGCACATGCAAACCACAAGCACAGCGGTGAGGTGGGACATTGGTGGAATTCATCTTTGGTAAAAATGTACCAATTCACTAATGAAACAGGACGAGAAGACAGCGCAGAAACATGTATCCATCCTGTTTGTCAGACCTTAAAGAAACACAGTAGACATGCTATGTAGCTACTGTTAGCAGCTAACATTACATTCAATCACTTTTGTGCACCTATAGAGGTTGGCCACATGGACATCATGCCCTGACATGAGACTGGCAGTATTCATGTTGAAAATCAACAGTGTGGTCCTCAATCATGTGTCATGCACTCATAACACATCCCACACCTGTTCTACATCTCCACACTACCTCCTGCTTATACAGGCCGTTTCAGCTGAACAGTCCTCTTCAAACAACCCCTAACGGCTGACTCTGCCCTGCACGCTCACGTGGTACCTATTTACTTTGCTGTGCTTTTTGTGTCATCCAGTTTTTCATGTACTGTGTGTGCAGTACCTTTCAGACAGCACACCTGCATTAATAATAACCTTCTTAACACAGGGCATAAAAGCTCAGGGGTGTCTCATACCTTCTGTGTGACTGTTGTATTGACGAAAACAGGAAAGAACACTTTGTTGGGTTATTGCTGTCGTAAACGGTGCATGAACTGCTTTATGTGACTTGCCGTCACATAATGGCAACAGCTTCTCTGTGCCTGGATGCTTCTGCTCAACAACTGTGTCTTCCTCATTTTGCCATGTTTCCTCCAATTCCCTTTTTGTCTTGTGTGCTTGAAATAGCATAAGGGGACAGGAGGGAACTGTCTGGTTGCTGATCTCTCTGTAGCAGCGTGAAAGCCTACCTTTATCAAGATTAAATCCACCAATGATCACTTTCCCCACTGTCCTATTTAGGCATCCAGACACCCGCGGGTTGCCAGGAAGCTCATGTTTAAATGAGGAGCCTCAGGCTCAATGAACAGAGAGCCTCTTTCACAATCAACTGACAACCATTCCCTACGTCTGATGTCAATGGACTGCCCTCAGCATTCTGGGGAACTGACTCACTCCAGCCCAGATACAAGAAACTGCAAATGGCAGAGCTTCCATGAGCGATGGTTTCCTGCTGAGGTGCCTGAGAAAACCAAGGTGAGGCTGTGTGGGAGGACTCCTCCTCCGCCTGTCCCAGGGACGACATTACCATTATATTACTCCTCCTTTCTCGTCTTAAAATTACCAGCAAGCCTGCAAAAGGTTACTGTAAAAGTCTCCTTGGAGAGCCAAAGATAACCAAAGATATGAACATAGCTACATTGGTTTTTCCCTTTTTGTTTATCCCAAAAGCAACAAGAGTGCTGCCAGGGGAATTTAAAATCCTTTTACCAAAATAGACCACAGCTCTGTCAAGGAGAACGACCTCTTAGCAAGAAATGTAGAGAAGCCACTCTGGCCTCAAATTACTCGAAGAAATAAAGCAGCACACAAGAAGCCTAACTTTTGGCCATTGCCACATTTATCAGTGTTAGAGTGCACTCTGCGTCTGAAGGCCCAAGCATGGACAGTGTTAATTTGAGAAGAGCCAGGAACTCTGACTCCTGGATAACTCCATTTACCCTGCGAACATACAGTTGTGAAGGAACAGAAAGATGGGTGGGTGTGTGCATGTGTGTGTAGAGAGCAGCTGTGGAAAGGGCTGAACAGACATCTTTTGTCCCAATAATAGCTCTGAACCAGAGCAACAGTTTGCACCAAAGACTTCAACCGATTTAGAACTTTGTGATCCACACACTGGAGAGAAATGCGTCTGTAACTTTCCCGACTGGAATAATACGATCACCAAACGTATCAACAAGACCACAACACGGCAGATGCTAAAACTAATCTGATTCTCACATCCACCCCTCAGCGATAGGGAGAAACAGGGAAGAAATGTGTATAAGGCAGTGTGGGTGGTTGTTTTTTTTACACCTTGCCACTTACATTAGACTTGTGAGAAAGCGAACCGAGATAACGTACAGACCTGAGGACAATACAGAAGTGGACGCAGCCATGACAACATGGTCTTAAATGCATCCTGAGGTCAACCCTGCCAAGGCAGTTCACTTTCCACCTACTCTCGGCCTAGTCCACACGCACACGGGTATTTTTTACAACATAGCTTTTTCTGTGCATGTTAGTCTTTTGTCCACATTCAAACTGCATTGTAGGTCACTGACCAGAGTCCTTTTGGAAACTCCTTTCAGGGTAAAGATTCTCAGAAAGTCCATTTTCAGTGTTGACGTGTAGACAGAGAAAACTAGGTTTTGGCATGAGATGTCAGAGTGTGCTTTGTGAGGCATCACAAATGAGGCGACATTTCATGCAATGGTGGACGTGACAAAAATAGTGCTGGCTCTAAGCTTGTTAACAGGACTTTTTACATGTTTGTACAGTTACTCGTCGGCTGTACTGAGAATCAGAGGCACCAGAATGTGCTACAGAGGCCACATAGTAGCATTGTAGCCAGGTAGCCTTCGATAATAGCTTCTTTTTTTTTCGATTGGCCAACAACTTCATGTTCTTGAGGATAAAAATCGACGACTGGCCAGCTCACCCAGTGTAAAAGTCCATGGTATGTGTACTTAACTGTAGTTAAAAACCCTTTATTAATACATGAATAACCAAGGCGTTTCGATGATAACACACTGATAAAGACTCTGGTCGAAACACGTTGGTTATCCATGTATTAATAAAAGATTTTTAGCTAGACTCTTTGCCCCATCCTTGAAGAGCACCTGATTTTTTTTTTTTTTTACAACTAACTACACAGAGCCTTAACCCAGCTCAGCACTAACTAGTTTTTCCTAAACTTCGTCTTCTTATGTGCGTAATTGGCCAACATGGCTTTGGGTAAGGGTTTTTTTAATCTACAATAGAGTTGGTATGATACCAATACCAGTACAAGAACTGCCTCCAATACTTAAAATGCTGGACTGGGTATCAACGAGTGCACGAATCTATGCACAGATCCGATACCACCTAATTTATCCATTACCTTTAAAGTAGTTTCACACCCAGATAAAATGGCAGAAATCAATTTGCTGCCTGATACAGTAGCCTACACAGCAAGCTGCGCCGTGCAGCCATTGGCAACTACTGTTTCAGAGCAGTGAAGAAGAATTGATTTCCAGTAAATAGTAAGAACAGAATAGAACGTCAAATTAAATAATAATAGAAAGGTCTATAGCATTTATTCTCTGTATGTATTTGTGAATGCTTTACAAAGAGTTTAACCTGAGTCATGCCATACAATGACAGCAATCATTTCACCTTTATACAGGGAGTGTTTACGCAATGGGATCAGATCAGTACTTGGTATCAGCCGATACACAAGTTCAGGTATCTGATTAGGTATTGGGAAGAAAAAATGGTATTGAAACGTCTCTAGTTTTATGGCTGACTGTTGGTTTGGCATGATCCTGACAGCATTTCAATTGTGTTTTTGCATTGTCATTTTGACAGAGATTTTGGGGGGATTTTTTGGGAGAACGAAGGAGAAAAATGCCTATTTTCAAAAATGCCCATGTATGTTTGATAATCACATACTGTAGAATCTATTTTCCTCTTTTCATTCCTTCTTTGTCTTCCTGAAAATTTCCAACCCCTGAAAATGGTTGAAATGCAAAGTTATAAAATTGCTGCCTTGTAAAAATTTATACAAATCACCACATTTCCTTCTCAAAAACATTATGTCAGATCATTTATGGGCCTCTACAGCCCTACCCGTGTGCATTTCCTCCTGAACAACTCCTGAAACTGATCAGGGTAGCTAACATAAACAAACCACATGTGGATCCACCCCCACTGCACAGGGGTCACTGTTTCCGGTGGATGCAGATTGCATCACAGCACTTACCCGAGGGCACAGGGCGGCTAATGTGAAGGCGTGGCAATGTGGAATGGGTGGTTTGATCAAGGTTAAAAGCTGTGTGGGACGTATGCCTGCATGTGTGTGCTATCATCTACCCCCCTGAGGGGTGGCTTTCACCTGTCCAGTCCTCTCACATCAGAGTAGATTAAAGGCAGAGGCAAAGAGAAGAGGCCTTTATAGACTGCTGAACTGAAAGAAATGTTTGCTTTCAGGAATCCACGCAGGAAATCAAATCTTTTGATAGTCACCTGCCTGTCAGCTGATCGTTCCAAGTGAATGGGTGAGTAAAAGGGTATGTGTGGGTGCGATTTATGTACCTGCATTTGTATGCGTTGCGTATCCACATCGCAGACTGTGTGTCTTTGGTTAGTGCAGTGAGAGATGCAGCAGAATGGACACAGAGCCACCTGCTCTTCTTCACAGTGGAGCAGCCTGTACTCCTCATGACTGGGACAGGTCCAAGCGCTCAGCTCCTCGGCGTCAACTAACAGGTGTCCCGGGGCTGCACACGGCTGCTGTAGGTGCGTCTGGATGTGAGTTTGGCAACAGGGCTCCTTACAGCGCAGACAGACTTTCCGCACGGGCAGCGGGGGGCCTCGTCTGCACAGGACACAGTGCAGCACAGCAGGGACCTTCTCAGTGTTCAGCGCGTTAAATCGCTTCACTATGTTGGCGAGCTTAAAGTTCTTCTCCAGTGTGGGCTTCTGCTCGTAGTCATGGTTGCACTCGGGACAGCGGACCGCAGCGCTGTCTTTGGCCCAAGCCTCAGAGATGCAACCCTTGCAGAAGTTGTGCTTGCATGGCAGCTGGATGGGTTCTTCGAAAACATTCAGGCAGATGGGACACAGGAGCTCCTCTTCGAAGCAGTTCTTCCAACTTTCATCCATGACTTCAGCTGGATCCAAACTGATGCTGTGTGACTAGAAAGAGCAAGAGAGTTAATTTCTAAACATGGATTACAGCTTCCTGCAGGGTGCTATCTTTGAAATGTCACCCTTATGGAAATTAAGCCTACATATTTCTACTTCCAAAATGGCACAGAGAGATGTGTGACAAACTATTTAGAGGTAAATGCCTGTGAGGAGTAGATCATAATGGTACAGGAATAAGCAAATGGAGCACTAGCAGGCGACGACTGACTCCAAAGGCACAGATTAAGTCAAGTGTCCAACCAAGTGCAACCACAGTGAAACTTCGACAACGCACCCTCAAACTAGTTGCACGATAAAACAATTCACATTACGCACAATGATATTACAACATTTGGCTTGTGAGCTGGGGAATTCGCGACAGGACGGTACAAGCTGTGGCGTCTCAAAGCAAGTGACAACTTGCTACAGAATAACACTAGAAATGGGACTAATAAAATGTCACGCTGGGCTACACTGACATTTTATTTTCACGCGAGGACACTCTTTATAACTGTTAATAAAGCATTATAGCAGTGTAATAAAGCATATTAGGTGTGTTCTTATAGAAGAAAAGCAACGTTACCAACTATTTATTTTCCATGCCGTCGGCGGACTCAGTGCACCTATAATGCCGTAGAGCTTCGCATCCAGCCCGCGGTGAGATTCAGCTCCTCCGGTTAGGTTTTTGTGTCCGACGCAACGTTCAACACCGGGATTTTATAAAGATTCCCGGCTGGTGGTCGGCTCGTTTCGCTTTCCCGTCAACTCTCTGACTAATATTTAATGGTAAGTGCAGGCAGACTGTGAGTCGTCGGCTGGGAGCTCAGTGCTTCCACACCGACTGCCCCCCTCCGATAACGTGACCCGTCACAGAGTTGATACATAGACGGGGAGGAGCCGAGCGGAGGAAGGCGAGGAAACGGCCACAGCAAACTCTACCGGAGAGACTGCAAATGAACAGGAGACATGTGTGTGACCTGTCATTCTTTGCACCACTGGTTCCTAAAGTGGAGGCCCGGCTGGTTGACACAGAGGCCCCCAGGGGCCCATGAGAGGATCGGTGCATGAGGGGAATTTTAAAGACACAAGCTGAAACAATGTGAGCACCTTCCCTATGTGTGGACACAGTTTACCTGGGATCACTTCATAATATCGCCAATAAATTGTAGCCAGCAGCTTTATTAATGGCTAATACACTTTCATAATGCCTCTGTCAGGCTCTATATTTTAACTGTTTTATTACCATATAAATGGGTCAACACCAGCCAACGGGATTTACCACAACCTGGCGACCCAAACTTGCTTTTGGATCCATAAAGCATTAGTAAACTGTTTATTAAACATTAATAATGTCATAGTTTTCTACTTTAAACCCTTTATAATGAACCCTATTTTAAGATAAGACTGTATTAATCTCCCACTGGGGAAATTCACACATTACAGAGTCAAAAAAATACAAATAAAATAAAATATAAAATCTATATACACCACATGCACCTTTCACTTAGACAGATATAAGTATATGTCCATGATTTATAGTTGCATGGAATAAATGTATTACACATATGGTGTGTATTTTTACTGTAAAAATACAGAATTCTATCAATATTAATGCACAGTAAGTGGTAAAATTTCACACAGAAATGCAATGTTACACTGAAATAAGTAAGCCTACATATAAATGATACATACAATTATTATTATTACATACAAATATATAATTATCATACATATTTATAACCTACATATTTTACATACTATATATATATATATATATATATATATATATATATAATTAAATGATAGATATAAGAATATTTACACAGTATAAATATTTATAATGTGTATATTACATATATAATGTGCATTCATATTTTTCACCACACATATCCTCAATATGTAAAGTAAAGTAAACATTATTGGAAATTCGTATTGGGCATAGTGCTACATTTCATTGCTTCACAGCACAAGATAAAAACATCATCACAAGCAGAGTTGTGTCACATACAACAGATGTGGACTACATTTAACAATCACAACACAGGGACATACAGAGACGTCTCAAGTGCAAGAAAAAGTGCCGAGTGCTTGGGCGCTGTGTGTTCATTGCACTAGTTTTTAAACATTGTTCAACAGCTTAATGGAGGCTGGAACAAGACTGTTGCTGTATATTATACACACACGTGGTTCACAAAAGACAAAGATCCTTATGTGCACACTTGCACTCAGGAACATTATCGTTGAAGACTGGAAGATTTAACGCCACCCCAAAGGAAGACAGAATTTGTTTGTCATGTAGGTGAAGTTGAGAATGAGGTTCACTTCTTGTTATACTGTCCTGTATATTAAGACATAAGGAATGTACTTTTCAGTAAGATAACCTCTATCTATGTTGATTTCTTTTGGTTGGATGATGATGATGATGAAAAATTTGAGTTTTGTTTCAGACAGGGAAACTTTTTTTGTGGCTGAATTTCTTTGCCAGGCCTGGGACAGAAGGCAGAGTATTCTGCTTCTGGACTAAGTAGTAAAATAACATGTACTTTTGACTGTTACTGCAATGTCATTGTGATGGTGTCTTGTAAACCCATGAGTGTTGGGCACATCTAAGTGTGCGTGACACAAATAAAAATCAATCGTATAGTATGTGTAACATGTAGGCTATGAATATGTGTAATATATTCAGGAATACTACTGCACTTACAGTATACCACATACACGTCACTTGTCAACCACCACAGTGATACTGCATTATGCATTATGGCAACACTGTGTTTGTGTGTGAATGACACACATTAATAAAAGCAAAACAGACAAACAGGCTCCTCTGTACTTCTGCATTAGTGTTCCATCTTTATTTGTGTAAATACCTACACACTTTAATGCACTTGGGATTACAATCAGGCAGTTCAGTCATAAGATAGTAATTACAAAATACCATATCAACGATGTCTAAACTTTACATGTGTCACTGAATAAAAAAGACAAACGACAAAAATAAGATGCCATCACGTGTTGTATAAGAGTACATTTTGTAAAAAAAGACACTGGAGTGAAAGTAGTCTCTGCTTTTGTGTTACAATGGAATGACGGTCTCAGAGAAAGACTGAACGCAGCAGCCTTGATTCAAAGTGACTTCTCTTTAACAATCTAGGAGCTGTAGGCAGCATTAAGAGTCAACGGAGTGTATATGGTCCTTTTCAACACAAGGCACTGAGGAATTTTACTCCAACTCGTTTTCAAGCAGGTCCTACTGAATAAAAAACAAAAAACAAAAACACGATTCTTATTGATGTGGCCGCTGGAGACAACACTTGAGAGGACACTGCACATGGTTTCCCAGTCTTTGAACACTTAAATGGACTTGATCTATTTTGTTTCATAACTTTTAAACACGCATCATCATCATGCGTGAGGAAAAAAAGGAGTCATGTTATGGCACAGGGGAGTAGAGGTGGTTATACCTACAGCATCTGCCACATAGCCAGGGAAACATGTCAGATGCTTGTTTGATTATCTCAGACAAACAGGCACTGAATACTTGTAAATCATAGTTGAGCATGTCATGTCAATATTACAGAATCATGACTCATTTGACACAGTTAAAACTTTGGTATGACCACAAACACATAAGAGAAAAATGTCCAGCATTTGTAAATACTATACACATGAACTCAATTGAAAGAAAAAATGTTCAACATGAGACTTTTGCATCCTTTCTAAGGCCAGTGGAATAAATAGACCTGTTTTTGAGATCAGCAACAGTTATCACTTGGGATATTACGTCAGGCGATCACAGGATGCGTTCTCAACTATTTTAGTGACGTATGTTTTGGACCTCAGACCTTGGCAGGCCTGACTGGAGGAATGACAACATCCTGTTTTGCCCTTCAGCTAGTGTGTCACCTACAATGATTGTTCTTACAGGTCAACCATCTGGACAGGCTGGTCTGAGGCTGATTTGACATTCTCAAGAAAGCATTCAAGCCTTGGAGAAATGTTGTAAACAGTGGGGGTAGTCTGAGAATGCAGTAACAGTCACAAGTGTTTAGATCATCCCTCAGATCATTTTCAGGAGTGAAACAGTCTCGGGCCATCCACTGTGGGAACAGCATTAGCGAGCGACCTGACGGCTCAGGGTTGCTGCATGTTCTGGGAGGTCTCCTGTTCGTGATGGTCCACTCTGGGAGTGTGTCTCTGCAGGTGTTAAAGTTGTCTAGTCATCAAGTGTCTCACTGCAGTGGATTATCAAACACAGAGTCTGGTAGGACAGAGATCTTCAGCTTCTTTTCTGGCCAACTGTACTCCTTTGGTAACTTTGTCTACAGAAAGAGAAAGGATATACTGGGTAAAACACAGAGTTGAACAAAAACCAAACAGAAAATAAAAGTTTAAATACAGGGGGTTTTACCAACCTCCTCCCGAGTGTTAAGTTCTTGTAAATCCCCAAGCATCTGCTCCACAAACTCCTCAGTCAACAATATCTATATAGGCAGAGCAGAAGGTCACAAAATACATGAAATATGAAAGCACCACCTGAAAACTTGAGTTTATGTGCGAGTCTGTGTGTGTATACCTGAAGCCAGGGGCCATGGGCTGCATATGGATGCTCTTCAGTAGCAAAAGCTCCTTCAACTCCCGTAGACACAAATGTAATGGCTGTGTCTCCGTTGATACTTTTGTAAGTGAAGTGTCTCCCATGGAGCAACCGGCCCCTGTAAAAGATTAAACACAACACAGCTTGAGCTACAAATTTGAAGCATGAGTGTGTGTTTTCATTCATTTTAACCATAACTAAACGCTTATCTTTCCACATGATTTTTATTAGCAAGCTTTTAAAGTTAATATTAAGTTAATATTTTAGTTTCTGAAAAACATCTTTGTGCTGACTAAAGATATTCACCAGTTTTGATATCTACAGAAACATTTTTTTGCTCGAGGCAACAGTAACAGTCAGCATCTAATGGAGAAGCTTTAAAGAATTTATCTGTTGCAGGGACGAAAATGAAAATATAATTTGGAGAATGGAACTTATGTTGCATGTTTCTTCATGTGGCTTTATGTGCTGGTGCCAATTTCCTTGAGTAACTGCAGGCATTTATTAACACTGAAATATTTTGTAATAAATCAACACAGGTACTAATGAAACCGTTCTTTGTATCTGCAGCCATCATGATAATTTAAATGTGATAGGTGCATTTTACTGGTGGATACAACATATACAGGGTTTTGTGATTAAACCAAAAAGTGATATCACCCTAAATTGCCAAGAAATTGGTTAGTAATGAGATGTTCAACGCAGTCTATTTCTAATATGACAAAGATGGATGGATCGGATCTTATGAGGTACTTATCTATAGTTAGTGAATTACCCTCAGTAGATGATAGTCAGCATGTCCCCAGCTTGGAGAAGCATGCAGGAGTACTGCCATGGAAGCTAAGTAATGTACTGCCGTGGACAGGGACAGCAGGAAAACATATTTTGGCTGTCTTAAAAATCTTTAACAGTTTAAGTGTAGGCTATATTGAGAACACTTCCACCACTTCATCTTGATGCTGACAGCCTGTTCTGATGGGGAAGCCATTAACGGCTTCAGTTCCCAAACTATGCTTCCGTCAAAGTCACCAGACTCATTTTAGCTTGTTCAACAGAGAAGCTGCTCTTCTGCTGCCTTACTCAATTAGTTTGTGCTATTGTGTGACTTTGGTAAATCCGAACTAACACTTTTAAACACATAAATCACAAAAATGATACAACCAAAGTGATCGAGGCAGTGCTACATCTGCAGCTCCTGCGTTCAGTGATGTTAAACGACTGTTTTACTCAATGGATTCTGGCTTTAAAGAGAGCAAATTAACAGCTTCAGTTCCCCTTTAGAAATCGCTGTCTGTCAGCAAATTAAAGAGGTGAGAATATTCTCAGTATAGCGTACACTTTGACTGATATTGATTTTTTTTTTTTAGGTGGCTAAAATACATTTTGCTGCTGCCCCCTTCCACAGATGTACATTGCTTAACTTCCGAGGTGGTACTCCTTCATGCTCCTCCAAACTGAGGGCATGCAGACTGACATCTATAATGTGTAATACACTAACTATGGGTAAGTACCTCATACACTCTCAATCAAAAGATCCAAACCATTCCATTAACTTGGGTCTGGTTGGATCTGTTGCACAGTGTGAAATGTTCAACTACATCACACCCCATTGTCAATACCATATAATCGGGCCCTTTACACTGTGTTCTCACTCTTAACTCCCAGCACATCTCTCCCTCTCACACACAAAGGTCTCTCTGTCAACTAACTTTGGTCTTGTTCTTTCCTCAGACAGAGATTACATAAAGCAGGTTCATCCTGGTCTATTGCCTGTGCAGCGAGCATCACCAGCGGAGCATTTCTAAAAACCCCACAGTTCCCACTGAACAGTAATTGCTTCGTTGATATTTTGTCCGAGAAAAAAAAACGCATTCCAAGAAACGTCAAGTTACGTATAAAGGTGAAAACCAAGCCCAGATAGATATCAGCCATGGGTGTGCAAATTTTATCAGACACAGATCAAATCAGAGAAAGCCAAAACTCAAATGTTAAGATCCTGCAAACTGCTATGCCCCCATTTTGTTTTGTCACCATGACACATAATGTAATAACTGTTTGTGTCTGCATGCGTAATTTTTTTTTTTAATTTTCCTCATGTCAACTAACGGCAACTTCATTATAGAGTTTAAGATCACTGAAAATCATAGTTTTAATTCAGCAAAGCATGACCTTTAGTACTCTAAAGCTACTTCCTCCTGTTTAACACACTTCTTGTTGGGTAGGTGAGCAGTAAAGAGAGTAAGGGTCTCAATCATGGTGTCATTGAACAGTTATAACCTTTGCTGACTTCTCTAATTCATCAAGGATCAGAAAAAAAGGTAAAAAATAAAAGCAAACCAATTTACACAAAACAAGCCAGACAAATACAAGAGACCAAAGTCTAGTGGCTCATGATCATGACAGTACAAGATGTTAATATTAATGGCGCCCCCCTTGGCTGAGCTGTACCGTGAGCTTCACAGTCGATGAACGCTTCCTTCTGCGCTATGATAAAGTTGGCAGGTGAAGTTCAGAGGAAGGAAAATAGTTCCTACATGAAACTAATTACAGCAAGGTCTGTTATTATCTTGAGTAACTGGATCAGGATTTGTGCAAACAGACATTGCTGTTGAGTTTTTCAAATGTCATTTTTGGTGGTTTGAGCTAAACAGGGTGAGTGCTGTCTAGTTCAATTATATTCAAGAGAAGGCAGACATCTCTACGGCCGATATCTCCAACACCAGGCAGCTCATACTAAAACAATTTAGATAGATAATTAGCACTAGAGGCAAGAGAAAATATATGTATTTTGAGTCTGGGGTAACTGGCTCTTTCAGTTATAAACCTGAAGGTCAATTTATCTATTTGACGTGTTGCATTTATGGCACCTAGCCAGCTTTTTACTCAACATTTTGAAGTGGCATTAAAGTAAAAGTAGTGGGAGGAAAGTCAGAGTTTAGTGCCAACTTGCAACATCTGATTTTCTCTGTGATATTCTGCCACACCCATCCAACACGAATATCTGGACTGTTTTTTGTTTTTTTTTAATCTCGCTGTCTTCAGGACATTCCAAAAGGGTACATATCTTGTGTGGGAGTGGAAGAGAGAAATGGTGCAGTACCGCAGGCAGAGGGGCAGCAGTGTGCCTGACTCTTGGTTGAATTTCAGATGGACGCTCTCCAACTGTCGTGTTCGGACCAACTCATGAGGAACAATAGCTGCTGAACTCTCACTCTCCAAACTGTCCTTCCGACTCCTACGAAACAAACAAAGAAGAGAAAATAAAGCGTGGAAGGCAACAAAGGGGAAACACAAGTGAGGAAGCCTAATATGGTACACTCAGCAATGAGAGAATGTCTGTCTGTGAATAACAGCTACCGCAAAGGAAATGGCGGCTCCTTGGGCTTTGTCTGCGAATGGAAATGTACAGATTTCACAACTGCTCTCAAGGAGCCGTCACCTGATTCTGCGGAAGACTTAATTTCCACAGAAAAATACCAACAATTTAGTGAGAAACCTGAATATTATGCTTGTAGCTAAGAAACAATGGTGATAACAGTTCAGATGTCAGTTGCACCGTGAGTCACTACACATGGCGAAGGGAGTTATCCTGGTGCAACCCTAGTGATCCCATTTTGGTGTGTGGGAGGAACACTCACTGAGGTCTCTCGTGGCCCTGTCTCTGGCTGCTGATGGGTGGTAGTGCTGCCTTGCTGTTAAACTCCAGTCCTTTCCTCAGGGTCTCCCTGATCTGCTCTGTGTCTGTCAACACACAAAGATCAGCATGGAATTATCCCATCATGCACCGCTGACAGCATGAAGCCACAACTCCTGTGTACAGATTGGTCAAGCATTCTTGGGTCTTCTCAGCTTTAATTATAGGATCTACTCTTTTGAGTCCTTTAGGACTTGGCGTACCTTTGTCTGAGAGCCTCCGTGGCTGTGATCCTATGCAGATAGACCGGCTGTCCTCCTCATCCTCTGGCGGTCGACTCAGATCGTCCCACGCACACTTGGCGCTGACCCCGCTCAAGTTAGAGCCCTCTGTCTCAATACCCTGGTCCACTCTCTCCTGCTTAGATGAGCAAGAAATATACGCAATCATCAACACTAGCTCTCATAAAACTCACACAAGATTATTAAGAAAAGTTATGAGATTCAGAAATGAGAAGACACTGCATAAAGATTTCTGGGCCAACAGGGGGCACTCAATACTGTCAGAGAGCAAAATAATGTAGTTATGGAAAAGTCATTCTCTATAAAGGGTTCCCCTTAAAATGCTTTATAGATGTAAAGGTCACTTTGCCTCTGATATCCCAGACAAATCCTTGACCTGTTCCACGCCAGTCCCAGGTGGCACTGCAAGTTATAAATAGCAGTCTATATATATCTTAATGAATGGGCAATCAGTTTCCTTTGGGTCACCTTCCAGTTAACTCTTCCAAATTTAGCTTCACTTTTTAACCCGAATCCCTTTACTGACCGTCTATCCAATCACAGGCCATAACTATAAACCTCTCTCATGCTATAATAGTAGATTGAGATGATGGTAAACAATTAATTTGGTAATATAGCAAGCAGCATAAGATTGCCTTTCATCTAACACACTATAAACACAACACAGTTCACTCTGAGGAGTGTGCAGAACTTAAAAAAAGCCTTACTTGTAGGTGTGGATCAATGTCAAAAATGGTCTCCCCTCTCCTCATGTCTGTGATTAGCCAGGGGCCACCAGCTCTGTACACAGGACAATCATCAACATTAGTCCCAGACAGCATTAACCATTAACGTTAATAGAGTTAAACACAGAGTTAATAAATAAGCAAGTAACTACATGCTACACTTGCTGGTCACAATGTATTAACTTTAATGACTGATGATTTGGAGGCAAGTGTAAATACTGTGTTACAATAGAAAATAAAGTCGTCTATATTTGATTTGTTAATACCAAACCATGAAATAAGATCTGGTCTGCATTATGTCAAGTAAGGACATGTTGGAAAATCATCAGCAAATTCACAATTTTTTCACACGCAAATGCACAAAAGAATGTCTCACGTCAAGTTATATTTACTGCAAATCTAAATGATGACTATCCCATCACATACTGGAATTAATTGTACTGACATTTATATTGACATGGCAATCCTGAGTCATGACACAGCAAATTAACATAGCTTGGTCTGAGTCACTTGTCAAACAAAGTTAAGCAACAAAGTAAAACCTAAGAATATTAACACAGCCCGATATATAAAGTTTAATTTTTAAATCTAAAACATGGTGTCCTTATCTGGCTGCATCATGAATTCGTGCCCAGCCATACTCACACTCTGATTCCACGCATCAGCTCCAGGATGCCTTGACCGTTCCACTGCTGGGCCGCCTGTAGCTCCTCTGTACACACACCCACAATCTATAGGAAACAATGCAGAGCATGAAAGTATACTGTCTACAGTCTTGTTACCTTCTGAGTACTTTTTACTGCTGCTGCCGTTATCTAACTGACAACAAGAACTAAGTCTTTGAAGTTAATATAAACATTACTAACAAAATTCATCATGTTTGCAGAAAACCATCTGTCTCACATTAGTGTACTGTGGCTGTTGATATTTGGTACCATTATATAATATTAACTAAATGTCGCAATGAGTTTATAACAATTCAGTTGATGTGACTTGATGCAAAGACACTACAACACACTGATCTCCTGTTGCCATAGAACTGACAATACACATACACTGAATGAACACCTGAAACTTATTTAACTGACGAGATGAGTGTACACACATCATTTACTTGACAACAGTAAGTCATTTCTACTTGGGTTTTCATTTCATACATTTATTTAAATGCTTTTATTTTAGTATTTTGGCCTGAAAGCAGACAGAATTTTTAACTCCCTACACTTTGTTTCCATCTTCAGCCTCACATTGCATCCACGCTAAACAATTTCTGTGGGAGAGGGGGATTTGATTTTCCCTCGATAGCAGTGACCATCTTGTCATGATAGTTATTATTCATAAGCATTGGTTGTTTTTCATTTCAACCGAGAAACCGCTGTTCCATGGCGTGATGTCAGACAAATCAGTCAACTTGGTGGAGTGGGTGGATTCCAAGGTCTGAACCCAGGGAAAGTTTAGCTAAATGCACTGTATCTTATGATAAATATGTGTCCTGCATGATCATCACTAATACTAAAATGCAGTGCTACGGTCATCCTCATCTCTTCTGATTCTGGTCCATGTTTTGTCCAAATAGCAGTTATCATCTTTGATTTATTGTGCCAAAAGATCCCAAAAGTGCTTGACATGAAGTTGCTTAAACTATGTGAATACTACTCACCTGCAGAAAGCTCACTGTGCCAA
Source organism: Epinephelus fuscoguttatus (assembly GCF_011397635.1). Lineage (NCBI taxonomy): Eukaryota > Metazoa > Chordata > Actinopteri > Perciformes > Serranidae > Epinephelus > Epinephelus fuscoguttatus. The sequence continues at coordinate 22,230,611 of NC_064767.1, forward strand.
ATGGCGTTTGAATTGGTTGCATCTGTGGGTCCTCTGTAAGCAACATATGCTGGATACGAGATTCACTATTGTCCAGTGGGCTGTGCCACGACACATGGTCGCCACTACAAAATGTGTTTTCTGTAGAAGAGAGAACAAAATGAGAGAATCACTTTTAAAGAACAGTAAAATGTGCTGTTTAAAGCTGTCTACAATACACACTCTATCCTGCAAAGTACATTTTGGCCTGTACCTTCGGTCACTAGTGGGAAGCAATCCTACTTTCCTAAGTTTCATTATCTGATGGTACAGAATTGCTGAGGGAAAGTTGCAGTAACAGGAAAAGAGGGGACACAGATCAGCGAGAGAATGAGAGTGAGTAAGTGAGAGAGAGAAAAATCGAGAACCAAATGTGGCAAGAAAAAAAAAACTACATTTCCATTCAAGGAATCTGTCTGCTTGGGAGGTAACATGCACCCCGTCCAGATTCACTGCAGGAGAAAAGCAAGGGGGAAGATGGCCAGGAATCAGCATTCATTTAGCTCAGGAGCCCAGCCCACCCACGCGCAAATTGACCCCAGCTGGATAGCAGAGAAGGGCTGGGTGGTGAGGAGAGGGGAGCCTGGAGAGAATAGCCTTCTTCTCTTTCATGGCTTTTAAATGCCCCCTCCTCTCTCAACCACACTTTCTTGTTCACTGTATAATACACAACTGAAGGGTTTAAAGAACTTAGCAGCATGGTATACACCCATTCCACAGAGTATACATTCACACACGACAACAACGATCTTGTTTGCCATTTGTGCAAACAATCCTATTAAAACTGTGAAGGGAAAGAAAGGGGAAACTAGACTTCCTGTCAATACCCAGAGCTCCAACAAACACAAATAATGTGTACCAAGACCACAGCCTGCAGCAGACTCCTCTAATCTTGCATGTTTGAATGTATCACAGGAAATACAAGGTACCTTTACAAAGAACACATTCTTCACATTCACAAAGACGTGACAAGGAGGCATGCCAACTGCAGCCACAGAGAGTTGTTCTATTAAAAATGTGTGCAGATGAATCATTTACTAGACTATTAACAAAGTGTGACCAAATGAAAACAGAAACCATTACTTTAACTTTGTCACACATTTTCCAGGTGACGGATTAAGAATGTAGGGCTTGAACTAACAATGTTTTTCATGTCACTTTACTGATTAATCAAGTAAACAGTTCCTCCTTAAAAATTCTGACTATGAGATTTCCAGAGCCCAGATTAATGTCTCAAAATTGCTTGTTTAATCTGACAAATATATAAAACTTTTAACTGAATTTCGATTAGCATGCATTTTTTTAACAAATCCAGCCATCTATTTACACCAAATGTTTAAATCTAAATTCCCTCATCACTTGAACACTGGAATCTCCTTATTCTTTATCATTACTGCTGCAAAACTGTGCACAAGAGTTGTTCAAACCAATTTCTAAGTTGTTTAACAATAGAGTATGGCATTAAATTACTTGCCTTGACCTTGAGGGTTTTTTCTTAACGTTTACAATCATCAATCATCACTCGTGTTCAACGTCAGCAGATACTACACTGGACAAAATATATACTTCCTACATACAATAATGTGAATTCAGCCTGATTATTTGTCATATTTGCATCTTCCCCTACTGTTTACATTTCATATTGCTTTGTATTTTCTACTTATGCTCACTTATTATATTGCTTTCTTGTTTTTGCTCTATCCTCTTTACTGCTTCAATGATGCAAATGTCCCTGCTGTGGGACTAATAAGGGATTATATTATCTTTTAATGTGTGGCTTGCTCCATGCAAAGATGCAAAATGTACAGCTTTGTTTTGTACTCCTCTTAAACACTGTGCTCTTACCTGACTGGAACACGTAGCGAGCCAAGCCCTGCATGAGTTCTGCAGGCCAGGTTGGTGGTGCCGTCTCTCCCGTCTCTCTTTTGAGTCTAAAGGTGAGTTCAAATCCAAAACCACTGGGTCCGTCTGCCCCTGTGAATCTAATACGCGCACATGCACACGCACACACACACACACACAAACTGGGTAAGAAGCTGTACTTTATTTAATAGTAAATCACACTATTTGAGTTAGTAGGTGGTCTACTCTTTAAGAGCTTCTGACATGAGCAAAAATGTGGCATGCTTAAAAAGGCTTGATGCAATATGTACAGATTTCCCAGGTTTTTAACAATGCACAAACTAATGAAAAAGAAACAGATCAATGCCGCTATTCCTCTCCATCTACCCAACTCCCCCGTGCAACAGCAAGTCAAGTATTTACATTAGCGTACTTACTCATGAACCCTATTATCCCCATACAGGTCACTCAGTCCAAAGCTGACATAGTGCCAATGCTCCTGGATGTCCTGAGCTGGACAGCCCGTACTCCTATACATACTGATGTAGTCTAACGGATCAGGCCCCCCTAACCTGTGAGAAGCATAAAATGAAAACCATCGGCCATGTCAGAAATTGTTATTGTTGTCAGTGCAGTGTGTTTACTCTTGAGTACACCTATATGAAGACAGTAAGCTTAGATAGGAGACAATAACTGTGTAAAATTAATAGTAGTGAGCATTTAAATACATAGATTTTAGTTAGAGTGATATAGTTTGTAACTGAATCCTCCAACTCCCCAAAACAAAGTAGCAGTTACCCACTGTGTGACTCCTGTACGTAGTTAGCTAAAAAGTTAGCTTAGCAGTCATTAGCTAAACGTCTAGCCATCACTGCATGAACTTGTTCCACAAACTTCAGGCCCACAGATTTGACAGACCAGCAACAACAAAATGAGGTACCTACCAATATTTAACAATAGCTGTAACTTGAAGCGGGTTGGCCTGTTCGGGGTAAAGTCGCCGGCATTCCCCGTAGATAGCCTGCAGTCCAGGGGGAAACGTCGGCACCAGCCCGTGGGCTTGAACACCACTGCTAGGCCGTACCTCATCCATGCCACGACCTCGAACAAACCTAGTTCTTCTATAAAAAAAAAAACAGCGTATAAGCAGTTATATTCTGCTTTCTACCCCCGCTCAACTAAAACGACACAATCCCAAACCATAAAAAGTCTTACACTACAAATGCAGACCGACGAAATACTGATTTAACTCGGACCGCTGTGCTGCACTCAGCAGGGACACAGCCTGTTGCTCATCTTTACAAGAAACTACCTCACCATTGGTTGGATGGGGTCGTGACGTAACTGACTGACGGCTTCAAGTGACCAATCAGAAATGTTTTTTTTTAGGTCGTGTGGATTTGTTGATAATTATGATTGGCTGATACACTGTCAATCAAACAGTGAGCAGATGTAATTTTAGGTCGAGGCTCCAAAAATTATGGCGTAATTATATTCTTTATTTTAATGAAAATAGCAATACAAAAATGTAAATATACTCTCTCTCTATACACACACACACACACACACACACACACACACACACACATATATATATATATATATATATATATATATATATATATATATATATATATATATATATATACTTTAACCCTGCATTTAAAAAAAAAATACTTGAGTAAAAGTTCATTTATATTATCAGCAAAAATTAAGTAGCCTATTTAAAGTAGTAATTACAAGTAAAAATGGACTACTGCTTGCAAAAAGAGTTATCTCACTCTCCTGGAGAAAGACCAGTAAACCAAAGTTAATTAACTGGATTAAATAATTATTCATAACTATAGGCCTACCTCTGGAAAAGATTACATACATTTGAAGTCATTTTCTACAATTTATGGAGGATATTGATATATATATACCTATTGTATTATATAACTCCATATTCACCGTGGAGTTATACCGTTTTAATTCTAAAAGTATAACCAGGGACAGGGGTTGCAAATTAGCCATGGCTAGAAACCTGTAGGTATTGCATCTACTTTGTATTTTTCATATGAAGCAATGTCTAACGCATTTGTCCTTGTCAAATAAACAAGTAATAAATAGAAATAAAATAGGATATCTGGGATGTTGGCATGAGAGTGCATATAATAGGCTCCTGTCTATATTTGGGCCACATGGCAGGGGGCCTTATTACATCCCAAATTAATAATAACAAGGAAGGAGTGCCAACTTGTAAGATGAAAAGGATTTATTTCAGAAAAATGACAATATGAATTAGCAGACACTTATAATGGAAAAAAACAACATGCTAAGGTGAGGTACTTTTTAAAATTAATTTCCCCTGTTACTCATGGCACTGTGTCTCTCTTTCATAGTACTGAATGCAAGCACAGTGCACTGGTAATGAACCATAGTGTTTTATTACTCAACAGGTTTCTTCACACTACACATGCAGTGATGCAATAGCAGCCAGCCAACTTTTTCTGCCTATCACCACCACACAGTATAGACAGCCTGGAGCCAGGAAGTCAGGAACCAGGAGTATTAAGAATGAAACCACTGCTATGGACCTTACACCTATAATGATGTTCAATCCATGTGGGAGAAATGTGTGCAAATATAGAGTTTATATGGCATGGCATATCAAGGGATAACTTTAAAACACTACAGATACCTCAAAAATAACTGCTTTAAACCAGTACTATTGTACTTCAGGTCATCAAAGCAACTTATACCTCAACAGCAGCAGCCCATGATCGTGTAACTGAAAAGGATGTTGGCTGTTGTATCTAATCATATTGTTTATAACTAATCTAACTAACTGCCATCACCATGGCTGCAGATTTTTATAGAGCTAGGGCTGAGATAACATCTGAATAAAAAGACGTCCACGTGTGTGGGTTGTATAGGGCGTGGTAGCCCTTGGATTCTGGATATATTGTCCTTAAGTGCTCTCACTCCTTGTACTGTAATGCTTAAATGATGTAGGATTTAAAAAAAAGTTATTAGAGTCAATAAGTTACAGAGGAAAATAATTCATTTTGATTTATTTTATTAACAACATGATTCATACATATTTATCAGTCATTTACAAATGGGTTTATTTTATTCACAGTACTGTTACATGCAATTTGAAATGACTTCCTCATTCATCATTTGAAGAAAAACAATAAACGCAAAATACAAATGAAAGTAACGCGTCGTAAAAACAAGACATGCTGGAATGAGTGTAAACCACACAAGTGTTTGTGCTTTCTTCTGATGGTCATGATTTCCGCTCTGTGGTGTGGTGTGGTGCAGTAAGGCTGACAAACAAGTACCATGCCAAAAGAACTGAGCCCATAGATGACACCTGAACACGCCACCATCTATGGAATTCAGTTCTCATAGTAAAGCACTTATCAAACGTTGGTCCTCGGGTGCCTCTTGATCCTCGAATGGCTTATCATTTGACACAACTCATGCTCCATTATTAATGCTCTTTTCGACTTAGTTTATGGCCCACGTCTTGACGAAATAAAACCACAATAAAGCCAATTTGCGATCAATAATACAGCATAAGAACGATGTACATTATACCAGATGCTGAGCAGCATGTTGAGCTGTATGCAGATCTTGTCGTCAGATGATAGCCAGCAGGTTATGAGACTGACTCACCCATGACCTTCCCTTTTTCTCAAGAAATGCAGGGTGATGAGATGATAACGTCAGCCCTGCTTCTTTCATAAGAAGATTGAGCAAGAGGCCGTTACTGTATAAGGTGATATTAAACAGTGACCAATCATAGTTGGCATTTACATCACACAGTAGTGCAGTATGTAATTTAAAACATTGACTTCTTCATAAATTGGCATGAGATTGAGAGGCATTCTATGAAAGTGAAATGAAACCAAAGTGGAAAACAAACCTCCCAAATGTCGTTATGATTGAATGGACCCAGTGCTGCGGTTAGACTGAGCCTATGGAGAGTTTCGGGGTCGTCTGAGGAAACCTTCTCAACCTAAGTATTCCTGGAAACGCTTCTCAACCACTGAAATAAAAGTCTGTCCAGTGAGCTGATGCAAGCAGTGAATCAGATCATGGTGATAGTGCTCTGGTCGAGGCATGAAATGACTCATCATTTATGGCCGTACACTCCCAGGAAAAGAACTTTGGGACAATGTGATTACTGACACCCAGTTGGTCAATGTATCTTTGAACCCTCCAAAGTAAGTTTGAAATTAACCAACCTGAGTTCTTTTACAGTATCTCTTTAAATAAATAAAAAAAAAAAACTTCACCTCATTCAAGGCCATATTGACAGTGACACTGCGGCGAGACAATTCCTAAATGTTATCTCAGTCACGGTAGTTTATTCAGTATGAGTGTACATTCTTTTAGGATGCATGCAATACAGTACAATGAACTTTCTGAGGAAGGCCACACCTGAACACGTTCAGGAAACTATCTTTCCGGCAGTTGGACTGGGAAACAACCGGTTCTACGGCCTGTTGCTAGAAAAGAATGAGGGCATGAACTCAGTCTTACTGCCTGCACTCATTTAAACAGCTCTCATATAAATATCTGGCACATTAATACCCTTCATCTGTGCTCACAGAATGTGGAAGTTGTTTTTTCTTGGTAAGTACTCATTTCTACCTCATTTGAATATTTCACAATTTAAAACATGTTGAAAGTTCGTAGCTTGTACTTTAAAACAGGCACTTTTTACAAGTTTAAATACTGTGTCAAATATTTTTTAATTGACTATAATTTGAGTTAGTTTCCTACTATATACTTACCCCAGTCATTCACTGAAAGCTTTCTCTCCAGATCTTGAATGTATCAGAAATACGTCTCCTCATAAAGGACTCCTAGGACTGAGCTCCAAGCCTTAAACACTCTTTGGCAGTCCCATCTCAACAAAAAGATGTTTGAGTGTTGAATCAGCAGCACGTCTCTCCCAGCTTAATGAATATACAGTAAGCCATCCCTCTCCAGTTCACCTGCATGTTCTGCTCACTCTCCCATGTCCTCCAAGTCCCAAGGAAGGATACAGCATACTGTCTGACATTCACAGCAAAGGACCTTAAATACCACCACCTTTCACATCACACATCAGCCTCCCTCCCTCCTCTCTATCTGTGTTTTTTATACGCTCCCTCTGTTCGGTAAGCCTGACAGTCACTTCCCAGTAAGAAGGAAACAGTGGGAGTGGTGAGCAGCACGCCCCCTCACAGTGAATCAACACATAATAGTTTCTGAGGAAAACCATCTGACTGGCCCTGCCCCCTGTTCCCATAAAGTAAGCAGGGGAAAGGCTGTGTCTTCTCGAGGAACCAGGAATTCCCCCACAGGCCGTGAACAGCTGTCGAGATGAGAGACGATGACGAAGCCGACACACTGGAAGCTTGCTGGCTGGGCATATGCAAACAGAAACCGTGTTTGGTGTTTCTCTATCTGCGTAAGAGTGAAATAGTGTTTAACCCTACAGTATATTTACATAATAAGTAAGTGGAAATTCTATCCACACACTGTGGGTGTCGAAATGCTCAGTCATGTTTGAGCTGGTGACACTATGTTTCCTAGAAAAGTCTTTTATCTTTGCTAAATATTATTCATCAGAAGGGCAGTGTGTGCCACTTGCGTCATGGGCATGTTTATGATGAGATTGATTCATGTGAATATTTGTGTAGCTGGAGTCGATTTATTCTGGTGAGGTCTGATAGGGGTGTATTCAATAACACAGCCTACCTAAAATAACTCTGTTTGCTCTCCGCTCATAGTCAAACACGAAAGGGATGTGATACTGATTGTGTTCAATCAGCTGAAGATGATAGGACTGGGTCAGCATGGTAAAAAAACCACAGCTATTAAAAACCTAGCTGACAGTAAAAGAGTTTCGTTGTTTGGTGACCTTGTAAAAATCCTCAGATTTCCTCATCCTCTTTACCTAGTCACCTCAAATACGAGAAACTAGTCTTGATTTCAAGCAAACTTCCTCAGAGAAAAAGCCCTGTCAGATTAATTCAACTGACTTCCTTGATCTGGACGAAAAGGGGAATCCAACGGTTTAGGGAAAAATTTCAGCAAAGTTCCCTTCCTGTACTCGGACGTGTAATTGCACATACTTCTTGGATGTATACACTCATTGTGTGTCACGTCTTTGTTTTGCAATGGAGCACACCCAGATTACGCAGTGACATTAACTGGAGGTAAAACCCCCGACAGAATCAAGAGGAGCCATTACTTGAATAGGAGGTACAGAGACCCCATAGAGTCCCACCGTTGATGTGCAGTGACTCTAGAATCCACTTTCAAACTACATCCTTGGGCTGGTGGGATAAGTTGCAATTGACATTTTGCGCTGGACTTCAGAAACAAGCCTGGCTTTCATGCTGCTGTTTGAACACTGGGGAAATCACTTGCAAAGGTCACTGAGCCCATTTCCTTTCTTTCCTCCCCATGCGTCTAAAGACCTGTAACAGCCCCTTTCAACTGCACTTCACTTACCAGCAGACATATTCAAATGTCCATATAGGAAGTGAGAGAAGGTATAGGTGACCAAAGACCAAACAGGAGATAAGACAGCATATTTTATTACAGCTTTTCCTTGTTTCACCATGGTTGCTGTTACATATCACGCACAAGCTTCAAATAAAAATGAAGTCCTGATATGAATTAGGATTAAACTGTGCAGTGATTCCTCCTCAAAGTGGAAACAGACATTTTTTTTTTTATTATTCAAGTTGCTTTTACAGTTTTAAAACGTAGGACTACTACATGTCTCTGAAGTCCTTCTTCCCCGTCCCACCGGTGATCCAAAGAGAAAACACCCCTCTGCTCCACAAACGTCTCAAACAGGTGCAGCCCACCACCTACACCAAAGTAGTGGGACTTGGTGGCGAGGTAGATGAGTCCATCTGGGGCGAGCAGTCTGTGGAGGGTCTCATGTAGCACTGGGTAGTAAGCAGTGTTGTATATTGTCTCTGAGGTGAATATAATGTCATATTTGGGATGTGGGTTCTCCTTTTGAAGCAGAGCAAGAAACGTGCTCCAGTCACCGGAGAAAAATCGACACTTGGCTAGTACTGGGTTTTGGGATAGGTCAACGGCTCTTATCTTAGGGGGTGGGTCGTCATCTTTTACCTCCTGTTTCGCTTTCATCTTCTTACAACCACCTTCCTCCTGGATTTTCCCCTTTCCCTTCCTTTCTTTGTCATCTTCACTGTCCACTTCATCATCCTCTTGGCAGTTAAGCATTACATTTGGCACTGTGAGCTGTTCAATAACTGTACTGTTATAATCTTGGAAGTGGACCTCCCTGGCTCCTCTCTGCAGAGCCAGTATTCCCAACAGCCCCGCGCCACAGCCCAAATCCAAGACCGCCTTCCCCCCAAAGGTCTCTCCGTCTTTCTCAATCAGCTCCAGAAGGTCGTAAGTGCACTCCCACACTTTCAGCCCCCCCTCGTACACGCCAGAGATGAGATCAGACCTCTGCTCAGCGGTGCGCGAGAGAATTTCCTCACCGTCATCTCTCTCGGAGGCTGTCTTTTCGAAAACCGTCTCATTGAGGAAGTGAAGAGGGGGAAGAGCTCCTATGGTAACTGTTTCAGTAACAGCATCCCTGAGGAGGAAGTGTGGGTCAGATGGCTGAACGTGCTCTTTGGCTTCTTTTGCTGGCTCTGCTGGTTTGGTATCTTCCTTCACCTGAAAAACACAAAACAGTGTGAATGATTGTGTGTGTGACAGGTCTGTGTGAATATATGACTACAATTCATAGAAAACATGTGCCTCAAGCTGAAAATATCCCGGCTTGACAAACATTTGGAAGTACAGATATATAAATCAGAAAATATGCCTAGGATGTGACGCTGGAGGCAACTACTCACGGCACAGGAATGTTCAGATATAAATAATCATGGTGCTTTTGGGTGTTCAGAGGAATTTCCTACGAATTGTGGAGGTCATAAGTATGCTGTGTTGTGGGCTGTCAGTGTTTTGGACAGAAACACTGTTCATGTTTTATTAAAACAATTTTAATATCACTGTCACTCACTTTGGTACTTTATTGAGTTACTTTTAATTCCGATATCACTGACGTGAGGTTGAAACATTCACAAAACTAGACTACACTGACACTGGGTCCAAACTCCAAGTTTCAGCTGACATGACTCACGTGAGATCTGCTTTTGAGATTAATTTTGTGACATCAAATGAAGCAGATGATCTGTTATTCAGTCTGGGATCTTATGAACATGTAACAACTTGAATCTATACGAATGCATAGCAGTGCTGTCTTTGACTGGATATTAACTGGTTTACAATTATGCTATAGACTATCTACTTTATTTTGTTTGTTTGTACGTGTATTTATTAGTTACAAAATGCTCTTTACACTGTAAAATATGATCTATTAGAAAAGGACTGGATGACTGGCTGATGAATCTAAGACATGAGACTGTTACAAATCAACCATGTGATTTACTGTGTGACCGAAACACTGTTGCAAGTACAGCAAAACTCCAGATATCATGTGTGGCTTAGTCGTCAAACTGCTCATGTAGTCACACTTTCAGTTTAAATAAAAATTCCTGATTTTGTTTTTTTTCTTACATGCCTCTGAACTTTGACGTCAGACACTGCAATGTCGACTCACACAGTCAGCTATCAGAATGACCTTGTATGGTTTCTGTGATGACTTTTTATTGACATGCCTCTGCCCTGTGACATCATGGCTCATGGGCAAGGAGATTGTCAACCTACACTCTCTAGAGGAAGCACACCTACCTTACATTTCAATTTACATTGGTAACTGTGTTGAAATCATACAGTGGAACTTGCTTCATGCATAGTTCTTGTGTGTGTGTGTGTGTGTGTACCCCTGACGATTTCTGGTCCATTCAACAGCATATTTTCCTACTACTATAACAGGAGACAGGTCTATATTTAAGCAATATTACGCTCGAGGGTGTGCTCAAACGTCATTTGTGGCACTTTAGTGACGCGTATGGACCTCGGTGCAAGCGCCTCGGTCCTGACCGCATCACTGTTTTGCCACAAATGATGTCTAAGCACACCCTCGATTGTAATTGCGATAAAACAACTATTAACAGTAACAGCGTTGCCATGGATATGGCGGAGTAATATTTTTAGTGATGAGCCAGGTGTGCTGTTATGCTGATTTGAGCACAATTTAAATGTCTTGTCGACCAATCAGATTGCTTGGTCAGAACTACTTGTTGTATAATTATATTTGTATATTAGGCTATCTAATATTTTCAGGATTGTGAAGAGTTTTTCTTTAGATTTTAGGCCATATTTATGAATTCATATAGATCGTGTGTGTGTTTAGTATGAACCAAAGCAACAGCAGCAGCAGCCTCATCTTTTTTAAACAAATCCATCCATTTAATAGCCTTTTGGTTTTGCTCTGGCAGTTACAATGTTGCCATGTAATATTTTTAATGATGAGCCAGGTATGCAGTTATGCTTATTTGAGCACATTCTAAATTTCTTATTGACCAAATAGATTGCTTGGTCGGAACTACTTGTTGTATAATCATAGTTGGATAAATCTTAAAATCAATACTCTTCAGTCCTCTGATTTAGTCTCAACTCTCCTCTGTAAAAGGAAATGTCTGTAAAGATAAATTATCTGTCATTATTCTAAATAAATACCACATCAATTATTAGTGTATATTGAAAAACTGTATAATTGTTCGAGAATTGTTTATCTTTAGTCATCTCAAGTTTATTTTTTATTACTTTTTTTATTGAATCCATTTTAACGTCTGGAACCTCCCGTCTGCATTGAACTTGAGATGCATCCGCGTTGAGGACTTGGCTCAGATTCTGGAGTTAATCTCTTATCCTGAATCCTCCTGAAGGAATGTGATCCCGTTTAATTCGGCGGTGAGAACCTCTTGCGACTGCATGCCTTTGCTGAGGTTGACCCCAGTGGGATTCGAGCCCTGGACCTTCTGAATGGAAGATGAGTGCTCCAACCACTACACTAGGGAGTCCTCATTTTACTACTTTTCTTTTGTTTTTTATTAAATCTGTTTCATAAATTAGGATATTGACCCCTTGAATTCATGCCTATTGATGTATAAATTCATAAGGGGTGAATACCATGATGTGGTAGTAAGTGGACCTTAAATCATTCTTTTTTTTTTTTTAATTTTCACTTTTACTTTCACAAGCAATAAGTTAGTGTTTTGCTTTCTTTGCTTTATACTGTCCAAGACTTACTTGTTCTCCTATGATCTATAAATGTTAATGCAATGCTGATGTTAGGCAGTAATAATAATAAGGTTTACGCCTATCATTATGGCTAAATATAGCACGCACAAAGCAGACTTTATGAAAACACCACCCATCTTTAAAGCCCTCTACACTGAATTTTTGTTGCACTGTTACTCCCTAAAGTGCATTAAATCTAAATAAGCAAAGGAACTGCTCAGCTCTGTCGGAATTTACAAATTAACGGGCACTTAAAATAATACCTTTCACTTTCAAATGAAGACCAGTTAACTTAGTTTTGTATTATTTCTGTTGCATTATTTATAATTTGTATCTTTATTTATTTATTCCAAGTATTTTAATTTTTCCTTTATTATAATTTATCATTTTTTCTCTCTTTTTTTCCCTACTCAGTTTCAAGCCCATTTACTCAATAATATTGCCTTATTGTTGTAATTCTAAATTGTTAAATAAAGTTTACATAATAATAGGTCTAAGCCCAGTGAGGGTCCTCTTCTTCCTTCACTGCCCCAAGCCCTCATAAAACCATACACGCCACTGCATGCACATTATGTTCCTTTTTTAAATAACGACCTTACCCATGCCACCAGGTGGACTGGCATACGTCTCTAGTCTAAACTAACTATCTCACATTCATTTGACAGCTTTGAGCAGTTTGAGTAACTTAACCTAACACACACTATTAGCGAGCTAACGTTAACGTTACTCACAGATTTAGCAGCATTGCCTTTCTTTCCGTTTTGCAGTTCATTTTCATCCACGTCGTCTGGCTTTGTTGTTAGTGCTGGAACATCGAAGTTAAAGCTAAATGACATGATGACTGACAGCGCTGCACACAGCTAGCTTGAGGTTGGAGAGTCGGTACCACCGCTTACTGCAGGATCCACATGGCGAGCAGTCTGTCGTGCTGTGGCGTCACTCAGCAGAGCCGCTCCGTGTAAGAACTACAAGTCCCAGAATGCTGAGAACCGCTCTAACCGAGCCCTAACTTGTTAATTTTTTTTATTAATGGAATAGAGTAACCTTTTCTAGTCAAGTGTAATTAGGTTTAGAGGCATTTTTTGAGAAACCATCCTTTCTTGAAACGACGTCTTTAATTCCTGACTCAAACTACCAGGATGCATTTCGCCGCGATGTCTGCGCAAGCGCACTAACTCGGGATCAGGATTCAGATCTGTTAACTGTCACAAGAGGTCCATGATCCTGCCCTTCTTCGCTGATATGTGGCATTAATCCCGTTTTTGCTTTCCTTTTGAAAATGTCGACAGCAGGGCTGGTTTCGACAGGTTCCTTGCCTTCATAGAACAGTGAGTATTACCCTAAAATATTTTTAAAATGTTATTAAATACCACAGCGCAGCGCACAGCGTCGGGAAAACACAGTAAACAGACATCCATACAAAAGGGATTTGGGAGCAGGACTCTGTAGGACTGTTTACAGGAGTGAACATTATGGACACATTAAATGTTCAGGCTTTCACGAGGCCGTAGTTTAGCTTATTGTCTTGTAATGGTGTTTGAAAAATAGCCTTACATTGTCTGATGGTGTTAGGCTGAATGCTACTGCTGCTGATAAACTCAGCTCCACTTCAGACCACTGCACCCCTTACACCTGAGGTGGCTGCAAAACCTCCACCCAGACTCCACCCTGTCTGGAATGCAGCAAAGCAACTAGGCTTTAGCACATTTACCTGATAGCTCGATTGTTCAACTGTCAACTGATTGTTTGGTTGCTTGTATATCTATGTTTTATTCAAGTAAATGGTCTGGGCTTTTGATCTAGCTGCACCGTTAAATGACAGCTGGATAAAGTTGAAGTATCACTTGGCACAGACGGATGTCTGATATAAAAATAACTCAGCAACAACAAAAGAAATCCAAGTTGACTGGCTCCCAAATTCAGCCTTAGGTAAGTTTGATATGATGTACTGGAACAGAGTGGAAACCAGTAGTCAATTGACAGACAATTAATTGGTGGCTATTCAGGTAATCGATTAATTGTTTTTGTCGTTTTTCAAGCTTAAATGCCAAACATTGTCTGCTTACAGCTTATTGTCTGCAAGCAATTTGGCATAGTTATTATTTTTCTCTTTTGTTATATTTTCTTTGTGCCTATATATATACCAGCAACTTTGACGTGATCCAATTTTGGGGAACAAGAAAGTGTTTCTGGTTCTGATTCTAATTTTTGTGTCTTAGGGGATAGTAACTTTAATATCTTGGTTTTGGATTGTTTGTCAAACAAATCAGGTGGTTACCTTGTGCTTAAGGAAATTGCCATGGACATCACTATTTTTCTACAAATTTACAGACCAAGAAATTCATTTATTAACTTAGAAAATATAAAGCAGATTGTGTGAAAATGAAAATAATTAGGATCTATAAATATGAGTTATACATGCCATTAGTGTTTATAATAAAATAGTCACGGGTTGCTCACTAGCTCACCTGATAGAGTGGGCGCCCCATGTACAAAGGCTGCAGCAGCTGCAGTTTTGATTCCAACCCACTGCCCTTTGCTGCCCGTCATCCTCACTCTCTCTCCCCTTTTCATGCTTTATCTGTCCTTTCTAATAAAGGCATAAAAAGCCACCACAAATATCCTTAAAAAACAGTTACATTTGGTTAATTTTTGTTTTTGTGTGTGTTGTCGTTTCTTTACTTTCTTTTAGGTGTGTGCACATCACAGATGCAGGATGCGGTGTTGTCCCAGCTCAGCACTCCACCTGCTGCGGTTTGTGCGGTTGCGGTCATGCACCAGGAGAGGAAGGATCACACTGCCCTTTTGGATAAGGGAATTATGGGCTTACATGAAACTGCTGGTGAACTCACTTTACTTTAACTCCCTCACAGACTCAGATGTGGTTTTTGACTCAGTCTTTGAACCAGTGTTTTGGACTGTGGATTATATCACACGCTGGTTTGGCTCGGTGAGTGCGTGGGTTTGTCTGTGGGCTTTTTGGTTACAGAGAGTTTAAAAGTTTTCCTCTGAGGAAAGTTCTCTACATGTGTCCCTTATCTTTGCCTCACAGGTGTTTGTCACTTTGGTGGTGATACTGACGAGCTCCGTCTTGTTGGTAGCCTATCTGGTCCTACTGCCTATGGCCCTCAGCACGTACTCCCCTGGATGGATTGCGTGGCACCTTTGTTATGGCCACTGGAACCTCGTTATGATTGTTTTCCATTACTACAAGGCCGCCATGACTTCCCCAGGGTACCCCCCTACAGTAAGATACCAAGTACACTTTACTGCAGAACCACAAAACTTTACTAATCTGGGTTTGAATTAAAGTTATACCTGGTAATGCAACATAAATGTGTTCTTTCAATCAGGAAAAAAATGACAGTCCTTTTGTGTCATTCTGCAAAAAGTGCATCATGCCCAAACCAGCAAGAACACACCACTGTGGCATCTGTAACAGGTGAGTCAGTGTCATTTTTCTTTGTTTCTGGTATTGTCCTAACATGTAATTTTGCAATCTCCATAGAAAGCTGGGGTAGGCAGAAATCTGGAAGGAAAAAAAACAAAAACAAATGGAAGAATCTGAAAAGACACCTTCCTCCTGCAGCTCTCCCCTCTCTGTCCTAAACCTCTTCCACCAGACAAGTACATGCATATGCACATGCTTCCTACAGGATTCCAGTGTTTCCTATACATTTTATAGAGCTGCACATAGCTCATTTGTGCAGCCACCCATTGCCCCTTTCTCCCTGCTGCTGTGGGGGCGTCTTCCCCATGTGGACAGTGAGCAGCAGCTCAAGAGACGGACTCAAATTCAGCCAGAATCTGTCAGCAGCATTTTCTGTCCACCTCTGAAACACTTCACTGATATTGACACATTTTAATTTGTTTGTTGTTGGACTCTCTTTTTTAAAATCCGCCTTCCTTTTTTGGGTTGCTTTGCAATGTAGGCAGTTGTTACTAATGCTGGAATAGCAACTCTCTATGCAAGACTTTGTACCATTACCAGGCTTTCACAGAAGGGGCGTGCATGCACATCTGCATTTGCAGAACAGCCAATAGCAATGCATTCTCTTGGAAAATGACCTGTGATTGCCTCAAGTGTCCAATCGTGGCCTAGATTTTCTAAAGCCTCAAAACAGAGTCAAGAGAAGGTGCAGAAATCGAGCGTTGTCTCAGGCCACTTTAATTACAATGTGCTCAAAGTGTATTATGGGATTTTTGTTCAATGAGGCCAAAATTAAACTTTCTACCCCAGCTTTAACTGACTGAAATATCTTTATCGACCAATATCCTTTCGACTGCTTAGTGGAATTCATTGGATTTACAGGGGACAGACCTGGTTAGCAACAACTCTTTTGGTGGCAGACTTTTGGGTGCCATAACTTAATGTTAAGCAAGAAAAAACCTGCAGAGTTGTCTGTTAGGTGTCAGAATTCATATTTTCTTTTTCTTTTTGCAGGTGCATTCTGAAAATGGACCATCATTGTCGTATCCTTTGTGCAAATATTGTTTCAAATATTGTATTTTGATGTGACTCTGAGGAGATGGTGGTTTTCCTTAACGCCGGCATCTCAGCTTGGCTAAATAACTGTGTGGGCCATTTCAACCACCGGTACTTCTTCTCCTTCTGCCTCTTCATGGCCATGGGCTGTGTCTACTGTAGCATCAGTGGCAGAAACATGTTCCTAGATGCGTACAATGCTATCGAGGTAAGATGCTCAGATTGCTTGGACTGCTGCTGCCTGTGGGCCTATTTGCGGTTCTGTGCTTGGAGGGATTGTTGGGTTTTGTCTGTTACTTTTTATCCATGTTTGGCGTCTTTCTCTGCGGGGCTTAACTGTTCCTCACTGACACTGTCTTGTTTCTGTCTTTAACACTCGGGTTTCTGTGTGCGGGCTCTTCCATTAGCGCTTTAAGCATATGGATGCGGAAAAGCCAGGGGTGCCAGTAACAGGGATGGGACTTCTCATAGGGCTTCTCCCCCCTGGGCAGGTACAAATGTACACAGACACTAAGATGATTAAGCTTAAGTGTTTTTTATTATCTGTTATGTAACATGTGCTCTTTTCATTTATGTCAAGACCACCTATCAGACAGCTGCACCTCCGTACACCTTCAAGGATAAGATGATTCATAAGAGCATCATCTACATGTGGGTGCTCACCAGGTAAAATACACGTTTCATCTTGCACCTTGCTATACATAGCATACCATGCCATCTGCTGCTACACAAATCCATTATTCAAAGCAGGTTATGTGTATGAAGTGGTTTCACATTGGAAAAATGGCACAATTAAGGATACTCAAACTTATTAGTATGGATACCAAATATGCTAAAAAGTCTCAGTGTGCTGCTGATGGACACAGTTGTTCCACAATGCAGTGTACAAAGGCAATGTAGGAGCTGCAGAGGTGTAACAGCTAGAGGGATACAAATGTATGAAATGTTTGGAAAACCATTTTAGTCCCTCTCTGTCAGCTATTGTTGGCAGATGCGTCATGACTTACAAAATAATACAGTACAGTGATTTCTATCAGGCCAACTCCAAACATGGTGCACTGCATATTACGCATTCTTAATGCGGCAGCAGATCAAATATAATGTCTTTTGGTCTCTCAGCACTGTGGGATTGGCCCTGGGAGCCCTGACCTTTTGGCATGCAATGCTCATATCCAGAGGGGAGACCAGCATCGAAAAACACATCAACAGCAAAGAGACAAAGCGACTGGCAAGACGAGGACGGGTAAGCTTGTTCAATATATCAAAAGCTAAAATAATTCAGGCTGTATTAAGTCAAGGGAAACCCCAAATCAAAAAACAGTGTCTCCAACATTCTGCAGCTTACACTAAAGCAGTCTAGACTGATAAGAGGAGAGATGTGAATATTTAATTGAGGGTGAACTGTCCCTTTAAGGGAGGTTTAATAGGTTTTTAATTGCCCCTTTGTTTTCCTTTAACTTCTCTGTCAGGTTTACAGAAACCCGTTCAACTATGGCAGGCTGAACAACTGGAAAGTCTTCTTTGGTGTGGAAAAGAGAAGGTGTGTCTGTAATGATTTTCTGTTCAGGTACCTGCACATTATATATGACCAATGCTGCCCTGTACTTCTTGTAACCTGTTTTACCTCATCTTTTGTCTGTAGCCACTGGGTGACGCGTGTTCTCCTCCCCTCTGGACACGCCCCGCTTGGAGATGGCTTGACATGGGTTGCATTCCCTTTTAAGAAGGACCTAATACCCGTATGACAGACTCTACTCAGGCATACTTGTAGCCTAATTCCAGCAGTTTTTGCTGAGTCCAACCAGCTCTGGACATTTGATCTGGTTGGCTTAAAGGATCCTTGCATGGTGGCTCCATTCAGCTGAAGAAATGGGGTCACGTCAACCTCCAATACCTCAAGAACTTGCAAAGGCTTTGCTCATGGTTTGACGGTCTACATTTTTCAACAGTGAGGAGGCAATGTGTCATGGATGATTGCTCTTTACTGGGTTTTACTTATTCTTACAAACAGGTCTTACTTGACTCTGAGCGTTGCGGAGACTGCAGCACCATGATAATGTGTAATTTATCTGTATTTTGTACCTGTTAAGTTAATAAATCTTTATAAATTGCTTTATTTAAACAGTTTGGCACAGTGAATACTCAGTTCTTACCATAGATGAGCATTCACTCTTATTTCATACATAGATTGCGTTTTTTTTTACATCACTCTTTTCAAAAAGTATGAATATTCACTCTAGTGATTTCAAGGTAGGCACCAGGATCTCTTCACAATACTGAGCAGGCAAACTCCAGCCCCAGTGTTATGTCACAGCAATGCTTACGCAAACAGACGCAGAGACATGCTGCTAGTAGTGGTGGGGGGGATTAATTGAGATGCAGATTTGATCTGCAGATTCATATGTATGTATTACATCAGAAACAAGCAGCCACAGCAGTTGAGATGATAGCAGATGAACAAGATGAGATATGAAAAGTTTTCTTTTAACTCTGCTAAAATCCTGCTGGCATGAAATTATTCCCAGGACATATTATTGATATAAAATTTGCATTTAATGCCTTTGATAAGCAGACAATTAGAAAATATTGGTGATGTTGTCAGTTAAAGGGGGAATGCAAAAGAGAGAGACTGGCAGATAAGGAGAGAGGAGATTAAGGGATGATAACAGATTTCAGTCTGTTTCCAACCCTCTTTCACCCTGCCACTGCTCATCACATCCCCCACTGCATCTGAAACAGATGACACTCACTCACACACACACACACACACACACACACACACACACACACACACACATACTGTGCACAGACACAGAGGTGTCAGTATTCAGTCTTCCAGCAGATGCCAGTGTTCAACACGTCAAGTTTAGTCAGAAGCTGCACAGTATGTTCAGAGGAGGAGGATAATGAGGAGTGCTCTAATTGAGAAAAACAAGAATCCTGCAGTTTTTTATCAGTGTGGTTTATTTTAGAAGTCATCAATATTGATAATCAGGAAACAACAGCTTTTCAGTAGTAATATTAAAACTGCATACTATTCTTTTTTTAAAAAAATATTTTCTCTCCTTCTGGTATTTCGGTATGTTGGTGTTACACACAGTTGTACTTCAGGTATTTAGGTGTTAAAAAGCCTAATGGCTGTAGGGACAAAGGATCTCCTGAACCTCTCGAGTCCTCACTGCAGCTGCTCCACTGTCCTGCCAGGATGTTGCGGAGATGGTGATTGACATTGTCCATTACGGCTTGCAGCTTATTCTATGTGCGCCCTTTCACCACAGTTCCCAGTGAGTACAGTCTCCTGCCTAGCACTGAGCTGGCCTGTTTAACCACCCAGGCAAGCAGGTCATGCTGCTTCCCTAATAGACTGCAGCATAAAACAGGGCACTCACCACCACAGTGTGATGAAACATGAACAGCAAACTTGCAAACATCAAAAGATTTGCGTCTCATGAGTGCTCTTTCTCGTACAGAGCATTCGTATTTGCAGAGCAGTCCAGCTTGTTGTCCAGGAGCACACCCAAGTATTTATAGGTATGCACAACCTAAATGACCTCCTCCCCTATGCAGACTGGCTGGCAGGGTGGCTTTGATCCTCTGTAGTCCACCACCATCTCCTCAGTCTTGGTGGTGTTCAGGAAGAGGCAGTTCTTATTGCTCCAGTCGAGGGCCTCCAGCAGGTCCCTATACTTCCCCTCCTGTCCACTTCACACACATGCCACAACAGCTGTATCACCTCAATACTTCCAAATGTGGCAGGACTCTTAAAGTCGGATGTGCACAGTGTGAACAGGGACAGAGCCAGAGCTGTCCCCAGTGGGGCCCTCGTGCTGCACGCCAGTGTCCCAGAAACACAATTCCCCAGGCTGATGAACTGTGGCCTTGCTGTTAAATAGTCTGTGATCCAGGAAGTCAAGGAGGAGGCCATCACCATACTTCTGAGTTTGTCTCTCAGTATGGGGGGCTGAGTAGTAATAAATGCACATAATGTGATACAGTAGATACGATACCTACAAGGGGCCTCATTCAGGTTTTTAGTGGCAGCAGCACTACCTAGTGCCTTATAGGAGGTTTTAGGTGGTTTAAAGCTGTCATTGCAAATTGTACCGATATCAGTGGTCATCAGGGCCCCTTTTCCCAAACTTTTTGTCATGGCCCTAAACATTTACCTGGTTTGCTTTGCGTCACAGTATGCCCTTGTCTGTATGGTGCAAATACACCACATTGTCTTTATGTGCTCTTGTTCCCAGATGGTTACAACACTACACATACTCTCAAGAAATGTAGTGTTTTCATGAAGGCCAGGATCAAGTTGAGCACATTCAATTGGCTCATTTTCTATCAAGAGCACATACTTACATCATCCCAGGAAGATTTGGATGCTTGGCTTCATGAGCAATAACAGAGTATTCCACCACACCTTACCCTTACCTGCATATACTGTACATCACCTGTTAATAGATGAGATGGTAGAGTTAACTCAATTTTTGTGCCAGTTTTAAATTGGATAGGATTTAACTTGCTCCCAGCCTGAGATACAACATAATCCAATATAGATTTAAACTTGATAGTTGACTTTATTCAGGCTGCATACAAGACTTTACTTGAAACGACATAGGCCTATTGGTGGTTTTGTATCAGACTGGTTTCACGCAGTTTTATTTTAAATAAACTGTTAATAGCTAAGCAATAACCTTGTAGAAGTGAGTTTTTGGAGGAAACACCAACAACGATACTTGGTTACTTAATTGTTTTGTTATATCATTAAAAGAGGTGTGTGCGTTTTAGGGCAGATACTAGATTTCATTGAAATAAGGCCAGTACAATGTTCCCTGCCAGTGGAGAAACGTCAAGAAACACTAATATAACAATAATAAAATTACTTCCGCCTTGCATTTCAGACTAAAATTCTTATTACAGGGGTTACAAGCGTCTATTTCACAGTAACCCCGAATATTTTTTAATATTTTTGTTTCATCACCAAGTTTATAGTAATGAATGTTTTTTGTTATTTCAAAATTCTGCTTATTTGCAAATTAAATTGTTAATTATTTCCAATTCTTCCATTATTCTGGAGGGGTAATTTCTCAGTTTCCGCTTTTACTCTGATTATCTTGACGCAGAGGTGAAGAGTTGGTCCAATCTGCGCATGCGTGCAGCGTGATGGGGATTTAATTCTAGATCAGTGCAAAGGGATTGTACGGGTGAGCTGCATTCATTATGATTCGTGGGGGAAACGGATGTTGATTGCATTTCTTTTTATTATTATTTTTTGGAGAAGCTGTTCACATTTCCTGGAAGGTCTGCAGGTCCAGACTGGTCACCAGCCCGCCAGCTCTGCACACACACACACACACACACACACACACACACACTGCTCCCAGTTTGTCAACCTGCTGACTCGCATCTCCTGCTGATCGTCGCGTCACGGTGATAACTTCACTTGGAAGCAAGTTCGGATGTGGCAAGCAAACTGCAGACGGATGCATAATTTAGCAGACTGGATTTCCGGTAGGCAAAATAAATTGTTTGTTAATACTAGCCTAATATATGAAACGGCCTGTGACTGATAAGACTGCTAAATCCAATCGGAAGTAGCATACATCCTTTCAATTATAAACATATACTATAAATTGTAATCATGCATGAACACATTTTTTTTTTAAAATATTTGCCTGGAAAAATCAGAGCCGCATGAGGTTCAGGCGCGTGCCCCAGTCAGCTGGCAGTACACGTGACGTAAACATCGCAGCTTGTCTGACCTCACAGGAACAAGGAGTGCTGAGCTGTCATTATTCCCTGATGATGCTTTTCACATAAGGCACCTAATTTACCATCATCTTTATATTATGTTTACGTATCCGACGTGATCGCACGTGCATTTTAAAGCATTAATAGACAGACTGATGATTTTTCTCCTTGGTGTGGCTTGTAGGGACAGTGATGGGAGGCTGTGTGGGGAGGAGTAGGATGGATGGACAAGGGAGTGCCCGAAGCTCGACAAGGATCAAAAAACGTGGAGGTAAGAAGCTGGATTGAGCTGCAGCCTCTAGGTTTATGAAATAAGGACATGTTTTTGTGAATGCTTTGCTGCACAAAATGTGAATTAGACACAAGAGATGATGCCCTTAAACCACACACTGGGAATAAGACAGGTTCATTTGTTAGGTGTTACAAATCAAATGAAGGTGACAATATGAGTTTAAGAAAGCCTACTAATATTTTTAAAGGCCTATTAACCTACTATAATGTTAGAAATTGCTTCTGTGGTGAGTGTGCACACATCCTCTGACACATACTTATATAAGGACACGTTATCAGAACCAGCACAGAGCAGCAGTTTTCATAAGAAGAAGCCTTAACAATTCATGCACCTATGTTAACATGCAGGCTGGGGCAGGATGCTTTGCTACACTCGTGTTGCACTGATGTCTTTCTCAGTCTGACAGCTTACTGTCTCAGGTGTTAAATGTTTCAGGCCGGCTCGTCATGTGTCTAATCTGTGCAGAGGACCTGCCCCGATACGACAGTGTTTTATGTAAACACCAGGCAATCCACTCCTTGTGGAAAAAGCGGCTGTGCACTCAGCTGGATTGTCATGCATTATGTATGGAGCGGCAGCAGTACCAGCAGCAGCAGCAGCAGCAGCAGCGGTGGTCTGCACAGAGAGTTTTCATGTCAAAGTTTGACCTACTTGGTGCAGGATTTTTAAAACATATTTACATGCAAAAAGAAATCATTTACCTGCTAGCCAGACATGCACCACCTCACACGTCACAGACTCAGACCTCCTACAATTGTTAGATAACTATTTGTTGATCAGCATCTGAGAGGCAGGTTTGTTTTTATTCATATAAATAGCAGAGTCGTCTCGCAGGAAACAATCACCTGTTGTGGGCAGTTCGCAGAAGTAGCTTCTCCTTCAGACTGTAATAGTCTGACAAGGGTTTATTGTCTGCTAATAGGTTTAGCATGTTGCCTTTGAGTATTTCTATCCTGCCTCTAAATAGAGCTGATAGGATTAGGCCTCTTGTGTAAAGAAGCCACCTTCTGCCTAGGACACTGAGTTTACTATCTCCTCATTTTGAACCTCATTCCATGAACTGATCCTGTGGTATTTTGGGCTTGCGAGGTATTTTCAATCAGAAGGGATATAAGTGGAGGGAGTGTTGTCATTTTTAAGCAACTGGGGAAGTGTTACGACGGTTCACTGAGCTCCGAATCTCAGTCTGCATATCGCGGCAAACTAGATCAGGTGATTGTATCGACAGTTGGGCGGTGTGTTGAAGCAAGGTGGTTGGACACGACAGGACTGTCCTCTTCTTCAGGGTTGGTGTCTGTAGGTCATTAATGCGGACTTTTAACTGACTCACATCAAACCTCAGAGTAAGAGCAGCTATGGGAGTACCAAACTCAAGGGAGTACACCTACTATCACGGCCCAAACACACCCTTGAGGATCTTGCTGAAAAGTAAGTATTGGTTTTGGGTGTGGGGTGAAAGAGATGCTGACATGATTTTGGTTTTTGCACTGCTGACTGTGTTGTGCCATAATTAGTCTCAGAGATAGTCTGCACTGTTGATGCTGTTGTTAATGTATGAAGGCTTTTAGGGCAACAAACAATGTATACTGTAAATGGAAATAGAACAAATGACTACAGAGAAAACAAACAACAGAAAGAGGTCGTAACAAAATGATTGAGAAAATCCACATTGCTACCTCTAACTGAAATGCATGTGCTTATTGAGAGGAACACAGATGTCACTTTGATGGAGATGTGAGGCTGATTTAACTCAGAGTTGCAGTGCTGATGTTTCTGAGTTAATATATTTTCCATTATGACAGGCATTCATGTCCATCCATCCATTTCTGCTGTTTGTATGCACCATGCTGAAATACTACAACTATTACAACAAGTAGTAGTAATGGTACTTAAATGGAGCAGCAATGATAATATCCCAAAAGTAACACTTCAATTCACACAACAGAAACTTAATCATTTCCTGTTTTAGTGGATTTTAATTGGTAGTTCCTCCGTCCATCAGACATGTTTATGCCTGTGGAAAAGAAAAAAAAACTTTCCTTAGCTTAGATTCCAGGTAGTGAGGGATAAATCTGAGGACACACTGGCAAAGCTGCACTCTGTGAACACGCACACTCCACTGTACACAAACACTAGGCCACTGACTTACTACAGCAGGGAGGTGGGTAAAACATTCTTCAAATAATGCAGGTTGTCATCACTGGTTGCATCTGCCTCATTCTCGTAAGCACAAAACCCAAATCAAAACAGTTCCTCCAGTTATGTAATGTTACAAATACAAGCTTTAAAACTTAAAAATGTCCCACATGAACTCTCTGAACTAAAAACTAGGAGTGGTTTTCATTCTCATATTTCTCGACAGCTGTTTCTCTAGCTGTTAGGCGCAAACTTCTTGAAGTCAGTGTTCATCAAACAAGAGGTCAGGTTGCTTGTTAGGAGTCCAGACACAAATAATATTTGCATTGGTTTGGCTGGCATGTTAATGGACTCCTTTGCAACTTTGCAGCTGCCTGTGCTCAATCACAAAAGCAAACACGATGGCTAAAAACCCATGTTAATGCAGCATAGGTAGAAAGTTATAGCATATCAGTAACATCACAGACACTGGACTTCTTCTATACTGTAATTATGGCTCTGAAACGGAGAAATAGTTAATTTGATTTTAAAACTCACCCTTTTATTACTCATTCATAAAATGTAAATGATGATATGTGTACATGCATGTAGGCATGCAAGGAATACACCTCATATAAATCTGAAACTCAAGCCATCGTCTCATCTCTATAGGCCCTGCTGTCACATTTATCATCATATGGAGGCCTGCATTGACATTTGCTTGATGGGAGTGACATTGTAGCAGTGATGATGTCATAATTAATTTGCAGATGCTACGTGTTTTTACTTCCATGTGCTTGTTGTTTTGGGCTCGTAATAGTGCCTGAGCGTTTCTGCTTGCTCTCATTGGTCAAAGAGTGCTCATCTCTCCAACCAATGCCTCATGGGATAGGGGCAGATAAATCCTGTTATGTGGAACCTGATTACTGCCCATAATCCACTGGTGTGTGCTTGTGTATGTGACTGCTTGTCAGTGCACATGTATGTGTTACTCGCCACCGCAGTAATCCACAGTGCTATAAATAATCACTTTGATTTGTCTCCCTCTGTGAATCAAATGGTCCTTCTCTGTATGCTGGTGCTGTATATCTAACATGCTATATACAGGCATGGAGACACCTGCAGTGGGTGTATGGAGCTACTTGGTTTATATGTTGTTTGAGTTGTGACAAAGGGCAGTTGCATGCATAACAGTTACTTAGCCTATATTGCAAATGAATATCACAGATACAATTGTGTATTTTCAAGGGCTGTTTTTGCTAAATACTGAAGATCCGTCAGTATGGGAGTCCTAAGATGAGCTTTTTTGTCCATGTCTGACCTCACTGGTGTTTATATAACCAAATGTACACAACACAATAAAGCTGTATTACATTTGAAGCTTTTACCGTCTATAATGTTTCTTGTAATAGGGAAAATGGGAATTATAATGGGAAATTATTTCTTGACACTCAGTTGTATCTGAGAGTAAATGGTAACAGCTCAGCCATTTTACAGCAGCTGTGACCTGAGCCAACCTGGCAACCATCAACAGCAGGTTTCTCAGAGCTTCACTACCAGATACTTGGTTTTACTGCCCTATAATCCCTTTGACATTAACTGTTTTAGCTGCGGCCATTCTATCATTAGGTGCAAAGTTGTTTTCATGACTGTCCAGCAGAGTGTAGCCCTGATCCTATGACATCGGATAGGTCTTTTGATCAGACTGAACACTCCCTTCTTTTTTACTTTCAGGACGCAATGAGCCCCTGAAGAAGGAGCGTCCAAAGTGGAAGAGCGAGTACCCGATGACGGAGGGCCAGTTGAGGAGTAAGAGGGATGAGTTTTGGGACACAGCTCCTGCCTTTGATGGACGGAAAGAGATCTGGGACGCACTCAGAGCAGCAGCCCTGGCTGCGGAGTGCAATGACCTGGAGCTAGCGCAGGCTATAGTGGATGGAGCCTGCATCACCCTGCCACACGGTATGAAACCACCCACAGGCACATGAACACTCACACACACACTCACACACATGCCCTCTCAGATATGGAGATATGTGCTTCATCCAGCTATCAATTGTAAGCTTCAAATACCCTAGAACTTTCAGCACAAATGCATAAACTCACTGTAATAATTCTCTAAATGTCAAAGGACAGTTTGCAGAATCCCATGCATCAGTTGTTCAGAGATTACTGCTGTAATAGTTACATAATAGTCGCAGTGCTGCGTGACCACTGTGAATGGATTGGTGCACAGAAAGCCATGGCAGAGTTAGGTGGAAAAAAACACACACTGTTCTTGCATATTTATCTACTGACACAAAAGAGTTTTGCTAGTTCAAGGACAATGGCGTTGTTGATGTTAATGTCATCATGCTTCCCCTGGATTATCTGACGAGAGAAAAGGTTTATGTCAGGGATAAAGTTAGTTGCTGTTACTGACAGGAGGGTTTTTGGAAATCAGTTGTTTATGCAGTCCATTTTTCCCACTGCAGGCTCCCTCACAGAGAGTTATGATGAACTGGGCAACCGCTACCAGCTCCCAGCTTACACTTTAGCCCCACCTGTCAACCTCATCTCTGAAACGTCCACTGAGAGCAAAGTCTCTGACTCCACACAAAAACAAGCTCAACCTCCTCCATGCAGACAAGAGTTCCAGCTGCGGGTACGATTGTCAACAGGTAAGAAACACCCAGTGTAACCTATAATATGTATATTTATAATATGACATTTAAATCTACAGAAGTACATGTTCTACATATTGCATGCACACAACACTTCATTGCATCTTGTCTCATCTCAGCTTGAGACTGATCTATAATTCATAGCTTTTCAGTGTCTCACAGCTTGCTCAGAAATCTGTGTCAACTCTATTCTTGCCTTGTGGTGTTCTTAGGAAAGGATGTGCGTCTGACAGCCAGCATGGCGGACTCCATCGCCGAGCTAAAGAAACAATTGGAAGAACAGGAGGAAATTGACGTGACTCGCCAGAGGTGGTTCTTTTCCGGGAAGCTCCTGACTGACAAGACTCGTCTTCAAGACGCCAAGATCCAGAAGGACTTTGTCGTCCAAGTGATTGTTAATATGAACCCTACGGTCATAGCTAACTGAGGGGTGAGACAGGCGGCTATGAAGAGAAGAAAATATAAAGGACGTGCCAGAGGGGGTGGGGGTGGGGGGGTGGGGGGCTAGGAATAGGAGTAGGGCTTGAAATTATTTCCAGTTGGCAATGCAGTGGAATTTTGTGTACATTTTTATATAAGAAATTATTGCTTTTATATTGCTCCTTTTTGTATTTTTTTCCTTTTTCCAAATGAAGTAAAAAATATTGAAAAGCACTGAAACACTTTAGATTAGAAGTAGAGTCCATAATGCACATCCCAGTGTCTGTCTGTCTGTCTGTCTGTCTGTCTGTCTGTCTGTGTGGACATAAACTCACAGCTCTATTGTTTACACGGGTCCCCCTCCTCATCATGTGTGTTTGTACTTGTGCTTAAACTCAATATGGATCACTTGGGGGTCCAACTAAGGAAAATCCATTCCCTATTTTTTTTTTTTTGTTAAAGATTTCTGTTATGCGATTTGAGAAGTAGGGTGAGGATGGCAGAGACCTATAGAGAAAAAGAAAACTGTAAATATCAGTTTCCATATGTGTTGTTTGGTCATGTTACTGTGCACATTTTCAATTCACAATTGTACATTCGTAATAAAGACATGGAATGTAACGAAGGTACCTTTCTAAAAGGTAATAATAAGAGATGATCAGGTTTGTTTTTTATTTCATCACTCCAAATGAGATACTGTAGTCTTATGTACATATGATACTCACTGTACTTGAATAACTTATCAATAAATATTGTACATTTAAATCATCTTCCACTTTGCTGATTCTTACATACCTAAAGTGTCTATAGGAATGTGTCATGTTACAACTTACCCTAAAGCAATGGTTCCCAACCAGGGAGTTGGGCCCACCAAATGGTCCCAGGGTGAATCTGAGGGATCACAAGATGGTTTAAGGGATAAAAAGGAAAATATATCTATTTTCCAGCGGTGTGGACTCGATTTGACAAAGTAAAAAAAAGACTTGCATCTCACCTTGGTTGTTACAACCAATGACTCATTAATACACCTGGACTGCCTTTTGGCTTGAAGATGCTTGATACTTTTTCCCAAGTAAATCTTGGAATAGACGTTATAGAACTTTTCCCAATACGAGATAAGTTAAATACAACAAGACAGTAAGGACACATACGAAATTCATTCTGTTGTGGTACTGGTTAATAGTGCTATATGCTATAAGTGCAATGTCACCACTACTTTTTTATGATCAAGTTCAGTTGCACTTGTATTAATAAATTAATACAAATGAAAAAAATCACTCCTGATTTTTGTAAATTTAATGTATTATTACTTTGTTTTTAAAATAAGGACTTCGAACTTGAGTGCAAAGACATGAGACTTACAGTACTTGTGACTTGCAAAATTTTGACTTGGTCCCACCTCTTCTATTTTCTGACTTTTGTAATTATTTCTCCCTAGTGCAATACGGGCTACTAACATCTCTTCAAGCCTTTAAAATCCTTTAAATGACACAATCCAAGAAGGAAAAACGTTGTCTAACTGCTCACAGCTCATGACCACAATGAGGCCATAACCTGTGATGAGGGGTCTCATGCAGAAACTGATCTGTTTTAAGAGGTCACAAACACTTGTGGATAGTTACTAAGTACATTTACTCAAGCACTGTACTTAAGCACAGTTTTAAGGTACTTGTGCTGTACTTGAGTATTCCCATGTTCTGCTACCTTATACTTGTACCCCGTTGTATTTCAGAGTCAAATATTGTACTTTCTACTCCACTGCATTTATTTACTACTACTACTACTACTACTACTACTATTAATTAAAAACTTTATTTGATAAAATTGAGTTTGCAGTCCTGATTTCCTCAGGCAGGTCATTTCAAAGTCGTGGAGCTCTGACTGCAAAGGCTCTGTCACCTTTGTGGATTAATGTAGACCTCGGAGCAACAAGCAAAGATCCATCTGAGGATCTCGGGGGAGAGGGAACATAAGACAATAATAGATCTGATATATAACTTGGAGCAAGGCCTCTCAGGGCTTTGTAAGTAATCAGTAAAATCTTAAAATCAGTTCTAAAATTAACAGATAACCAGTGTAGGTAAGACAGGATTGGTGTGATGTGGTCATGTTTCTAGTCCGTGTCAAGATTCTGGCAGCAGAGTTTTGGAGCAGGATGGGTTTTAAATGCATGAATGAAGGGGGAAGATCCAACTGTAAGTGGGAGACTATTTCACAGTCTAGGACCAATAACAAATAAATGCTCCCTCACCTTTAGTTTTTATCTGTTTACGTGGAACAGAGAGCAGTGATTGGTCACCAGATCTGAGGTAGTTGCTTCCTTTAGAGCAAGACAGCATCCAAGCATATCTGTGTAGACTACTAATGCCTACTAAAACAAGGGGTTGTATTTTCTGGTCATCTCTCTGTTGAACAAGTAATACAGTATTGTTCAGCTTCAGTATCGCACAACAGATTGTGGAAGATACATTTGTGACATTACTGTGGGAATGAACAGCAACAAAAGTATCTCACAGAAAGGCACATTAAGAGCATTATCAAGTGCAGTGACAGTGCCATGAAACAAAAAACCTCCAATGAGGCTGTGATGATCCATATTAGTTTATCATTGTGCAAAAAATCAGATAAGGGTACACAAACAAACAAACACAATAATGCAGGGCCCACTGCCCCTTATAATCTAATGAGATATCTATCAAATATCAAATCTCCCCCTCCCAAAAAAAGAAAAGAAAAAAAAAATCAATATTTTGTCTAAACTTGAGACAAATACCCAGGTTGATTATTTGTTACAGTGAACCTGAGACTTTTGAAAGTTACCATTACAGCATCTCAGCTATACAGTTACCACAGTCACTGATCTGTATTACATGTATTTACTGTTGAGGCCACACTGAATAGCATCGTTGCACCTGTCACGTGATGATGAGAGCTCGAGCTCATCTTATCCAGATGTTTCATGGAGCAACAGCTGGTTATCTTGTGTTTCCTGAGCTCTACTGTCCAACACCAAAGTAAAGATAAAGGTAACAGATGTGCTGCACTGAAACACCTACCAAGTAAACCTGCTTTATATAGGCTATTCTGTTTACAAATATGGAAGTTTGACCTCCATTGACTCAGTTTGACCAGATGTTATTACAGTAGTGATATAAAGTATGCTAGCCGACAGTCGTATAACACACCGTTTAAACTGAATGTGTTCACAAAGCAGTGTCCTTTTAGTGATGATGTACGAAGCTGGTTGCCATGGAGTCCGACCAAAACTGTATAAATACAAGACACTTCTCAAATTCATCATTTCAGAGACTTTAAAAGAGAAACATTCACTCGACGACGTCTACAAAACTGAGCAAGTGACCACCAAAAAGAAGACACCAGTGGAGCTAGTTTTCTGGTTCATCATGGAGACTGTAAGAATATTTAACTGTTTTTTAAAACTGCTTTTGTTTAGGTCATTTTCTTCTACGCCTCAACTGAATTTTAGCCATTAGAAACTTCGAGAGCCTCAAAAACTGACTTTCATGGCTTAAATTCAGTTGAAGCATCGATTAAAATACTTTTCCCTTTATTTATTAATAGTCATTTTATTTGACGATTTAACAAAATTTAAGCCCTGAGCCGTCGAAAACTTGACCTGACAGCCCAACAGACTTTAGTGGCTTAAACTCAGTTGAGGCTTTACTGAAAATTACTTCAAGTCATTTTTTAAGCCTCAACTGAATTTCAGCTTTGAGAAAGCTCCAGAGCCCCAAAAGCTGACTTTCAAACGAAGTGTGCAATAACAATACATTTTTCAAGGCCTCCTTTGACTCAGTTCGACCAGGTGTTAGCTAGCTGACACTCATGTAACACACCGTTTAAATTAAATGTGTTCACTAAGCAGGTGACATAGGTCCGGTGTCTCTGAAACATATTTACAGTAACGTTAAGGCCTAATTGAAACATGGCGGCTAACCACAAAACAACCGAGCTAGCTGCAGCTAACAACTTTGCCAGCTAACTTAGCTAACGTTACTGCATTTTAAACATAAACACAGATGTTGTTTTTGAAGCTGTATGAAGCTGGTTGCCATGGAGTCCGATCAAAACTGTATAAATACAAGACATTTCTCAAATTGATCATTTCACTCTGAGACTTTAGAGGAGAAACTCTCACTATACGAAACTGAGCAAGTAACCACCGAAAAAGAGGACACCAGTGGAGTTTGTTGACTGGTTCATCATGGAGACTGTAAGAAAATAACATTTTTTTAAGACTTGTTTTTCCAAGTCATTTTCTTCAACACCTCAATTGAATTTCAGCCTAGAAAGTTCAAGAGCCCCAAACATTGACTTTCATGGCTTAAATTCAGTTGAAGCATCGATTAAAATGCTTTCTACTTTCTGATAGTCATTTTATTTGACGACTTGACCAAATTTAAGCCTTGAGCCATCAAAAACTTGACCTGACAGCCCCACAGATTTTCGTGGCTTTCATGCAGCGTCGAGTTGGTTCAGTAAAATATAATAAAATATTAAATATACAATAAACAGTTAAGTTGTTGGTATAAACAACTGAAATGTGAGAACAGAGGTAACAATGCCAAATGCTGAACCGACTGCTGATTTTCAAGCAAATGGTGACAATGTTTAAGACTTGTTTGCACAGCTTAAGGAAAATATAATCTTGCATATTGCACACTTAATTGATGTTTTAAAGACACCAGAGAGGCTCCTCTTTCGGTCTATTTTTCTCAGGATGTAGCCCTCATTCATGCTTCATTTGATGATTTTAAAGTTATCCATTTTTTGGTGAAGTTAGTTTTCCTCATGTCACATAAAGGTAAAGACAAAAACACCCTGACATTTACATGCAGAGTAGTACAAAATAGCTTGTTTAATTCAATTCAAATTTGCTTTATTGACATGAAAGTTATAATAACAATATTGTCAAAGCACTTAGAGAATTAATAACATAAAATAAAATAAGTGTAAAAATAGTATAACAACAATAATAGTAATAGTATTAGTAGTAAAAGTAGTAGTAAATAATAGTAATAATAAGTAATAACAAGTGATATATAAAATTTAACATTAAACTTTTATTTATTTATTTTGTTTATTTAAGGGAAACAGTGAGACATCAGTGTGCTTATTTGTGTGCTTATCTGTGAATTGAATGGATTTTCACATTCATTAAATGTTCAGTCAAATATAGTTGTGTTGAATGAAGTTGAGTCTATTCCTGAACTGCATTTCAATCATTACAGATGTGCGATGTGCCAACCCCCCTCCACGACCACCTCTACTGGCAGAGAGAGCCCTGTAGGAGCCCCCAGGAGGAGCACCCTGCTCCCAGCACCACTGCCAGCACCTCTGAGGTAAAACTCATGGCTTTTGCTGTCTGGGATTCACACGGTTAAAGTGTGTGTCCTTTTAGATTTGTTATGAGTGCTTATTTGAAATATCTTGAAATGTATTTTAAATGTGTAGTTTAGTAGTGTAGTGTAGTTTGATACCTAATAAGTATAAATGATAATTGTAATTGCCCATACCATCTGTGAATATATGCATTTGTCTACATATTATAAAAGTTCAATGTATGTTTAATGGAAAGTCAACACTTACATTTGTGATGTTTGTGACACTGCAGCAACCATGACATAATGTGTGCCACATGTTGAAAAATGTCATCATTTATTATTCAAGCTCTAAACTAATGCCTCACACGGTTACTCTTGTCTTGACTTATAACACTCTCTTGAATAACAAAATGTTTGAAAAGAATTTAAGGGAAAAAAATCTTTTTGTTGTAATTCTACATAAAGCAGCTAATTTGCAATTAGTATGACGGTCAATGGAGACCTTTGATAGTAGTTCTCAGTGCCTCAAACTTCAATTCTACTGCATGTGCTTAACTGAGTTAAACTGTAAATGCGAGTCTCCCCCTGCTGGGGACATGGTGGGAGAAAGTTAGTCTCCGTGTCCCATCCTGGGACAATACAGAGGCCTACAGCTCCTGCCAGGAAGGCTGTATCCGTGAAAATAGAAGTCTCTGCTGAAGTGTGGGACAGATGGACATCTCAGCTGGCTGTCCTGCACCTCAAACAGAAGTCTCTGCTGAAGTGTGGGACAGATGGACATCTCAGCTGTCCTGCACCTCGTTCAGCAGAGATAGCGTGTAAAGGTAAGACGTATGTCACCCTGCGGTCCAAGCATCATCCAGGACAAGACGTCTGTCTGCACAGGAGATTCAGCTACATTCCCACATATCCTGCTGGTGTAACTTCCTCCTCTCCAGTGTTGCCATGACAGCCAGTCACATCATAGCTGCACGTTGCTGTGATGTGGTTTTGCCTCTCGTTCCTCATGTCGGCCTGTGACCCTCTCCTGGAAGCTGCATTAACATCTGTCTTGCAGGCAGCTGACCCACTGATTGTTTATCCTCCTGCAGGTTTTCATGCACCGCCCGGATGACAATGTTCTGCCGACTGTGCGTTTGGTTCCGCCGCGGTCCTTGCGTTTTTCTAAGTGATCAGTAAGTTTGATGTGTTGCTCGCCTACTCAGAGACCAGTGGGATTTGCTGTGTGATGAGAAGTGTGGAGTGGAAGTGGGTGCTGGAGCGTTACATGTCTGATTTCTGTTATTATTGCCATCAGCAAAGGCCTGCTGATTGGTCTCTGGCAAGTTCACCAGTAAATAGTTTAACTGAGGTGGTTAGCCACCCTGATCCTGACACATCTTATCTGATCACTTGAGTTCATCTCAGGCCTAAACAATGGCCACGCTCATTAATCATGTGGCATTAGCTGTGTGAAATTTTTCCCTCAGAGTTTAATGTTTTAGTTTATAAAGTATTGTCAATGATGAAACAGGCGTTACCTTTAATTCAGATGAGGTGGCACACCACCTCCATAAAACACTATGAAACCCTGCAGCTGTTGAATTTCCACTAGGTGGCATTAATGAGTTAGTTAGGTAATTATGGGATGTGTTGCAGTGTCCCTTGCTGTTGCAAGGTGACTTATTACAAATAAATTAAATCTGACCTGAAGAGTTTATATCTCTCTATACTCAGTTAATATTCATCAGACCAGACTGAAGTCATGATGCTGTGTTCATGTCTCGTCTAAATAATGTGAAATCCGAAAGCCGCTGATTCTGTTTTTTCATGTAAACATTGTATATAAAACATTTACAGCACAAGTGATGTGTTAAGTTAACTTGTTACATCAAAGGAGTAACCTGGACTTTGTGCCAGTATTTATTATAGAGTTATAGTATTCCTATAATGATAATGTTTGGTATACTAACTCTAAGAAGTGTTTACCCTTTCATGGTACCATTTTGTAATAAGGCAGAGCAGGTGGATAAAATACAATGATCCATTCAGTTACACAGGAAACACAGATGGAAACCAGTGACGTACCAGCAGCAGTCTGAAAAGACTATTACTGAACTAGTTTGACCTGGTCCCTTACTTTTTGCTTCTGTTCATGGCTTTAACAGCTTGCAGGAGGCAGGAAGAGGCAGAGGGAGGAGAGCCGCTCCAGAGGCACCGAGGACCCTCTGGAGAGACGCCGCCGCAGCCGCAGCCCGCAGCCATCCACCTCTACGCCACAGGCCAGGCCGGAGGACGTCCAGCTGGAGGTGAGTACTCCAAATATATACACTGGGTCAAAACCACTGTATTCTAGCTCTGAGGTCACCATACACATTTATCCCACACTACTGCATCTAGCTTAAAGGGTGTACATGAACCAGTCTGACTCCTGACCCCTCTCTCTGGATTTCTTAACGGTTCAGGAAAGGACAACTCAGCCTGGACCCCTCCAGCAGCCTGTGGATGACGTAGACTACAATGACGTCATGGCCCTGCCCCTCTGGCCCTCCGTCTACGGTCCCCAGCCTGGTGGTCTCCCACCAACTGCTTTCAACACAGTGGCGGCGATGATCATGGCGTGGATGACCGACTCTCCCTACAACCGCGAGATGTGACAGTACCACACCACCACCACTCAAACATACTCATAGCCACTCACACACACACTCAAACACTCTCACACACTCTCACACACTCTAAACCTTTCCTTCCAACTTACTTTCATTTCCTTCTAAAAAAACAAAAAACAAAAAAAACAAAAACAACAACAAAAAAAACTTCCTTTCCTTTTAGTTTGGAGATAAGTTTCCTTTCAGTTTCTAGATAAATTTTAAGGCCCTGTTCACACAGAAAACATTTTAGCAGTTGGAGGCGCCTTTTTGTAATTGATTTTCATGGGAATGAAGCCCTTTAATTGTGTTTTTTAGATACTAATTACTGGGACAAAAAACAGTACATTGATTACATGGGAAGGTTAGTGTAAGGATGTGTTGGTGTGGTTGCCTGGCAACAATAAAAGCGTTTTTTTTTTGGTTTGTTTTTTTTTTTACTTTTTTTTTTTTACTTAAAAAAAAGGCAGTGAGGTGCATAGATATCATATACAGTAGATACCTTGTTGACGGCTTCGGCCTGTTTCAGCGATGCGTCAATGTCGCCGCCATCTTGGGGAGGTCACTGCTGGCTGGCTAGTACTGTTGTGTATGGGGATAAGTCTTCAGCAAACTTGGTGTGCTCACTCAAAAGTCTCAAAGTGTAATTGGGTGCCGGTCCAAAAAATTACAGCAAAACAGAAAAACCCAACAACACTCACTAGTAAGTATAATACTTTTTAATATAGTGGATAATAATATAGTGGATTGAACAGCAGCAGTTGAATGGGCGCGTTTCAGCTCATAGCCATCCTCAGCGTTAGGAAATGGCCACTTTAGAATGAAAATACAGACAGTACTTACTGACCCTCATGCCGACAAGAAGTCCAGTGTAGTTTATAATCCACAAAACTCATTCGGGGTTGGGTTAGCTAGCCGGAATAACAGCTACACTTGAAATGCACGGAACCCACATTTTAAAAATGAAAAAAAAAACCTCTGCTAATGCGTTTCAAAAATGTCAGAACGGCTCGTCTGTTGTAATCCAAGTGCCCTGAAGCCGCAGCATGCAAAATTGACTTGAAAAGACATAATTTACTCCACTTTAATAGCATTATTTCTCACCATGGTCAGTTAGCCTGCCCCGCAGGCTGCTGTGTTTACATGGCAACTCGTGCGAGACTCGAGAACTAGAACCACCACTAGCCATCAGCTAGTCTCGCGCGAGTTGCCATGTAAACACAGCAATCCTAGCTGTTATCCTCTGATT
This sequence comes from Epinephelus fuscoguttatus, assembly GCF_011397635.1. Classification (NCBI taxonomy): domain Eukaryota; kingdom Metazoa; phylum Chordata; class Actinopteri; order Perciformes; family Serranidae; genus Epinephelus; species Epinephelus fuscoguttatus. Next base: position 22,267,649 of record NC_064767.1, read on the forward strand.
CCCCGACACTTTGAGACTTTTGAGTGAGCACGCCAAGTTTGCTGAAGACTTATCTCCATACACAACAGTACTAGCCAGCTGGCAGTGACCTCCCCAAGATGGCGGCGACGTTGACGCACAGTAGCCACAGGAATGAGTCATCTATGATTATATATATCTATGGTGAGGTGCACCTCACGATTTGCAACTTTCAAAATGCATCCTGTGTGATCATGGCCTAACTCTTTCATTCCTTTTAGTTTAGAGATAACTTTCCCTTCAGCTTTCAACTTTCATTTCCATCTTTAAAAAACAAAACAAAACAAAAAAAACTTCCTTTGCATGTCCTTTAGATAAGTAGTAAATCTTTTCCTTCCTTTTAGTTCGGAGATAAGTTTCCTTTCTGTTTCTAGATAAGTTTTAACTCTTTCATTCCTTTTTGTTAAAAGATAAGTTTCCTTTCAGCTTTCAACTTTCATTTCTGTTTAAAAAAAACAAACAACTTTCTTTGCATGTCCTTTAGATGAGTATTAAATCTTCCTCTCCTTTTAGTTCAGAGGTAAGTTTCCTTTCAATTTCTAGGTTAAGTATTAAATCCTCCTCTCCTTTTAGTTCAGAGGTAAGTTTCCTTTCAGTTTCTAGGTTAAGTATTAAATCTTTCTTTCCTTTTAGTTCAGAGGTAAGTTTCTGTGTTAAAACAAAACAAAACAAAAAATATCCTTTGCATGAACTTTAGATAAGTTTTTAACTCTTTTATTGTTTGTAGTTCACAGGTAAGTTTCCCTCCATCTTTAAATTTCATTCTGTCTTACAAAAAATCCCCCCCAAAAAACAACAACCTTCGTTTGCATGTACTTTAGATAAGTTTTAGTTACACTGAAACTTGATAAAACATATCTTAAAAAACATAAAATTATTTTCCATAAACAATAAGCAATTAAATCTAGTGAGACCAAGTTATAATGACTTCATTACAGTGGTAAAAGGCTGTATGAGAGTCTAGTTAAGGAGACTTTTTCCTCTGTGCTAATGTTCCAAATGTTTCACCAAGTGGAGTCTTGAGTTGCTAAATTTAGTGTATAAACTGAGCGAGTTAAAACATGTATTAGAAGGTATTACATGACAGCATGTTACACTGACTTCAGCCAACAGAAGTCAGGAGTAGAGTTATTTTAATTTAAATGTTATTTAATTTTCAGTTTTATAGTTTTTTTTTTATAGTTTTGTATATTATTAAAAAGTGTTGTGTAGTATAACACAACAAACGTTTAGATAGAACATTTAATATATTCAGGGTAGTAGTTGTACTAATACTGGCCGCGTTTCCCAGATCCAGTTAAGAAGATCTTAGCTCTAAGAGCTTCTTAAGAACACTCTTAAGCCTCCTGTGAAAGAAAAACGCATTTCCCAGATTAAATAATACTGTGGTTTTTGCATAATAACAACAGCAGTACTAAAAGATCTTTTGAAAGAAACCTACAAAACTAAATAATAATTTAAATATAAAAATCTTAAAAAGCATGCAGCAGTTACAAAGGGTTTTGTATTTAAACAGCAGTTTTGTCAGAATCAGGAGTAAACTGGAATTACTAACAGCTCTTAGATGGACGAGTAGTTACACTTAAAAGTGTCTTTGAAACAAATTTAACTTGTTTAAACTATTTTGATAAGAAAGAATAATTCACATTTCTCTTCTTCTAACTTTTGACTTTGTAGAAGAAGGAAAGAGCTTTAAGAGGGTTTGTAGGCAATGTTCCATTCAAGTCCTTTTACTGCTGTAGTGCAGATGTCACAGACTTTAGAAGATGTGAAAACTGTTCCCTCATAATGTTCCTAAATAATACCACAATAATTTGGCTTTGTCTAAACATATCAGATTATTAACAGTTCCTAAAAAACAATTCCTAAAATTATCGTGTCTTGTTTTATACACATAAACAATAGGAAACAGTATTTGGATGAAGCATTGCCTAAGGGTTAGGGTTAGGGAGGGACCCTCTTAAAGACCCTTCCTTCTCTTATAACAAGTTCAGCACAGACAAACTGAGTAAAACACGACACAAAAAGTTAAGCTGGTACGTTTCATTCAATCTTGAATAAAAGTAGCACGTCGTAATACTTGTATTGGCTTTAATAACACTGTGGCAGTTGCATTAACAACAGCAGTACTAAGAGAGCTTTTAAAAGGAAACTAAAACACATTTTAACATTTATGTCCACAAAGTTCGGCTGCGTTGCATTCTGAGTTCAGACTCATTATCAGCTTCATTGTGTTTTCGGTGCCAACAAGAAACATTTCAGAAGTGGAGCGGCTAATGTAGTTTATGGTATTTTTTTCAACATTTTTGATGCTTCACAAGCAAAAATACATATTTGTAGCTGGAGATGTGGCAACAGATTCTTTGTGGATTATATCTGCTGAACTCCTGGGGCTGAAACTAGTGGAACACTTTGAGTTCGCTGTCGAGTTCCTGGAAATCTTTCACAGGTACAAAATTCAGACGAGTGTAGAAAAGATGAACAATTAATGCAGCACTTGTTGCAGTATAACACAACAGAAGTTTAGATGGAAAATTAGATTTATTCATGAGTAGCAATCTCACTAGTAATATTGGTATCAGCTTAACTAATACTGTAGTTGTTGCATAACAACAAAAGAGCTTTTAAAAGAAACAAAACTCAATAAAAAAAAATCAAAAAGATCTTTAAATAGCATGCTACAAAGTGTATTGGATTTAAAAAGTAACACTAGTGTCAGAATCAGGAGTGATCAGCAAGTGTTTTTGAAATCAAATTCAAGATTATTTTCAAAATGATTTTGATCAGCCAAAATAGTTCATGTTTCTCTCGTCTGTTTTGACATTGTAGATGAAGGAAAGAGCTTTAAGAGGGTGTGTAGGCAATGTTCCATTCAAATCCTTTTTTTCTTGCTGTAGTGCAGACATCACAGACTTTGGAAGACATGAAAAGTATTTTCTCTTAATGTGTCTGATTGTTACTATGATTATTTGGCTTTGTCTAAACATATATTATGTACAGTTGAAAGCAATTCCCTTCAAATGGGTGTTTAATAGCTTGTTAAACATGTGTTATATCATGACATATGTACAATAGGACACATATTAAATATTTGGATGGAATATTGTTGAGGGTTAGGGTTAGGGAGGGACCCTCTTAAAGACCTTTTCCTTCTATTATAACGAGTTGAACACAGACAAACTGATTATACCACAACACAAAAAGTTAAGGTGATATGTTTAATTCATTCAGGAGGAGAAGATGTATGTAGTAATATTTGTGTCAGCTTTAAAAATACTGTTTTTGCAAACTCACAAAATGTATTAAAATCTAAAAAAAAAAAAGTCTAATAAAGATCTTAAAATGCATCTCACAGTTACTGAATTTTGACATTAGCAGCAGTCATAGACTTTAGAAGATGTGAAAACTATTCTCTCATGTTTCTAATTAGTAGCATAATTATTTGTGTTAAACATATTATATATATAATAATATATAAAACAATTCCTAAAATGAGTTGTTTATCTTGTCAAACTAATGTCTTGTTATATCATGACTTTGCAACATATATTTGGATAAAACTTTGCCAAAGGTTCAGGGTTAGTGAGGGTTAGACCCTGTTAAAGACCATTCCTTCTGTTATTAACATGACACAAAAAGTTCAGATGATACATTTAATTCATTCATGAGTAGACATAGTATGTTGTAATATTTGTATCAGCTTTGATAATACTGTTGTTGCTGCATAAGCAACAGCACTAACCTCATTATAACATGATACAAAAAGTTAAGATGTACGACTGACTACTTCTACTTGTGATTTATGTGAGTAGAAGTAGTATGTCATAATATTTGTATCAGCTTTAATAATACTGTGTCAGGTGCATTAACAACAGCAGTACTAAGAGAGCTTTTAAGGAAAGTAAAAAAATTTTTTACATCCATGTCCACAGTGTTTGGCTGCGTTGTGTTCTGGTTGTGTTCCTGCTCCATCATGTTTTCATTGCCCACAGGAAACATTATAGAAGTAGAGCATCTGTTCCTCAGCAGCCATTTGTCAAAGTTTTTGTTGCTTTACAAGTAGCTATTTGTATCTCGAGATGTGTTAACAGACACTGTGTGGCTGGACGGTACTGTTAAATTTCTGGACAACCTCACTGTCTTCGATCTGAATTCCCTGAATAATGTCCATAGTCTTTGTCTAAATGAACATGTAAAATTCATTAGCACACTTTTTTCTCAGTTTGTCGCCTCCGTCTTTATTAGGCTGGTATTTTCCTCACCCTGAACTGAACTTTTGAAAACTAGGGTAGAGCAGTTCAGTGAGGTTCTGTGCAGTTTAACACCAGGAAAGCTTTTGTTACTTCCTGTGATTACTCTTTTTTTTTACTTGTACTGTGATCATTTCTGATGATCTGATTATGTTATTTCATGGATCCAAAAGCCTGAGCTCACTTAATCAAAGTCTAATACAAGCATTCATATCTAGTTGTTAGTCAGAAGGATGTGAATGTCATCAGGATAGTGAACCATATAACAGAGTCACAGGCAGAACTAGCAAACCTAAACCTTTCCAAACCGTTCATCATTACTGTCAGGAATGCTAATGCTCATTTTGATACAGAGATTTATGTAGAAAGTCTGACCATAGACTGTGCACTCTTGAACTCTTGTAGCTCAAACTAGTAGAAGATTTTTTAATCAGATTTTTCACTGGTTAATACAAATGAAAAAATAAATGTAATAATGCAACATTTAGACTGATACTAGCTCTCAGCCATAACATTGTAATATGAACAATAGCAAACATAAACTGTATTTCGATGATACATTGCCAAACGGTTAGGGAGGGTGAGACTCTCCTAAAGACCTTTTCTTCCACTAATTTTGGTAGTACTTTGGATCCTAGCCTCCCTTTAGATCAGAGCGTCAAAGATATCTCAAAGACCACCTTCTTTTACTTAGAGATTCTTTAAGATTCTGATCCAGTAGCTTTTTTAAAATTCTGTTAATATCTCCTCACAGTCCTGTTGTGGTTCATTTTGTGTGTGCGCTGACAAAAAAACAGGTGGTCAGAGAAGAACCTGTCACACACACTGACAGGTGTATAAATGCATCTCAGTAAACTGAAAGTGTACTGCAGATACAGAGAGGAGGAACACACCTGAGTACAGTAGCTAAAGGCCAGTGTTTATGTGTGTGAGTGTGTGTAGAAAAGAGAGACAAGACGTAGAGCAGTAGATAATAAGCAGTGAGAACGATGCAGGTTAAATGACTGTGTGTGCATATTCATATGAATGGCACCTTCAGAGGAATTCTGAACAGATGGAGCTAAGCGGGTAGCAGAAACAGAGCAGAAAGAGACGGCAGAGCAACAGTAGGAACAATCGTCATTCTTCTCCTCTGCCTAAGCCTCTTTCATATTGTGACACACAGATGAATTATAGCGCAGAGACTAGGTCAGGCACTTATCTATCTCATCCAACAGTGCAACACACCCCAACCCAGAGCTATTACTGCTCAGCTGGAACCGCTGCCAGAGCACTTCCACATCTACTGCTGATGCAATAATAACAATGAATACTGTGTTGCACAGGATGTAGAATTCTTTAGCAAAAGACAGAATTGTTGAGTTTTTGCATTGTTAGTCACACAAGCATGGAGGAATGGAGGGATGCTTCATGTTATAATTAATATAACAACAGGATCATTCAACAAACAAACGCTGTCTGTGTCAAAGATGCACATTTAAGTAAAAATTGCGTCATGCAGAAATGCCATAATCGACCAGTTTGGATAGATGCATACATTTCACACTCATTTGTTAATTAAACCTATCCTTGTTTGCCTGTGACAGCACAAAGCAATGAAACATGATTAGATACCAAAACAAAAGACGAGCTTTGAAAATATTCCTGTGTAAAATGGCATTAGCTCTGGTCTCATGCTGCACCAGTGAGACGGCATACATAATTAGGATTAACTTTAACATGATGACAGAGGAAAGAGAGCGAGAGGAGAGGGTCATGGGAAGACAGAATTTACCCTCCAAGTCACTCATCCTGGTGACAGATAACAGCACTGTAGTAGTGATCACCCTGTACTGAATGCAGGAGAAGCACTCGTTTGTTATGATACATAGAATTGTTTTCAGTTCTGTCCAAACCCCAACGAATTTCCTTTTGTCAGACGTGTAGCTGTGAAAATCCAGTTAAAAATAGATTTCTGAATACTGCATAATGTATGCAGAAGATTTTATGTGATAAGCTTTCAAATTCTAGTTTCCATATCTATGGTATGAGATCCCTGATAAACCATCTTCCAGTTTCAGTGCGGGAGGCAGACACCATCTCCAGATTTAAGAGTAGGGTTTAGTCTTTCCTCTTTGATAAAGTTTATAGTTAGGACTGGCTCATGCTTGCTTTGGACCATCTCCCAGTTAGGCTGCTATAGGCCTGTGCTGCATTCAAATGGGGTTTACTTTGTTGAATGCCCCCATCTTGTGGTATTAATAATCTCGTAAATGGAAATTTACGAGAGCTCCGAGTTCACATCTTCCTGTACATGATTGTAAACACAATCTCACAAGTTCCATCTGAACGCAGCGCTAATCTGCCCAGCTGAGCTCCTCTGACGTCCTCTGTTTCTCCATCTGCAGATGTTCATGTTCCACTAATGCACGTTACTAACTCGGCCTCCTCCCCGGAGTCTTTGTGCTTTCTCACCATACAGGTTTCTTTGGCATAATGGCACCTGGATTGTGGTAGCGCCTGCTGCTGTGGTCCTGCTTGGTGACCACTGTCATTGTTATTATTATTAGTCATATTTCTATTGACTGTTATTATTGCTACTATTAATATCATTCTATTATTTATATTATTCATCATATCTCTTTTTTATATCAAAGGTTATTGCTATTATTATTGATTGCTGTGCATCCCTGTCTCTCTGTCTCAGTCTCTTTCAACCCAGCCAGTCCAGGCAGGTGGCCACCCACATAGTCCGGTTCTGTTTGAGGTTTCAGGGTCTTAAAAGGAACCATTCCTCGCTGCCATCATCACGCTGCTTGCTCTTGGTTGGAATAGTTGCGTAAATTAAAAGAGTACTGTCTTGACCTGCTGTGTATAAAAATAAACTAAAAATTGACTTGGGATTGTTAATGATATGTCCTACTTTTTATTGCATGTGCAACATATATATGTACATGGATATGGAGCCATTGTTTCTCTGGTCCTTTACCTTTTCTGGAGCTATCATACATCATGAACTGTGGTGTCTGGTTTTTAGCTCCCTCTGTAGTCTGTTTAACAGCATAACACTTACAGGTCATGAATCAGATCACTCAGTGAAGCCCTTTTGGAAAACAAAGCTGTGGATGTAGATTCTTCCTCCTGTAGCACCCCTAATGTCCTCAAGACACATGACTAGGCTTTAATGCTTGTGCGGAATAACAACTTTTCTTTGAGGGGCCAAACAATTTGTTTTAACAGTAAACACATAGGCTATGAAGTTAAAATTATCTTGGACAATTAAAAATCAGTCTTTCAAAAATCTAACTAATGCTAAAACATGGGGAGTAGAATTTTATATTTTTTTCTTAGACTGCATTATTAAATCTAAATCCTTTTGGTAATTTACCGAAAGGCCCTCACATTTAACATCATGAAGATGGGGATAGCAGAACCAACAACACACATAAACATTTCGTGCACCCAATGAAATGACAAAAACTTTTGGGGGTAAAACGAATGCATTTGAATACATTTGTTGTATAATGACTGTTTTTTGTGAGTTCCACTTTAGAAAAGGATAAATATTTCAACGTTTGAAATACATCATCTAACTTTTAACTTGACCCAAAAAAAGTCATGTTTTATCTTAAATTAAATGGGCAAAATGTCCCTAACCCCAAGTCACTGATGTTGGTTCATGATTTTTTTTTTCTTTGAATTTTGGTTAAATGTAATTTTGAGTGACATTGAAAAAAAGTCTTAAATCTAACTCGCCTTAAGCTGTAGGAACCCTGTAGACTACCCCATCCTATGTTTTGATATTGAAATAGGGTTTTTCTTATTTAGAATTAATTTGTAGAGAATAGTTAGTACACTAACAATTTATTAATCTTAATAGTGCTAATGGTAAAATTAATGGACTGCATTTATACAGCATGTCTCAAAGCACCATTCACACATACATTCATACACTTGTGACAGAGGCTACCACACAAGGTCCCACCTGCTCATCAGATAAACATTCAAATACACCCAGTTTGAGTTTCAGTGTCGGGCCCAGGGACACTTCAACATGTAGACTACAAGGGCCAGAGATCAAACCACAGACCTCCTGAGCCACAACTGCCCAGTGGTATACTCTGCAAAATATCAGCCTATGGAAAACACAAACTGTGATAATGAGGCCACCTTGTGGCTGCTGTCCATCAATACCAAGGGACTGAACATTTCCTAGTCTGTTGTAAGAAAGTCAGGTCAAGTCAGATTTATTTATAGAGCACATTTCAAACAAGAAGCACTGACGAAAGTGCTTCACACATGAATGATCAAATAAAAATAGTCATAGACGGGCGATTCTAGGATCAGAGGTTTAGGGGTGCTGAGCACCCAGAGAGCTGCCCGGCCAGGCAAGATAAATTTCACTGTTTTGTACATTTTAACTCAATTTCATTCCCACATTTGTGAAAGAAAAGCACAACACTTTTTGGGAAAGTCTGTGACTAAACCATCAAATCTGATAAAGGTTATTTAAATGCTGAGCCACAGCAAAAGAGGAATGGATTGGAATCATAAAAGAAACCTATGGTAACCCTAATTTCTGGGGGAGGATAACTCATTCTGATACAGCAGCTCCTCAACATACACATAAACAGTATGTATGTTTCTGGAGTAAACCAGCCCCCTATAGTGAGTACCAAAAATACCAAAAATGGACCTTGGACTTATTTTTTGGACTTTTATTTGAAATGCAATGCACAACATGTAACACTAACACATTAACAGTAATTGACTTTTTCAATGTTTGTCTCTGCCTTTTTCCTTTCTGTCTTTATTATATAATACAAATACACAAATAAAAATACACTTTTGAAAAAAAAAGTCTACTACAAAATAATAATAATAATAATAAATACACACAATATGAGTTATAATGTTAATGGGCATCCAGTCAGTTAGCTAGTCAGTAGCACCTTGGCTTTAATATTAATACATGCACATACACAACAGCTAGCTTCTCTCATTCCAGTTTTGTTTATCTCATTCTGTATTTTTGTTGCAACCAGGTACTGTATGGTTTTGACACTTTTCTAGCTTGTTAAAAAGGGACATACAGCAAAAACAAACAAACAAAAAAAAATCTCTTAAATTTTAGGGGTGCTGGGATTCGATTTAGGGGTGCTTCAGCACCCCCAAAAATGGTCTAGAAACCATAGACTGTATAAAGCTAGAAACGCCTATGACCCATCTAAAGATCTATCTATTTTCTATAGCTCCCTGGTCATCATTGTGATGACATACCCGACCACACTGCTTAACACATGTATTTTATTTTGTTGTTTGTGCAATGCTGTTTTTACTATGATTACGTCGAAGGCATGAGAGGAATTTTTTTTTACTGATGCCAGAGAGCAAGGAATAATCTCAACGACTGGTTATGTATACACGAATAACAGTTTCCAGATGTTTTTTTGGAAAGAAATGATCTGATTCTGGAGAAGGATTTTTACAAAGTGAAGTTACTGAGTGGGACAGAGAACACAGACTGTTTGATATTTGAACATTTGCACTCTTGTCCTATGATCTCTGTCAGCATTAAGCTGAGGGAAATTTTGTGATATCCACTTGTGAATGTCAGGACTGCAATTTAGCGGGTTAGTCATGTTTTGATAGTTATTAGTTGGATCACAGCTTAAATAGATCTGAGTATCATCTGCATACAAATGGAAACTGATACTATGCCTACTTGTAAGAAGGCCAAGAGGAAGCATGTAAATTGAAAAGAGAATTGATGATGAATTAAACTAGACAAAGATACGACTTTATTAATCCCTTTGTCAAAATCACAAGCTACTGGGCAGTGCATATAATAAAACACAAACTCCACCTTCACTGATATGTAAATGTATGTCTATTAGTGCATCAGTAATTATAATTTAAAAGTAGGGCATACGCTATTCTGAAATGTGCCACTCTTAATAAGGAGTAGGCTACTTTTACTTTTTGAACTTTAAGTATATTTTAATGCTAACACAATACTTTTGTAATTTTACTGAAGTAACACTGTAAATGCATGACTTACTCTGAACTGTAACTACACTGTTGTAGCCTGCTTCTTCCACCATTGGTTAAAAGGTCAAATCCAAAAAGGTGAGGAGACACTGGCCTATAATTGGAGTATAAAAAAGAGAAGGAGTGTTAATAGGAATACATTATATTTCATTAACTGAACCAAATTAAAATCCATGATTACAGCGGGTAATGGTTCCTGAAGATGCTGTGATGCCTTTTAATGTTGTGTATGTTGTTTAGCGCCATCTCCTGGCCAAATGACACCAAGCCCAGGTCAGCCACGTGAGGTGAGTACACTCGTGACGTCATTAGCTAAGCGACAGAGTCATCTGGAGCTGCACAGACAGTTTTGGGGTAACGTGACTATTTTTCACCCCCGAAAATGGTCAAATCGGGGAAACTTCGCTCCGGGACAGCCTCGAAACTCACACGGTGGAAGAAAGGACACAGCAGCGACTCTAACCCGCAGACGAGTCGCTTCCGGCAGGCTGCTAAAAGCCGCTTCTTCAGCCGACCCTCCGGTAAGCCTCCCATTACACGTGGGTCTCAGGCTAGTGCTAACTTTAGCTAGTGTCAGCCATTTAACTTGGTACAGCTCAGGCTAACTATATATGTTGCGGCATTAAATGGTATTCAGCAATATCAGTTGTGTTGTCAGCTGGTTCCTACCTGTCTGTCTATTTCATTTGGTCAGCTGAAGTAACGTGACAGTCAGTTTAGTCTGCGAGTTCACATGATAACAACTGCTGTGTGTTTGTGCCTGTTGGAGCCACAGAGAGGGTTAACTGTGGGGTTAAATTAAGACAACTACCAATTACTGCTGATGTCATGCAGTTAACCTTCTGAAACAGATGGTCTCGACTATGATAGTGCAGAAATGTTTTGGCTAGAGACACATTTAGTTGTGTTGGCTCCTGCACATTAGGCTTTAAATGTATTCATTGAGTTTAGACTGTAAACTGTGATCTGAAGTTGTGTACATCCACACATCTGGTGAAGTGTACGACATGGAATCTAGAATTTCAGGATCCCAAAAATAGTTACGTCATTGTATTTTTAATATTTGGTTGCAATCCACTGCAGTTATGACTGCTTCTATTTAACAATCCATAGACATTAGGATACACAGGAAGACAACTCAGGCTCTCCAGACACATTAAAAGAGGAAGGAAGTATTAAATAGCCTTAATTAGCGTGGCTAAATCATTAAATCATTAAAAGAGCCAACATGTTTAGACTACGACCATGTTTCGTCAGGGCTTTAAAGACACACAGCTAAGGTATGGCCCCAACTATATAGTATATTACATTTTTATTATGTGTCTTTAAAGCCCAAATGAAGACCTGCAGTGGTTGCAACATGTTGCCACTTTTAATGATTTAACCACTACAACAGAGGCTTGTTAATATTTCTTTCCTTGTTTTCTAAATTTTTGGCATGCTTGGATTGCCCTCCTGTGAATCCTGTTGTTTCCCATTCTCCATGAGCACCTGACACAGGGTTTAGATCCATGTTTGATTATACAGAGCAACCAGTCCTCTCTCTTTTTATAAATCTATAGACACTGTTACTTGGTACCCTCCCTGGTGATGCTCTGCCAGGCACCAAGCTTCAATTCATCATTGTTTCAGAGACTTAATGCCTTCACTCTCTCAGTAAATGAAATACATACATACCATACTTAAAGATTAGTCTTAAAATGTCTAATTTGCTTTTGGATGTATGACCAGTATTCATCTGCATTATCTTCAAGTATCAGGCCTAAATAAAAAAAAAAGGTGTGTGCATGTGAAAACCCTGTGTTGACCAAGGATGAGTTCAGCTTAATGTTATGGTGTGCCTCTTGTTTTTCCCCCGCAGGAAAGAGCGATCTAACAGTCGATGCTCTTAAGCTACACAATGATCTGCAGGCAGGTCCGCTGGAGATTGGGCGTAAAGATGCCTGCATGGAAGAGGAGCCAGATTTGGCGTTTTCAGAAAGGACCTCGGGTACTTTCCTCAGCGGCCTGTCAGACTGCTCCAACCTGACCTTCAGAAAGGTGCAGCGCTACTGGGAGTCCAATTCAGCCGCTCACAAAGAGGTAGGCCTTAGACTGAAGGTGGATCATTTATTCCCAACACCCTCTAAGTAATAAGCTTTATACAGCTGGTTTGTAATATTTCCAAATGTCTTGTTTTAATGTAGTAAAATTGCTTTTTGCATTAGGAGCAAAAGCTAAAAAGTTGATGCAAGGATACCAACATTCTTAACAAATATACAACTTTTCTGTAGCTGTAACATTGTCACCTGTTGTGCCTCACAGATCTGTGCAGTGTTGGCAGCTGTTACTGAGGTGATCCGTGGCCAAGGAGGCAAAGAGACTGAAACTGAGTACTTTGCTGCTTTGGTGAGTTTTGCCTTAAAAACCGAGACATTACCAAATAACTTGTGGTGTGTTGAAAGCTGATAGTGAACCTGGATGTGCTTTTCTAGATGACCACCCTGGAGGTTGTAGATTCAGCAGAGTCTCAAGCTGCAGTGGCGTACCTCCTTAATCTCGTCATGAAACGGTTGGACTTCAACAATTCTGGCCAAAACAAAGTTCCCACTCATGTCAGTGCTCATTAGATATGACTTGAAATGTTTTTTTTCTGATAGGTATATTGTCTTCCCCAGGGTTCCTGCTCCAGTGCTCATGTCTAAGTTCTCGGACACCACTAAGGCTCTGATGGACGTCATGTCTAATCAGGCCACGTCTGAGACCGCCTCTGCTCTTAGATGGGTAACTGAATTTGTCTCTGTGTGTTTGTCTTTATTGTTCACTGTTGAAACTTGCAGCATAGATTGAGGTTGTCATTTTTGCGCTTACAGATCCTGTCATGCCTGGCCACTTTGTTGAGGAAGCAGGATGCATCTGTCTGGACCTACCCGTCTACACTTCAGGCTTACCACGGACTTCTCAGCTTCACAGTGCACAGCAAGCCAAAGGTCTATCTCACTTGCATAGTAACTGTCCTAGAGATATTACGTGTAAAATGAGATGCTAACATTGTGTAATTTCATGTCCACTTTGTCCTCTTAGGTCCGTAAAGCAGCACAGCAAGGTGTCTGCTCCATCCTCAGAGGCAGTGACTTCCTGTTTACAGATAATGCCCCGACCCATCACCCTGCTGCAGTGACCACAGCCAAGTTCTGCATAAAAGAAATGGAACAGGCAGGAGGTGAGACAGTGATTTGGTTTTTCTTACTGTGATGAAGGTAAATAGGTTATAGAATGTTCTAGTTGTAGCTGATGTCTTTCTTTCCTTCAGGCAGCAAAGAGGACACCACCACACTTCACGTGCTGGGTCTTCTGAAGGAGCTGATGGGGACGTTTCCTCTGGGAGCCGTCAAGTCCTGCTGTGAGACTCTGCTGCGAGTGATGACACTGAGCCATGTGGTGAGAGCACAGAAATATTCATAGGTGCAGCCAGGTACAATATGTCCACCTACATGGATACTCAGGTGTAGTTTTTAATGTTGCCACTGTGTTTCTGGCTGCAGCTGGTGACGGCGAGTGCCATGCAGGCCTTTCACAGGCTGTTCAGCGGGAAGCCAAAAGCTTCATCACTGTCACCAGAACTCAACGCACAGATCATCACGGTGAGAGGATAGAAACAAAACAAAACTCATGACACAAAATGTGCTGTTAAAGCTAACACACCATTTCTGACCCTCAGGCTCTGTATGACTACCTGCCCAGTGAGAACGACCTGCAGCCTCTGCTGGCTTGGCTCGCTGTCATGGAGAAAGCACATGTTCACTTGGCGAGGTATTAAACTGTGTTTTCTATAACAGCATCGCAAATCATGTCTTATACTCACGTGATTGCATGTTTTCCAGCCAGCAGTTTGTGGATCAACAGTTTGTGTGTCTTTGTGTAGTTTGCAGAGTTCCCTGAGTTTGGGTCACCTGCCTCGCCTCTTCTCTGCCGCCATGTCCTGCCTGTTGTCGCCTCACACACAAGTGGTTTCTGCAGCCACCAATATACTAAAGGTAAACGTATTATCTTCAGGACATCCACATTGAGTGCTGATAAAGATGTTTTTGTCTGTTAAGGCTCACTAGGCTCAGTGGTATTTCTGGATTATAATTGAATCTTATACCAGTGGACTGTAGTGAGCTATAGATGCAATTTTCAGCTCTCCATGCATCTGTGTATGGAACGCAGGGCCGCCAACTATTTTGCGTTGACTGTGAAACTCACAGTCAATTTTAAAACAATTTTAAAAGCACATGCCCCGTGCACAGCGCTGCTAGTCCTTATAACTTGGTGCAGGTGTTGGCAGTAAATAAGCAGATACACCGCACACATGAGGGCTGTATTGCTTCTTCATTTAATATAGTCTTCATTTGAAATATTACAAACAGTGTGTTTCGCCCATGGCTTCATCAGGTTTGTTGTATTATACAACCCACAGGTGTTTTTAACAAGGCTGCAGCTGCACTGAATCCAGTCAGCAGCAGGGTGAACCATGTGCCGAGCAGACAAAAAAAACACCTGTGCATTGTGTTATCCAACAAACCTGATGAAGCCATGGGCGAAACGTATTGTTTGTATCCTTTCAAATGAAGACTAAATTAAAAGAATCAGCAGTCAGCCCTCTTGCGTGCAGTGTACCTGCTTACTTACTTTTGAAACACTCTCACGTGTTTCTTTTCTCACCCGAAAAAAACATTTATAATGATAACATTGTGATGCATAAAGAGGACAGGACAGACAAGACCGCAGCACAGTGTCACAGCAGCACTGTGTAAACACAGTCAAACATGCCATTACTTGGATTTTGATGAACATCTATTCATGCTGTTATGATACCGGCATTTCAACGGACTAATATTACAGCAATATCACTTCACATTTTATGTACCAAATAAAATTATTAGCAATCATTTTACTGAAATTTTCAATGTAATCATGTTCAGGGTGATGCTGACTATGACCACGTCAAATTTTATATTTATTATTTTACTGTCCTGTTTTGGAGAATTTAAAAGAAAAACTTGCTCAATTTACATTATTACACATTGACCATTTCTTCATATTTGAATTGTCATCATTTCTTTTTCACTAAGAAGTTTGCTGACATTTCAGGATGACCCTGACACGACCGTGTAAAATCTGAAGGAGTGTTACTATCTCACTTCAGACTAAATTGAGAAGTTGGCAGCTCTGTGCTACTTACTACAGAAAATATGTTCTGTACAGCACTTTACAACCAATAAATGTGGATCCAGCTGTGGAAAAAGTGCACAGAAAGAAGGACAAATAAACCAAGTGGTGCAGAACACAACATTTTAGGTGCAGGTTAAAAACGTTGCACAGGAGCGTCCGTAGCGTAGTGGATAGTGCCGGCGCCCCATGTACAGCTCTCTCTCTCTCACCCCGTGTCACTCTGTCCTGTACATTAAAGGCAAAAAGCCCGAAAAAATAATCTTTAAAAAAATAAACAAACAAAAAAAAAAACGGTGCTGCACAGAAAAAAGTATTTCGAGCCCTGCCAGCTAAGGAAGTTTAACAAAAAAGTGAGTTGGTAGTTTTAATTTGCAGCGTATGCAGGGTTCTAATTGATCATTTATTCATGATTATCTGTTTCAGACTCTGTTGACCGAATGTGTTGCACCTCACATGGAGGAAATGGGCACGATCACTGCCACAGCCTCGGCAGGGAACCCCTCCTATGTCTGCAAAATGTTTCGGTAAATGTTCGCCAAGCTCAGTCTTTTCCCCTTTTGTACAGACTACATGTTAATGCTCATCGTGATAATTGTGGCTGTGTGCTTGTGTTCCAGTATCATAGAAGATGGTTTGTCCTACCGCTTCCATGCCTCCTGGCCATTTGTGCTGCAGGTCCTGGGTTGCTTCTATCGAGTTGCAGGGAAACAAGCTCACCCCATTATGACCAAGGTACAGATGCAAAAACTCTGTAGATCACTATGTGAGTAGAGAGAGATAAAAGATAGTCTGAGTCTTTTGTGTTGTGTCCTTGACAGTCCCTGCAGTCTCTGGCAGACCTGCGCTCCACTCCTCAGTTCCCCTTCAGCGGTGAGTTGGACCTGGCTGTAGGAGGAGCCGTAGAGAGCATGGGGCCTGAAGTTGTGCTGGGTGCTGTGCCCCTCAACATCACCGGCTATGAGTGAGTGAAAATATCACAAACACAAAACACTGAGTTGTCTTCTTGTCATTATAGTGGTTTAACTGAGTGTGTTTTTTCACCAGGGATGACTTGGAGTTCCCACGCAGCTGGCTGGTCCCGGTCATACGGGATCATGTGAAGAACACTCACCTCGGCTTCTTCAACTCTTATTTCCTCCCTCTGGCCTCGACGCTCAAGCAGAGAGGTACACATACTGTGTAATGCTCCATGCTGTGATGCTGGGTTTACTTTTTATGTATATGAACTCATGACTGTTTCTGTGTTGTAGCTGAAGAATTAGAACAAGCTGGACAGAAACTTGAGGCCAAAGTCTACCAGACATTACAGATACAGGTAGCTCTACACAGACTTTGATGTGTTCAGAGTAAAAAGCTCCAATGAATGAGTTGTTGAGAAGTTCATGTCTGTACTTTTTCTTCCAGATTTGGACCATGCTCCCTGGCTTCTGCACATGTCCCGTGGACCTGCTGGCATCTTTCAAAGGCATTGCCCGCACACTCGGTATGGCTGTTAATGAGCGGCCAGACCTGAGGCTCATAGTGTGCCAGGCTCTACGCACGATCGTCAACAAGAGCTGCTCCACTGGTAGGAAGACACACGTGTTCACAGATCCCCTTCATCCACCAAATTAGCTCTGATTCTTGAACTGGTTCCGTTCAGGTTCGGACACACAACAGCACAACGGAAGTAACCAGTTGTAAGATGGCGGGTTACAGTGATTACCTACAAGATTATGTTCTCTTATTACAGATATTTGCTTTTATTCAAAACAAGATAGACCGGCTAATGATGATAAGATGACGTAGAAGACTGTTGTGTGCAAGACTCCATTCTCTCTTTCCGACCTGTAAAATATGACTGATCTCCTCATAGTTGGCACTTTAGGTCAAAGAAAACTTGCTGTTTATAAATACAACTAGAAACCAACTTTTCAGGCTCCGAAGCGATTTATTTTTGGTCTAAATGCTCCGAATGGTTCAAATGTAGTTGCAGGAACTGAACAAAACCTGTTTGATATTGGTGGACAAGGGGTAAGAGAGAGACGAAAACTACCCCAGCTACTTACTGTGGAGTCAAGTAATCCCTTACCCTTTTGTTTCTGTTTTATGTGTGTAGTGGAAGAAAAGGCTGAAGTGGGCCGCTTCTCTAAGAACTTCCTGCCTATCCTTTTCAATGTGTACGGCCAGCAGCCTGCAGCGGGGGAGTCTGGCACCTACAGGATGGCCGTACTCGACACCATCAAGGTCTACCTAACAGTCTCCGAAACACAGGTCAGTCAAGTTCGCTCACATTCTGCTGCTCAATGTTGTTATGTGTTGCAGTTTGTGTTTTGTTAACATAGTTTAAAATTGTGATACTGGATACCTTGAGGTGTGCTGGGGTGGAGGGGTGGGCATGCATCAGAAAAAACTATGTGTGGAGCTTAACATTTTTGGTATCAATCCTGTCATGTGGTGGTGTCTAATTATAAACCATCCTCAGCTGATCTGCACGTTCCTGCAAAAAGCCACAGAAAAGTTGAGCTGCAGCGACACCACTGAGTTCACACGGTAGGACATGAATATGATACATTCAGTTGCTCATATATCTTAGAATATCGTAAATAAAGGTATATGTAATCTTCCATTTTACTTCTCAGGCTGTCAATGATGGACCTTGTGGTTGCCATGGCTCCGTCCGTAGACGAGGTCACCATGACTAAAACCTTTGAGTTGATTAGGCCGTATTTGGAGGTAAGGGTGCACACAATTTGAATTAAAAGCTTGTGAACATGAGTGTATTTCTTGTAAACTCTGTGTCTGTCGGTGCATTTGTTCTCAGACCAAGGAGCCAGGCATGCAGAAGAAGGCGTACCGTGTGCTGGAGGAGATGTGCGGAGGGGAGAGCGATGGCTGCAAATCGTTTGTCGTGGCTAATCTGGAAACGCTCAAAGTCGTCCTCCTGGAGACTCTGAAAAATGCCTCTTCGCCAGCTAAGAGGGTGAGACTGCCGTGTAGAGTGAGATAAAATAACTCAGACATTAAATGGGGTTGTATGTCTTGATTTACGGTGCTGTCTGATTGAATCTTTCCATTTGTGTTTCTCTTTCCCAGCCGAGGCTGAAGTGTCTGATCCACATCGTGAAGAGGCTCGGTGAAGAACACAAAGACTTCATCACCACACTGCTGCCAGAGGTACAAACACAAGTGCTTGCAACAGACAAACACACTCAGTACTGATATTTGTTCATTTTCATGAGGTTGTTGTCTCTGTCAGGTGATTATATGCACCAAGGAGGTGTCTGTTGGAGCTCGTAAGAACGCCTACAGTCTGCTGGTGGAGATAGGTAACGCGTTTGTTCGCTTCTGTGGAAACAGAAAAGGTAACGCACTTGTCCTCCTTGTATTGTAAATGTGTAGGTGCAAGCTTCTCATGTTGATTTGGTTATAATGCTAACTGAGTGTCTGTCTCTGATCCAGATGCCATGGAGCAGTATTTGGCATCAGTGTATGCAGGACTCACAGGCTCCGTCACCATGATCACCTGCACAGTGTTGGCACTAACCCGACTGGTGTTTGAGTACAAAGGTAAGCCTGCTGACTTTCAGCACCTTCCTGTTGGTGTTTTCATGGACCGGATTCAGTCTGACACCTTTTCCTCACCAGATGCTATAGAGGTGACCACCATGGAGCAGCTGCTGCAAAACATCTGTCTGCTGCTGTCGTCTCGCACCAGAGAGATCGTCAAAGCCGCCTTAGGCTTCATTAAGGTCATCCTCTTCATCATGGACCCCAAGACGCTGGCATCACACGTCGCTGTCATGGTAGGCATCGACATTATGAACACAGGAGTCCACTGTAAGAGACTTTTGTGCCCTAATTTAATGCACTCTTTGTCTTGTATTCAGATGGAGGGAATTGGGAACATCAAAGACGATGTGAGGAGGCACTTCAGAGCCAAACTGAAGAACATCTTCACCAAGTTCATCAGAAAGTTTGGGTGAGTGCTCTTTTTCTGTTCATTTTTTAAGACACTGTAAACCTCAACAGGGCACCATAAGGCTAGCTTGTGACTCTTAACCCAATTTTACCAACCATGAGACCTTTCAGAGAACTTGTTTCCTGCATTCTGATGACTTTTAAAGAACAAAAATGACAAACTAACACTGCAACAAAATTTTTATGTTAAATTCTTTTAATTTTACTTTTAATTCTCAGGAAAGAAAACCAAATAATACATCCCTCTGGTGTGAATTTGCGTGAATCTCCGGCATAAAAAAATATTATTAATTTATTTTCATTTATCCATTCATTCATTTCATTGCGCTGTGAGAACCCTTTGCTGGATGGAGAAATCTGTGTGGCAGCTTTTACAAAATGCATGCCCATTTCCTTTTAACTTTGCATAAAAAACAGAAATTCTTTCCAGGATGTCTGAAATTTGCTTGTGTGTTTCTTTCTCTCAGTACTATCTATTTCTGCCTTTGCATGCCAGCTGTATTGTTGTCCGGGTAGAAACAGTAGATTTAAAGTCATAGGGCTTGGCTTGCAAATGCGGTATTGTGCCATAAAAAGGTTGGGAAGATGAAAAAGGAAAAAAAAGGTTTGAAAATTTGTAAAATCGGGAGAAAGGGGAGTTTGAAGAGGAATTGTGAGAAGACAATGAAAAACATGAATCTCCTGGGAAAATAGGGAGGGTTGGCAAGTATGTCTTAAGGTGTGTGCAGAACCAAAGGCGAAGCAAATTTTCACCCGGCATTATACATACAAAAATGGCCACTGGAATTTCAGCTATGCTAACGGTTGTTCTAACTTACTGTGGAAGGCAGCTTATGCTGATGTTGGTGCTAATTTGGTTCATCGTAAAGTACAACTAGCTGATAGCTGATATTTTCAGAACTTACCATGCTGCTCGCTTTCCTCCAAGCACTCTCCTTTTCTGTCTCTGTATTAACGTTGAGTCGTAGAGCTGTGGGTGCCCACAGATGGCGACAATAAGTTTGTCCTCCATGTCTGATTGTTGATTTGGTTGATTTTATGATTTATGATTACACTCAGGTATTTTTCTCTTTTTAATTTTTGCCTATTTTTAAAAACCAAGTGAGGAATTATTTGGTTGTTTTTCTTGTTTCTGTGGCACTTCAAACAGCAGTGTCAGTAAACCATGTTAACTTCAACAAAGGTCAAGTAAAATTACTGCATTTGTACATAATCATGTTCAGTCAGTGATTTGGAGCCTAAATAAAAACGTCTTTCACTGTGGTCTAAAAACTGAACAGAGTTGATGACTTTTTGAGCTGTTTCTGATTTGAAACTAATATTTGATCATCAAGGATGTTTTTTTTCCTTTTTTGTGTAAATAATGTGTGTTTGTCTGCCACCAGTGAACCAAAGCAGTCTTCTTGTAAACACAGCTGATTAAAGCCCTGTCAAGTGAAATTATTAGAAGATGTGAGAGTATGATTTGTACTCTAACATTAATATTAACAAAGGGGTGCTTTGTTTAATAATGACACCAGATGTTTGTTACACAGCTGACTCCTCTTAAACTGATTGTTTTGGAGTAACGGGTAGGGCTGAGGATCATGTACATGTCATGTCATGTCATGTACTCAGACACTACTTGCTTGTAGCCAGTTCTGCACCGGATGTCCTGATGGTACCAGATGTCTCCTCTGGGAAGTTAATAACCCAACTCTATCACTTCTATATGTTACAGTGTCATGTTACACATGTGTCTGATTATCTGCTGCATTTCCAGTTTTGAGCTGGTGAAGAGCATGCTGCCCGCAGAACACCACAAGGTGCTCGCAAACATCCGCAAGGCGGAGGCTCGCAGTAAGAGGAGGAAACAGGCCTCAGAAGAGCAGGACGACTCCGAGAGTGAAGAGGAGGAACCTAAAACAAAGAGTCAAAGGTAGATCACTTATCACCCACACAAAGCCCTGCCTGTCCCTCATACAGTTACACTTTATGTTAAAAACCTTCTGTCCTCCCCTCTTTAGTATTGAAGACATCCTCGCAGAGTCTGACAGCGATATGTCAGAGGATGAAGGAAAGGCTCGTAATGCTCCGAAGAAAGCAGGCAAAATGCAGAAAGCACGGGCGTGGCTCAAAGAAGGAGAGGAAGACGACCCACTTAACTTCTTGGATCCCAAAGTTTCCCAGAGAGTGTTAGGTGACACACTTTGTTTTTGATAGTTGCAGTGAGCCTGCATTTTATCATGTCTCTGCACCAGTAATAGCCATGGCTGGAGGCATTACGTTTTGGGTTGTCCGTCCATCCATCCGTCCGTCCTGTTGTTGTGACCATGATATCTCAAGAACACCTCAAGGAAATTTCTTCAAATTAGGCACAAACGTCCACTCCGCTTAACAATGAACTGATTACATTTTGGTGGTCAAAGGTCGGTGTGACCTTACAGCCATCTCAATCTCATGAATGCAATATCTCAAGAAGGTCTTTCCTCAAATTGGCACAAATGTCCACTTGGGCTCAAGAATGAACTGATTAGATTTTGGTGGTCAAAGGTCACTGAGACCTCACAAAAGATGTTTTTGGCCAAGACTCAAGAATTCATACAGTAATAATGACAAAATCTCAACAAATGTCTCATTGGATAAAATGATGATGTGATGATGTATGCAAAAGGTCAAAGGTCAACATCACCGTAACAGAATGTTCTGCAAAAACACTTTTCTGGCCATTACGTATATGTAGCATCCATGTTTTCACAGACATGGATGTAAACTGTAAGTGCAACTTGACTGGTACGCGGAGGCATACGGCCGCAAGGCAGCAATTCTAGTTTGTCAAGAAAAAAAGCTTACTATATCCTGTGAAGTTAGTTGTTAAATGGTTTTGTTGTTTCTCAGCCACCAACCCAGCACTAAAAAAGAGTGCCAAGGTCGACCATGGCTTCAAGGTGACATCAGACGGACGGCTGATCATCAGAGAGGATGACGAGGAAGCTGCCAAAGACAAAGGTAAGAGGAATCCTGTAGTTAGTCCAGTCATCTTCTACATTCCTTCTGTCTGAACGGGCTGTGGCAATAACTCATTACTTTTCCCACAGATGATGGAGAGATGAAAGATATTCTAGAAGAGGCTGGAGTCAAGAGTGTAAGTACTTAACATGTGTGACACTGTAGTTATGTGGCGTTCTTGTTGCTGTAGAGAAATTATCATTATTGCTATTTTTCCATTTGTGATCAGTTTTTTTTTTTTTTTTAAATTCCCTTCAGAAAAAGACACAGAAAAGGAAGTTCCGAGATGACAACTTCGACGACGACATGGACATTGAACCCCAGCTGAAATATAAAGGTAGGGCTGGTAGATCACTCACCCTGTGTTACACTGAATCCATGAGGAAGACTTTGTTTTTCTCGCATGCTCCAATACTGAGAAAATTCTAGATAAATGGAGTTGCATTATGTCATGTCCCTAACGAATTGTGATTTAGACTAAGCAGCACATTTTCTCTTCTCAGCTGGGGGCTCAGGTATCCACAGACCGCTGGGAGGAAGGGAAGACGCTGGAGCAGATTACAAATCAAAGGTGAGTGTGACAGCATGCAGAAATGCACAGTGCAGGAGGTGCTGGTGATAAACTAGAGTTCTGATTGTCTGTTCTTTCATCCTTCATCTCTCAGAAAGGAAAAGGAGATGTGAAGAAGAAAGGAAAGCTCGATCCTTACGCTTACATCCCTCTGAAGAAGGCCCAGCTCAATCGCAGGTAACAAAGTGTACTTTATAAACCTCTTGACAAGGAATTGATTTATGTAAGAGTGTCAGACAATGCTAACATGTCTTCTCTTCTTTGTGTGTTCTCAGGAAGCGAGCCAAACTGCAGGGCCAGTTCAAGGGCATGGTGAGAGGAGCCCAGAAGGGGGCGCTGTCTGGAAAGAAAATGCAGAAGAAAAAGAGGAAAGCCTGAAGAACATTATCACTCAATGGACTTTAAATGCGTTGTGTGTGTGTGAGGGTGTGTTCATTAACATATGAAAATGTAGACACACACCATGGATGTGTGTATACGGATGTGTGCCTCTCTGACAGACTCATGGAAGGTGAAACCAGTTTGTTTTTAAACTGTTTCATCTTTTAAAGCTCTCGAAATACTCTGATTGGCATCATACAGCTTTGAGGGCCTTTGGCTGTCAAGAAATGTGTAATCTGTTGTTTATGCATCAGATAAATTTTTGGTAAACCCTTCTGGTAAACAAATGTATTTATGTGTGAGCATTGCCTGGCTACTGTACTGATTTGGGAGGAGTAATCAGCCTTTGTTACTGCGTTATTCTGTCACTTGAGGGCGCTGCAGACTTCTGGCTTGGTGACAGTGAACAGGAGTGTTCATGGATGCATTTAAAATGATTTAAATACATATTTAAAGCTGTTTGTGTATTGTAAAGTACAACAAAACAATATTTTCTTCTGTAATAATTTTCCTTATCAGAAACCCTGTTACCTCCAGCCTGCAGTTAGTTTGTCATGAGACAGTAAATGCAGTTTCTCGAAGACATTGACAGAGGAGCTGTAGGTTGTTCTGCAGGATGAGTTAACATACCATTACCCTCGTGTGATTCATTTCCCCAGATGGATCGCAGCAAAGTGAGTCATGTAGCGGCAGACTGACCTCCTAATCGCACTCCTCTTGTGTCTGAGCTCAGTGTCAGTCAGCGTTTTTGAGGAAGGGAGCAGATGATTCAGGACATTCTCAGACCAGACATCATCAGCGCTGCGGTTAAACGTATATAAAGTGGATTCAGACAGTATTCAGTCATCACTCTTTGGACATGTATAGAGTTAATTATTTTTTGGTTTACGGTGCACAATAACCCATAATGACAAGGTGAAAATGTGTTTTTAGAAATTGTTTTTCTAAAGTACGCTGCAGGACTACTGCACAAAAAGGTGCCACAAAGATTTATATCTTGTTGCAGAAATATGACTTTGAATAGACCCAAAAGCAATTTAAAAACTCTTAGAATTTGGTATTAATTTTGCAGCCTACCTACATAAATGTCACAGATAGATTATTAGTTCCCTGAGTGTAATTAGTTTAATTAAATAACGTTGCTTAAAGAGAAACACATCACCTAATAAATATGTCCTAAGGTGTCTGTTGCACTCACCCCAATGTGTTTGTAAGCTGATTCACAATATGACTGCAAAAAAAGTCCTCTTGAAATATAGTTTAACACTTTTAATAACTATAAAAGAAATAACTGCCAGACAGCACATAAAAAAAACATTTTGTTTATTGACACAAAAGGTTGTTAATAAAGAAATAATGCAGATGATCATTTCAGTCAGTAAATGCAGTATACAGGAGAACCCTGACGATACAACTTTGCAACACAATCTTTCATTTGATGCTAATGAAACCACAAACGCATGCCAGAATGCTTTTTTACATCCACCTTGATATCCCTCCTTCAAAGACTTAAAAAACCCACCTGGTGCTAAGTAGAAAACAGATGCAGACAGGGCTGGTGTTATAATAAATAAAATATGGAGAAACTGCCCTGCAGTTACAATAAGATCACTTAACTTTTGCACTAAATTTAGCTACAATGTAGAAAAAGTTTCTGTGGTTGAAAAGCTAAAATGATGAATCAGTTTGATTTATAGAAACCTAAAATATTGTACATTTAAAAGCCAACATAACCGACATCGATATCCTATTTCGCTACATCCTCACTTGCCATTATTATACTCTACCAACCCAACCCAAACTATTCACCATCGTCACTCATACACAAACAGTCACAATATAACGTTCAACAGCACATGAATCATTTTTGTCTCACTTCCAGAAAGAATTGCACTTCCTCTTACCACTTAAATCAACATGACATCTACTACTGTACATACAGGCTTAATCAAGTAACTACATGCTTGCTGTTTCTATAGTTTCTCTTTTCTATAAAAATGTTAACTTTGATGAAACTCTAGCTGATTTCGACATCAGATAAATATTTTCTTGCTGTCCAGCAACAAAGCACAGAGCTTTGAATCAGAGCTCCTGGCTTGTAAGATTGAAAGACTGGGGGTGTTTTATGGAACGAGTGGATGTATCAGTTGTTTATTGGAGGCCCTCTCTTCGTGATCAGAGCCTGGGTGGGGGTCGAGACGGCGGGGGTCCTGGGGGCCCCGGGGGTGCACGAGATGGGGGTGGACCTGGAGGGGGTTGGGCCATGGGAGGGGGTGAGCGGGAGGGCGGCGTGGTGCGGGGCCCTCTCGACGGAGGCTTCGTACGGGGGACAGAGTTGGAGACCAGAGGTTGCTGTTCGGCGGGCGGGGGACTAGCAGGAGGAGGCGGCATGGGAGAGTGATGTGTGCGAGGAGGAGCCCGGTTGTTAGGGGTGGATTCCCCATCTTTGACCCGCTGGAAATTGATACAGCGACCCTACAACACACACAGGCAGGCAGATGAAAGTTAACCACACATCCTTTCAATGCAGATCATAGATTTGATTTAAATGCAGCTCGTCTTTGTTCAAAATCAATGAGCCTCTTAGAACCACCAGCCAAAGTGGTGTGTGTGAGTTTTCGCCCAGCTCTGCTGACAGAGGCATGTGTGTTAGAAGCCTCCGGAGGGCACACAGAGCTGCCTCTGTCTTCTGTCCACACCTGCACTACAATAGCTGTGATGCTAGCAAAGACAGGCACTGACGAAGTTATCACACACACACGCTTTTGCAGTCTGCAGCTTTCCCCATTTCCCCTCCTCTTCTCGAGGCGCCACTGCTGTGACTCGGCCTCTCTTGATGCAGAACAGAAAGTGGTTTATGTCTCTTATGTGCTTGACTTCTTGGAATGTAAAGGGACATTTCAATATCCCCACAATAGTTAACAGAGGCCCCTCAGCATTTAACATAATTTACAAGACGGGGAGAATGGAACGCTTCTCTTATTGTTCTCATTGATGGTTTTCACTGCGTAGCATCCTCCTGCAGACACACACACACACACACACACACACACACACACACACACACACACAAACACACACTCTGTCTTGCTCAGTCAGAGTGTGAAGGATGGAGAGTAGGTCTCTGTGTCACAGACCCTTGGTGGTCTGATTATAACACCTTATTAAACAGAGAGGCCCTAAAGTCACCCAGGGGCCAATAAGAGGACCCCAGAAGCAGTAGCTTTGTGACTGAGGGGGCCATTGTGTGTGTGTGTGTGTGTGTATATGAGGGGTGCGTAATTGATTGGGGCCAGCCCAGTTGGGGGGGTGACTGCTTCGGTCTTGTCACCGGGCCGCAGTGAAAAGGCCAGTTTGTGAGCAGCAGAGCAGCAGCACAACACCAGAGAGAGCATATGGACACAATGAGAACACAAGCTCATGAATATGAGTGTGTTTGTGTGTATGTGTGTGTGACTGTAAGCATGCCTCCACCAGAACATATGGCCTGAATGAAACTTCGGCCTCATGAATAACAGAAAGAGTGGGAGAGAAAGGTTAGAGGGTCGGCTGCAAGAGAGCAGCGAAACAACGTAAGATTGGTGTTGCTGCAGAAAATTGGCGAAAAGAGGAGGTTTTTTTCCACTTTTCAAGTAGATGATTGTGTAAGAGGTCAGCAGTGTGTCACTGTGGTGGTCAGTCTCCCTGTGTGCGCCTTTGGCTGTGACGCCTGCCACTGCTTTACTTCCCCCGTTGGCGACTGTTTACTTCAAACCCTCAACTCCTTTCTAGGAGAAAAACAAAACCACCAAAACACCTCCAGCATCCCTCTCCACACCACTCCTCTGTCTGGCCTCTGTTTCTCCTCCTGAGCCCCAAGACTTCCCACACACACACACACACACACACTTAAAAATCAAATACTTTGTGAGGGAACTGATGTGCGCACCCATTTGTCAACATTATAGTAAAGAAAAACGGGGGAAAGACGGGAGAGTGGAGACGCACATCTGACCTGACAGCTCTGCTTTTCACCTCGCATGACATTACAGCGATTCCACTCACATAAGGGAAATGCTTCATGTGCGCTCACAAGAGTTAACACACTTCATATGCTGCTCTGAAGCATGGAATACTTTGATAATGTCATGATAACAGATCTGAAATGGAGAGTATTAAAGGCTTTGTTTATCCAAATTACAAACACACATATTTTATCACTCACATGTAGTGGTATCTAGCCATGGAGATTTTTGTTTTTATCCACTGAGGTTTTCAGTTGTCAGTTTCTGAGATGTCTTCTACCATGCCAATACGTTAGAGGTAAATTACATTTGTGGTGCTTAATGCATTAAACAAATCACATTTACAAAATTCATCGGTAACATGTTTTTCCAAAATCAATGGCATGGTGGTTTTGGATCAGTACTTCCCATCTTTTTTGTCTGATATAGCCCCCCTGACTCATGTTGGTTGGATGCATTTTCTGTGTCGTCAGCCTATTGGCTGGAATCACTGTTCAAGATGAGACACAGTTGTCACTGGAATTACTTTTTATGGAGGAAATACTGGAGGAAATAATGGTTGACAGCATTTTCTGCGAATTATTCAGAGTACCAGTGAAACCATGACATTATAAGCACACAGGTTTTTAAAACATGGATGCACATGCTAAAAGTATGCTACAGACTCCTTTCCCATTGGCAGTAAACCAGAGATGGCCCTGCAGCAGACGTCTTTCTGTGTATGTGGGGTTTTTCTTTTCTTTTTTTTGATGTCACTTTGACATCACAGAGAGGCCAGAAAACAGGTAAACAGTAGACAGCACTATGAGACAGCAGCACGGAGGAAAGAAAACTTAATGGTGGTTACTTTTTATCTTTCACTTTTTTTTATGCTTGAGCGCTGCTTGGGCAAAGACGGATGGTGTTTCGTGATGGCACGTCATTGCATCTTGTCAGTTAAGGGGCTAAAATTAGTACATTTACCTGGGTGTTGTGTGCCCATCGGAGCCAGAGGCGATAAATACTCCTGGTGACTACAGAGTCATTTGACCTGGGTATGAATGCTGATTAAAATCATTCCCATTACATTTAATGTAATGGGAATGAAATGGTTTTTTTGTGCAGTGGGAGATGGGCTTTAGATTTCCCTTATTGTTCATTGTTCAGGAGGTTTTTACCAGGAGCCAAATTTTCCGCAGTTGGGATGCATGATAATATTGGTCCAACATCAGTATCAGCCGATACTGGCTTAAAAATGGACTATCGGAATCAGCCAACATGCTGATAATATTGATATATCATCGCTATTTGCCAATATCAGTTTTGAATTTAAATGTCAGAATCAGCCAACGTGCTTTTTCTAATTTCTGATTAATATTACATACATTTAATAGCATGATGTTAATTCCACAACAGAAGGCACTTGATTATCTCTAAAATTAGGTAAGGAAAAAAGTGGATATATCAATATTGTTACTGGTTATTGGCCGAATTAGTATATCAGATATCGACCAAAAAATCCAATATTGTGCATCTCTAGTCCACAGAGTCTCTTCGGGGTCTCTTCCTCTCTAAAACAAATAAATGTGGTGATTTAAACCAGCAAAAACACTGAATAAAGCAGTTTCACGAAAAAAAAAGAAGAAATATTTTTCGTACACTTTTGTTATAGAAGGGCAGCTAACTATGGTGGCCCATGGGAAAATACAAAAACACAAATGGCCCTATCTACAGCCAGTGTTTGGTTTGTCTGTTCTGGGTTACTGTAGAAAAATGGCCCCCTCCCTATGTAGATATAAATGGCTCATTCTAAGGTGACGAAAACACAGTGATCCTTTTTTTTTAAGGTGAATATACACTAAAGAAAACATGCCTTTTATTTACATGCAATTTCTGCCAATATACCTCCCTAAATCCTAAACACTGGACCTTTAAAGCTCCAGAAAAAGTGAGTAAGTTGACCTTGCTATGACATTGTTTTGTCAACAAAATGATCAATGCTTTGAGCACCACAGACAGAATTCCATTCGCTTTCACTGTAATTTGAGACACAACCTCAGTTAAACTAAAACTATCTCCATGGACAGATACCAAAATATTGTGTTTGTTTTTGTAATTTGGGTGAACTGATCCTTTAAGTGAGGTGATGGGGATAAAGAGGGAAGAGGGTGAGGGAGGGGAGGTGCTGCTGTGCTCATTTGTGCCGTCTGCATTGTGAGTATGGAGGGATGGTGGCCGCCCTCTGGTCTGGTCTGTGCTGTGTGACGGGGCCATCAGAGCCGTCAGCTCTGGGGACAAAAGAAGGGAACCTCTTCTGTCACAATATGGCTCGTGGCCTTTCAACTCCCCATCTGTTTGTGTGACGCTCACTCGGGAGAGCTGACACACACGTTACAGTGACACACACACATGCACGCACGCACACACGGTACGGAGAGATCAGACGCAAACGGGGAGCGTGGCAGAAACTGGCAGCCCCGCTGATGGCCGTTTGCAGAGGCAGTGATGTAGGAGTAATGTGGGGAGAAAGCAGGACGAGCTCCTTCTGAGCTGCTGGTTAACAATCTGCGTCAATGAGGCCGGATCCACGCTAGTTATCGCTGTGCTTTTAGCCACCTTGTTGGGCTTTTTTTGCACTACCACTCTGCTGTTTGTCACCCTGTTACAGTTTCTTGCTTTTGCAGATGTTTGACACTGTGAGGTATTTAGATCTGGCTTTTGTCAACATGAGAAACCATTGTCGTCTTTTATGTGTGATATGGCTGTTAGCACCAATTCTGAACAACTATCACCCTTGCAACAAAAGTGGATTTTATCTTCCCTCATTTCTCTCCATGTGAGAAGTAGTGTTTCATTTTCCTCAGTTAATGACTCGTGAAGGGAGTTGTGGGGGTCATTGTTGAACCACAGTCCCACAGAAAGCAGCTGACAAAGACTCCAGAAACTTCTGTCCTGACAGAGATTAATTGTTCTGCTCCGATAAAAGTAAAAAAGAAAAAATCCAAAATGGAAAGACGGGATAAAAGCAATGATGATGAGCACTTTCATAGACTCCAGATACAGTACACACACACTGACACTGTTACATAGTAAAGATGAATCATGCCATTCAAAGAACAAATCAATAAATTTTACAGCGATATGGCCTCGGCTACAAGAGGCGACAATGAAACCATTTACAACGGAGCAGCTGTTTCTCCATGACAACCAGTATGATGATGAAAACATGTCAGTGGGGTTATGGGATGCCATACACAGGGTCAAGGTTAGATAAGAGAGGCCGCTCTGCTCTCTCTTGTTCTGCCGCTGTCGCACACTCGGCTGCCACACAGTGATGTCATGATTTAGGACTTGGCTGCAGTAGTCGGTAATATAGCGAACACAGCCGCAATAAAACTCAGTATGACACTTTATTTTACTATAATTATCACCTCAAAGTACAGAGTGTGGAACATGCTATTTGGAAACATGATAGAAACCCAGTCATTTTCCGGGAGTCAAAGAGAATTCTCGGGTACAGAAGAGCACAGTGCTCCTTGTGCATGAACAATGGCAGCTTTGACGAAGAGAGCTGTATCAGTAACTCATTCACCCGCTCTGTGTGTGTGTGTGTGTGTGTGTGTGTGTGTGTGTGTGTGTGTGTGTGTGTCAGTGTGCATGTAGAAAATCAGTACTGAGCTGCTGTGTTGGAGATTGTACATGTTGCTCGCTGACACGTGTTGTCTTTATGCAATGTGACAGACAGAATGCAGATGCTCAACTGTCCACACACACAGACGGTAAACACACTGAAATCTTCTGTACCATCAACCAACTCATTAAAAGCTCTTTGGTGGTTGTTAGCCACACGTCAGTCCCCCCAAATTACATATAATTACCAAATTATAGTTAGTCATCTCGTCTGTTTGTGGTACATCAGATTTTCTAGTCATGTTTTAGGTCAAAATTAAAATGAAATGTGACTGCAGCTGAGTGTCAGGCTCACCTCCTCTCCAGGCTGTGGTCTCATCAGTGATACCTGGTCGTAGCCTCTCCTGAACAGAGCCCACAGAGCATCTAGCTTCCCCTGGAGGACGCAGAAAGAAAAACAAATGATTTCACAGGGATGTTAGTATTAAATGTGGCCAAAGTTTCAAATAACGAGGTAGACAACATATGTAAAAGTAGTTTAGGTGAGCAAAAACCTCAGGCCTCAGACCATTCTGAATACTCTGTATCCAAGGTTTTTTTCTGTTTTCAAGACAAGCTGATGTTAAATCATGATGGATTTCCTTATATGCTCATCTGTCCAGACACAGTACTTACACTGCTACATGTAGCTATATGCTAACATCAAGGAAACATGTAATCTTGGATGTCGATGTTATTTTCTCCCTGATTTCGGATCATATTCCTGCTACTCAGAAGATTTTTTGATTTTTTTTATGGTAACATGCCGCTCCATTAGTCATTCCCCACCTGCAATGACTGTGCACCGCATGGATGTGTAAAGAGAACTGGATGTAGTGTTGGAGGTGGGGCCCTGTTCATTCATATAAAACTTGCTCAGTGGCCAAAAAAGTTCAACTTTCCTGATACAAGATTACCCAGATCTTCCACATCATTGGGCCCAAAGTGCGCAAGTGACTTTTGCCGGCTAAGCGGCTAACTTTTGGTTAAGCCCTCTTCTTTCGTCAGTGGGAATAAAATTACATAATTGTGCAGCTCTTCTAGACTTTTAAATTGTTACCAGACCAAATAAATCAAATTCTGATAGTGAAACAAGTCATTTTTGGGGGGTTGTGATGCTCAAAAAATGTACCCACTCATTTACAGATGTCTACAATTCAACAATTTAAGTCTATGCAAAAGTTGTAATTCCACAGTTTGGCCACTATGTATAATTGGCTTCAAAGCTTGGTGCTGTTCCTGGGGGCTTGATGCAGAGATACTGAGATACAGAAAACCTGAAAACGCTGACCAGTTAGAGCAGACTTGGTCTTTTCAGGAGGGGGGCATTAAGACAAGAAGAGACAGGTGCTCAAATGGAGCGTCTCAGACAGAGGGTGAATACAGGTGTTCCAGCACAGACAGTATGAGGAAAATTAAGAGCTTTCTGAACGTTAAAACATGTAAACATGTTCTAGTAGAAACCCAAAATACAAGTATGAACATAGAAATGAGCATAATAGGCCCACTTTAAACATACATTTAGCTTTAGGTTATGCATTAAAGACTTACCTTAATGGGTGTGTACCACCTCCTCTGCTGTGGGGGGCGGCGTGGTGGTTTTCGAGGCTTGGGCTCATATGGTTCAAATTCCTGTTCTGGCATCTTTACAACTGCATTTTTAGGTTTGTCCAGCTTCGCACCTTCCTCAGTGGACCCCTTCTCCCCCCATCGCACCTAAAAAAGCCTCATTAAAATGTATATTCTTTTGAGCATTGGAAATGCATGCGTGTGTGTATGTGTCGATACAAACCTCCATGCGTTTAATGCCACCCACTCCTCTTCCTCCATAGTAGGATGCATCCACTGTGGGCCACCTCTTCTTTGGCATCCCATCCTCATCATCTGATTCCTTAGAGTGAAAGTCAATACATGACACTGCCCAAATTCTCCCAAACATACTACCATCAGTATTAACATCAATACTATCAATACAATCATTATGAGAGAAAAAACAAGTCTTACTGGCTCTGGAGGAGGAGGTGGTGGAGGTTCCTTGATCACCTTAAAGTTGAAAAAGAAAAGTAATGAGGGAACCAAAGATATACTCAACAGATGACCACACGCTGACACACTGAAGTCTGAAGTTCAAACTTACCAAAGTGCAGCAGAGAGGCCAGAACCACCACATCAGCAGCAGAGCCAACAGCAGGAACACCACCAGCAACGATATTAGCACGATGGTGCCGTCGAACTGCACAAAAACACAGAATGATGGAATTCAGGTTAAACTGAACTACAAGATAACAAATGAGAAAAAGGTGGAAATGAAAAGCGGAAGTACTCACAGCCTCCTCTGATGACAGACACAACAGAGGAGACCTCAGAGAGGAAGAAGAGAAGAAGAAGACTGGAGGACCAGGAGAAAATAAGAAGGTTGAAAGAAAGTTTATTCAAATAAGGCAGCATGCCAGAGGGAAATATCATCATGTGTTGTGATAGTGGGGACTTTCTGAACAGGATGTACTTACACATTCAGTAGTAGTGATGTGAACGGAGCTGGTGATGTAGGAGAGGCCCTCATTCATGCTCACCTGCAGGTAGATCACCCTGCAATAACACAAACTCGTGACTGGTTTGATCTTCTGACACAGAAAAGCAACACACATCACACGCTCAAGTGCACATCTGCTTGCGTGCACACATTTGCGGTCTTGTTGCGGCTACTGTAAAAGCTTGCCCCGAGGTGTCAAACACATTCCTCCATCTATTTTGTTCAAACTCGCTGCTTTATAAGCGCACAAACATGCTGACATAGACACAAAGCCAAAGTCTTTAAAGAGGTCAGGGAGTTCTCCACCCACAGAAGGAATCTCTTCTGTTTGGATCAGACCCAGGCCTCTAATGTGGAAACCACAGACAGCTAAATGACTTCTTTTTCTGCAGGATTCAGTGCTGATATCTGCAGCTGGAGCTGCACAAAGATAGGGCAGGGCAGGGACAGGACACGGGTGAAAATGTTTAGTTTTCGGTGGGGTAGATGGCAGGATAGTGAGGGTGATGAAAACAAAGATTGA
This sequence comes from Epinephelus fuscoguttatus, assembly GCF_011397635.1. Taxonomy (NCBI): domain Eukaryota; kingdom Metazoa; phylum Chordata; class Actinopteri; order Perciformes; family Serranidae; genus Epinephelus; species Epinephelus fuscoguttatus. Next base: position 22,301,751 of record NC_064767.1, read on the forward strand.
ACAGCAATGAGGCAGCAAAAAGGACAGCAGAATATTTAGTTGACAAGTTATTCATAGAGCTCTTAAAGGGACAGTTCACCTCAAAATCAAAAATACATATCTTCGTCTTGTTTCGGTGTGAGTTGTTGATTGTTGGAGATATCGGCTGTAGAGATGTCTGCCTTTTCTTGAATGTAACGGAACTTAATGGCACTCAGCTTGTGGTGCTCAAAGCGCCAAAAAATGGGAAGCGTGCATCTACTGCTAGCTCACCTAGCACCACTGAGCTAGGTAATGTCACAGCTCAGTCAAGAAGGGCATGAGTAGATGCACACTTCCTTCTGCGTGGTGAAAAAGTTGGTAAAAAAGAAAATAGTTCCTACATGAAACGGCTCACAACAAGATCTGTAGATTATCTTGAGTGGTTTATGATTTCTGGAAAGAGACATTGCTGTTGAGTTTTTCAGATGTATTTTTTGGCGCTTTGAGCACCACAAGCCGAGTGCTATCTAGTTCCATTACATTCTATGGAAGGCAGACATCTCTACGGCCGCTATTTCCAACACTTGGGAACTCACACCAAAACAATCTAGCAACAAACAAACTCGCACTACAAGTATGAGTAAAAATATGTATTTTTGATTTTGGGGTGAACTGTCCCTTTAAGACATATGGTCAAAAACAAGACATCTTAGCCAAATAGGCGTTTGAGGGCTGAAATGCAGACAGCTGGACTGTAGCTATAGGTTTGGTAAAGAATAGAGAAAGGCTTCTTGTGCTGTTCTTATGGTTTGGGGGGGCAGAGACAAGGGGGGCATTGAGCTCTGGGTTTAGATCTGAGGAGGGGGCGACAAGGATTAGGTCACTGCAGGGGTAGAGAGACGGGCAGAGGAGAGGAAACAAAGTGGGGGATGGTAGGAGGAGGGCCCTTCCTGTGCTACATCCCTTCAGCACTGTCCCTCCCTTCTGAGACCCCCTCTTCACTTCCTCAATCGCCGACTCTGTTTTCACCTCCTCGCCCCCTCCTCTGTCCTCTCCATATGACTGTAGCTTGTCTTATAACTCATGCTGACACTGACTTCAGAGTAGGAAATTGGCGGTGCAGGTGCCACTCATCTTTTATTCTACTTCTTCCCTCCCTTCTCTGTCCCCCCCCTAACCCCATTTTATGGTCAGCCCTCCTTTCAGGCAGGCAGGGGACACGCTGCTATCAGCTCCTCTCTGACAGATAGATCTCAGCCCCTATCAATCATCAATCTGTCCACTATATATGTCTTTGCCCTGTGTGTGTGTGTGTGCAGGGGGGAGCTGCATCCGGAAGGTTCCCAGTCAACATAGATTTGTATGACAGCAACGCCAATGACTTCATCATATGCGACAAGGCTTGGGTGGATCAGGAGGTGAGGGTCTTTGGGGTTTGGGTGAAGAGGTGACGCTGGGAGCTGCACTACCCAAGTCCCTCATGTATAGACTTTACAACTGCAAAACAGGAAGCAGTTTACCTATAATGTGATCTGACATGAAAGGGTGGTGTTACAGGGCTGCAGCTAGTGACTGTTTTCATTACCAATTAAGTCAGGGTCTATGAAACTGTGAAAAATGTACTTTGCAATCTATACAAGTAGGCGATCCATATACTATTGGTATAATCTGTCTATTTCTTGATGTTTGCCTGATTGTATGTCAGCGAATAAAATGTGAAAATCTTATAAGTATTTTGTCTCTCTGTATTATGTTATATACAAATATCATGACTTTTTTTTTGTTTAGTTTACTTTTACTTTATTTACTGCTCACTTAATGACTGCCTCGGACAGATGGTGTGATATCAGGCTTGAACTCGGATTTTGAAAAAAATCAGTTTGACAAAAACAATCCTAGCACATGATCCACTGAGAAAGGCCATGAGACGGAGCTGAAAGCTTCACAAGACTCAAGTAAGTGGACCTTGAGCTGAGAATTTCTTTTTGTCAAGGCTTTAACTGTGTTGTCACAATGGTGCTGTTATTTTACTAAGTCTGTGTTGTTATTTTTATTTTTTGATAATGTATCTTATGTACCATGTTTTTTGTAATAAAAAAGAATTATAAAAACTTAAAGTTACAACCTCCAAGATCTCCACTTTGTTCTCTTTGGCGGCACCTATGGTGACAAGCAGTAACTGCAAGTGTGTTATTGGATCTTACTTCTCAAAAATCTAAACAGTGTCACCTGTCTTTTCCTCTGAATTTGCACTGCTATTATGTAAATTTCATTGCCTGACTGGAAAAAAACTGTTTGCCACTTCACGTACAAGTGAGTTGAAGAGCAAGTCTGTCGTATTAGCTCCACCTAACCTCTCTGGTGCACCAACCACTACTGAGTAATGGAAAATGCATCAGTATCTATGTGCCGCTTGTGATTTTCCCAGAAATGTCGCTACAGACTTTCATCCATTGGTGTAGATATTACGGGGGACACACCCCCCTCAATATTTAGAACATGTGCGTTTTTGCCCCCCAGTAAAATCATGAATTCAGCAAAGCACATAATTTGATGCAGACAAGGCATATATTGGTGCATAAAATTCCCTGGAATGCAGGAAATCACATGTTGACACTCAAATTTTCTGGTGGAGGACCCCCAAACCCCCTGATTCATATTTGACGCCCATATGTGCTTAAAATAAATGTAAGCCCCTGCTTTCATCAGGCTCACCATTGTATTACCTCATTTTGGAGATCAGTAGTGACTTAACTGACATTTTTTCAAATGAAAATCTCTTTATTACTTTAAATAACAAAACAAACTTGTGAAAACTGACCATCACAATTTTAACAGCACCCAAGAAGATGTTCTTGATTAGCTTGTTTTGTCTGTTGAAAGGTGGACTGTTTGCAGCTGTTAATATTTTAGTTTGTGTTTCAATCATTTCAATTATCAAATAGAAAACGTGATGATCTCAGGTGATGAAAGGGGGGATTTTGTTGAGAGGACCAGAAACAGCACTATTTTGGCACACAACAGTACATGACACCTGTCTAGCCTGCACAGTGGCACTCTCACTTTTCTACATATTTCCAAATCTATCTGCACGTTACTGCACCACAGTCCAGAACTCATAAGCCAGCTGTTGGCCTCCTGTCTGGGCCCTTCAGCCATTCACAACTGACTTCCTCTTTAGTAGCACTCAGGGTGTTGAGGCAGTGCTGACTCTGCTCTAATGGACTTCAGTTATATGGAAGGATGTCTACTTCAGGCACCATTGCAGTGTGTAATGATGCTCCCTGCTGTAAACGCTGTAAACAACTATTTATGGATTGTGACTGAGGTGAATTGTTGCTGTCTTTTTGTCAGTCCCCCAATACTTATCCTGTGAGGTACAATTAAAATTCCATGTGTCACGTCTGCTAAAATGTGTAAGTGAAATAATACTGTAGGTGACAGACTCTTAAATCTCCCTGTTGCCACAGTGTGAAAACTACATTTCTTCTTTCTCCATCTCTGAATAGTACTTCCCCATCAAAGCGGTACTTTTCACTGGCAGACAAGACAAGCTCAAATCACACTAGAAATTTGAGTGACAGCAACAAGACAGATGATGACTGGGAGGTGTCTGAGGCCGCAGGCCGGAGTGTATAATTATGCACAGGACTGCAGGCAGCAGGGACGGGAAGGCTAACGGGCCTCGGTCCTCTCAGAGCTCCGCTCACAGCATCGCTCTGTCTGCCCCACTAGAAACTTCTGCTCTGAATCCCCAAGAGCAAAGCTGGAAGCCCTCAGAGGAAACTTTACACTGCCCTGCCGACTCCACTCACACTTTCGCTCTCCCAAAGTGTCAGACAGAGATTGGGATACATCACACAACACGCAAATGCACAAAGACATACACACACATACACGGTTGCGAGGTCCTCTCCAGCAGGCTCTCATTAAGTCATGTTCCTGGGCTCTACTCCTGTTGTCCCCCTGTGATTGGTGTCTGGCTTCGTTAGCTGTGACAAACACTGATTGATCACAGACACTCAATGACTTTGGCCCTAATTTGTTCAAGGACAGCGGTCTTCTGTGTCCACACCAAACTTGCGTGCAGCTGGCAAATATCTGGGCTCAGAGTGTTACAGCTGAACACAGAGGGTTTGGCAACTGGAGTGATAGCTGAGAAAGAATGTGGGGGGTGAAAGAGGCAGTGAGAGCCAGAAGAGATGTGCAGCTTACCTCCCAACCTCCTCTACAACAGGAGCGGGACAGAGCAGGAAGGTATCCTCTATTCCAGCTGGTCTCTCATCTGCACAGGGAGAAACAAAATCACACTTTATATAGCAGACATTTTAACATGTTCCCTAATTCTTCTTAAATACACAAGCCAAACACAGAATCACATGATGCATTAAAGCTTGTATGTGCTTGTGTTCGTTTGCAGAACTCACCCACAGTGAGTGTATCATTCAGTTTGAAGCTGCAGAGGACCTGGTCAATATTTCTGGCATGAAGAAAACCATTGCCTCTCACCACCACCTGGAAACTCTCTGTGACAAAAACCAACAGTGAGTAGGCACCATCAGAAATGATTGGCAATATGCACACTTGTGCAAAACAACGGTAACATAAACATATTTTCAGCTGTATGAGAGAGATATAAAAGATCAAAATGGGCCTCCTAATTTGGTTTGAAGTGGGAGAAAATTTCTAGTCTGCCATTATGGTGAGTGCTGGCAGCCATTCCCTTCCTCTGATGTGCTCAACTTAAGCAGGAGAAACTTGTGCATGCCTCATTACTGCTTGTTTATATCTGTGTGCCCATGTGTGTATGTGTGGAAAGGCCATAATAAGCTCAGATGGTGCTAATGCTAAAAGTGCTGCTATTCACAAATATGTGCTGTGCAGTAGCCAGGAAGTGTGTGCGCATTTGTGTGTGTGTGTGTGTGTGTGTGCGTGTTGCTGACCTTTAGTTTCCCTCAGGCGCTGTTAAAGCGCACTGACAGAGGCTTGCCAGCATATGCTGTAGTGTCTATGTGGCTGCTACCCAGCATATGTTAGAGAGCGGGAAAAAAACACTTGCTTAAAAACATGCCTGCAGGGCTGACAACAGCACAGCACTGTCACAGTAGGTCTGACCTTACCTATGGCACCATTAACACATGTCTGTGTGCATCTGTATGCAACGTAGTGTACATACTGTATGTGTGCATGTGCATGTGTTCAGTATGTGCATGCATGAATGTGTGCATGCATGTGAATGTGGACATGTGTGTGTGTGTGTGTGTGTGGTCTCTGGCTGTCCACCGAGCTTTCCTCTAGCATTATCCAGGCTAACAGAAGTGAACGTTTGCCACACCTTTAACATTTAAAGCTCCAGCGTGAAGATCACTGGATAAAAACATCACCGGGTGTGTATGTGACAGTGTTCCCTTAAAGGTCAGACAGGCTGCTATGAAAAGCCGTAAATACAGATACACAAACAGAGGCAGAGCTGAGTGGAGAAAACAAACAGCACTTTACATTTGCCTGCACATCTCTGCGTGTTTACAGATGCTGTTAAAATGTTAGAGTGCAGATTTGTTGTTGGAGAAGATCCAGGAGGAAAAGTGGTGATCTAGCAGGCAGATGGAAGTCAAGCTCTCGCAAAACAGGGGTATATATTACACATATAATAAAGATAATAAACACAGCTGAACATGCTGCATCTTAGTTTGTACAGACAGTGCAGCCTCAAAAAGATAAAATCTTCTGTAAGTGAAATTTCTGATATTCTGCAACTGTGCACAGATGACCTCATACAACTGTGTCTATCTGTGTGTGCGCGCTTATTTACAGATGTTCAATGACTTGCAACTTGTCAGTACTGCTCATGTCATTTCCTCAGCCAGACTCAGATTCTCCATGTGTATACACACACACACACACACACAAACACACACACCACCCGATTAACCGCACATCTTATTACAGACAGCCTCATCATTTACTGTTCCCAATGCCCCGTGTCTTCTCCCTCCTCCTGCCCCAATTTTACTATAAAACACAGCTGCAACAATCAGAACAATAAATTACATCTATATAATATAATCATATAAAACTTGCATTGTATTAATTTTCACATAAACTGATGGTTTATGTGGTTTGCAGCCACAACAATGTGCAATGTAATTGGAGGTCTTAGAACTAATCATTCCTAATGCTCAGTGCCTTGGCTGCTTTAGCAGTCATCTCCCTTTCACACAATGTTACCATCAAACAGCATGAGCTGCACTGTGACAGGACGCATGTGCACACACACAAAAACACACAACTTGGAAATGGTACATGGCAGATATTATTCATATGACAACTGTCTAATTTTAAGTCTGATTATTGTCCTCTCTTTTAAAAGTAGAAAATGAAATAGAAAATTGTGTTTTTTTTCCTCAGTCATTAAGTAGTGCATTGCTTTATAACTACATGTAACCGCTTAACATTTAGCAGAGAATGGTTTTATTCATTCAAATATTAAATCCTGAGTCATCCTGAATACTTCCCGACCAAAATGTTTGCTAGAAATTACCATTGTCAATTATGATGTATCGATTTTTCCACAGATGTTTTATCCATCTAATCTTACTAATCACTGATGGGTACAAAACAACAAAATCTGAACACACTATGACACAAACACACACTAAAAGGTCAGTGCTGTCAGACACATGGTGGGCACAGACTGGTGGTGCCCTGCCGACATGTTCAACACATATGCTTCTGTTCTCTGCTCTCTGCTCTCTGCCTGCCTCCGTGGCCACATGTCCATTTACATCCACACCTGAGCGTTTGACAAGGATTAGATGTGTATGAATGTGTGCGACTATACACACGTACATGCATGTGTGTCTTGTTCACGTGGAGAAAATGGGCTACGGGCTTGTCCGAACGGCGGCTCTTCAATCACGTTAGTGCGACGGGACAGTGAAGGGCAGGGAGGGGCAAAGGAGAACGGAACAACGGGGAGGAAAGGGTCAGACGTTAATGAAAGCAGCAATCCCTGCTGTCATGTTAGATCTAAGGCCCAACTCTCACTGTCCTCTCAGTGTGTGTGTGTGTATGTGTGTGTGGGGAATCAGTGCTGTCATGTCTGATAGTGTGGCCCAACGTTCACTGTCCAGTCTGATGGCCTGTTTGCAGGCAGCTCGGTCTGGTCACTTCACATCAATGTGAGGGACATGTGTGTACATGTGCTTTTGGATGTGTGTGTTTGTGTGTGTGTATGTGCGTGTGTGTGTGTGCTGACTAAAGGACATCTTTACGTGTGTGTTGGTGTAAAGCATGTATGGTATGTGACTACATGCAGGCACAGAGAAAGACAGAGAGCAAGACTGTCACAATACCTATGCAATATGTCAGTGTGTACTTATATGTAAATGCAGGATGGATGGATGTGGGTAGATGGTTATATTCAGACCTCTAAAGGAATCATGTCCACAATCTTGATGTTCCAAATACAAGCATCCTCTTTCTAAATGCTTGCCAGTAACATTATATCACATTATACTGCAAGAATAAGCTTTGAGGCAGGGACAGACGTACCAGTTATTTCTCCACAGGACAATTTAAAGCCAACAATAAGTGTAAAACGTAAGCATTAGATGTCTAGTCTGGCTTACAGGATGTAGATTGTGGATATAAGCCTGCCATTGGCCGTTTATTTGAGAGGGGATTTACCTCCCCTTCTGCTTTCTGCATGTTACCGTTTTCAAAATCCCCATCGTGTCGCTACATGAAACTAGTCGTGCAAAGCCATACCTATTTCCAGGTGTGTGAAACATCATCCTCTGGGCTAGCAACCTACACGCTAAAATCATAGCCTGTCCAAAATAATGGATGTAGCTACCATGATGTCACCCATTGGTTTATGGACTACATAGATTTATGATAATAAATAGATACCGGATGATGACACCTTATTCAGTTCAGTGGAACTGCATGCCTGGTGCATATGCCAAAAAAAGTTTCTAGCTTTCGGGTTTACTTCCACAATATGCAGCTCACTGAATATGCGCAGTAGTGTTTTTCCCACTGGCCACGCCTGCAAGTTCCCCCTTGGGTCATAGACTTTGAGAGACATTGTGATGGTGCCACAAATTTTTAAATCGCTTTTCTCGGTTTGAGGATTGTTTAACAAATAAAACCTCATGGATCAAAAATTCATAATAGAAAGAGTCATTATTGACCTTGATTGCAGTTTGAGGTGTCCTGTTAACAGTTTTACAGACATCTCTTTTGCAATCGTAGTCTAGGGCGGAAACACTTTTTGGGCTGCAGGGGATTTTTTCACTGCAATACTGTGAGTGACCACTGGAAAAAACATGGAAGCAAAGCTGAGTGGCGTTCCTAGGGACCTGGTGGACTCCTGTTTTGAAGCCTTGAGTTCAGCATTTTGGCTGTAAACATGTTTATTTCTACTGTAAAATTTGTTATTTTAACACTGGTATCTATGGGGATTGATTCACTTTGGAGCCAGCTCCAAGTGGCCATTAGAGGAACTGCAGTTTTTGGCACTTCTGTGTTGGCTTCATTTGTCAGCCCTGGAGGTTGCTGCTTGGCTAAAATGTCTTTTAATGTTTTACGCAGCATTTTCTTTTGTGGGGATTTTCGCCATTTTAATGCCACCCCATATTCCTCCTGATATTTATATTCCAAGGGCCTCCTTTCTGCAACCTGGGCTAACCTTGTTTAAAGAAATACAAACAACACATAGTGTCGATGGGGTCAGTCTCCAGCACTGGCACACTGCAAGACAGTTCTGGCTCTGATTATTTGATGTCTAAAATAAGAGTTGTATATTATTCATACACATCATGTTACAACAAAGGCAGCACACTATACGCATCAGCCCATTACAGTTCTTGCCATTAGTTAATTAGACCAGAATCGGCTTTGGCTAAAGTGGGTCCTCAGTTTCTTAGTTCACTGACCATTAGGCTGTTCATCAATCGAATAATAAATGAGGCTGTTGCAGGATATTTGGGCACATGTCGAGTGACACACTCAGGCTCTTTCAACAGACCAGTAATTATCACATGGGTACTACTGTGAGTCTTGATTATTCCTTCCTCATATTTGTCCTTTAAAGGCAACATTTTCATTGCTCTAAAAATCCTCTCCCCTCCTCTCCATATCCTTTCCTGTCCTTCATACCCTATAATGGATGCTAATCTCCATTGGTCGCCCTGGTAGCACTGCTGCAAATGCACTCTCTTAAGTGAGTCCTAATAAGGTCATGTCAAAGCCCATCCATCCTGCTGGCTACTGCACATAACAGCTCCCTCTCTTAGCTGTAATCCTGTTTCTTACTTCCTGAAGCTGCTGTCCAGAAGCAGAAGAGCTGGACATGGAGGAAGAGGTGAGAAGGAGGACAGGGATGAAACAGCAATTTAATATATACGATGTGGCAAACTAGGCCAGAGAAGCAGCCATGCTTAAAGATTCACGGCTAATTCCTTTGACCAACATCCGTCCCCCCCTCTTCTCCTTTTTGCACACACGCTGTGCTGAAGCGGCTATGCTAATTTCCCCCGGCCGTGAATGACAATACGCTCTCTGTCACTCCGCGGTCATAAGCGTCCATGCGATTACTCAACCTCATGTTCCACTCCAGAGGCTTTAGATGACTGTCATCTGACACAATCGCACACCGTGACTGCCCCGGTCCTTAACAAGGAGGGGAAGCCCTTGCACCTCACACCTCTTACCTCCTGCACACACACTGGACGGCTCTGCTGCTAGAATCTCAATGCAGGACCTCTTGATGATCTGAGAGAAGAAAAACACAGGCAATGCACAAGGCAATTTAATAATAATATAATTGTGTTAATCTGTGCGTGTGAATGAGTGTGTATCTGTATAGATGTGGTATGTACAGTACAGTATGTGTCATACCGAGTCAATGATTCCTCTCAGAGCTTGGAAGCCTCCCCATACAGGAAACACATGCTCCATGGTGTCTGCAATAGTTGCAAGCTAGAAAAACAAACAGACACAGCAAGAAAAAAAATGTTATTTGCTTTTCTACGTATTCGCAGCATCTTCAATATCCTGCTGCGGATCCTACCTGCGTCTGATTGAACTCTTTGACCCCTACGCAGTAAACAATGGCTCCCATGGACCTTGCTCTCTGAGCCTGCAAAAACAGAACAAATAAACCAAAATGCAGTGAGCCTTAAAAGACTTTGGTCGGCTCTTGGAGGCAAATAAATCTCCCGAAAACACATCAGACCCTCTCAGTCCTCATGGTAGAAATTGTACACAGGAGCTAGATGACATGAAGCACATTAGCTCTGATGTAGCATAGCATAGTGTAGCAAAATCAGGTGCTCTTCAAGGATGGGGCAAAGATTCACTTAAAAAAAACAACTGGCCAGCTCACTCCATATCATAGGCAGGCAGTCCAAAAATGCATCCGAGGCACTCTGATGGTAGTTAAAAATCCTTTGGATAACGAACGTGTTACGACTAGTGAGTCTTCATCAGGGTGTAAAATGTATCAGAAACAGGTGTGCAATTTAAGAGCTCATGTGCTTTTCAATTTCTGCCACTTTATGTGTAGATATGTCACAATATATAACAATTTTTACTTTATTTCACTGTTGTTTCCTTTTCATTTATTTGGCATTGAACCTTTTTTTCTTGTTACTAAATATGTTCATTAATTTAAGTATACAATTATATCATTTTCATGTCTGTCAATGTGTTTTTTTTGTCTAGTAAGGCTACACCAATATATCATGTGACCTGTGTCACATGGCCCTCACATGAGCTCTTAAATTGCACACCTCTTTCCAATGCATGTTACACCCTGATGAAGACTCTAGCTCACGGATTTCAGCTATCCATGTATTAATAAAGGACTGTTAACTACAGTCAGAGTGCATTGGATGCATTTTTTGGACTGCCTGCCTGTGAGTGAGCTGGCCAGTCCATGTTTTTTTTTAATTTTATTTTTTTTTAACCAAAAATGTATTTGGCAACTAAAAAATAGATTTACCACGTGTTCAGTGTGGTACTCAAAGTTAAATCATTAAAGTAATGTAAAACGATCAATGGAGCACCAAAGAGGGTGAGTCATTAACTTCATTGCAGGTGCACCAAAAATAAACAGTGAAATTATTTAATATATGAAGGGAAACAGTTTTAAAAATTACAAATCTCACAAAGTACAGAGCACAGTAAACAAAAAGTTGCTACCTACAGTAACAAGACTCACCCCTGGGACAATGTTTGCAAGTCATTCCAGTCCTTTCTCATCAAGTGTTCACATTATTTTGTCTATCCATTTCAGACGCCCCTCTACTTTATAACCCATCTTACCTCTCGCTGAGCTGTGTCAAACTGCCACTCATTCAGCTCTCCGTCCGTCAGAGCGATGATAACGCTGGCTGTCCCTGCAGAACACAAAACTCTCTAATGTTCTCTGAAGCAACACACTAAATGTAGGCAAATGCAATCAACATATTAGACAGAGCTTACCGTGCTTCTCTTGGTATATCTGTGCATTAGCCTGCAATCACAAAGTAGTTAAATAGTCAAGATTACGAACCAGTTAAATTAACTAAAAATAAAACAAGTGTGAGAGATTACAATCATCTGCACTGGTTTGAAGTGTGCTGATATTGCCAGAAAGCCAGCTCACAAATGTCACTTTGTTCAGTGTGGTCTGGCGAGGCTCCTCACTCAGGACGTCAA